>NC_141695.1:283592599-284228721 GCF_964263255.1 Lissotriton vulgaris | reverse complement strand
TGTCACCCTCAAGGGGGTACTATGTGAGTCCCCAGAAGTCCTGGCGTGCCAGGCGAATGCACAACTGCAGGTTTTGGTCCCTGGGTTGGGAGACCAGGTTCAGGATCTGCCTGACCTGGAAGGGAGGACATCTGTAACCAGTGTCCTGACCAATATGGTTCCCAAGGGTACCCCTCCAGTAGGGAGGGTGCAGCGCTCTGGAAGGGGGTGCAGAGGGAGGGTGCACTCGCCTCTGACCCCGGTGCAACCTGAGGGGTTAAACCCTAGGTTGGGAGACCAGTTGCTGGAGGGAGGTCCTGAACTGGTAGGGAAGTTGTGTTCTTGGTTGTCTTGGTGGACGGATACAGGTCCGGGACTGGTGGGTCAGTTACAGAGTGTCAGACCTGAACTGACAAGAGAGAGAGTGGACAAAGGGTGCCAAGCACCTGGGGCTACTGCCCCCCACCCTCTGACGCCACAGGGGTTTGAGAGCCATGAGAGGCATGAGGCCTGGGTCTCATCCCTGATCACTGTTGGTGGTCACTGTGGCTTGCTGTTGGTCTGTTGGGACACACCTGTGAGGAAATTAGGGTTAGGTGCTGCACAGGTGGTGTCCACAGGTGAGGTGAAGGGTTCCATATGGATTGGCATGGTGGACCCTGAGAGTATGGATAGAGTGATACAACTAGGTTCAGGAAGGCGTAGAACAGGAATAGTGCCCTGCCGTTTGGGCCAGGTTCCGTGTTCTGTCGCCTTAAGCAGGGAATCCCATCGAGGTATCGTTTGGTCTACCCTGGCTTTAGGCTGGAAGGGGGTTGTGTTGGAACTGGCCCTTTTTGCAGGGTCATCCCCAAACTTTTTGCTTCTTCCTCCCTTATTTTTCCTGGCCCGTGGTTGTTGGCAATAGGACTCTGCGCACTTTACCACTGCTGATCAGTGCTAAAGTGCATATGCTCTCTATGTAAATTGTTATTCTGATTGGATATACATGTTTGGCATATTTGTATCACCATGAAGTCCCTAGTAAAGTGCACTGGGTGTGCCAGGGCTGGTGATGACAAATGCTACTAGTGGGCCTGCAGCACTGATTGTGCCACCCACAGGAGTAGCTCTAAAATAGTGTCTCGGGCCTGCCACTGCATCGCCTATGGGCAGTTTAGAACTGCCATGTCCTCCTGGTCAGTGTCTCCACTGACCAGGCCTAACCCTTCCCTTTTCGTGCACATCAGCCACCCCTATGGAAGGCCCAAGGTACCCCCCTGGGCAGGGTGCCGTGTATGTGAAAGGTAGAGCATGTACTAGTGCAGGTGACATGCTCTGGTAGTGAATTACAGCCATTTTCGTTTTTCACTATTGTAAGGCTATCTTGCTCCATAGGTTAACATGGGGGATGCTGGCTACAGTGGTTAACAGCATTTCTTCCCATAGGAACAAGATAGGACATAAGTATCTAGTATCCCTGAACTCAGAATTTAATAATACATCTTTTAGGAAAGGTGATTTTTAAATCCTGTGTTTGAGAACAGCACCTTTTAGAAAGTTGCTGTTCTCTTGTCTGACCGTTCTGTGTGCCTGGGAATGTTTGTGTATTGACTGTCTGGTTTGTGAGTGACAGGGGCTGGGGAATTCCCCCAGAGACTGGATGAGTCAGCACTAGGCTGAATGAAGCAATTGCAACCTGAGTGGTGGGAGGAGTTAGCACCTGGGCTGAATAGGGCTGTGCCTGCCTGCCACAATGCTGGCTCCACCTCCTGCTGGGCGGCTGAGGACCCTGCCCCTCACTCTGAAAGGAAAGATGCAGCCAGCAAAACAAAGTGCTCAGGATCCACCCAGAACTGGTTCAGACCGGGCTCAGGGCCCACATGCACAGAGAGAACAAAGACTTTAGGGGTATAAGTACAGGACCCCTGACAACAGAAAATTAGATCATCCTGGAAATCAAGAAGGAACCTCTGCCAAGGAGAAAGCTGACTCTGAAGAAGGAAGACTGTCCTGCTGTTGCTCTGCTGGACTGACCTGCTGTTGCTTTGCTGCCAAGGAGAGGGGAAGGACTTTGCTGTGAGCTGTGTCCCCTGTCTTGTAAGGAATCTCCAAGGGCCTGAGAAGAGCTGGCTCCCTGTTTTGAAGTCCCAGGAACAAAAGGACTTCACCCCCAGTCTCCCTGAACTCTGCTGAGAGAGTTCTGTCCTTCCTAGAGTGCTTGATCCAGTTGTGGGGCCTCTGGAGGTTGAATCTGAGCTGGGAAGCTTGCGACTAAGCTGAGAAACTTGTGAAGCTGAAAAGTGTTGCATCGCTCGCTTGCGGAGCGCATCCCCGACAGTGCGAGAAGTTTCCCGCCGCTACGAAGGTCGAGATCAGCGCAGCGTCTGACATCGCTGCCGGAGCCGTCGCACCCTTCGTTTGCGGAACGCACCAGACCGGTGCGGGAGAATCGAACATCGCTGCGAGTGTCGTCGCAGAGCCTGTCGTCGCTGGGTGAGATCGCCGCACCGCTTGCTTGCGGACCGCATCACGTCGCTGCGAGCACCGTCGCAGAGCCATCGCATCGAGGAGCTGCGAGAGAGAGGATCACCGCTGGACCGCGCATCGTCGCCCCGGAGATCGTCGCAGCCCCTACGAGATCATCGCATCGTGCCTTTTGCGAGAACAGACTTCCCACGGAACCTACGCACCGGAATCTACGCAAGCTGCCTTCCTCCCCATACAGACCGGATTCGTCGCAACACGCCCGCTGCTGCAGCGGGGCTGTCGCATCGCCTCCCCAGGGTCTCAGGAGTGACGCATCGCTTGTTTCCACCGCACCAGCTTCCTGCTTGTGGAACTTTGTTGCATCTAAAAGGTACTGTGAGTAAACGTGACGCATCTGTGAACTTTTCACGCATCTTGATTACAACCTTAAGAACTCTTTTGAAACCATATTCTTGAACTGTGTATGCTGGATTTTTGTCGTTTTGGTCTTGTGTAGTTTAGAATAAATATCTTTATTTTTCCTAAACTGTTGTGGAATCAGTTTGTGGTGTTTTCACTGTGTTACTGTGAGTGTTGGTACAAATACTTAACGCATTTCCTCTGGTTAGCCTAGACTGCTCAGGCCAAGCTACCTTGAGGGCGAGCAGGGGTTATCTGAGAGGGTTATCTCCTTGTCCTGACTAGAAGCAAGGGTCCCTATTTGGACATTGGTACCTACCTCTGCCAACTAGAGACCCCCAGTTCTAACAATGGCTATACCCAGAATATGTCTCGCAGGGGAGGCGGGACATTCTTAATCGTAGCAACCTTCTGTTCCTTTGTGCGAATATTCCAGGGCTGGAGGGAATAAAAACCACAGACATTGAAACCATCTCCTTCCTACCGCCAGACGAGGATGAGTTAAACGAAACCACGGAGGTAGCCTTCACGAGCTCGGCCATGGCAGAGGCCTTAAAAAGCCAGCACAAGCTACTGGAAAGCTGGGGTATAAGGATAAAACCCAAGATACCACAAAAATATCCTCTGATCTTAAAAACATACTCCGCATACATCTCGACGGGAAATATGGCCCAATCAGCTGGAGAGTTCCCACGCCTGTATGCGCCCTACAAGGACGCCCCAGAATTGGTGCCTACATTCCAGGGGCACAAAGATGGCACAATCTCTGGTTACCCCATTAGAACACCAATCAAGATCACTAGGGACTTAATCCAGGGGACTCGTAAATGCGCAACACTGGGTCCCGCGAATAAAGACTGGTCCTGGCTTTCGCTTGCTTTAAATTCCAGGACCTAATGGTTCGCGCCCTAACGCCTGGGGCCACTTTTCACGACGCATGATAAATACAGACTTAAAACCCGCTGAGAATGCATGGTCCCCGGTGAGATTGAAAGTCATGTCTTGGAATGTTGCCGGCCTCAGGCGGTTGTTTCTCAACCAAAACGCGCTGTCATTTATGGAGGAAGCAGATATAATCTGTATACAAGAGTTTTGGCAAATCCATCTGATCTCCCTGAGAGGTTATGCTGAGTACAGAAAACCAGCAAAAAAGACTAACATCTTCGGTAGACCCTCAGGAGGGATATGCGTCTATATTAAACACGCACTAAATGTGGAATTTGCAGAAATCTCTAACTTACCGGATTTCATCCAGGCAGGCATTTTGAAAGGCTGTCGCCTGGCAAACAGTAACCTTTTAATATTGTTAATTAACCTTTACCACAATCCGCATGGGCCTTCACCAAACCCGGGCTTGTTGGTACATCACACGAGTGTTTACTGTACCAATTCGCGGCACTTGAATGTATAATTCTCAGCGATTTTAACACTCATAATATAGGGGTTCTGACCAAACGCAGCCATCAGGTAGGGGCCATTGACGCCCTTAATGATTTATTAAAATCCTATAACCTCGCGACGGCCCACTCAGTTCTCTTAAAGTACAAACCAGGGCAGACTGTCGGCCCCACATTTAACAACCAAACCACGGTCGATTATATAATATTAAGTGGCAAACTTCAATCTTTGATGTCAAGCTTTTTAGTTCAGCAGCGTAGTGATAGCGATCATGCTGCCTTAACTGTCATCTTAAATCTCACCGCGGACCAACGCCATAAGCTTGATTACATCGGAGCGGTGGATGGTGAAGAACTGACTAAGCTGCCCAGAAGGATCAAATGGGAACAAACCACCATAACCAGATTCACTAGCTGAGCAAATCAGTGGACAGGCTGGCCATCGAGTGTACAGAAAAATGGTGCAATAGAAAGCTGGAATGCCACATCAGAGACCTTGGCGGTGCTTCTTCGTGGGAATCAGAATAGTGTGTCGCACAGGTGTCCTCCCCATAAATACGGACATAATATAGAAATCAAAAAAAGTGCTAAAGCGCTAAACAAGGAACGTAAACGGTTCCACAAAAGCAGGACTGAACAAAATAAGAAGGAATTACAAGAAACCAAAAAAAGTCACGCAAAAAAGGTGTGGGCCACAAAGCGAGCCCATTGCGATTCACAATGGTTAATTATATTTGAGTTGCTGAGGCCGGGAAAGTCACAGGAGTTTTGGAACTACATATGCAACATGGGACGAGGCCCAAATCATAGAGAAAATGCCCTCGAAGCCACCATCTGGGTCGCCCATGTTAAGGCATTATATACCAATGATGGTTCAGCACACATGCAAAAGGTAACACCTATTCCGGAAGATCACCTTGACTCTACTATCAAGACGATGGCCTCACCGGAAAAATCGTTGGTTTCTAAGATCTTAAAGAATATTAGACAAAATGCCGCTCCGCGCCCCAATGGGCATTTATTCAAGGCAAACATTGATTTTTGGACCAAAAACCTGACCCATCTGTACGCCGAATGTTGGCTCCGGGGGGAAGTTCCAGATTCGTGGAGAGGCTCGCTTTTACAGCCTATCCACAAAAAAGGACCAAAATCGGACCCTGCCAACTACCGCATGATTGCCTTGTTGGATATTGAGGGTAAAGCCTACGCTAGCGCCATCCTGAGGGACCTCGTAGACTGGTCAAGTGCAGCTGGCATCCTTCCATTCTGCCAAACCGGATTCAGACCTGGGTCAGCCACAGTTGATAACATCATCGCTCTCTCCTATCTGGCGCATCGCGCACGGACAGGCAAAAGCCTTCCACTCTTTATTGACTACTCGGCGGCATTTGATGGGGTCGACCGCGTAATCCTGTGGCATAAGTTGGTCCAATGGAACATCAATCCGGGGCTGCTAAGAGCGATACAGTCCCTGTATCAAAAAACTTGGGTGCGTATCAAACTCTCAAGGGACCACGCTTCTGCTAAGATCTACACAGACAGAGGCCTAAAGCAAGGGTGCGTGCTAGCCCCACTACTATTCAACTTATACACTGCGGACATGGAGAGGGCCTTGACTGGCGCCGCCCTGGCCACTCCAAAGATCGGCGGGCACAAAATACACTTTATGCAATATGCTGATGACCTGGTCCTTTTGGATCACACGAGAATGGGGCTGCAAAAGGCGTTGACAGCACTTGCTGTATACAACGATAAAAATAGGCTTGTAGCTAATCGATCTAAATCAAAGGTAATTATATTCGGGCATCATCCAAGGAAAAAATCTTTTAAATGGAGGCTAGGCAATCTATTGCTGGAAAGTACACAGCGCTATATTTACCTGGGCATTTGCTTTCAGGGGTTGGGGCTCCCAAGAGCCCATCTTAAGTTTATCAAGACCAAAGGTAAATCTATGACCTATGCCATCTGTAAGCTGCAAGCCTCCCTACACAGCCCGTCTACTACAGCCATTAACAGAGTGCTAAAAGCCAAGCTCATGTCGGCACTCAACTACGCCCTTCAGGCATTCCCGGGTAAACTGAACCATGAACTGGAAAAAATTCATTGCAGGGCATGCAAGAAACTTTTCCACCTCCCAAGCTGCACCAGAAACACCCTTGTTTGCTTGGAGTTCTCACTCAACCACCAAAATCTGGAAGAGCTGGCCGCCTTAAGCAAATATTATTTTTTAACGACGGCGGCACAAGAGAACACCCTGAAGGCAGTCCTGAAATGTATTTTCAGTGAGCCAGGGAACCCTTGGTCGGCCTCCCTTGAAGTGGCTAAGGCCCAACTTAACCTTGCTATGGACTCCTGGAATCCTGAATATGTTGCATATCCCGCAATCAAAAATGCGCTTAAAAAACAAGTGCGCGCGCGGTCACGGGAACTAGATCTGGAGTCCATGTGGCGAAGAAAAGACCTGCATGAGACCCTGTGTTTCCCGCACATCCTGAACTCCCCAAAACAGCATCTCACGCAGGCAGTGAGAAGTGCAGCCCTTTACAAGATCCTGGCCTACAGATTACATCCGTTGCCCCTTAAAGAACTTTACCCATGTGGCAAGGCCAGCCGACGTGCACAGGTATGCAGGCTCTGCAGCTATAAACAGGAGTCACTGGCACATCTTCTTTTCTGTTGCCCTGCTCTGCGGTTGCCCCGCAGTCTTTATCTTAGGCCATTACTTAGACATTCTGGGTCAAGCTCTGCAAAGGACGGGATTTTTCACCTCTACACACTGTCCAGAGTCATGCATATGGCGGCCTTTGGGAAGTTTATCTTTAAAGCACGGGCAATGCTGATGACTGCTACAGGCCAGATCACAGAGCCTTCAGCCGGCCCATGAACCTTTCTCCGGCTTCTTTGCATTTTTGGTCCATCCATACAACTTGACTTTTGAAATTTCCCTGATTTAAATTTTTGTAACATGATGACTTGTATTTCTGGTTTTATGTAATGGTTTTTAGTAACCAACAATAAATATTCATTCATTCATTCAGTGGACTCACTCAGCGGGTTCGCTGAGACTCCAGAGTATAAATATTGGATCTTTTCCCAACAAGGGGAGAAGAAGTGCTTAGTCAAAGAGCACAAAGGACAGGGGGTAGGCAGAGTAGCAGGCAAGGGGAGAGATTCACGGGAGAGAGGATAGGAGATAGGGAAGAGACAATAAGGAGAGACGAAAAGAAGTCTGCCTAAAGACCGACTGGGTAGGTGACGACCAAGGAGGGAATCCACTGCCCATCTCTCCTGTAGCTAAACTAAGTAGCTCCATCGGGCATCAGACAAAATAGTTCAGTCTCAAAACATTGAGAGAGGAGGGAGGGAGAGACATAAATAGAGGGATGATGCGGTAGGAGACGACAGGAGAGACGAAAGAAAGTGCAACAATGTGGTTCAACAATATACTAGAAGAAGATCAACAAGTAAACATTAAATCAAACAATCAGCAATACAATTAGGGGAGGTGAGAAAAGAGTGAGAAAGTAGTGGGGCATAGGGGAGGAGGGAAAGTGAGGATGAGGGAAGAGAAAACCGTAGAGACGAAAGGAAGTCTGTCTAAAGACCGACTGGGTAGGTGACGACCAAGGAGAGAATCCACGGCCCATCTCCCCTATAGCTAAACCAGGTAGCTCCATCGGGCATCAGACAAAATAGTTCGGTCTCTATACATTGAGAGAGGAGGGAAGGAGAGACATAAATAGAGGGAGGATGCGGGAGGAGATGACAGGAAGTACAACAATGTGGTTACTACAATATACTAGAAAAAGAACAAGTAAACATTAAATAAAACAGTCAGCAATACATTAGGGGAGGAGAGAGAGGAGAGAGAAAGTAGTGGGGGGTAGGGGAGGAGAGGAGAGAGAGTGAGGATAAGGAAAGAGACAACCGTAGAGACGAAAGGAAGTCTGTCTAAAGACCGACTGGGTAGGTGACGATCAAGGAGGGAATCCACGGCCCATCTCCCCTATAACTAAACCAGTAGCTCCATCGGGCATCAGACAAAATAGATCAGTCTCAAGTGGCAAGGGAAGAGGTTCAACAGAAAAACAGGTTGGGGACAAAGGGCAAGGGCATGTGAGGGCAGAGGACAGAAGCTAGAAAGATTAGGAGCGGAGAGGGGTAGGGTTGGGGAAGGGGGAGGGGGAAGGTAAGGTCAGGAGAGATGCGGGCGCGTTAGCCCAAAGTCGGGCTGGGTAGATGATAGTCAAAGGAGGGAGCACAAAGTCAATCTCCCCCATAGCTGTGATATCTCTTCTTTTCCTCTGTCACACCCATTCAATAAACTCTCCAATGAGAATACTCTTCATCCAATTATTAAAGTTTCGGAGGTAAAGCATGTTGTAAAGAGCAGCTACTTTTGACCCATGGCCTTCAAGCCTTTTGTACTTTGCAGGTGGCTCTTCAGTCTCTAATGTAGTATGGGAGGAGATATATTTGGAGAGTATGAGAAGTCGTAGGCCTCCGTGTTTAATTCAAGACGATGACTCCTTGGGATAGGTCCTCACTACATTACCATTAGTGGGTCCCGTAGTGGTAGGTGGTCCTTGCTATTTGTAAGAATGGGATTAACTTGGCTTACTATGTCCCAATCTAGGTAATGCCCTGGGATCCTTGGTCATAAATATTAGTGGTTAATTATGGTAAATAATATCATTTAATTTGAGGGTTAGAGTGTCTGGGGATGAGATCAATGAGCACGCTCTGTTTTAATTGAATAATGTATCAGTCGTTCCAAGATGGCTGCTTGCTTATTTAGTGGTGGAATAGATCGAGGGATTAGTCCTATCACTCTTTCCCTGTAGCAAAACTACCTGGGTATAGTCCTCTATCTGTTTCTATGGGGGCAGATAAGCGTGCATGGTCCTTTATTTCTGTTTGATAGCGTGCTGAAAGCAATTAGTCCTATGTCTTTGCCTATGTGGTGGTGTGAGGTGAGTGGTCCTTTCTTTGATTTACCAATACAGCTAGCTAGCCATTTTGAAGTTCAACCATTCAGGCACAAAATGGTGGGGCTTGTACTGTTCATCGAGGTGTTACCATCCAAATCACCCCCTCCACAGTGGCATCAGGTCCAGTACCTGCCCAGCCCGGGCCTCCTTTCAGAATGCTCCGGAGCCAGTCCCAGCGATGTGAGCCAGTACTCGAGCGCTTACATCCCCCAGATGCAGCATAGTCTCTCACATAATATCTTCCGTAGGGACACATTCGGCAAAGTCTTGCTGCTCGGGGCCCGGGGCAATCACACAGGGGTCACACATCCCCTACCTTAGTTCAGCATGGCCGTTGCCCCCCATGGCACCAACAGGGGGGTAAGGAGGGTAGAGAAGGGCACGCCAGTCCAGAAATCGCTGATCCATCCTGAGCAGAAACCTGTGCAGACATTTCCAGGATCTCTCTCCCTCCTAGGGCTGGGGTGCGGCAGGTGCAGATTTGGGATCTGGGGAGGGGGGTGTCTGTAAGAGGATGAAGATATTCCATTTCCAGCCTGCACAAGGTATCTGGATTCTAATCAGGGTAACGCAGATACCCTATCACCGCCTCTTGGGTGTTTGGGCATGGTGTTGATCCCAAGAAATCTTGCTTTGGGCCAATACCATTTGTGGTGTTCTTTGAAATGTTGCCATATATTACAGAATTTTGACATAGACACCTCTTATGTTCCCACAGACTCATTACAGATGAGTGTGCATGTCTTCTTCCATATTGAACCCGAACGAAATTCTCGTATCAAGCTCTAATATGTAGTAAGATGCCAATCTTCCCTAATTATTTCTCTCTATCACCACCTCTAATATTGGGTGGAATGGCATCTATTACAATGTAAGATAGTCCATGCACATTTTTATTGTGAAATATATGACTTATCGCTATGTTTAATTGTTCTTAGGTGCTGTAGCACTCATTTGCGTACCGGTAAAATAGTATTGCCTACGTATTCCAAATTACAAGGGCATCTCAATACGTAGATAACATATTCGGGTTTACAGGTGAATTGCCCCCTGATCTTCTTTTCTCTTTTGGATAACCCTGGTGTGTATGTTGACATGTTTTTCCCATGCATACAGGCCTTATATTTCATACGTTTGATTAAACCATCTTTAAGTTTCAACCATGTTGAACTTGCCACTGGTGGATCAGATTTTGGTGCCATGTAACTGACCAACATTTATTTAAAAGATCTTCCCCACGGAACGTTATTAAAGGTCTCCTTGGCATTAATTTCCCCAATACAGGAACATTTCGGATCAATTGCCAATGTTTAAAAAGTATATTTCTCACTGTGCCATGCTGTCTTTATAAGTAGTGATCATTCTACAGGTATTACTGTTGCTTTCACCAACTTTCTGTTTTACATTGTTTGTCTTACACAAAACTTCTTCCCTTGTTTTTATCTTTACAGTTTGTATAGATGTTTTCACACAATTTTCAGCATAATCTTTGGCTTTAAAGCGTGTTTTTAAAATGTTTAACTTATTGTCTAAGACCTCTGGTTCACTACAGTTCCGTAGGGTCCTAAAACATTCCCCAAAGGGGATACTTCGGATGAGGTTATTAGGGTGGAAGCTTTCTGTGAGTAGAAACGTGTTTCCTGCTGTCAGTTTTCTAAACAATCTCATATGCAATTTTGCTTCTTTTACATAAATAGTCAGGTAAAGAAAGTTTACCAATGTATCACTGATTATACTCATTAATTTTAAGTTCAAATTATTCACCTGAAGCTTACTAATGAACTAATTTACTGAGGCCACTGAGCCTTTCCATATGACCAACAAGTCGTTGATGAACCGACTCCAGTGTAAAATGTTGTTATGCCATTCCCTATTGTATATATGTATGCAAAAAAAGAAGCAGGGAACTTTAGGTATTTCTCAAGTTTAGATAGGAAGCGGCTTCTGTATAGAGCACCCTCAACACTCAGCTCAAATGTCTGCTTTTCTATCAAAGTCTTTAAGCGTAGGATTAGCATAGTACCATCCATACCATGATAATAAGCGAAAAAGTATTTTACCATTTCTACAGCAAAATATTTACGCATAGGACTAGCACAGTGCTATCCAAGCCGAGCTGTAAAATGACAAAAGCCTTTCACCACTTTAGGCATAGCATTACAGCTTTGAATTAGTAAAATACCAACCACACCAACCTGAAATGAACAATAGCAACCCCTGACATGTATTTCACTCTCATTAGAGCTCTTCAGAGAGGTATACTTTTTTCCAAACATAAGGGAGCACCCATTAAAAGTCAGAACAATACCATTTCAGGCTTAGTGTGAAGCATAAATTGTGCAAAAATGAAGCAGAGAACTTTGGGTAGTTCTCAGGATTAGGTGGAAAGCTGCTCCTGCATAGAGCAGCCTCAACACTAGCAACACTCTAGATTTGCTCACCTCAATTTCTGCTTTTCTATCAAAGTGTTTAAGTGAAGGATAAGCACGTAACCATCCATGCTGAGATAGAAAGTGACAAAGTCAGTTGCCACTTCTTTTTTTTTTATTTTTTATTATTCATCATCAGGATTTAAACTTTATCATTTCATTATTACACAGAATATATACCATAGATCAAATATTTCCCTCTTGGGGTACTGAGCAAAAATACAAACATAAATAAAAGTGAAAGCAAGTGTAAGATTACTGAAAGGGAAAAAGAAGAAAGAAAATAAAAAAGAAAAGAAGCATACAAAACTATACATTAGACAAATCAAAATGCCCAGCCTGTGGAGACACTGCCTCAGGTTTGCCCCTTTTAATAGTCTTCCATCCTCTGTTTCCATTCTACGATGGGTGCCCATATCCGTTTCCCCAGTTGCTTTGCCTTCCATCCTTTTTTATCATACAATGATTTCTCTAGAGTGTATATGGATTGCAACCGTGACATCCACTGTTGAAACATTGGTGGATTTGGATCTTTCAATAGAGTTGCTATACACAGCCGACTTAAGGTCGTTATCAGGAATATAAATTCATGATGAGGTGTTTCTACCCTGTCTCTTGTTACACCTAAGACCATAACTTCGTTTTTTAGGCTGATAGATATCCCCAGTGCACTATCCAAGAACTGTTCTAATGAACGTGTTAATGGATCTAAGTTGGGGCATGAAGCAAACATGTGAATTGTGTCTGCCTGTGAAGTTTGATATCTCGGGCATGTTATCCCACTTGTACCGCCCCACCGCGCTATTCTATGCGGTGTATAATAAAGCTCAAACAAGGTCTTATAATGTTGTACTTGGAGATTCGCTACTCTTAGTACTGCCTCATTCCCTAGTAAGTTTAACTTCATTCTCCATTTTTCAAAAACTTTCCCACGATCATCCTCTTTATACTGGCACATTCCATCATATAATTGTGATATCGAGCAACCCTCCTCATCTCTCAATTGCTCCATAACTTCCTCTCTTTTAAAATTCACATTGCCCCCCTGTTTTTTTCATAGGACCGACCTAATCTGCAGATATTTATAGAAATGTCTGCGCTCTAGGTTATACAGTTGTTGTGCTTTATCTAAAGTTATTAAACCTGTGAGGTCGATAAGGTCCCCTCTAGTTTTAACCCCTAGGATGTCCCATCGTTTCATTACATGGTCATGGAATACCTCTGGTAATGAAGGAGTCTTAAATAAAGGAGTATAAAAGTTCATCCTCCCAAGTTTGATTTTTTTCCGAGTCAAGGACCAGACTGACATTGCAGCCCCTAGTGTCTTAAATTTTTTTTTTTATGATAGTTCGCTTCGTTAAATTAAAACAACCACTTGTTGGATTCCGCTATTAATAGTTCATATATGTCTGGAATACCCTCATTACCCCTCCACCTATCGTTCGTATTCCCACCCAATAATCCTCTGATGTATTACAGGACTGCTGCCCAATAATATGCCTTAAAATCTGGTACCACCAGGCCACCACAGTCTCTCGATAGTGACAAGAATTTTATAGCCCTTCGTGTTTTACCTTTTGCCCATATAAAGCGATTCGTAATTCCCTCAATTTCCTTGAACCAGTTATTATTAAATTTTAAGGGAATAGTCCGAAATAGGTATAAAACTTTAGGCATGAATAGCATATTTATTACGTTGCAGCGGCCTATTGTTGTTAAATGCAGGTTATTCAATCTGTCTAAATCTTCTTTAGCTTTTTTAATCACTGGACCCAAGCTTTTTTTCCACGACCTTCGTTAATTCTGATGTTATGGGTATTCCAAGATAAACCGCTGCATCTGTAACTCTCTGATCTTCCATCGTTATCTTTTGATTAACTACAATTTGTGTTTTGCTCTGATTTAATTTGTCGCCGGATAACGTCCCATAGATTTCTGCTTCCTTTTCCATTTCAACTAATGCTGAGACAGGATCAGACGACGTGATTTCTAGGTCATCTGCATACCCATTTATTTTTGTTTCGTGCCCATTCAGAGTTATTGGCAGAATATTCCTATTTAGCTCTATTCTCCTTATAAAGGAATCGATATAAAAGGCAAAGAGTAGCGGGGAGCAGGGGCACCCTTGTCTGGTTCCCAGTCCGATGTTGATTGCCCCGCTCTGCTCACCCATTACTCTGAGCCTGATCCTCGGTTTTTTATATAGAGCTTTCAAGGCCCCTATGCAGCCTTTCCCGATATTTGCCTTCCCTAATGCGGCCCAAAGGAAACCCCACGAGACCCTATAAAAACGCTTTCTCTGCATCTAACAGTATAAAAGCCATAGGGTCTCGTGAGGCTGCCGTGCCAACGAATAATGTACGTACCCTATGTATATGGTCTGCGGTACCCCTCCCGGGAATGAACCCATGCTGTCGGGGGGAAATAATCTTGCCAGATATCGAACTTAAGAGATTTGCTAAAATTTTAGAATATATCTTATTATCACTGTTCATGAGACTTATTGGTCTGTAAGACCCAGAATCAGTGGGGGATTTGTTCTTTTTAAGAAATACCACCATTGTAGCCTCCCCCCAATACCAAGGGGGTGCCGCTCCCCTTTGTGTGGAGACCATGAGTTTGTTGATATCTTCTTCTAAAATGGGGAGAAATTTTTCATAGAACTCATGTGGGATGAGTTCCGGCCCAACAGCTTTTCCGGCGGGAAGATCTTTAATTGCTCCCTGTGCTTCTTCTAAGGTGAAACTGATTTCCATTGCTCTTTTATCCTCTGATGTTAACCTCTCTATTGATGCTGCCTCTAAGAAATGTTCTATTTCATCTCTACCCACCCCCTTATCAGGGTTATACAATTTTTCATATCAGACACCGCCAGCCATATTAGGATAGCGGTGGTCCTATGCCTTTCCACAGCGGCATTTCTGCCGTGGAAAGGCATACGGCATTGTCTTCGGGGGCCCGTTGAGGGCCCCCAGTGGTGAAGGGGGTAGGGGGTGCACATGAGGGGTACCTATGGTACCCCCCTGCCTTTGCGTGCACGAAACGGCAGGCACCACTCGGTGCCTGCAGCTTCATGCATGCAAAGGTAAACATAGTTTTTTTAACATTGCGGCATGTGCTGCTTCAAGCAGCACCCGCTGCAATGTTAAAAATAAAGGATGTGACCGCCAGGGTGGCGGTCACATCCTAATTAGCACGGAGGGACCGCCGCTGCCCCTGCGGACGGTCCCTCCTCCTCTGGGGTGGAGGACGGACGCAGGTCCGTCCGCCATCCTAATAGGCCCCACTGTGACTGATCTTATCTTCCCCTCTATCTCCTCTGTCTCCAGCTTGTTCCGTTTTATAGAGAAGCTGATGGTTTCTCCCCTGATACCAGCCTTCAGAGCATCCCATACTACCACTGGTGATGCAGACCCTCTGTTTATCTGGAGAAATTCCTTGAGCCAACCTTCCATATGAGGGACATATTTAACATCTTGTAGTAAAGCTCTCTCGAATGTCCAACTAGTTATTTCTTTTTGGGAGTTTGGAATTAGAATTTCTAAAATCAGGGGGTTGTGGTCTGACATCACCCGTGGTAGCTTTTAAATCTAGGACATGGATATTAGCGATATCGGGAAATAATCTAAACGTGCTACAACCTTGTGAGGTGCAGAGTAGTATGTGCTGCCCCTGCCTGCATTTTTCTGCTCCCACATATCAATCAATCCATTATCTTGCATTAATTTTATCAGAGCTCTGTTGCTTTTCTTCTTCCGGCCAGTGAACCTGGCGGGGTCATTTTTCCATAGGCCATTTAGGCCATTGATATTCAAGTCTCCGCACATTATTATTGGTAAGGGCCAATTAGTCATTTGTGTATTAATGGGATTTAAAATCTCCGGGTCCTCCACTGTAGGAGCATAGACGGAGCATAGCGTAAAGTTAAATCCCTGCATTTGGCATTCAGCCATGACCCATCGGCCATATATATCTGCCATCTGTTTTTTCACTACAACTATCTTTGCCTGTGCCGATATCGCCACCCCCGTGTTCTGGTTCCCTTTGTTGTGCATGTTAAAAGCTGGTATCCCAGTTGTTCTAATAGGAATTTACGAGAAACCTCAATGTGAGTTTCCTGCATACATATGATGTCTGCATGCACTGTCCTTAAATATTCTTTCAGATCCCTGCATTTCTTTGCATCATTTAACCCACATATGTTGATTGTAACTATCCGCATGAGTTTTCTTTAATTTCACAATTCTTTCTCCTGTGTACACAACTCTCAATCAATCAATCAATCAGATACACTTATAAAGCGCGCTACATACCCGTAGGGTCTCAAGGCGCTGGGGGCGGGGGGGTGCCGCTACTGCTCGAACAGCCAGGTTTTCAGCTTCTTCCTGAAGGAGAGGTGGTCTTGGGTCAGGCGCAGGTCGGACGGGAGGGAGTTCCAGGTCTTGGCGGCCAGGTAGGAGAAGGACCTTCCTCCTGTAGTCGCTCTTCGGATGCGGGGGACGGCGGCGAGGGCGTGGTTGGCTGATCGGAGGTGGCGTTTGGGAGCGTAGAAGTTGACTCGGCTGTTGAGGTAGCTCGGGCCTTGGTCGTGTAGGGCTTTGTGTGCGTGGGTGAGGAGGCGGAAGGTGATTCTTTTGTTGACGGGGAGCCAGTGAAGGTCTCTCAGATGTCCGGAGATGTGGCTGGAACGTGGGATGTCGAGGATGAGTCTGGCTGAGGCGTTTTGGATCCGCTGGAGTCTCTTCTGGAGCTTGACGGTGGTCCCGGCGTAGAGGGCGTTGCCGTAGTCTAGTCGGCTGGTGACGAGGGCCTGGGTGACGGTCTTCCTGGTCTCTGTGGGGATCCACCAGAAGATCTTCCGTAGCATGCGTAGGATGTTGAAGCACGCCGAGGAGACGCTGTTGACTTGCCTGGTCATGGAGAGGGAGGAGTCCAGGGTGAAGCCCAGGTTTCGTGCATGGTCTGTCGGTTTGGGTGCGGTGCCCAGGGCGGGAGGCCACCAGGAGTCGTCCCAGGCGGAGGGTGAGGAGCCCAGGATGAGGACCTCCGTCTTGTCCGAGTTCAGTTTCAGGCGGCTGGTCGTCATCAACTCTGATTTACTTTACTCCCTGATGATGATGTTTTTATCCCCGTTTTTACCCCGACACCCCCCTACCCCTCCCCCTTTCTGCAAGCCCTCCCATCCCTTGCCCCCCCTCTCCACCCCAACTAATGAAGCAAGCAGACTTAAGGTCACTGTGATGGAGTCTGGCCATCAGCCTCCCTCTGCCGTTCTTTGCATGACTTGTGCATTTTCCCCACTCATGTGCATTGATTGATACGACCCTCGATATTGACCTGTACACCCAGAACTACCAGTTGGGTAGGCTATGACATGTTCCGATTCCCCTCTACCCCTTGTTTACTCATATTTACTCTGACACCCTCCTCCCAATCCGCTCCTGTGACCCTGATCCTAGTGTTTAAATGCACCGATATAGCTATACTTATAAGAAAGTCACAGGGCGGCAGTGTCCACCTTTCCTGATTTTAACGAGTCCATGTATGCCTTACCTTGTATTTCAGAGGTGAAGACTTTGGTACTGTTTTTGTGTATAATCTTCAGCCTCGCTGGATTCATTAGAAAGGCCTCTAGGCCCATCTGTTGACAAGGGTCCACCAGTTCCCTCAGTCTCCATCGCCTTTCAACTGTCATATGACAATAATCTGGGGTAGTGAAAAAGGTCTGAGTCTCGAATGAACGTTTGGCGTTAGGATGGGCTTTAGAGTATACCTCCTCCCTTAGCAAAAGAATTGCCAAAATATATCATCATTGCTCTCGGCCTCGGGGTTCCTCCTGAGCCCTAAGCTGGTTCTTCTTCATAGCCATTGGGAAGCGGTGTGCCCTTTGGATTTCCCTTTCCCACTCCCAGTTGCTTAGCTCTGGAAACACTCCTTTCATCAATTTTAGGACATAGGCCCTTATATAGTCACCTTCAGCTCCTTCCTCAATGCCCAGGACCCTGAGATTATTTTGCCACTGGCGGTTTTCTAGGTCTTCCAGCTTCCATTGGACATCTGTAAATTGTTTCTCATATCCATTTAACTTTACTGAATCTTTGGCTTGGCGATCTTCGAGGAGGCTTGTACGATCTTCCAATTGAGTCACCCTCGTGTTTGTGTCTGTACAGATGTTTGCCACTTTTCTAATTGCACCTTGCAGGTTCTTAGTTGCCAATCGGTTCTTTTTTCCCCTCAAACTTTGTCTCATCTTGTAGTTGCTTGATTGAGTTGAGTATCAGCCGCAATGAGGGAGCTTCAACATCTGCTCCCCCCTGTGATGTTAGCTCTGGATAGGTGTTCCGAGTAGCGGAATAAACCCATTTCAAAGCGGTTTCAGAGTTGACCCCACTTGTCCGCCTTTGCCCACTGCTAGCTTTATCCTGGGAATGTGAGTCTCTTTGTCTCCTTGACAGCCTCTTTCTCCTTATGACTGTATCTTTCTCCTTTTATGAGGCTCTATTATTCCCCTTTGAGCTGGAGATCAGGCTAGGATCTGAGACATTCTCTCTTTCCCTCTCTTCGATATCAGAGGGGGTGCCTTCTGAGCTGTTTGTGACCGAGAAAAATTTATCGCCAAATTCCTGGGTATCCTCGGGGCCACTAGGGCCGCTGCTTCCTGTGACCTCTTGAACTAGCATGTTGGTTTTTAGCGACTCTGCACCTGCAATGTTCACCGAATTTACCGCTCCCGTTTCCCCCATCGCCGCCTCTCGTTGGTCTGGGAGATCATCTGGCTGTTCGTGGGGTAAAGCTGTTGGATCCGGCTCTCTCTGGCCCATGCTGTATGGTAGGTCTTCCCTGGCCTCCCCGGCTTCCACTATCTCTCCCCATTGTGATTCAGGGGCAGTTGAAGCTGCCTGGGACGCTGGGGCTTCTCGTGGCCCTTCCTGCGTAGTTTTCTTCCCTTTGGGGGTAACCACAGCTTTGTCGGGGGTTAATACACTCTTTTTTGCAGGACCAGCCTGACTAGCATTGGAAAAAAGCCTGTGATATTTTTATGGCCCCCAGTATTTGCAGCCCCTAATTTTTTGCTTCTAGTATTGCTCCAAGTCCCTGCATCTTTCTTTTTCTGTATTTCGCCATTCTCACCTGGGGTGTTATCCGCATCCTTCCCAGTTTCCTTCATGGCACCTTTCCCCAGGTCTTTTGGCTGCACTGGGTGCTTTGAGGGCACTGCTGCTTGTTAATCCGTCTCTGGGGCACCTTCCCTTTCCTCCCCTAGTTGTTTTCGGGGCCATCCTTGAGGTCAGCGAGCCGCTCTCACCTGCAGAAATCACCGAAGATGCTCTGGTCTAGGCGTTCGGGGCTCCGCTAGTCAGGCTGCCTCTGCATCCGCCTTTCGCCACTCCGCTAGCTCCGCTGGCTCAGCTGACTCCGTCTGAGGTCCATTCTGTTTGCCGCGCCCGTAGATCTGCTACCACTGCTGCCGCTGATGTCAGGAGCTCCATGATCAGCCTTTCCGCTGCCCACAAGAAGTTGCCACCGCTGCAGACTGCTTCCATCGAAGGTACGCGAGTTTAATGCACCATTTCTTTCCAATTATGTTGCGCCGGCATCTGGAGTGTTCTCGAGAGCCGTCAGTCAGACGCCATCTTGCTTCCTCAGGCTTTCCTTCAGGGAACATTCCCCAGTTGCCACTTCTACTGCAAAGTTTTTAAGTGTAGGACTAGCACACTGCTATCCATGCCGAGCTTAAAAATGACAAAAGCCTTTAATCACTCCAGGCACAGTATTACAGTTTTGATTTGGTAAAATACCAACCAAGATGATCTGAAATCAATAAAAGCATTCGCTGACACGTGTTTCACTCTCATTAGAGCTCTTCAGAGAGGTATAGTTTTGTCCAGGCACAAGGGAGCACCCAGTAGAAGTCAAAACAATACCCTTTCATGCTTAGAGTGATGCATAAATTATGCAAAAAAAGAAGCAGAGAACTCTGGGTAGTTCTCAAGTTTAGGCTGAAAGCAGCTCTTATATAGAGCACTCTCAACACCAGCGACACTCTGTATTTGCTCACCTCAATTTCTGCTTTTCTATAAAAGTCTTTAAGTTTAGGATTAACACAGGACACCAGCGACACTCTGTATTTGCTCACCTCAATTTCTGCTTTTCTATCAAAGTCTTTAAGTTTAGAATTAACACAGTACCATCCACACTGTGAAAGAAAGCGACAAAGTTTAGTTGCCATTTCTACAGCAAAGATTTAATCATAGGACTAGCACAGTGCTATGCATGGCAGGTGGGCAACGTGGCCGTTCATGGCGGTTCCTCATTTGAAGGCGGCAGTGCCATTAAAAAAGGCACCGTAACGGGACCATACTACAAGGTTTCTGCACGGCATAGACTCAAATGTCCATGCTGTGCAGGACCCTTGGTGCTTCAACACAGGGGGGCATATGTTATACCCCCCTGTGTGCCCCCCCTGTGGGCCTGCACATGCGGTTATGGCATTGGTGGGCCCTGTAGGGCTCCATTCATTTCCTCTGCTACAAGGTTTACATGGAGGAAGAACCTCCATGTAAACCCTGGAGGATAGGAAACTTGTAATATGCTTGATGGGACCGTGGCTGTTCTGCCAAGCATATTGTGGCCTCAGACCGCCACTCCAACACCAAGGAACAGTGGTTCCCTGACAGAGCCGGCGGTCCTAGGGCGTTCTGGCTGCCGAGTTGTAATCAGGTGGTGGGACCACCGGTGCTGCGGTGCCTGGATTTGCCACCTTACCACAAGTCTGGTGGTTCTCGGACCGCCAGATTCGTAATAGAGCTCTTTATGACTTCCAAAAAACCTGACCACACTTAGTAATGTAAGTGTGCTGAAATTATGCAAGCTTGTTGAATGTTATCTTACAAATTGATTGGATTACAATTCCACAGTCATTTTGAAACTCACAAAACATGAATATGTGGGGGTGGAGCCGTTTATTTATTCATGCATTCTGTTACTTTGTTATTTGCTGTACATTATTAAATCTTCAGGCCCCTCGGAGCCATGGAGTGAGCGGTCAGAGGCAGAGATGCCATGTACAGTTTGTGCAGACCCATAACTTGCCTGTAGTCAGAAACTTCTCCATGACCCCTTTCCACCATGGAAAGAGTTGGAAGTTTAATCTTGTGAAGAGTAGGAGTAAATGAGGTTCACTGAGTAAACCGAGGACTGCAGATTTACTTTTCTTTTTTTTAAATCGCTCCAATGGTGTCCCTTTGTAGAGAGTTGATATTTTGAATAGGGTGAGAGGTCTTATTTGATGTACAAACTTCTCAATCTAGCTAAAGTCTTTAACGCGTTTTGTGAACTCCATATCCCAATACATAATGGTACAATATACAAAGGCGCATTCCAGTAAAAGTGCTGCAATGACGCAGGCGCAGCACAGCACAAACGAGACCCAAACACATCGGTAAGTTTGCTAGAACTGAACACGTACTCAGGGCTGGCCTGTGCCCCTACTTATTAGCCGGCCCATGTCACATGGACTGAACCAAACACATCACAAACTAGTACGGGGTCCCAACTGGCCCCTCTCCACCTCCTAATATCATCTCTCATTAATAGGGAATGTGCAGTGTTACACGCTCTTCATTTCGCTGCCATTTTAAAGTGTCTTAATTCCTAGCTGCATTCACAGCGAGTAGATTATTTTTTTATTTATTTAATGCGATTTTATATAGCGCGAACTCAAGAAGAATGACGTCCCAGTAGCGTTTAACTTAGTTCCTCCGAGTCCTCACTCACTCTATCAGTCCAGGACCTCCATTATAGAGGGGCCGTACATGCCACATACAGCGGCGCTCCTTTTATCAAAGTTCAATGAAAAGTAATTATCAGCAGAAGGAACGGCAAAGCAGCGCCGCCCCTCCCTTCATACCTTCGCTCTGACTGGCGCGCAGATCTCCAGTGGGGTGGCCGCGGGCCGCGGAGAGGAGGCCTGTCTGCCAAGAGCCTGTTTCAAGCTGATGACAGGTCCCTCTTCATGCCTTGCTGAGCGTGACTCTCTCTGCGCGAGATTAACATGCCCGGCAGGTTTCTTCTGCTTCGCTGCTCGAGGAACTTCTCGCGTGTCTGTAGAGATGGAGGCGATGGCTGCCTTGGGTACTGTGTGTCTGCCAATCTCCACCATGAAGATGGGGGCGAGGGACAATACCAGTGATTGCCTAGATTAAACTAGATTTAGATCCGTTTACCCAAAACCTGGAGCTCCCACTCTGTCATCGTATCTATCATCACAAAATGTTTGTGTACTTTAAGGCAGTGATGATGCTAATATCACATACGAAGCTAAAAAGGCCACTTCTAGGCCCTTTATCTGCGCAGCATAACAAAACCGCATTTCTATTATGAATCAATTCACTGCTCTGAAACATAAATAAAACTGACGCAGGGGCACGATCGCGCACATGTTTGAAACCGTCTGTCGCTTTGTGCTTTTGGTTGTTTCTGGTTTTTAGCGCTATTTGAAATTTTCGAGGTCTTCAATGATTCCTTAATCACATTTTTGGGAAATCTGTGACAATTATCAGAGGAGACATTCATTTGAAATACATTATTTCAGAATGAAATTTTGTTCTGGTGACTTAGGGCCTTATAATGAGTGGTGGTTCACTAACCGCCAGACTCAAGGTGGCGGTCTCCCGACTGCCCTCTTACGGCTGACCTGGGACCACCACCACCGCCAGGCGGTTGCGCAGTGGACCTAAAGCCACAATATACTAAGCAGCTGTGGCCCCGCCAAGCATATTACGAGTTTCCTCACTGCCACACTTTTCATGGCAGTGTAACTGCCATGAAAAGTGTGGCGGTGAGGTAACACAGGAGGCTCTACAGGACCCCCTGGTGCCTCACACCATGTGGATGCACACAGGGGGGAACATACTGAGCCCACCTGTGAGCATGCACACCAGTGCCTAAACACTATGGACTTCAGCAATCCTTGCCATGCAGGTACAACCTTTGACGTTCCCATTACAGTACCGCCCTGGGAACGGCAAAAAACAACCCACTAGACCAGGAGAAAACTCCTGATCTGGCAGGCAATTCCTACACAGGTTTGGCAGTGCTGGAGTGGGGCGGTCCCCAACAGGAGCAAAGTCATAATAATGCCCTTAGTGAGAGATGAGGATGTGTTCCGTGGCTTCATCATTGTGACTTCTACTTCCTTACTTGCCTTCCGCAAAGAATTGAAGTCCTGGCTCTTTTAGTTCCACTTGTAAGCTGCTTGACCCTTGTCCGCTAAGGACTGGGAAACCCTGGGGGTAGCTATGTGCTATACAAGAACTCAATGATGATGATGTTGGTTGCAGTCATTGGCCTGTAGATGAGCCCTCCCAAACACTTTTGCCTATGTTGATTGCAGCTGTTGGTAGACAAGGTTTTACTCCAGAGGTATCAAGAACTTGAATTCAGAGTTGTCAGTTCCCATCTGAACCTTTAGTTAGAATCGCTGGGATAGGTGTGCAAAAACAATCACTGCCAAAGCTAACAGGCGATGGTTGTAAAAATTCAACTATTGGCTTTGACAGTTCCTTTTGGCACTGCAATGGGTATTCTTTTAAAGAATACGCACTCCACAATTGACATAAATGCACACACATGGCTCATGACTCATCACATTCATACCTCATGACCCATTTTTAATGATGGACAGCCCTGTTGGAACAGTAAAATAAACAATTTAAAAAAAGAAAAACTAGTACTCACCAGTGCAAAAACTGAAGTGAGTGGCCTTGTACCACTTGGCAGTCGCTTGGCGATACTGGAAAAACATGGGAAGCACAATGAGGAACATAGGGAAGTGGGGGAGGAATAAGAGAGTTCCTGGGGCGAAAGCTGGAGCTTGTACCTGGTCACTTTTTAACAAATAAGGCATGTATTTAGCAGAGATGATGCCCATTGTCTACTACAACATTTGGCACATTTCCAATGCAGCCCTGACTAAAATAGATTGTAATATCATGAGCAAAATCAGTGGAAGAGAATGTGATCAATTTAAACCCATGATGTTGAATAATTATTTCCGAGTTGCAGATATGTGGATTAAAGGCATGCCCTTAAAACAAGCACTGGCAACTCTAATCAGTAATAAGCCAGACCCACTGGTTGTGTCAATTCTTGTTCTATCCAGGGAGAAGGCTAAGTAAAAACATGAATTACCAAGTGTGTAATAGTTCAATGATTTGGTATTAACTGCTGAGCATTGCACAAACTGATATGCAACTTGGTGCATAAATTAACTCAATAGCACTGGAAACAGCCATTGCAATGTGGTCATAACCCGCTTGACCAATACCACAAAGCCATAACTACGCAGAGATGTTCCGTGAGGGTGAGAGTAGCAGACAACAGGCCCAATTGGAGTATAGCAGTGAGTGTTCAGAGTATTTCGTTGCTTTGAGAATAGCAGTGAGTGTTCAGAGTATTTCGTTGGGGTGGGGGCGCAGGTAGTGAAATAATTTTGGCACTGGGTGATTTGGCCGTGCGGACTACGCATATCTGAGCAAACACAAATCGTAACTCTGTTGGTACAACTCGCAGTGTGCTCATCTGCTGAGAGTGGAGCAGCGTCACACATCTGAGACAGCAGGGTTGCCGGTGGGGTTTGTTGCGCCCATAAACTAATTGGGCCCTGGCCACCCCTCTGCTTGCACCCCAGTCACATTTCTGTGGCTGCCCGAGGCCACCCGGTGGCCATCAGGAGGGCGGGCCCTTAGTCTAAGAGGGCTGCCCCCGTCCCTTGCTGTGGTCAACCACTCCTCCCCAGGGCAGGCGTTGCCCGACGGTGACGCGCATCCAGGGCGGCAGGCGGCAGAGGGGGTATATCTCTCTCCCTCACCATTGTTTAAGCCTCTTTGAAGCTCCGGACGTCGCTCGTACAACTTCGGGACAATCTTTTTCCTCACCTCTGGTCGCCGTCCAGAGGTCTGGTCTTGCGTCGAGGTGATGGGTTTTCCGACGTTCGACTGTTTGCTTCTGTTGGGGTGATTTGGTTGTGAGTCGCGTTCCCACGGAGAAGCGTTTGTTGGCAAGTCTCTTTGTCCGGGGGCATGTGGGGTCCTTGTGCAGGCTCGGGCAGGTAACCCCCTCCTCCTCGTCTGTCACCCTCCTCGTCCTTCGGTGTCTCCTTTAACGTCTCTGCTATGGATAATAATTCCCCCACAGCGAATTAGAACAGACCTACTTCTACCTACCTCAGCTATTATAGCTTGTGGCCAATTAGCTACGGATCTATCACCACAGTCACCAGACACTGAAAATAATGAGCCTAATGTACACAATGATGACGAACAACCAACATCCAATGCTGACCCGAAAAATCCTAATCATCTTGTCTCAATCGAAGGTGAAAAAGAAGCAAATGTATTCTACTCATTCTCAGACGAGACAGGAGTAGAGGTTGAGTCAGAATCTAGATCATCTGGTAATGAAGATGAAAAATGTAGTGAAGACTCTGGAGATGAAAATGACGAATCTCTGCTTTTTTCTAACACCTCTAATACTTCGGATGAAGGAAGCCTCGAGGGTTTACAGCTCAATACAATCAGATCTAAGGCTAAAATAGTATCCAGGCTGAGTCATCGAGGGCCGGTTGAACATCCTGCTACCTCTCGAACCAATATGCAATCTACTCAAGCTGCTGAAGGGCTAGAAGCAGATGGTGACATTGTCAATAACCAAGAGATCCCCTTAAATGCGGTTGAAACTATATTACAGGCTATTGCTGCTCACAGAGAACAGACAGCTATTGACAGCAAACGATCCCGGGCAGCTATACGCAAAGTTCAAGGGGTGGTTAAAAAACTGACTAAAACATGCAATCAAATTGGGGAAAGAGTCACCAAAATAGAAGCAAGGGTACTCTCCGCAGAAACCGAAGTGACAGCAAATTCAGGGAAAATCAAGTTGCAAGACGCAGAATTAGTTGACATTAAATGGAAGCTGGAGGATTTTGAGAACCGGCAGCGCAAGAACAATCTACGCATACTGGGGGTCCCCGAAAAGATGGAGGGTGCAAATATACGCTCTTTTGTTGTGGAACTACTTAGCAAGGCAATGCCGGAATTAACAACCTGGGATTGGGACGTTGAAGTGCAGCGTGCTCATCGAATGCCTTTTAACCTACCGCCAAAACCAGGACTATATCCTCGCGCTATATTAGTGTACTTTGATAATTTTTTGCTAAGGCAAACAATAGCAGAAAAAGCAAGACCTGATCACAAATTAACTCTTAATGAAATTACCTTTTTTACGAGACCTGATTTTTGTCATGCTACTGTTGAGAGACGTTGGCGCTTAAGATCATTAATCAAACCCTTTCAAGAGAAAGGAGCCCAAGCATTTTTGAATAACCCAGCTAAGCTTAAGGTTGTGTGGGGTGGTATAAGCAAATTCTTTGTTTCTGAGATCAGCCAGAGGATTTGCATTAATAATCTAAATAGAAAAGAATATGAATTGAAAACTTTATTTCTAATTCATGCCTGAGAGTACTGCAAAAACGTAGAATAATTCTTATACCTAAATACTATCTTACGATTTATAGGCTTTTTCTAAGTATGTTCAGGTTTGTTTAGGTATGTTGAAAAAAGCTTAGTAATATGCTTTCTTGTTTTTTTTTTTTCCTGGTATATTTAGTATTTCTAAATTTTTCTCTACATCATGGAATTATTCATTTACTTCTCATTTAGTTGAAGCGGTAGCTCAGATGTTTAACTGCATCCATCACTAGTCAGACTCTGGAAGAGTCTGATGGCCTACACCTTGGGGGGGGGAAGGAGTGGGAGGGGCTGCCAGGGGGGGTTGGGGGGGCTGGTGGGGCACTCAAACAAAAAATAAAAAGGAACCAGATCTGAAGACAGAACAATACTATAATTTTCTTTCTTTTGAATATACTAAAAAAAGTTTTTTGTGTATAACGACCAATCATAATAACAAGACACCAAAAGAATCTCTTGGTCTATTTTTCGTGATAAATAATGGGTAAGTTGGTTATACAAACATGGAATGTAGGAGGGCTATTGAACAGTGAGAAACAACGTCGGTTCGCAGAAATAATTGGCCTGAATCCGGTAGATATACTATGTCTCAAAGAGACACATGTGCCATGGGCTCAGAGATCATTATTGAAAGTAAGAGGTTATAATCTGTTAGCTGCATCAACGCAGTCATCAAATATAAGAGGAGTTGCAATCCTAGCTAAATCACACTTAGGTGGGCCGGTACGTCACCTCTCTGACCCTCATGGAAGATGGGCAATTGTAAAACTTGCCATAGGCATCACTATTTGTACCATCTATGATTCTAACCAAGATGACCCCACAACTTTCACATTTCTCGAATCAGAACTCGCCACCTGGCAGGGCCCTCTAATTATGTGTGGGGATTTTAATATCTCTCTTAATCCTATGCTCAATAACATTAGGGTTACTCAACAGACCTATACTGGCCGGAAACCTAAAGCATATGAAGCAATTAGGAGACTGGTGAATAGCCTGGGATTAATTGATATATGGGAGGAAAAAAATCAGAATACCCAGAATGCTGGATACACATATTTTTCGCATCCACACCAAAAGCACGTTCGAATAGATTATGTATTCACAACTAGAGATCTGACCACGAGATCCTCTATCAGTAAATACCCCAAAATTATATCAGACCATAACGCCCTGGTCTTCACAATGGAAATAGAAATGTCAACTAATAAAACTAGACAGTGGACTTTTGATCGTAAATTGCTCTCTAATAAGGACTATATTGACCATATTAGTAATTGGACAGAGGAATTTTTTAACATTAATCGCTTTAGCGCCGCAAGGAACGTAGTATGGGACTGCTATAAATCGGCACTTAGGGGGGAAACTATAAGCTTTCAAGCTAGGGCTAAAAAACAAAACACCATGAATTATAGTTTGAAACTTGCGGCCCTAGCAAAGGCAGAAGAAAGTCACACCTTGATCATCTCACAAAGGTTAGATGCAAAACAATCTATGTATGAATTATCATTGTGAAAAGCGCACTAGACAAAAGAATGTATCTAGTTATATCAGTCAGATAACGGATAGTGGTAGAACCTTACTGACACTCCTGACATCATTCATCAATTTCAACAGTATTATCAAAACCTCTATACTGAAGAAACTAAATCCACTGATAATGAAATATTATGTTTTCTTGATAATCTCCTTCACAACCATGAGGCATCAAAAATCTTAGATGATACTACTAGAGATGATTTAGAAAGTGAAATCACCCTGCATGAAGTGGAAAATGCTCTGTTATCACTCTCATCGGGTAAAGCAGCTGGACCTTATAAAATACCAATAGACCTATATAAGATAATTAGTCGTCAAATATCTCCTCTGCTTCTTGATATCTTTTTGGGAATACAATGGAACGGTGTATCACCGCATTCGTGGAAAGAAACGAATATAATTGTCTTCCCTAAGAAAGGAAAACCCCCTGAACAATTGACTTCATATCGCCCTATTTCTTTGATAAATTCGGATTCTAAATGATATGCCAAAGTGATGGCCACGAGACTCAGCAGGGTTATTGAAAACTGGCCTCCCCTTGGCAGCATGGCTTCGTTCCTGGTAAAGGCACTACCGATCATACATGTAGGGCTATTGCCCTCTTTGATGCCATGTCTGTCACTGGGGGTCGGATGTCAATGATCTTGCTGGATGCCGAAAAGGCTTTCGATCGTGTTTCGTGGAGCTTCCTTTGGGCAGTTATGGTATATAATAATTTCGGCCCTAAATTTATTAAAGCCATTAAATCCATGTATATATCTCCCAGAGCCAAACTTCAGATGTTAGGAACTGAGTCAGGCTATATTAACATCACAAGGGGCACCAGACAAGGGTGCCCATGCTCACCCCTATTATTTGCATTATATATAAATCCACTAATTAAAAAAATTCTTGAGAGTCAATCCATCAACCCAATTATTTGCAACCAATATGCGACAAAAGTTCTGGCATATGCCGATGATATCGCAGTGATTACATCTGACCCGATTGAGGCTATGGAGGAAATAGTATCCCTCACTTCTGAATATGGTATCCACTCAGGGTATTCTCTGAACCGGGGGAAGATAATTGTATTATGTACCGACAACATTAATTATAGCGATCAGAGAAGAGCTGATAGAGCTACCTACTTAGGAATTACTATTTGTCCTGATGTTAAGGTAATAAATGTTCTTAACTATAACCCTCTTATTGAAAAAATCAAAAAAGATTTGGATCGGGTTAATGGGTTACACTTATCAATCATTGGAAGAGGCAATTTTCTTAAAATGAATGTGCTGCCTAGATGCTTATATCTGCTCCGTGGAATTCCCTTTGCAGTAGAATCCTAAACCTTAAAAACACTCGACTCTCTCATGAGTACATTTTTATGGCAACAAGGAAAGATCAGGAGATCCCATAAGCTATTATCATTACCGAGAGATAGAGGTGGGCTTGCCATTCCCAATACAAGTCTATATCATTGGGCAGCACTCTTTAAACAAATGTCGCCCATGTTTAACTATAGTCCTGAGATAGCTATCGTGGACGTCAATGTAACACCATCAATTTATGAGCTAGTTCTCGGAAGAGATGTAAATGGGCTGTTTTTACAACAAACAGACGCTAAAGATATTAGAAAGCTATGTAAATTTGAAATTGTAAGCAGCGCTTGGAAGGTTTGGGCTAGGATTGCTAAACATATGAAAATTACGAAATTGAATAGATACACTTCACTATGGCAACCGAGAACCACTCATTGTTTCTCCCATGATGTTATAGCCAGGAAATAGCAAAGACTTGGAATTTGCAGAATAAAGGATTTTCTGTTAAATAATTTTGAAACTAAGTTTATAGATTTAAAGAATAAATATCAATTATCTAATGGTGATTATATTACAAATGTATGCTTATCTCAAAGCAAAAGGATCAGCCATAAGTCTAACAAGAGTGGATATTATAGAAGCTGCTAATAGACCAAATATAAATATTGGATTACTGTATGACATTTTATTAACTCACATTCAAGATGATATAGAGAAAAACGAAGCAAATTGGGCTAGAAAAATTGGTAATCCTAATGTCGATATCTATAAAGTGTTGGAACTAAGTGATTCTTTGTTTATGGCTAGTAATCTTAAAGCTCAGACGTATAAAACGGTATTCAACCTCTGCTATACTCCTGCTAAACTATTCAACTGGGGTAAAAGGGAAAATGATGTATGTCCTAGATGCTTGCAGGGCCCAGTGACACTAATACATATGTTTAGTAACCGTCCAAAGCTCGATCATATTAAAATAGCGATTAGTGATTTTTGGTTGGTGATATTTGGGCGTAAACTCCCTGAATCCGATACTTTGCTTATGCTTGGTTATGACTCCTCGTTAGAACTTTCAACACAAGAGGAAAAATTGCTATTTATTAGAATGGCTGTCCTTAGAATTATTTTGTCATCCCGCTGGAAAGAACTTGAACCCCCTAGCTTCCACATGTGGTTGGCCCGATTTTTAGCAGTTTTCAGCTATGAGACAGCTATCTATGCTACTAGGGGAATTAGAGCAAAGAAACGTGGTGATTTAATATGGCACCCAATAACAAATTGGAAAACTGGTGTTGTAACTATGTGATCCACCTTGCCGTATTGCTAACATCTTTTGTCTTTATCTATTACTGTGTGTTTAAAAGTATTTGCAGAATGAATGTATATGAATTATCAATGATTTAACAAACTGTATACAAAAATAAGAAAAAAATCATTTTTAAAAACTACAAAAATATTACTAAAAAAGATATATATATTTTTGGAACTAATTTCTACAATAAATAAATGAAATAATTTGTTTCTAAATTGGCTCTGTTGGTGACCTTTTCACTTAAAACACTGGAAACTTACCATTAGAAATATCACACTGTTTTTATGAGATTTAAGTACTTGGCTATAGACCTTTTTCAACCTAAGTTACTTCCCTATGTATAGCAAGTAAAATTTGTCTAATATATAGGGGTCCCCTACTTTCAAAAGTAACTATGAATTAAGACAATGTTCTTGTTATATACGTATTTTTGTTATGTATGTTATGATTTACAACTGCACGTCACTTCTTTTAATAACCTGATTGATTCAGTATATGCATTATTTGTATTCGTATTATTTGTAATAAGCTATTGTACTTTATCCTTTTCTGTTTACTGTCTGTCCGAAATCTGGTTCAATAAAAAAAAAAAAAAGAGAATAGCAGTGAGTGTTCAGAGTATTTCGTTGGGGCGGGGGCGCAGGTAGCGAAATAATTTTGGCACTGGGTGATTTGGCCGTGCGGACTACGCATATCTGAGCAAACACAAATCGTAACTCTATTGGTACAACTCGCAGTGTGCCCATCTGCTGAGAGTGGAGCAGCGTCACACATCTGAGACTGCAGGGTTGCCGGTGGGGTTTGTCGTGCCCATAAACTAATTGGGCCCTGGCCACCCCTCTGCTTGCACCCCAGTCACATTTCTGTGGCTGCCCGAGGCCACCCGGTGGCCATCAGGAGGGCGGGCCCTTAGTCTCAGAGATAATTTAACAACTTGACAAGAGGGGCTTTTTGCGCTTATAGTGTTCTTATTAGATGAAAGGTCTATCTAGCTTAGTACTGCTCAAAGGTTGAGATACAGTCCCTTGTCATAAACTGTAGAAATAGGCAAAAGAATTCTGTCTATATAATGAATTTTAAATAATTCTCCTCCTGAGCAATTACTCAAGCAATATCTTAGGATCAATTCACAAAAAGCATCCAATAAATATCAAAACAAGTCGGAAGAAATCAATCCAGTGTATTTCAAAAACTTCTTCTTTATTTTTCTTCTTTTCCAGACACTCAGTACTTTTTCTTTTCTTTTCCTTTGCCAACACGTGTTTCGTCCTAACTAAATATAGTTAACGGACTTCGTCAGGGCAATGAATATCTTTACTCTATGGTATTGGCGAGACCTCAGACGATCACAAATTGAAAGTTCCTTCGTAGGACGATGTCCACTAGGTACCATCTGTTCTCATAATCTTCAATATCAAGGTTAAGTCACTTAGAATCGTGTAAAACATATATGTGCCTCGATTCAAGGGGGTCCTGGTGTAATCGGCGTCTAGCCTTAGTCTCAGAGGGCTGCCCCCGCCCTTTGCTGTGGTCAACCACTCCTCCCCAGGGCAGGCGTTGCCCAACGGTGACGCGCATCCAGGGCGGCAGGCAGGCAGAGGGGGTATATCTCTCTCCCTCGCCATTGTTAAAGCCTCTTTGAAGCTCCGGGACACTCTTTTTCCTCACCTCTGATCGCCGTCCAGAGGTCTGGTCTTGCGTCGAGGTGATGAGTTTTCCGACGTTCGACTGTTTGCTTCTGTTGGGGTGATTTGGTTGTGGGTCGCGTTCCCATGGAGAAGCGTTTGTTGGCAAGTCTCTTTGTCCGGGGGCATGTGGGGTCCTTGTGCAGGCTCGGGCAGGTAACCCCCTCCTCCTCGTCTGTCACCCTCCTTGTCCCTCGGTGTCTCCTTTAAGGTCTCCGCTATGGATAATAATTCCCCCACAGCGTCTCATATTTCTGTGTGTACATTCGAGGCGCTTATTTATTCTCTTCTAGCGCGTCCTTGCCTCGGAATATGCTTGTAAAAAAGCAAGGCGTCGAGTCTGATTTGTTTCTAGGTTTTGCACAGTGTGTTTAGGGATGCAGCAGGGTAAACAGAAGACAAACACGCGCGCATGAACCGTGAGATGAATTATTCTCCGGGCAGGACACCTTGAAGCATGGCGCCCATCCCTAGGTCTCTGTGAGCAAAGATGTGTTTAAATCGTATGAGTGCTAGGTTTTCAATTGCACTTTCTTTCTATCCTCAGGGGCCAGCTGTCCTGTCATTGTTTGCTAAGAATTTAAAAGCTCTATTACTAATTCAGCGGACTATTTGTTGGTGATGTTGGCTAGTCATTATAGCTCGTGTTTGTGGAAAGACCTATTGTTTGCTCACAGTGGCCTTAGAGCCCGCACATTGTTTAGCACTGATTGACTTTATTGTCAGTCTCATGTGTCCCCTTTGTCACTCTCATTTGTTTCCTTCTTATTCATTAGTTTGCATGGGTATGCCTTCCTTTTCTGGTGTATGTGCCTCCCCTGAAGCATAGCCTTGTTACTTGTGTCTTTTCACTGCTTTCATTTCGGGGTTTCTCAGTTGCGGCCTTGTTTTGCGCTGATGACATGGGCTGTAGCTCCATGCAAGGGCAGGTTGGTCCAGTTTGCCACGTTTATCGTCGAGGCGAGGGAGCGGCCATTAGCAGCATTTGGTGGCAGGCATAGCTTGTTAGGCGTTTGGGGACCGTATTGCATCGGCACGGATGAAGCCCCTGCCCCTCCCGGCCCGCCTTTGTGGTTGTTTTGTGAATGTATCGCAGAGAAACGGAGAGATTGCGTCGAGGTCTTGTTTGGTGGCATGCTAATGCCGGATGGACAGGCGAGTGGCTACTGGCCCGAGTTGGTGAGCATAGGCGGCGTGCTTGATGAGGATGGTTTTGAAGTTTGTGAAGTTTGCTAAGACCACTTCGAGGGGTTTTCTTTCATCCCTGGGGAAGAATAATAAGGGACAACCAACTTTCACTTTCATTTTGTATAGGGGATTACAGCGAGTGTTGTTGAGCGCATGCGGAATTGAAGGGTGAGATACAGCTTCCAAGGGGGCTCATGAGGGTTAATATCCGGCGTTGTCGTGAGGGCTATGTCGCGGGGTGTCCGCTGTTATCGTGAAGAAATTATTTTGTTTCCTTTTGTTCAGCTTTTGATTGGGTTGCGCCTTTTGGTTTGGGTGTGAGCTGATACCACAAAGAAGGTCTGAGCATCTTTACATTATATAAAGGTAACTGCTTTTGATTGAGCGTGCTGATACCGCGATAAAAGCCTGAGCAGTTTACTTTTGTTTCAGCTTTTGGATTGGGGGTGCCCTGATACCGCGAAGAAAGTCCGGGCATTTTTGCATTGTATAAAAATCACTGCGTTTGAGTGAGTGCGCTGATAGCGTGATAAAAGCCGGAACAGTTTCCTGCCTGCTTCGATCACAGATAGCGAGTGGTTGGTGTGCCGATACCTTGTAGAAGGCATGAGCAGCTTTCGCCTTGTAGCACGATCCCTCCCTTCTAATAGGGTGTGCGACGAAACCTCGAAGAAATCCTTAGCATTTCTGGGGGGTCACAGTGATGTAGGTTCCGTGGGACCGAACGGGGGATCGGTGCTAGTATGGCGGTGGTTCCTCCAATGGCGGTGTACGGCGACTCAGCCTGGATCGGCACCGGGTTGCCCCCGTGAATGCAGCTGCCCGAGGCCACCCGGTGGCCATCAAGAGGGCGGCACTTTAGTCGCCGGGGGGCTCACCCCCCGCCCCCTTGCAGGCAGGTACTCCCTCCTCCCGCGGGCAGGAGGGGTCCAGCAGGGAACGGGGCGGGCCCAGTGACGTGCTTCGGGGGGCGGCAGGCCGGGCGAGGGGTACTTAAGTCCCCCTCGCCAGATTCAGGCCTCTTTGCCGCCCCTCGCCGCCACGTGCAGAATACCGACCTGGACGCACTTCTGGACGCACTTCGCCCCGGCCCTGCGCTCGGTCCCCGCTCGCGGGCAGCGCTGTCCGCCTTCCCCGTGCTGCAATTTTAAACCTCAGGTATGTGCGCCTCTCGCTGGCCTCCCCCCGGCCCTGTCCCTGGTATTTGATCCAGGTTGTACGGGGCCCTGTGGTTGAACCCACGGGGGGGGGTTGGGAAGGCCATAGGCTGCAGAAATGGTAGCTGGGTTTACTGTTAGCGGCACTGAGTTGCGGAGGGGAGCGGGCTAGGGGCATGCGCAGCCTGTATCGGGACCTCCGGACAGGGGTGGCGCGGCTTCCGAAGTCACGGTGGTTGCACGTGGTCAGGCACATTGGGCCTTAACAATCCTAGATGGCGGCATAGGCAGCCCCGCCGGCCTTTGGGCCGAGGCCGCGCTTATCTGGCAGGGATATAGTACGGGGGATTGCGGGACGTGGAGACATCCACGTTAGAATCCTGCCATTCATGCATTCAGTCTTCTGCGGTCGATAAATACTAATGCCTGCCATTAGGGTACTCTGAGGGGAGCGGAGTATGGGCGTGGGCGGTCTGTATCGGGACCTCGGGGCAGGGGTAGCGCGGCTTGCAAGATGGCGGCATAGTCCGCCCCGCCGGCCTTTGGGCCGAGGCCGCGCCTACCGGTCAGGGATAGCGACGTGAGGGTTGATTCCAAAAGAATTCTTCTGCCCCGGCCCTGCGCGACTGTACCTTTAATACAAACCGGAGCGGGGACTGCCCTAAATTGTGCAGCTCGTGAACAATTAAGGAACGCAGCGCACACCCCCTTTTTGAGCAAGCTTGACGAAGGCGGAGGACGCATGGCTTTGCCCTCGGTGGTTTCGCTTTACCCCTGGTATGCACGCGCATTATCTGCTAGGCCCATCCCCCCCACAGGCGATCTCCGTTATCTGCAGGGGGGTGGCGCCGGCTTAGTGGTCCTCCAAGCGTGGAGGGATGCCGCGGACGCCAGCGAGGTCGAGGTGGCCGCAGCACACGTGGTGCGGGGAAGCGCCAGTACTGCATGAAGATAATTAATACCAGGCAGATATGAGGGCAAAAAGAGAAAGGAAAACGATGCCTAGCGCATGCTCGCACGCAAATGAGGAGATTCTGCCGATAACGCTGCCGAGTCAAGTAGGGAATGTATCCTGATCGGAGCAGCACCAGATGCCACTCCGACCATTCATAAATGCTCCGGAGGGGATGCCTGGAGTATGGGCATTCCAGGCGCATCTGGTGACTTCGAAGCCCCCTCCCCCCCCTTTCCTCCTTAAAATGGCAAATGCTCGCACGCAAATGAGGAGATTCTGCCGATAACGCTGCCGAGTCAAGTAGGGAATGTATCCTGATCGGAGCAGCACCAGATGCCACTCCGACCATTCATAAATGCTCCGGAGGGGATGCCTGGAGTATGGGCATTCCAGGCGCATCTGGTGACTTCGAAGCCCCCCCCCCCTTTCCTCCTTCAATTAATAGGCATTCGAGGCCGCGTGTGCATAGCGGCAACCGGGGCAGCAGGACTGATGTAAGGGATGGTGTTGGCCCTTACTGCTCACCCATAGGCTCCCGGAGGATATAAGCGGTATTCTAGTAGCAGCGTGCGCTCATGGCTTCAGAGCTCAGCTGGTACTTCGGATGCATGCTCTCACTGGCTCCGGTAAATCTCATCTCCACATTTCTGGCACAACATCGGGCATGCGCATTCGGCTCTTGCAGGCGGTATTCCGAGAGCGGCCCATGGCTGTGAACCCTCTCACGAGAGCGGGAAGCCCGGCCATGCACGCTGCGGGGTAAGGAGGAGCCTGCCCAGAAGGCCAGAACCCCGACAGGCCTGACGAGTCGAATGCATGGCAGGCGGGGTGATCTCCTCGAAAGTCTTGCAGTTGTGCAGCAGCCAATCACAGGTCGGGGTCATGGTTTCTGAAAGGCTTGTAGGGCTGAGTAAAAGTCAGTCACAGTGCAGACTTATACCATATATATATACGACGGTAGAGCTGCCTGGAGCAGAGGCCATCATCCTTTTGCATTTTATACATAGATCGAACGGGAATAGAGCACCAATTACATTATGGAAGGTCATTTGTTATTCTCTCGGTCCGCACGGGGAGATTACATGATTTACCCCAAATCACAGGATGCCGAGCCTTGAACCTGGCTCCTCAGCCCCAAAGTCGGCAGATCTGGACATAACGCCACACCCTATCATGTCAGACGGGTGCATTGGAAAGGCCCTCAGTCGGGGGAGTTAGTTTGAAAGGGTCAGTCAGTTAGTTGGTCTCTCTGTATCATTTAACTCATGTACTCCGAAGTCCTTATGTAATGTAACTGGTCCTTTTGTAAAGCGCTCTAACCACTAGTATATGTAGTACACATTTGTACCTACTACCATTCCGATGTGATTTTAGAGTTTATCTGTTTGTATCTCTTCCTTGACTGACTTTACAACTTGTACATTTGCAATTTTTCACTCCTTTGTTCCCTGCCCACAGAGTGAGGGGCACTAGCTACATCCGGCAGGGTCGTGGACAGGTGCATTGAATGGAATAATTGGGTCTCCTGCCCATAGAGTGAGGGGCATCAGCTCCATCCGGCAGGATATGGTAAAGGTGCTTGGAGTCAAACAATTGTATTCCCCTGCCCATAGAGTGAGGGGCGCCAGCTCCATCCGCCAGGGGCTTGTTAGGGTGCATGAGAAGTGGACATTGATGTTCCCTGCCCATAGAGTGAGGGGCAACAGCCCTATCCGGCAGGTAAAGTTAAAAGTGCTCTGGATGGTCGCTCATAGTTTCCTCTGTTTACAGGTGCCAGGGGGGAGACGTAAGCGGGGCACACGCAGGGATTTTCAGGCGGTGTCTTGCAGCGGACAAACGCGCAGTCGCACCCGTACAACATCCTAGTCTTCATTCGGAAGGTATGTAGCTTGGGCACAGGGTGGCTCCGGAGGACAGGACGACGGGGTGGCGGCTTGACCACGACGTCAGCATTTGTAGTTTAGCTCACTGGGCACTTTCTTTTGCAGGGTCAACGGGAGCCAGCAGAATGGACAGACAGGGATCCCCTCCGCTTTTTTCACAGACGAGCCAGGTTGGGGAAACCCCTTCAGGAGCCGCTCACGATGCGCAATTGAAGGCACTCTTGGACATAATAAAGGTCAAGGGGGTGGCGTGGGCGAGTGAAGCTCTGGGTGTCCACAGCCAAGAAGACTCCGGGGTAGTTGTGGCAACCCCGGCGGTACTACAGGAAATCACTGAGGATAATGACACTGGACTCAAGAGGTCCAAGAGACATAAGAAGCCCACTTGCAAGGAATTTCCAGCAGAACCGATCCCGGCCAAAAGCCGCGCAGCTGAGGTGGCTCGGAATGTGATCGTACACGTGCCGGCAGCCTCTTCCCCCTTGCAGGTGGTTCAGGTGACGCCACCCCGGGAAGTGGTGGCCCCTGCTTTGAATTTTGCCACACGGGATGAGTTGGGTAAGCTCACCAGCTCTCTGCAGGAATTCATGAACGAAATGAGAGCAGGCAGGGAGGCGGCGGCGCAGCCGGCAGTCGAAGGTTCTGCTGCCTCCCCTGCCCCAACTGTGACATCGGAGATGTCTTTCGCGCACGCGTGGGGTGGGCAACTTTCACAGGGAAGCGTCAACAGCAGTGGCTCAGCGACCGCCAGCGCGCAGGTGCTATCCCCCACCCAGGCGGCGAACGAGGGGCAGTTGATACTTTCTCCAGTCCTTTCGGCCACGGCATCGTCTACCTCCTCCGCCGTGCCCCCCCTTGCGGCGCCCAATACTTCGCTTTCATCGCCAAGCGCCCCCGCGCCCTCCAGGATGACCATGGCTCCTCTGCTCTCAGGCAAATGCTCCCTAGCCTGGCTGGTGCCACAGGCGGGTAGGGAGGCCATCTGGCGCAGGGAGTTCATAGACATCTTCTCCCTTCTTATGATAGGGGTGGAGGGGGTGGACATCAGGAAAGTGGGGGCAAAGGAAGAGGATAAAAAGGCACGATACCAGGCATGGCCCGAGAAATCTTTAAAAAATTGGAGGCAGGCTTTTGGAATATTAGCGGCAGTAATAACAGAGCGCTTCCCAGAACAGGCGCAGGGTCTCTTTCAGTATGAGAGCATTATTACTGAGGAAGCGGAAAATGGGGGTACAGGCTGGTACAGATATGATTATGAATTTAGAAAGAAGATGTCCATGTGTCACGAATTGGATTGGGATCAGATAGAGGTCAGATTGTGGATGCAGCACATGGGCAAGGGGAAGGCTGAGAGTCTGCCCAAAACTAGCACCAGCGACAAGAAAACGGAGGTAGCGAGGGGGCAGCAACGGGGGAGAAAGGGTCAATTCAGACAGTCTTTTCGAGGGGGGCGAGGCAGCGGGGCCCACAATAGGGGGGGGAAACGAGCATTTGTGGGCACATGCAGACTTTTCAATGCAGGGAACTGCACATGGGGGAAAGCGTGCAGATTCTCGCACACATGCAGCAAATGCAGCGGCTCTCACGCAGCACCCTCCTGTGAGAAACAAGGTTCAGCGGGGGGCAACCAGAAACAGGAGAAGTAACAGCCCCTCCGATGCCCCGGTGCAACCCCCTCTCACCCCATTACCCTGCATCCAAACCCCCCCCTCGGGAGCATCTGATCCAACCTGGCCCGTTGCCCGCCATGCAGGTGGGGCAGCTCCAACGCAAGGGCCCCTCTCCAATTGTCATCCCCAACCTGCTAGCACTACTGAGATCCTACCCCATTGCTAAGGACAGGGCAACACTAGCCGAAGGTTTTCTCGAAGGTTTTAGGATCCCTTACCTAGGTCCAAGGGTCAGCAGGGAGGCGGACAACTTAAAATCAGCCAGGGACCTCCCCGCGGTGGTAACTGAGAAGATCAGGAAGGAACTGCTCCTGGGGAGGGTGGCGGGCCCGTTCCCGTCCCCCCCTCTCCCCGATTTCGTGGTATCTCCTTTGGGGGTTGTCCCGAAGAAAGAGCAAGGGGCGTTCAGGTTGATTCACCACCTGTCCTTCCCGGAAGGGGACTCAGTTAACTCCTGGCTGGCAGAGGAGGCATGCTCCGTCCATTACAGCTCGCTGGATACCGCCATCGATCAGGTCAGGAGATTGGGGAGGGGGGCCTGGTTAGCAAAAGCTGACATTGAGGCGGCATTCAGGCTCCTGCCAGTACACCCGGAGAGCCACCACCTCCTGGGGTTCAAATGGGGAGGTCAGTACTTCTTCGACAAATGCATGCCTATGGGTTGCTCTGTATCGTGCGCTTTCTTCGAGGCTTTCAGCACCTTCCTACAGTGGTCTCTCTCAGTTAAGTATGGGGTCGAGGCGGTGACGCATTACCTCGATGACTTCTTGTTCATTGGGAGGGACGGGACTGGGGAATGCAGCGAAGGGTTGTTGTGTTTCTTGGATCTGGCGGACCACCTAGGGGTGCCTCTGGCGCCAGGCAAGACCGAGGGCCCAGCACAGGTTCTCACCTTCCTGGGCATCGAGCTAGACACGGTCAACGGGGTGTCTAGACTCCCTGCTTGCAAGGTGCAGGAACTGCAACGGGACATTCGGGATTTGCTCGGGAGGAACAAGGCACCGTTGGGGGTCATACAGAGCCTGCTCGGCAAGCTCAACTTCGCAGCCAGGGTCACCCCGGCCGGGCGGGTCTTTGCAAGACGTCTAGCCAGGGCAACGGCGAACATAGTCCAACGCCATCACTTTGTGAAACTTTCAGCGGGAATGAAGCAGGATTTGGAAGTATGGGTGGAGTTCTTGGATAACTTCAATGGCACTGTCATTTGGAGGGCACCCTGGTCGGACAGTCCGGAACTCAGCATGTTCACCGACGCCTCGGGGAGGGACGGCTTTGGAGCTATTCTGGGCGAGCAGTGGTGTGCGCAGAAGTGGCCTAACGCATGGCGCAAGCGAGGCATCACGGCTAACATAACTGTTTTAGAGCTTTTTCCCATCATCGTTGCCCTCCATCTCTGGCCCGGCCCCCTGTCAGATCGGAAGGTCCTTTTCTGGTCGGATAACCTAGCGGTGGTCCAGGCGATTAACGGGCAGAAGGCCAGCTGTCCGCTGGTCCTCTGCCTATTGAGAGACCTAGTGAGAAGTAGCCTGCGTTGCAACATGGAATTTAGGGCGCGGCACATCCCTGGGGTCATTAACATTGCAGCGGATGCACTTTCTCGTTTTCAGTGGGAGCGTTTCAGGGCGGCCTGCCCACAGGCAAAAGAGGAGATGACCCCTTTCCCGCCGGAGCTATGGCGTATCTTGGAGTGGAGCAGGAACTGAGAGCCATGGGGGAGAGGGCCCTGGCACCAAGCACCAGGAAACGCTATGGAATTCAACTGGCCGCATTCCACAGGATAGTGGATGAATTGGGCTTGGGGGAGCTCCCCCGGGAGGACAGAGTTAGAGCCTTCATTGTCTGGGCCAGAAAGATGGGAAAGTCCCACTCCTGGGTCTGCGGACATCTGGCGGCCATCGGCCATGACGCTAAATTACGGGGGTTTGCGGATCCCACCCAGGCTTTTGCCATCAGGGCAGCACTGAAGGGCTGGTCTCGGGATGAGCCCAGGGCTCCGGACAACAGAGCGCCCATCGACTTCGGCACCCTGCAGGACATGCTGCGGGTGGTAAATTCAGTAGCTCGCTCGCACTTTGAGGCCACCCTGTTCACGGCAGCGTTCTGCCTCGCCTTTTTCGGGGCCTTCAGGAGCAGCGAGCTGGTGGCACGCTCTAAGACCGATGCTTCCGGCGATGCCCTGTGCCTGGGGGATGTCTCCTTGGACTCGGACATGACGGTCACGCTCAGGAAGTCCAAGACAGACCAAACCAGGAAGGGGGTTCGCATTGTACTGACTCCCATTAAGGAGCAAACCGGGTGTCCCGTGGCGGCAGTCCGAAGCTACCTCGCCCTGCGGCCACCTGGGGCGGGTTACCTACTTGTGCATGAGGACCTTTCACCCCTCACCAGGTACCAGATGGATAGAATAATGCTGGCCTGCCTAGCCCGAGCGGGCCTGACGGGCGAGGGGAAGCGATTCTCCAGCCACTCCTTTCGTATTGGGGCGGCCACCTCTGCTTCTCGGGCAGGTATGCCGCCAGAAGGCATTAGAAGGGCGGGGCGCTGGGAGTCACTTTGTTACAAGCGCTATGTCCGCCCGTAGCACAAGGGCCTTACAGTTATTGGGTCAATATATATGTTTTGGTGTGTACCTTTCTCGTGCTGTGTAGCACAAAGACTTTATAGTTATTGGAACAATATGCATGATTTGTTGGTGTATCTTTCTCTTGGCTGTGTTGCACAAGGGCCTTACATTTTATTGGAACAATAAGCATGTTGCTGTGATGTACCGTTTCTTTTGCTGTGTGAAGCATGCAATAAATGAGCAAAACTGATTGGTGTCTTTTGTGTTGACAGGTTCGAGAGTTTGGGTTCTGGGCCATTCAACTGTCACCAGGTTAGGTCGTTGGGCTGCCACCAGGAACTGGATGCGGGGTTTCTCCAACACAGAGTGTGTATGGTTAGGATTCCCGGGCATGCGCTGGAGTGGCCTCTTGCCCAGACTCAGACACTCCCTGGCTACAGGGGGCGCTCCGCCGCATCATTTGGTCATTCACCTGGGGGGCAACGACATTACCAACATGGGAAGGTCCGCGTTGCTGAGTAAAATGAAGGCGGACCTGGTGGAAATTTGCGGAATGATGGGGAACTGTGAGGTCTGGTGGTCCGAATTGCTCCCACGCAGAGTCTGGCGGGGCGCACGGTCAGGCGAAGCCATAGAAAGGTCTAGGAGGAGGGTAAACCGTGATATGCGCAAGTTCACTTCGCAGAGAGGCATTGGTTTCATCCGCCATGAGATGATTCAGGATAAGATTAGAGGTTACTTTGAATTAGATGGCGTGCATCTCAATCCAGTGGGCTTGGACCTCTTCCTCCTAGATTTGTATGAGGCTTTGCAGGAGAGAGGCTGCAGGTAGGAAGGAGCATAGTGGATGGGGGGCCCGGGCGGCGGCGGTAGCCGCCGGTCGGGCTGTGGCGGAGTTACAGGGTGATCCGGAAGCTGAGAGGTGCAGCGGCGTACCTCAGCAGGCACATAGGGGTGCCAGAGCCTAACACCTGGACTTCATGGGAGGTCCGGGTACACGTGTCGGCACCTCAGTAGTCCTTCGGGCGGTTGTGGGCCTGTACAACCGGGGGTTGCCTAGTTGCGCTCCGCCCCTCGGGGCGTGAGTTTAATTAATAAAAAATATGGGGCAGCACACAGGTGGCCACACACTGTGCTGCCCGGCTCATCAGGCGGGCAGGTGGCGAGAATGCAGCCTGCCCTTGGATTACCCATAAGATAACCCATCTATTACATATGTTGTATGTAATAAATCCTGCAGCATTTTCTTTCCAACCAAAACACTGTGTCCTGTGTATTATTTTTGTTTGTAGGTTATCCATGTGTGGGGCGGGGGGTCCGGTTGCCATGAGGGGACTATGCAGCTGCCCGAGGCCACCCGGTGGCCATCAAGAGGGCGGCACTTTAGTCGCCGGGGGGCTCACCCCCCGCCCCCTTGCAGGCAGGTACTCCCTCCTCCCGCGGGCAGGAGGGGTCCAGCAGGGAACGGGGCGGGCCCAGTGACGTGCTTCGGGGGGCGGCAGGCCGGGCGAGGGGTACTTAAGTCCCCCTCGCCAGATTCAGGCCTCTTTGCCGCCCCTCGCCGCCACGTGCAGAATACCGACCTGGACGCACTTCCCCTCCCTACCTCTTACCCGTGCGCCAACTGTGGGGGGGGTGGTGTGAACTTTATAATATTGTCAATTTTTCGTTGCAGCGGAGTTACAGGGTGATCCGGAAGCTGAGAGGTGCAGCGGCGTACCTCAGCAGGCACATAGGGGTGCCAGAGCCTAACACCTGGACTTCATGGGAGGTCCGGGTACACGTGTCGGCACCTCAGTAGTCCTTCGGGCGGTTGTGGGCCTGTACAACCGGGGGTTGCCTAGTTGCGCTCCGCCCCTCGGGGCGTGAGTTTAATTAATTAAAAATATGGGGCAGCACACAGGTGGCCACACACTGTGCTGCCCGGCTCATCAGGCGGGCAGGTGGCGAGAATGCGGCCTGCCCTTGGATTACCCATAAGATAACCCATCTATTACATATGTTGTATGTAATAAATCCTGCAGCATTTTCTTTCCAACCAAAACACTGTGTCCTGTGTATTATTTTTGTTTGTAGGTTATCCATGTGTGGGGCGGGGGGTCCGGTTGCCATGAGGGGACTATGCCAGCCATGGGGGTCTTGTTGATCGGGGATCAGCGTGATTAGAGCGTGCAGACAATTCAATACAAGTTAATTTTCCAGGAGTCAGAGTATTGCAGAGAGAGTACCAGCCAGGGAAAGATCAGCAATATCAACACAGCAGGGCACCGCAGGGACGAGGCGGGCTAGAGTGCAGCCAGGCTGCTCGTAGTGCAGCCACTGAGCCGGGGCTATAGCACGCTGTATCTGTGGTTCCCGTCTCCGCTGAAACCCAGGAGCGGTTTGTGGTCTAGCTCCGAGGCCGCAACCCAGTAGGGTAGGTTGCAGCAAGCTCAATTGTACGCTCTGCATCCCGTGCTCCGGGATGGGGTATAGAAGTTTGTTGATGTATATTTGGCCATTGTGTGAACTTGAGAGTATACTGGTTCTTGTTTACTAGGTGTAGGAGCATGCTTGGTGGTTCTCGCTGCCGGGTATTTGTTCACAGGTAGGGCCAGCTCCAGTCAGTTCTCAGGCCCGCGGACAGCCTTTTCAGCTCACCATATGTTCGGCCAGTTAGCCGACCGGTTCGGGTGCCCGCCTGGGAAGCAGGGTTCAAGCCTAGGTTCAGCTAAGGACGAATAGATTTTGACCGATTCCTAAGTGTTGTCAGACGGTGCCTAGTAGTTTACTATCTACTTTCCCTAACAGGCGCAACTTTGCCTTTCCTGCCCCTTGTAGTTAGGTTGCGTCTTGCAATTTTCAGTTCTCGTCCATGCTAGAGGCAGAAAGCTAGTGGTTTTCGGTTTGAGGCTTGGCTTCTGCGGTAGGCGGCCTTCCTCCTCTGTTTGCGTAATTCTTCATGTGTTCTTCCACTGCTAGCTTTTAACAGGCACTATTTGTTTTCTGCCGTTTCTTCCGTAGCAGGCGCTACCGGTTGTAGTATTTACCCTAGTGTTGCTCTTCGTGCATATTCTAACTACTAGCCAGGGCTTTGTAGGAGCGGATTTGATTGGCCAATGTGTGGTTGTCACATTCCATTAATGGTCTGGAACGCACAGCGAGGGCCTAGGGACATTCGGACCAGCCATTTCTGGCCAGTGGGAGTGGCATGTGGGGCGGCCGTTTCAATCAGACAAGCCCACGTGGTTTCGGCGCAAGCGTCAGTAGACAGGCGAGCGTGTATGGGGGGGATACTGCGCCTGTGCCCCCCCCCCCTGACTGAATCATTTTGCGATCCCTCGCTGGCGTGCCCGTGGGCGGGTGCCCGCCCTTGTTTGCGGCCGCCGCACCACTACTGCCTAGGCTGTGGCTTTTGGGCCTTTTGCGCACTGCCCGGCAGGATGCGTAGGTGGTCCCTTCGCAGGGCAGGTAGGCGCCTGGGTGACTTGCCTTCCAGGAGCACAGAGCGGTAGATACATTTGTCTGGTGACGAATTTGGTATGAGGACCCCCCCTTTTTCTACTTTCTAGAATACAGGTAACTCAGTGGCCTCAGTAGCGCATGGCTGCCAGGGTGGCAAGTCTGCTTAGGTACTTCATGCAGCAAGCCAGTTTCCGGGAGGCTACCTGGAGAGGGCACGGCAGCGTCTAGGCACTCGTCTTTAATAGAGGTGCTGGGGCTTCACATCAAAGCGGTCGACTTTGTTGCAGGGGAAGCAGGTGCAAGCTTGCCTTGCCTCTATTCATCCCGCAGCAGCGGGCATTCATGTACATTTTCTTCTTGCCTGCTTACAGCGCGGACTTTTATAGATTATTTCAGCGCGCGCAACAACTTGTACAGAACCGATACGTGAGAGCATGGCGAACACGTTCTAGCTAGATACAGACCTGTTCCCCTGAGCATACAGTCAAGAGTTAGCATACGGGGCTTTATAGGAAGAAAGGGCCAGGCGTGCATGCTGCTAGAGCGACTAAGTGCAAGTAGTGGGGTGCTTTGCGAGGGAAGTTAAGTGCGCAGTTTCAGTAGAGGACCAAGTACAGGGAGAGGGTCAACGTGTTGTTTGGCCAGACTCGCAAACCACAAGAACACCTGGGAGGACCCATCAGAGCCAAGGAGAATATAATTTTCTATCTTTCGAGGCTCTCCCCAGAATATAGCGGGGGCATGACAATTCAGGCGGAGGTGGTCATGGGAGGTGAAGTAACAAGTGCAGTTTTTCTGACTTACCATTCGGATAAGTAATATAGTCTCTACCTCCGTGAATGTATGGGGTCGACCTGCTTCTTGTTCAGTTATCAGGCTGGCCCTTGGTGCGTGCGGCAGTGAGGGCTTTGCCCCTTTACAGTGAATTCATATTGGTTTTTGAGGGGACAGGGATTTTTTAGGGAGGGTTCCATTTGCAGGAACTATCTGGAGTACCTCCCTACCCTCTTGGTGGGCCTCCTGAGGTGTCATCAGGTTAGGCACCATAGCAAACTGTCATTGGTGTGGGTCTGTGGGCGCAGCTGGGCAGTGCGAAGTTAACTGAATGGGTGTTGCATGTTTCCCCTCAAGTCGCTATTCAAGAGGCAGTTTCTGTGGGCAGGCTCCTGCTTTTGCAGCGTGCAGAGAATTTTCATGCATAGTCAGTGCTTGGTCTTTTTCATTATCTGACCATTCATACGTTCATCAGCACCCACTAGTTTCATGCATGCCCATTTCTCTTCAAGGGGCAGTTCCTTGCGCAGGCTCCTGCTTCATTCAGCGCGCAGATATTGACATGCACAGTTCAGGGCTTGATCTATCCCTTGAACCGCCCTTTACATACGCTTTCCAGCACCTATCAGTTTTTAGCATGCTCATTTCTCTACAACAGTGGAGGGCTAGTACCCCGGGGGGTGAACAAGCGAACTAGGGTAGGTGCCTTGTACCCCGAGGGCACCTTGGACAACAGGTAGGGCTACCCGGGATAGGACTTAAGCCTTAGTGTGAAGGAACTCTTCTGGGTCACCCAACTGGGACTTGGTTCATTGTCGATACAGGACGACTATTCCTTCCTGGTAGCAACTCATGGGTCCTTGTTTTCTATATAAGTGCATGGGGGCAGGGCGGAGACCCATTCATTAGGTTCTCCGGCCTTTCAAGACCCAGAATTACATGTGGGGGTCTTGAAACATGCTGGTTTATTCTGCCTCCGGGATAGCATTGTTCCATGGCTGGGGCCGGATGTCCTGGGAGGCGCTCAGCGTTGGCGGGATCCGGGCTGATCGCTCGACAGTATTTGTGGCATCCTCCTCTGTCATGCACTTGGGTAGTTATGTATACAAGCGGCTATTTACCACAAGCTCAGGTCCCAGCGGGCGACGCTTTACTTCCTACAGATAGGGCCGGTAGGAGGCTGCACAGCATCTCGTGTGGCGAGTAGTTTGGGTAAATAAGCTATGGGATTGCTCCAATCAGCTATTATGTAACTCTTTAATGGCTGTATGGAAATTTATCTTGGCACCTTAATATTATACAAATTACAGATTTGCTGCTGGGCTTACTCCTGTAGCGCTCAATTGGGAGGGGCCCTCACTTCTTTCCCCGCTTAGTCTGCCGGGGCTCACATGATCTATCTGGTATCCTAACACCCCTTTTGCTCGTTTTCACTCAGATGGGTGGTGGCTTTGCTCGATGGGCTCCTATCAGGAATTGGACACACGGCTTCACGATCATGTTTACGTGTGGTTAGGCTCCCCTGGCTTGCGTTGGTACAGCCTCGTGAATTAACTTGAGTAACCTATAGATTCCTTTGGAGCCCCTCCCAAGGTGAGAAGTTGGCCTGAGGTATTGATGTCTCCAATTCTGGGGGCACCTTGGATCAGTCTAAAAAATCCCTTATGGCGCAGGTTGTAAGTCAACCTTATAGACAAGCTATCCTTGGGGTAGCTTGGACTAAGCAGCCTCCAGGCTAAACTAGGGGGCATGTGACGCCAGCTGTTTTACCTTTGCAATCCTGTATATCAAATGTAAGGCCACCACGCAAGTTATATACTATAAATTTATGTATTTTGCACTAGAATATCCCTCTGTACTCTTCTTGAGCATAGATGCACAAGCGTTTAAACAAAGCACAGTTTACAGTTCAATTTTGGAGAACTGCGTTTCGGCAGAAGTTGTAAATTAACTGGGTGTAGTCTGCTGATGCTTTGTATGAAGGTGTGTGGTGGGTCTCAGTGGCATGCGCTGGATCTCCTATTGTATAGATTATAGGAAGCGATATCAGCAGGGGAGGCCCCCTCATCGCCTGGTCTTTTACCTAGGGGTATGATCTCACGAACCTGGGATAGTCTACAATATTTCTGTAGAGGAATTTGTACCCAGGGGTAATATGCTGATTAGTGTCAGAGGGGCATTGGTTTCAGCAGGCGTGTCATGATGCAGGTCAGGATCTGAAGGGGGCACTTGGTTTAAGTCAAAGCAATCCCTTGGTGGTGGTCGTAAGTCAACCTTATAGACAAGCTATCTTAGAGGTAGCATGGCATAAGCTGCTTCCAGACTAAAACCCAAGAGGGCAGGTGAAGCCAGCGGTTTTACCATTTCAATCCTGTATTAGCATATGAAGGGACATCGCCCAAGTTATATAGTATACTATGTATTGATCCCTACAATGCCCCTGTGCTCTTTTGAGTATAGCAGCACAAGCGTTCAACGTAAGCACACTTTCTCGATGATTATGCGGAGGACGGCGTTACAGCAGTAGTTGTAACTTAACCTGGGTGTAGTCTGCTGACGCTTTGTGTGAAGGTGTGTGGTTGAGTTTCAGTGGCATGTGCTGGAACACCTATTGTATGATACGAAGCGCCTTCAGCAGTAGGGGCCCCTCCTCATCACTTGGTCATTTACCTGGTAGTATCACCTAACGAACCGGGGATGGTTACACTAATGTTGTAAAGGAATAAGGACCCGGGGTATCTGCATATTCGTGGCAGAGGGGCCTTGGTTTCATCAGGCATGTAATGTTCATGTCAGGATCTAAGGTCACTTTGAGGTGGAAAGGGTCCACCTCCCACCTGTCGTTTTGGTCTTGTTCCTATTGGACTGACGAGAAGCTCTGCAGAGCAAGGGTTGCAGGTTCCCTAAGAAGCGAAGTGGTGGGGGCCCGGACGGCGACGGTGGCTGGCGGCCGGGCTGTGGCGGAGTTACAGGGCGATCCGGAAGCAGAGAGGTGCAACACTGTACTTCAGCGGGCACATAGGGGTGCCAGAGCCTAACCTAGTACCTCATGGGAGGTCCAGGAACCCGTGTCGGCGCCCCAGTAGTCCTTCGGGCGGTTGTGGGCCTGTGCAACCGGGGGTTTGCCTAGATACACCCGCAAGGGGCGTGAGTATTGTGATTACCATAATGGTGCAGCAGTTGGGTGGTTCGCCACTGTGCTGATTGGCTCATCAGGCGGGCAGGTGGTGAGAATGCGACCTGCCCTTGGATCGCCCGTAAGATAACCCACCGTAATTACATAATGTTGAATGTAATAATAAACCTGCAGCAACTTTTCCCAATCTTAACACTTGTGTCTGTGTGTTATTTGCGGGATGTTGGATATGTTGGGGTGGGGGGTTCCTGTTGCCCTGATGTGACTATGCAAATGACCTGCTGTTCACTCTCTGAAAACAGCAATATTTAACTGTTCCTCCAGCACATGCACTAAGTAGCGCCCCATTTACGGGGTTCTTTGCTTTTCTGTCCATTTGGATGCACTGCGTGATGGCTATGTGTCAACCCCAGCGCAGTTCATTCCGTGGCCACAATATTAAAAAACAGACTTTAGGGGGAGAATGCACAGAAACCCTAATACTGCCTTATTTAAGGATTATAATTGTTTTACCTCAGCGGATTTCTCTCCCTAATCAACACGACCTGCAGTTCATGTTTTTGACCTGCCTTCTAGTAGTGAGTGCTGTTGGATGGCTTGTGTTGGTGTGTGAATGAGGGTGAGCCCAATCCTGCATTAAAAAAAGCCGAACTTTTGCGTGGAGGACGTCCTAATGTACACCAACACTAATGCATACAAACTAGCCAAACCCCTCCTTCAGCTTGTAGCAGTGTGGCAATGTAAGGAGACACGAGCGCGGCAATGTAAGTAACTGTTGTATGTAAGAAACACGCCATTTGTTGCAAAAGTTTGAGCTGTAGTGGTAAGCGTGGTTACTGTATGCATGGTAATGGCACTTTTAATGTGCCCTTATGAATGTGCGCTGTAATGACATACGTGGTAATGGGGTGCATGGTAGTGCGTTGTGCATGGTAGTGTACGCTTTGTAAAGGCATACATTTTGAATGCATGCGTTGCTCCATCATACAACCCAAAAACACTTGTTTTCTCAGCACATAATAGTGAAAGGCTGAGTTGTATGTCAACTAGTGACCTGTGCACTCAGCAGCAGGCGTGACAATCCACTGAGCAATTTAAACCAATGGGCCCAACTTCTGTGTTTCTAAAATTGAAAGAGCAGCATTCCCAAATTGTCACTTGCAGAACATTCGGAATAATATGCTAAGCTACTTGTGAAGTTAAAGGTCACACAAATTGCAGAAGATACATAAATCCTTTATTGTAGGTTACACTCCAGAGACCCAATCCATCAGATCTCTGACCACTCCAGCTCCCAGTTCAACCACTGTCTCTTTGAGTAAACACATTCTAATCCTGAAGTGGTCACCGCATGCAAATCCATTGTACTTAGTTCCATTCTAAACATCAGTACATGCCACACACCTCCCCACAATAGTGATGAACAGGTTAAACCACCATATATGTTTTGCATACAAGAAATGCAAAAGAACATAATTAAATATAAACAATATACAAATTACTAAATGGTACATAACATAAATAAGACACTTCAAATGTACTTATACAAAATCATCAAATCAGACTGGCCTCTTACTCACACAATTTCTTCCTGTTTGTAGTTTGCATTTTCTCATTGTCTACAATGACCCTTTTTGCAACTTCCTAGTACTCTTCTCTGACCCATGCCCACTATTTAGAAGATCCCCACACAAAGCATGTTTCCGAAGCACAGCCCTGATAAAATTCCAAATGTGATGATCTTCTGTTTTAACAGCATTTTTAAAGACCTCAGTACCTTTTATAGGTTGGCTGAACGTATCTCACAAACCAGCTCCCCTTGGCTTCCTTACTTTCACCCAATCTCCAATCTCAACCCCTGAGTTTTTCACAGCCATCTGCTCATCAAAACGTTCTTTCCTTTTACTCAAAATCTATCTTTCTTTCTCCATGCACTTATTACTCATCATTCTCACCATTTCATCTTCGGATTCTCCCTTACTTCCTTTTCTCTTTATCCTGTTCACCCATGCTGAGCTCACCCTATCATTTGGAAATATTTTTTTGAACAACAAGAAAGGTGTTATCCCTGTTGACGAATGAGGGGTTAGCTTTTACATATAAACTTTCCTTTTTCAATTTTTCCGCCCAATTTAACCCCTTCGGGCTCAAGACGGAGCGGTTCCATCATGAGCGCCGGTTGCACTGTGCTTATGACGGAACAGTTCGTCATGGCCCCGCCCGCTCAATAGAACCTTCAGCACAGCGCGAAAATTTGCGCCGCGCTGAAGGTGTTGAACCATTAGCCGATGCTTGCTGGACACAATCTTCGACCACTTTGTTGAAGCACTCAATCATACTGTCTGCCTCAAGATAATATAATTGTTTTTTTGTGTTTAATGCCCGTTTCCACTAAGAATTCTTCAATCAATTTAGAAGTCAGCTGAACCCCTTTGTCACTCAACAGAGAAGCAGGAAACCCCTCAATTCCAAATAACTCTTCCAATAACAGAATTACATCATGAGTTTACGCTTAGTTCACCATTTTCACTTGAGGCCACCTAAAGTACTTGTCTATACATGTTATTATACATTTTTCACTACTCGACACCATAATGGGAGTCGAGAGCTAGATCAACCCAAGGAACAGTTGCTAAATCTCTAATGACCATAGGTTCTGTCCTGCATTTCAAAATCTTGTCATACTTCCCACACTCAATACAATCATGCACAACTCTTTCAATGACGATGTCGATCCCTGGCCACCAGTAATTTCCTCTTGATGGAGCGAGGTGGCAAACACAACATTTTGTGTACCCCTCATGAAGTCAATGTCCCATAACAATAATGTTTACTAATTGCATGTTTTGTTAAATAATTAACCATAGAATGAGATGCACACGTTATTTTTATTTTTTATTTTTAAATTACACACGGGGAATACTAATTCTGCCTATATGTTGCAATAATACTAGCTAATATGTATTGTTGTTGTGTTGTGGACTAATGCATAGCTTCAATATAAACAAAATGCTATTTAAATGTGCTTTTGTATATGTTTTGTGAAAAGAGAGGGTCGATTATGTAAGTATAAAACGCATTTGTGTGGCATATTGCTAGGTAACGACTAATGGGAAACATTAGCATGGGAGAGGTAAACAGAATGGGTTTCATTACTAAAATTAACATGGATTTCTGTTTGTTTCTATGATAGTTCCGAAGGAGGCCTGGAGGCCTAGTGAGAAAATGGCCGCTCTGACCTACTGCGAGTGGGTATTGGTCTGCGCAGGCGCGTCAAAGATTTCTGCCAGCGCAAGTGAGCTGACTGTGCTTGAGGGAGAATTTCAAGATTGCATCACCCGGAACCTAGCATGAATGACTGAATATCCAAGCCATGGGAAAGAAGGGCAATGTTGCTAAAGTGCAATGTGCCTTGGCCACGGACTGCTTAAACAATAGACTTTTATAATATTAGCTGAATCATGTGAATAACAAATGCTGTAATGGTGAGGAAGTGCACATCCACCCGAATTTATCCAATCAGAACACAAGATGGTGATGTTAGTTACTTTTTTTAGACAGATTAAGTTGAGAAATAAGGTATAAAAACCCCTGGACTTGTAAGATTGGGGTAGCTTTTTCCATTTCTATCGGAGATGCTGCCCGTTTGTTGACCGATTCCTGGATCTAAGAACTCTAATGATTTTTCCTATTTGTTTCCTTTGCAGGACTGTTAGGATAAGATGAGGGTGTTAGTCAGGGATGTTAGGAGAGATTGAATTTGGAACTATCTGTTCTTTGCTAAACTTTACTGAATTCTATAATAAAGCGATTTTCCTGAGCTCTTAATAAAATGATTATGTTTTTGAAATAAAGTTTAAGAATTTCTGAATAAAGAATCAATAAATGAGTAATGTCAGACATACTAAAAGATTGCTGTGAATAAAAATTAGAGAAATGGAGAATTAGAAGCTGGTCTTTGTTTTCTTCCTACGCCTAATTTTCGTTCTAGCAGATCCATTGCCATTATGGTGGTGTGTCTGAATAAAAGTTTAATATGAAACCATGGTAAACTGTTTGAATTTTTAGTGTAAATATTAAATAAGTTTTAGACGCTCCACCGAATGTTACAGCATTTCTCCATTGCGATTCACCAGAAGCATTGAAGTCAAGTGTAAGTGGACAGGGTAAATGCGCAGTGTTATGGGCCCCACTGGTGCATGTTTTGAGTGTTTAAAGGTTTCAGGGAAATGGTGAATAGAAATAATTTCTGGAGCCGCGCTGTAGCAGTATTAGCTTGGTAGCAGAGTAGTGATTGCTAAGGAAATTAGCTAGGATTATGTATAAGGAGCTATACATATATAGTTTGATGTACAGATTTATGACTAATATCTGTTGAGTTTGTACTACGTTAAATGTGGTTTTGGAAAGGCTTCATAGAGTAGGGTGAAGCCAGTGCCTCCGACTGCAGGTGGAGGAAGTGTGGCAAGGTTAAGTCACACAGTGCATTTATCTGTTTCAAAGAAGTAGTATTGTCATATACTGCGGTGGTATTGGCGTATATCACTGTTTAGGGACCTTAGGTGTGGAACGATAAATGTATAGTGAGGACAGTCTATGAAATTTCAGCCTTCAAGTATAGGGATCATTCCGTGCTTCCCGACTAAAACTTACTGCTGGGAGAGTAATAATTCTTAACCCGAGTTTGATTGAAGGGTAAAGGGAGTGGCGTCTCTCTTTTGCTAACAATAGAGGAATCCTGTGGTGGGTCAGTGGACGCGCTGCCTACTGGTAACACAGAGTTTATGTATATATGAATAGGGTTTTCTGTATGAACGTGTGTAAATGATATTGCAATACGCGTTCAAGTGAAACTCTGGGATTGTCTCTAAGGAGGTGAAAAAGATCTCTGTATGTGTTTTCCTAGAGAAGCGAGGTCGTTATTGCCTGATAGAAGGGTAAAGCCAGTAGTGTTGCTTTATCGGCAAGTCTAAAAGTTCTGAGGAGATAAGCGTCATCTACCCCGGTCACAGAATACTTGTGCGATTGAAAATTCTATCACTTTAATAGTGAAACAGATTAGTGGAATTGTTTTGTGTAAGTTACTAACTGATTTTTGTCAAATATCTTGTAAATACGGCTTTCTGAAAAACCCTGTAAAGGAGGGGTCAGTCGGCGCTGCAGAAGCCGGAGCGCTGGTGACGTCAAAAGTCTCGCACTGGTATTGGTCCACATGACCAAGTCAGAGTAGGAGCTGATTGGTTCATCACAGAAAGCAGCAGAAGCTATTGGTTAAGCACGATAGTGACGCATCGTGTTCTTACTGGTGCATTAGTGTGAACCGCGCTGTGATAGGTTAGTGCGACGGAATCAGCAACAGAATAGTGCGCGATCTTTTGAGAGAAGGGAAAGTTTTTCGAAAATGTCATATTATTATTATGGCGATGACAAGAAGAAACCTTTATGGTTTAAAAGACTGAAAAATGTGTTTGTAAAAGACAAGGAGGTAGTTACAAAATACTTCCTTCGCCGAAAACACCTGCTTCTTACATGTTGTCGAAATATGGATATCATACGTGTGTTTGGTTGGATAATTGAATACAGTATACCAAGGATGATGGTGTGTTAGCCTTTCCAGAGGGAGGATCGTTTGATGTGGCAATTTATGAGGAATTTGAGAGACAAAATGATGAAACTTGAACCGAGACCTAGACCAACTCAGTTTGAAGCATTGGTTGAGTGGGAGGATGAGATGCATCAAATGGAAAGTGAGAGGCTGAGCAGGCATCTTAGACCAAGAGGTAGAGGTAGAGATTTGTGGGGAGAGACCCATGAGACTAGGATCCGGAGATGGAGAGACAGTAATATGTGCGATGGCATGTATCCGGTCAGAGTAGTAGAAGAATATGAGGGACGAAAAAGTGTAGAGAAAAGAAGAAATATTGATTCAGGGAATCAAGGCTATGGTGATAGTGAATCAGAGGATTCTGTATTAGAGGAAATATTAAATAGAAGACCGCCATCATATCAACCAAGTCCTTTACGGACTACTCCAAATGCCTCAATGATAGAAGAAAAAGTTAAAGAAACACCAGAACAGCCATGACATTTTTGAGATTTTCCTGAAAGAGTAGAAACGAGATATGTCCCGAGTACACCAATAGGAGAAGCTAGAATTACAGGTACCCCTGTGTGAAGTATTGATTTACACAGGATTGTTCTGAGTCCAGAAAGACAAAATAATGAGCAGCCAAGTATGTCTGAGTATGAACGATCTGCACATGAATTGGTTCAGAATCTAACTAGAAATATGGAAGCTGTAACTGTCCCAGTAACTATAGGACCTGTGATACCAGTATTTGATAATCAGAAAATAAGAGAACCGAGACTAACAATCCCATTACAACAAAGCCTGCAGAGAGCGAGAGAAAGTACTTATCCAGATTTATCAGGAATAAGACAGAATACAAGTGTAAATCCATCAGAATTAACTTTTAATATAAATTTGACGTGCGCATTCCCGACAGGAGCAGAATCTGACTCTGCAACTCCAGGGAGAAGTACAGACAAAATAGATTTAGCACAAACGCCTAGAGATCCAATAGACAGAGAATTGAGTGAATGGATTAAAACGCTAAAATTAAAAGAGCAGGAATCAAAAGTGCTGGATGTGGCCAAACTAAAAGTAGATATGAAGGAATTAATAATTGGAACGATTGGGACAGATAGATTAAAAAATTACCAGGATGATGAGCTCATGTTTTTATGTAAAAGTATAACATGGAGAGCTAAAACAATGTATGATCAATTGGAAGAAGTGGCAAGTTAATATGGAATAGAGTAAAATCATTGTAGAAAACTTATAGAGTGGATTTTGCAGAAAGAGATATTGAGAACATGAATACTGCTGGAAGATTAATTCAGATAAAAGATTTAATTGTGCTTTTGCGAAAATGGGGTGATGTAGGCAAATGGCGAGTCAAGTGGGCAAAGAAGAAAGAGGAGAATAGTGATAAATCAACATTAGCTTTTCCAGTTAGAGAAAAAGAAACAGAGGTAACTGAATTCCCTATCAGAGAAGTTCCTGGAGGAGGATATGTACATGTTCCTTGGAGCAGACAAGATATATTGTCATTTACAAATGATTTCCCTAGATTAAAAGAAAAACCAGTAGAATGGTACCGACAAGTTGACAGATTTGTAAAGGTGTCAAAGGTATTGTGGATTGATTTAGAAGGATTATTTGACATAGTGGTGCCAGCAGATTTGTGGACAGAATGTAAAATATCTGTGGATTGGCCAAGGGAGGAGTATCCTAGGGATGCAAAGACAGGAGCTCAATCACCGGATGTGATGAGAAAGTATGAACAAGTGATAGTGTGGTTGAAAAACAAAATACCTCCAAAAGAGACTGATTGCGTAAAGATAGATAGAACCACTCAGGAGCCGAAAGAAACTGTGCATTCTTTTTATGAAAGGTTGTTGTTGGTTTTCAAACAGTACAGTGGTATGAGGAATTAAGTGAGAAAGAAATGAGTCATTTTGTGTATAGATTTATATATGGATATGATTAGACATAGCATGATGGATTGGCAATCGAGTTCTGTAGACAAGGTATTGAGACAAGCAAAATATTGTAGTGAAGAGATTAAAGCGAAACAAAAGAAATTAAAAGAGAAAGCTATGTGGGCACAAGTGAAAGTAGCAGAACAACAAGTAGCACAAATGGTGAGCAAGAATGTGGGGGATCCGAGTGGGTTTAAAGGCAAACCTAAATTGGTGGGGAACATTGATGAAATGAAAAAGAAAATGCCATGTTTTAATTGCGGCAAGGTAGGGCATTGGAAACTAGAGTGTAAATGTCCGCCTACAGTTAATTGGGAACATACATCATTGAATCCACAGGTGCAGTTTGAGGTAAATCAGCAGCAGTCACAGCAACAGCAGATAGCAAATCAGCAAAGTCAGGTGCCACAACCGCCACTGCCAAATAGTGGAAATCAGCAGAAATACAGTGCAGAGATTGGATTCAGCGGAGGTGAGCAGGTAAAAAGACCGCAAAGAGTAAATGCGTGTCCGCAATATTGGTTGCAAGAAGAGAATGGCAGTGAGCCGGATGAAAGTTTCTGACGGTGCCTGAGGGAGGAAGAAGAGTGTATGCTTGGAGCCACTCTTGAGGTAGATCAGTCAGGTCCATTTGTTAGCGGAAAGGTGAATGATGTGGAAATAACTTTCCTAGTGGACACTGGTGCTACCCGTTCTACTGTTTGATCAGTGGAAGTTCAAAATCTTCCTCTCTCGGGTGATAGGTGTAGCTAACAGACAAATACATACTCTCTTGACAAAACCAGTTGAAATAGAGATTGGGACATACAAGGATATGCATCAGTTTGTGGTGTGCCACAGTAGTCCTGTTAATTTGCTAGGAAGAGATATATTGTGTAAGATGAACTGTGCCATATACTGTTCACCAGATGGCATAGAATTGCAGACTCCAGATGAAGATAGTTTGTATAAATTGACAATGCTCATGATTGAGGCAGAACAGGATAAATTGTTTCCTGTGTTTGATAAAGAGAAAATTCCTATTGAACTAAAAGAAGCAGTAAAAGAAAGTGTGTGGGATTTCACTGGAAAGGATATAGGTTTAATGAAAGGGGTTGATCCTGTGAAAGTGACCATAAAAGAAGGTGCTAGCTATCCGAATAAACCACAATACAAAATGACTGAGGAAGTGATTGAAGGAATTACTCCAGTAATTGACAAAATGATTGAGCAGGGAATTTTAGGAGAAATTGAGAGCAGTCCATGTAATTCACCGATTATGGGACTGAAAAAGCCAAACAGAACATTTAGGATTGTGCAGGATTTGAGAAAAACTAATAAGTTTGTTGTTCCATGTTGTCCGATTGTTCCGAATCCAGCAGTGATTTTGTATCTAATTCCTCATGATGCAGAATGGTACACAGTGATTGATTTGTGCAATGCGTTCTTTACTGTTCCATTGCATCCAGAAAGTCAGCCAATTTTTGCATTTCGATTCCAAAATCGTATTTTAGCATAGTGTAGAATTCCACAAGGGTACACCGAAAGTCCATCAATTTTTAATCAGCTGTTGAAGAAATCATTAGAAACTTTGAGTATGCCTGGAGAGTCTGTGTTAGTGCAGTATATTGATGACCTACTGGTCGCATCAAAAACAAAGGATGCCTGTGTAACTCATACAGTGGCATTGTTGAATCATTTGGCTGACGAGGGACATAAAGTGTCTCCATCGAAATTACAGTTCTGTCAGAAAGAGGTACAATATTTAGGTCACAAGATTGCTAAAGGAATCAGACAAGTTACCATTGAAAGAATTAAAATGATACAAGGAATGCAACCACCGAAAACTCAAAGACAGGTAAGAATGTTCCTGGGGATGGTAGGTTATTGTAGACAATGGATAAGTGGATTTTCATTAATTGCAAAACCATTGCAGAGATTGACATTGACAAAGGCAGATATCAGAGACTCAATTGTTCTGACCAAGACAGAGATGGAGGCATTTGAGCAATTAAAAAACAAACTGTGTGAAGCACCAGCATTAGGAATGCCTGATTATGAAAAAGAGTTTGAACTGTACTGCAGTGAGCGGGAAGGATGTGCTTTGTCAGTATGGACCCAAAGACATGGGAGAATGAGAAAACCGATTGCGTATTTCTCAGCTGTTGTGGACCCTGTTGCAAAAGCTTTGCCAGGATGTCTGAAAGCAGTAGCAGCAACAAGTGTAAGTCTGGAACAAAGTGAAGGAATTGTGATGGGATTTCCTGTATGGGTGTATGTACCTCATAAGTAGAGATTCTCCTCACAAGAGCAAAAACACAATACATGACTAAAAGCAGATTGACCCATTATGCGAAAGTGATTTTAGGGGCTAAAAATGTGACAATTGCAAGATGTGTGAATGTAAACCCATCTACATTGTTACCTGAAACCATTGAAGCAGAAGTGAAAGGTGAGCTTGATCACAAGTGTTTGGATGTTTTGGAATACTGTACCAAACCTCGCCCTGATATTAAAGATGAGCCCTTGATTGAATCAGATTTTGTAATGTTTGTGGATGGATCATGTTTAAGAACAGAGAGTGGTGTTCTAAGTGCTGTATATGCTGTTTGCACAGTAGCAGACGTGTTGGAAGCATCTTGCCTGAAAGGAATTCATTCTGCTCAGATAGTGGAATTGATTGCTTTAATACGAGCATGTGAGTTGGGAAAAGAGGTGAGAGTAACCATAGTGACAGATGGTTATGGAGTTGTTCATGATTATGGACAGCTCTGGTCCCAAAGAGGTTATTTGACCTCTGCAGGAACACCTATACGGAATGCAGATTCATGAAGACATTGATAGGTGTGATACAATTGCCTAAGAAACTGGCTGTGGTGAAATGTTCTGCTCATAAAAAAGGTGATGATTATATTACCCGAGGTAATAACTATGCAGATGAAATTGCCAAGCACTGTGCTAAAAAACAAATTTCAATAAATCGGGGAAAAACTGAACAACATGTTCCAAGTCCTTTGATGCTAACCACTGTAGTTCAGACCTGGCAGGAAGTGAAACAGATGCAGGAAGAGGCAGGAACAGGGGAGAAAGATTCCTGGATAAAATCAGGATGTAGACAGAGGGAAGAAGATGAAATTTGGGTTTACAAAGATGAAAGACCAGTAATGCCTGATAGCATGATTTCAGATATGGCCCGAATGTACCATGGTCAGGCCCATATTGGAAGAGATGCCATGATCTGTCTTTTTAGACAGACTTGGTATAATCCCAAATTTAGACTGATTGCTGAAAGTTTGTGCCAAAGGTGTTTAGTATGCCAACAATTTAACCCAAACAGAAAAACTGTTGTAAGCCTGGGAACCATAGGACGGGAGGGTGGCCCATTCACAAGAGTTCAGATGGATTTTATTGTGCTACCTCCATGTAACAGACTTAGATATGTTCTTGTGATAATCTGCTTGTTTTCATGATGGATTGAAGCTTTTCCAACACGGAGAAATGATGGAATTACTGTTGCAAAACTGTTCTTACGTGAGATAATACCACGTTTTGGGTTTCCGGTCACGATTGAATCGGACAGAGGCCCGCATTTCCAGAATGAACTTCTGCAGATGATCTGTGAAGCTCTGGATATTCGCCAGAAGCTGCATTGTGCATATAGACCAGAGGCTTCAGGGTTAGTTGAGCAAGTGAATGGAACAGTTAAAAATAGAATTGCAAAAATGTGTTTGGCAACAGGAATGAAATGGCCTGACGCATTGCCGCTTGTCTTGATGACATTGAGGAGCATACCTGACAGAAAAACTGGATTAAGCCCTCATAAGATTCTGATGGGGAGGTTGATGAGACAGGCTTATGTACCAGTTAATAAGCTATTGGCCATTAATGATGACATCATACTGGATTACTGCATGAATCTGTCTGATGTGGTAACTTCTGTGCTCCACCAGGTGGGAACTGAGCAAATTCCAAAGAGAAAAATCAAATTCATGACTTAGTCCCTGGGGACTGGGTAAGAGTGAAAGTTCATCGAAGAAGGAATTGTTTGGTACCAAGGTGGCAAAGACCACGTCAAGTTATCTTGGTCAGTACTACTGCAGTCAAGTGTGCGGGACTGAAGAGGTGGGTTCATGCGAGTCACACAATCCATGTGCCAGAACCTGAATACCCATACGACGGTGAAAGTACAACTGACTCTGATTCTGAAGGTAAACCAGATAAGGATCCAGATACTGAAGATCGACAAGAACGTCGATATCTGGAAGTATCAGAAGCCAGTTCTGCGTCTGAAGGTGAAGGTGACAGGGAGATTGTTGAAATACCAGATTCAGAAGATCAACTTGAAGATCGAGAATCGGTAGAAGCAAGCACCAGTAAAGACGCAAAAGAAAGTGAAAAGAAAGTTGCTGAAGAGAGGAAAACTGAACCACAAACTGAAGACTCTGGAAGCAGGAACGAAAATCCTGAAACAGGGGAAGAGGAAGTAACTCATGATGAAAATGAGATTCCAAGTACCAGTTATGAAGGTGTTCCTAACAGAATAACAGTAGAGAAAAATACATCTAATGAAGACCGAGACATTGTGAACATCATAATTAATGATACAGTAGAAGACACTGAAAGTGAAACTGATGACAGTGCAGACGAGTCTCCATTAAGAAAAAGCACAAGAAAAAGAGCTTGGAGAGTGGAGCATAATATAACAGAGCCGAAGACTAAGAAAGTCTGCAAAGGAGACAACTGGCCTAAAGGAGCTGGAGGACTGAAATTCAAAATAGTGAATACAGCAAAAAAGCAAGAAGATCAAGTGAACAAGATTACCAGTCAAAAAGAAACACTGGGAAAGAAAATAGAGACTATTCAAAGGCCAAAGAGAGTGAGACGTCCAAATCAGAAGTACAAATCACCTGAATGGACATACATTGTTCTGCCACCAATTGTTGAAGTTAATAGCAGTCAAGAAAATCTGTACGACCCAAAGCCAATTGGGAAAAGTGAGTAAAAAGGTTGATTAAGAAATAAAAATTAGGTGCTCAAAGTATATGATATTAAAGTAAAAAGCCTGAAGTCCTGTGAGACGGATTTGTAAATATAGAAAGGGGCAGAGTTGACACAAGGTCGAAGAAAACTTGTTAGAAAACTTAAATATAACTTAGTTTAGAATAGAACTGACACAAGGTCGAAGAAAAATTTGTTATAGTGCTGAATAGTGTGAAACTTATAGGTGACATAAGGTCGAAGAAGCATTGTTAGGGAAAATGACAATGAATAACCATCGTACGAAATGCTCTATTTTTAGAAAATGGTGTAGGTGTTTTACTATTTGTATGAGTTTGTTAGTAGTAATATGGACAATATTAGCTATTGTGATTCCTTTTCAAACTAATTTAACAAAATTAAAACCGAATGCAAGCTCAAGTAAGCAAGTTGAGAAAGGAAAGGTACCTGAGACTCATGTATATAATCCAGAATTGCATCAAGATAGATCTATTAATGATTATAGTAAAAACAGTTTTTCGAAATTACTGCTTGAATATATTAAAACTATGAATGTAGATGACTGCTATGTGTGTGTAAAATTACCAGCATCAATGTCAGAAGGGGTGACCTATCACCACCTTCCTCTTGCATATGGAGTAACTTGTAGTGTAATTGCAAGCTTGTTTTTATAAAACTGGAAAGCTGGAATATCCACATTCCAATGTGGATGAAATATTTGCAAAATTAAAGATTGACAATAAATTGAATAAGGGAAAGCATGCAGAGGTAGTGGGAGAATATTTCTTAGAAGTAGATGAATTGACACATGAATATGCTTTTGCTCATAATTTGACATGTAAAATGAGAGTTGAAGAGAAAACTTTTTTAGGAATGGTTGGGGAAAGAAGAATTGATTATAAACGTAAAGAGAAAATGGAACACGAAAAATCAAAATATTATATGTTTGATGATGAGAATATTGAGGATAAAAATGTAAATGTAGCAATAAATATAGATGTGCCAATGATGGGAACATTTTGTATTAGAAGAGACAACAGCATGTATGACAATTATTTTCTAGGAGCAAGTCAATGTGAAGATACCTATAGAACTTTAGGGGGTTGGGGATTTAAAGGAGGAAATTATCCTGTTTTTCCTGGAATTTATTTTATTTGTGGGAACAGAGCTTATTATAGGTTACCTAACCACTGGTACGAGACATGTTATGTGGGTTTGGTCTTTCCTAAAATTTTTCATGTAGATAGAGGTACTAATGGAAAGCATGAGATAGGTAAAGTTCTGAGTCGAAAAAGAAGAGAAACTGTGTTAGAAATAATAGGTGATGTGTTTGGAGCACTGATACCAGCAGTGGGAATTTCGTTCAATGCAAATAGAATTAGAAAATTGTCCACAATTGTTGATCGATTATCAACAGACACTGCAGGAGGATTCCTGATGGTGAATACTGAAATGATTGCTATGAGAACTATGGTTTTACAAAATAGACTTGCTCTTGATATAATTTTAGCAAAAGAGGGAGGAGTTTGTGAGATTCTGAAAGTGCAACATTGTTGTACTTATATCCCAGATTAAAGTCAGAATATTGAAAAGTATATTATAAACATTACAGATTTGCATGGAGAAATTGTACCACTGGAGGTTGATGGTGTCCTCGAAAATTCGGTAAATGTTTATCAGCAATTAAACATTAGTTTCAAGAAATAGGTAGTTCAATTATAGGTAAAATACTAATTTCAATAACAGTCTTAGTAATAGTGATATTTATGATAAGATTGTGCTGCATATATAAAGGTAGACAAGATTTTAGAAGATCAATAAAGAAAAGAAATGAAGAACAGCAGGCAAGAATGAGATAGAAATGGAAGAAATAAAAGAAAAGTTTTTCAAAGATTCAAAAGAGAAAGAGACACAAGTATAGATGATATTAACAAGAAAGGGAACTGAAACATGTTCAAGTAAATTTTACAAAATTTTGGAAGGTATTTGGTGATAAAATCACCAGATGAGGGAATTGATGGAGCGAGTTGGCAAACACAAACGTTTGTGTACCCCTCATGAAGTCAATATCCCATAACAATAACGTTTACTAATTGCATGTTTTGTGAAAATAATCAACCATAGAATAAGATGCACACAGTATTTTTATTTTTTATTTTTAAATTACACACGGGGAATACTAATTCTGCTTACATGTTGAAATAATACTTGCTAATATGTATTGTTGTTGTGTTGTGGACTAATGCATAGCTTCAATATAAACAAAATGCTATTTAAATGTCCTTTTGTATATGTTTTGTGAAAAGAGAGGGTCGATTATGTAAGTATAAAACGCATTTGTGTGGCATATTGCTAGTTAACGACTAATGGGAAACATTAGCATGGGGGGACGTAAACAGAATGGGTTTCATTACTAAAATTAAAATGGATTTCTGTTCGTTTCTATAATAGTTCCGAATGTGGCCTGTGAGGCCTAGTGAGAAAATGGCCGCTCTGAGCTACTGCGAGTGGGTATTGGTCTGCGTAGGCGCGTCAAATATTTCTGGCAGCGCAAGTGAGCTGACTGTGCTTGAGGGAGAAGTTCAAGGTTGCATCACCCGGAACCTAGGATGGGTGCCAAGCATGAATGACTGAATATCCAAGCCATGGGAAAGAAGGGCAATGTTGCTAAAATGCAATGTGCCTAGGCCACGGACTGTTTAAACAATAGACTTTTATAATATTAGCTGAATCATGTGAATAACAAATGCTGTAATGGTGAGGAAGTGCACATCCACCCGAATATATCCAATCAGAACCCAAGATGGTGATGTTAGTTACTTTTTTAGACAGATTAAGTTGAGAAATAAGGTATAAAAACCCCTGGACTTGTAAGATTGGGGTAGCTTTTTCCATTTCTATCGGAGATGCTGCCCGTTTGTTGACCGATTCCTGGATGTAAGAACTCTTATGATTTTTCCTATTTGTTTGCTTTGCAGGACTGTTAGGATAAGATGAGGGTGTTAGTCAGGGATGTTAGGAGATATTGAATTTAGAACTATCTGTTCTTTGCTAAACTTTACTGAATTCTATAATAAAGCGATTTTTCTGAGCTCTTAATAAAATGATCATGTTTTTTAAATAAAGTTTAAGAATTTCTGAATAAAGAATCAATAAATGAGTAATGTCAGACTGTTACATCTCATCTTATTGCATTTTCCCTGTACCTTTAAATCCTTCATGTTATTCTTTAAGTGTTCTTAGAACACCACTGTGTTCTTGGCTTCAGGTCAGTTGCACTGTTCCTGTGAACCAAGAGACTGCTGTACATGTTGCTGTGCTGCTCAATAAATCAGCTAATATCTCAAGCTGTTCCCGTGGAATATTTAACAAATTTGGTGACGAGGGTGACCTTAGACTGATTGAGGACTGCAGCACAGAGGTGGAGTCTATTTTCAATTTTAAATGAAATTGGAAAACCTACAATCAAGATCTGTATCTTTTAAAAACCTCTTTAAAAGACTTTGCAGAATATTCTACTAAGGAAGAAGAAAATCTGCATTTAAAGACTCCTACCAACATAAAGTTATCGAATTTGAAACACTTTGAAGGTATTTATAAGTGTTTACCTTTGAATTGATTGACTCTGGCTGGTGGATCGTAAGCTGTGCGTGAGACCGACACGAGACCGAAGCAGCTGTTTCTTGCGCAAGACTAACACGAGGCCAAGATTCTTTTGTTGTTCGTCACTGAAGAGAGACTGCGCTGTGAAGAACGCTTTCGTCACTGAAGAGAGACTGCACTGTGAAGAACGCTTCCTTCTCTCCATTCCAGTCTTCGAAGACAACAGCAGCGTAAGGCAGCAGAAGAGAACAACAGTGTTAGGACGTATGGCACGTGATGACGTAATCACGCAACGTCGTCCAGCGTGGCGGCCATTTTAGATTGGGAATTTATGTTACCATAGTAATGAATCACCGCGGATGGCCGTTTTCTTGGGTCGGAGTCTTTCTGGAATATTGTACACATTGGAAAAGTTTGCGTGTGCAATTATTTGACATGTTACTGAAGTAGGCATTTTCGATTTGTTTTAGTATATTTTATTTACGACGAAGAAAGTTTTAAAACTGAAGATACAGTCCATTGAACTTTGCTTACAACATATAGTTACAAGGCTAAACTCTAAGAAGTCAGTTTAAACATATTTACAGAAAATTGTCTTTGATTCACTCTGTAATTTAGTTTGTTTTAAAAGTATTAGTTTGTTTTTAAAAGTACTAAAATTGAAGACATGCAGTTTGACCCACCTGAAAAATTCTTTCAGAATAAGGGTGATCCACCAATTCCGTGGACTCGTTGGAAAGAAGAGTTTTTCAACTACATGAAAGCCATAGATGGCAAACGCATGGGTGCGGAGAGGAAGAAAAGTATTCTATTACACTGCCTGGGTTCAGAGGGACAAATGGTTTTTAGAGCTTAACCTCCTGTGCCACCTGAGTTGGGTGAAGGAGAAGGTACTAATGTATATAAAGAAGCCCTTATTAGAATTGAAAACCGTTTTAAACCGGTTTCTAACATAGCTCTAAATAGGTACAAATTCTACACTCAAGCACAACAAGATTCCGAATCTTTTGATGAATTTATGACTACTTTGAGATCCTTATCTTTTCATTGTAATTTTGGTGCCATTTGTAATGAGATGTTGAGAGATCAAATTATCGTTCATGTAAAAAATAAGAAAACGCAAGAACGGTTATGGGAATTAGGTGATCCTAAATTATCAGAGGCTATTGCCATTGCAAAGTCTTTAGAACAGTCTGAGAAATGGATGCTTACTGTTCAAAAACATGTTGTGAATAAGTCAGATTCCCATGACGAAGTTTGTTTGATCAAACATAAAGAAGGGCAAATGAATGAAAATAAACATACATATTCCAATACCAACAGATTCAATAACATGGGAGGTTTTAAGAGATTTGGGAAATCTGTTATTTGTTATAAATGTGGTAGTAGGATGCATGTTGCTTCATACTCTGGATGCCCTGCCATTAATAAAGAATGCAGGAAGTGTGGAAGGTTAGGACATTTTTCCACTGTTTGTAGGGATTCAAGGGTTTCTGTTCAAAATCCTAAAGATAAAGTAGCAGTCGTTACAGAAGGTCCATCAAAATCTTGCAGTTGTGTTTGTGTAAGTACAGAGAATTGTGCTGCATCCAATAAAGGTTTTGTAGTTTATCTGGCTGAAGAGATTTCTTTGATTGGTGACAATTGTTAGCTCATTAAAAAACCCATTTGTGAAATGTTTGTTTTGGGAGTTAGTCTTAACCTAATGGCTGATTCAGGTTCACCTTGGACAATTATTACCAAAGACTACTTTGAAGAACGTTTAAAAAATGTCCTGAACTTTAAGGACATTCTTCCTTCTGAGATTAGCGCAGTTAGTTTCAATGGTACAAATGTAGAGATGTTAGGCCATTATTTAGTCAGGATTACTTTCAAAACCAGGTGTGTTGAGGTTAAATTTTATATTGCAGTTAAAGGCGTGAATGTTATTGGTCGGAAGGATCAGTGGAAATTTGGCATAATTTTAAATTCTCGTGCCAAGGATCCAGTTATGCTAGGTGAGACTTTTGAAAATAATAACATTTCCTCTATTTCAAATGAGAAAGGAACTGACTTAATAAAGTTTGAATTTCAAGACGTTTTTTCTGACAAGTTAGGTATGGTACAGAACTTTTCTCACAAAATTAAACTAAAATCTGGAGTTGTTCCTGTCAGGCAGAAACCGAGAGGGGTGCCTATTAATGTTAGGGAAGATCTTAGGAAAATGTTAGATGATTTAGTTTCAGAGAAGATCATTGAACCCATTGATTTTGCGGAATGGGTTTCTCCGATTGTTTTGGTTAGGAAACCGGACAAATCTTTGAGAATGTGTGTGGACCTCAGGGCACTCAATTTGGCTATTATTGTGGACTGTCATCCTCTTCCCAATATAAATGAGGTCGTTTCTATGTTAGAAGGTGCTAAAGTATTTTCCACTCTCGATTTAAGATCGGCTTATCACCAAATTACTCTTACAGATGATTCCAAGTGTCTAACAGCATTTATTACTCCCCAGGGTCTTTTTCAGTATACTAGAATGCCATTTGGGTTGGCTTCAGCTGCCTCGGTATTTCAAAGGGTCATGTACAATATTTTTAGGGATGTAGATCATTTTGTGAAGTGTTTCCAAGATGATATTTTAATTTTTTCTAATACAGATGAAGAACATCTTGGTCATTTACGCTGCGTGTGTGAGAAGTTGAGGAAGTGCGGTTTAACTTTGAAAGCCAGCAAGTGCAAGTTATTTCAATCTTCTGTTGAGTATTTGGGTCACACATTATCTGGTGATGGTGTAGTGCCTAAAAGATCAAATGTGGATGGTATCAGTAATGCTCCCCCACCAACCAATAGAGGCCAGTTATTATCCTTTGCAGGCATGTGCGAATATTATAGCAAATTTGTTAATAACTTTGCCACCAAAATAGAGCCTCTAAGGACGCTTTTGAGACATGGTAACTCTTTTGTTTGGGAAGGGGAACAACAGGTGGCATTTGAGCTTATCAAGTCTGATATTTTGCATGCCCCTACACTTAGACCGTTCTGCTTAAATAAATTGTGTGTCATCACGGTGGATGCAAGTATGTATGGTGTTGGATCTGTTTTGTCTCAAAGGTCAGGCAAAGAAGAATGGAATGTGTGTTTTGCTTCTCGCACTCTTAATGAAACAGAGCGCAGATATGCCGTCATTGAATAGGAACTTTTAGCGTGCGTGTGGGCGATTGAGCACTTCAGAAATTTCATTTGGGGAAATACATTTATTCTGAGAACTGATCACAAGCCATTAGTTAACATTCTTTCCCCTGGTGGAGGTTGGAATGCCACGGCTCGTATTTCCAGGTTAACTTCACGACTCCAGGAATATTCTTTCACCCCGGAGTATGTCCCTGGAAAAAAAAATGTGGTTGCAGATTTTATGTCTCGTCATCCATCTCCAATTTCTGATTGCAAGAATCTGAATGACTCTGATGTGGTTACTTGTTTGCAAGATGTCCTGTCTACCTCTTTTGCTGAGATTTCTGAAGAGTTGTGGGAAACTTCTGACAAACAAGATCTTACTTTACAGAATATTAAGAAATATATTCTTGAAGGTTGGCCCGATAAAAAGCTGTTAAAAGAAGATTTTATGCCATTTTTCAATGTTTCAACTGAATTAGAATTGGAGCATAATTTAGTCTTCAAATCTGGTAAGTGTGTTCCACCTTTTACTGTACAAAATTTAATTTTAGATCTCGCACATAAATCTCATCCAGGAATGTCGGCCATGAAAAGATTGATTAGGAAATATTTCTGGTGGCCATCTTTGGATCGTTTGGTTGAACATAAAGTTAGAGAGTGTGCTGTTTGTGTAGGAAACTACAAAATCTTGAAAGTCAATGTTCCTCCTTTGAAGACAACCTCTTGGCCCGCTTTACCTTGGAAAAAAATTGCTTTTGATATTTCTGGTCCGTTTATGTGTTTTCCCGCTGATTCTCATTATGCCCTTGTTCTTATGGATTACCATTCAAAATGGCCAGAAGTTAAGTTTGTTTCTTCTGCTTCTACCAATATTGTAGTAGAATTTTTTAAGGAAGTATTTTCCAGAGAAGGCTGTCCGTCTGTCTTGGTCACGGACAATGGGGTGCAACTTACCTCATTAGAAATGGAGAATTTTCTTAAATTGCATTCTATCAAACACAACACTGTTTCTTTTTATGAACCACATGAAAATGGTTTGGTTGAGCGTTTTAATAGAGTCTTGAAGGGCTTTATTTCTGATGTTTATAAGTGTGGCTCAGATTGGAAAACTCTCTTGAGAGAAAAACTTTGGTTCTACAGAATTACCCCTCATTCGACCACTGAAGTTAGTCCCTTTCGTTTGCTCAAGGGACGTGATCCTGCTTCTACCATTTGTCCTTGGTGGTTCGGGGATAAATGTCTCAACAAATCTTTCTCAAAGGAGTTGGTTGAACAAGCCGCTCAGAAAGTTGAAGATAAACAAGCTAAAAGCAAATCGTGGTATGATAAAAAGTGGAATGTTACGTCTCCTAATTTTTCTGTGGGAGATGTTGTGAGGATTACAAAACCTGGTCTTGTTTCAAAATGTTCCGATAAGTTTAGTAAGCCAATGAAACTAGTAAAAGTGTTTAGTAATAGTGTTATTACCCAGGATGGCAGATTATGGAATATTAAGCGTGTTGCAAGATGCCCCACTGTGCAACAAACTTCCGTTCCCTGTTCTCCAAAAGCTTCTAGTAGTTCCATTGCCTCAAGAGTTAAGTATTCTGATCGTTCTAGATTGCTTCCCGTGAAATTTGATGATTATGTTTCATAACCCTGCTTTGCTTTCTTTTTGTATTGAAAGGAGATGTGTTACATGTCATCTTATTGCATTTTCCCTGTACCTTTAAATCCTGCATGTTATTCTTTAAGTGTTCTTAGAACACCACTGTGTTCTTGGCTTCAGGTCAGTTGCACTGTTCCTGTGAACCAAGAGACTGCTGTACATGTTGCTGTGCTGCTCAATAAATCAGCTAATATCTCAAGCTGTTCCCGTGGAATATTTAACACAGGCATACTAAAAGATTGCTGTGAATAAAAATTAGAGAAATGAAGAATTAGAAGCTGGTCTTTGTTTTCTTCCTATGCCTAATTTTCGTTCTAGCAGATCCATTGCCATTATGGTGGTGTGTCTGAATAAAAGTTTTTAATATGAAACCATGGTAAACTGTTTGAATTTTTAGTGTAAATATTAAATAAGTTTTAGACGCTCCACCAAATGTTACAGCATTTCTCCATTGCAATTCACCAGAAGCATTGAAGCCAAGTGTAAGTGGACAGGGTAAATGCGCAGTGTTATGGGCCCCACTGGTGCATGCTTTGAGTGTTTAAAGGTTTCAGGGAAATGGTGAGTAATGATTAGAAATAATTTCTGGAGCCGCGCTGTAGCACTCTCACTCTTGTCTTGGTCATTAATATGCTGGGCTCATCTAATCAGACTCATTCTTACTCTCTCTGGCGGAACTAATTTTCCCCCTCTCATCAATAAACCGGAAAACCTACCTGCGTGCATCCTTGGCAGAGTGAAACAGTGTGACCCTGGGATTTGCCACCGCAGCGCCTGACGTCTCCTCTGATTGCTGGTCCCCCCCGCTGCCGCACAGGAAGATCTTGCGGCCGCTGAGTGGGGGGACTACAGCCCCCAGAGGTCCTTGATTAGCTGCCCCGCCCATCTGCATCAATTTCCGCACCCGGGAGGCGTTTAAAAGTTCGGCGCTTCCTCCGCGTCGCGGGACGCGCGCAGGCGACGCCGGGCTAAGCCAGAGCCAAGGCCGGGCCCGTTAAGCCCGTTAAAGACCATGTGAGACCGGACCGGGCCCCCCCTCTTTCTCCTACTAGTGTGTGACTTGTATGTACATCTCTATTTGACTTAATAATTTGACCTGTTTTGTGGGTGCACCCTGTGTCCATTCATTTATAATGTCTACTCGAGAGAGCAGGAGCAAAACTGCCGCATGTAGGGCACAGATAGGAGGCCCAATAGACAACTTCATAACCAGGGCCAATTCTGTAATCGACCAAGGGATAAGCATCATGGAACGAAGAGTGTCTCAGGACTTGGCGCTGGCGAAAAGGTCATCTTTGGGCCTGATCGCGCTAGCTCGAACTCCTGAGCTCCAAAAGGGCAGAAGTTAACGCTGACGTGCACAGCCTGCCACAGGTGGTAGACTTGTCAGTCTCTCAATTGCTATCTGACTCTCAAGTTAGTTTGTCCGTAGAGAGGTCTCCAGATTTGGGGCCAGATGTAGGTAAATCCGATTTACCGACTCTTAAATACCGACTCATACCGATTCGGTATTTAAGAGTCTGTAAATTGGAAGGAGGCAGATGTAGGTAAAAAATTACCGAATCTGTAAGAGTTTGGCCATGTTAATAAGTAAATATACGGTGGCAAAAAGGGGAATTTATTTATTATGTTCATAGATCTTAGTTCAGCCTTTGATTGTATAAGTCATGAAGTCTTGTGGGGCATTTTAGCTGATTTTGGTATTGACCACAATATTTTAAATTTTCTTAAAGATTTATATAGAGGGGCAGGGGCTAAGGTGCGTTTTGGTAAAAGAGGTGAATGCACCACTAAATTTCCAATAAAGAAAGGTGTCTGCCAGGGCTGTATTCAGGCACCCTTTCTTTTTAATTTGTATATTAATAATGTGGCCGACCACCAAGCAAAATTAGAGGTGGACTATCCCCAAATTGATAGTGCTGCTGTACCAATTCTATTGTAAAACACAAACAATTGAAGGAGGGTCTGAGGGAAATTTAAAGACCTGCCCAGTTCGTATCCCCCTAACTGTAATCCTAACAACAAAAGAACCGGGGGTCTATAACGGAGCTTCAAGTACTCCGAGCTGCTGCAAAACTCCTACATAAGTGAGTTAGGCGCTAATAGAGCTACAAAAGTCTCTATATCAAAATGTGTGCCAGGACAAACCTGTCGAAGGACCTACTGAGATTGTTGGTAAGACCCGTACAGAGATGTGTTGGATTCCCATCAAATAGGTATGTAGATCAAGTGTTCTCATTTGGTCATCCAAAAATGGGGTGGTATGTCTCTTGATCAATGAGACCCATCCATCGCCCTTACTCAATTGGGTCACACCATCAATCGCTAAGGTACCCATGAACAAATGATAAAGATGGGATCGAGTGCAGTGCAAAAATCAAAAGATGTGTGAGTTAAAAACAAGGGGTAAAAGGATCAGTAGGCGAAAAACTCTAATGTAATTTGTCCTTTCCCTCAAACAAACAAGAACAATGCAGAGGAAGCAGTCTAAACATATAACTGCATTTACAAGGCCAACATGTTTCAGCCGGTAGGGACAAGATCCCATGGCTTTCTTCAGGGCCAGAGTTCTAAGCATTAGCTACTGCATACATAAAGTGAACGTAACGACAATCTGTAAAGGATATACATAAATAGTCCAAAATCGTGTTCCTCTGTACCAAACGGTGTCTCTTACATCTGAATAGTACAGGGAGTGTACCTCACCTTTCCTGGAACCCAGCTCAGGAAAAAGGAGGCCCCGCTCTGCTCTTTGTCTCATCGCAGGACCCGAGCTTTGTGGAAGGCCTTCCACAAAGCTCGGGTCCTGCGATGAGACAACGCCGGACAGAGCGGGGCCTCCTTTTTCCTGAGCTGGGTTCCAGGAAAGGTGAGGTACACTCCCTGTACTATTCAGATGTAAGAGACACCGTTTGGTACAGAGGAACACGATTTTGGACTATTTATGTATATCCTTTACAGATTGTCGTTACGTTCACTTTATGTATGCAGTAGCTAATGCTTAGAACTCTGGCCCTGAAGAAAGCCATGGGATCTTGTCCCTACCGGCTGAAACATGTTGGCCTTGTAAATGCAGTTATATGTTTAGACTGCTTCCTCTGCATTGTTCTTGTTTGTTTGAGGGAAAGGACAAATTACATTAGAGTTTTTCGCCTACTGATCCTTTTACCCCTTGTTTTTAACTCACACATCTTTTGATTTTTGCACTGCACTCGATCCCATCTTTATCATTTGTTCATGGGTACCTTAGCGATTGATGGTGTGACCCAATTGAGTAAGGGCGATGGATGGGTCTCATTGATCAAGAGACATACCACCCCATTTTTGGATGACCAAATGAGAACACTTGATCTACATACCTATTTGATGGGAATCCAACACATCTCTGTACGGGTCTTACCAACAATCTCAGTAGGTCCTTCGACAGGTTTGTCCTGGCACACATTTTGATATAGAGACTTTTGTAGCTCTATTAGCGCCTAACTCACTTATGTAGGAGTTTTGCAGCAGCTCGGAGTACTTGAAGCTCCAATTCTATTGTACGCAGATGATGCGGAGATAATGGCGAGAACCCAAGTTGGCCTACAGAAAGCATTAACTAGTTTCTCAGATTACATGGGATCCAGGGGCTTTAAGATTAATACTGGGAAAACTTTTACCATGTGCCGTTCATCAAAAACTAAGGTCTCATGCAACACTTTTTTAGAACGGTCGAAGATAGGTTTAACTAGCACTTTCTCATACCTGGGGATTGTTTTTAATAAAAGAGGCACTTGGACCACAGTAATTACTTCTAGGAACCTAGCTTTTTCTCACGCCATTGGCGCAGTTAGACAGTTTGCTAATAAGCTAGGGGGAAGGCCAGTCCGTATTCTGCTAGACATTTATAAAGCTAAATGTGTATCAACTGTGGTCTACGGGGCCGGTATTTGAGGGGTCTCAGATTGCCAGGCTATACAAACAAGTGAAAATGGCTTTCTGCGTTATTTGCTAGCTGTGCCCAAATCCACCCCACCTATGTTTGTCATAGGGAACTGGTATACATTTCAGACCTAGTCAGGATAAGCCCAGTGCTGCTCTGGCACAAGATATGGACTTCACTGGCTACAGAGCTCAATGGGGCCATCCTTCGGGACTGTATTAAACATGTGGGGTCAAAAAACATCCAGTGGCTTAGTTATGTTAAGGATTTTTTAACCAACTTAGGCCACCTAGAATTTTTTTGCATACCTTCTACATTGTCTTCAATCTCCAGAAAAACCCTGAAGGAAAATTGCTTAGCTTTTCTGGATGATCAACGTTGGAATGTGGAGGGGATGAAGGCTTCTGTTTTTCAACATCATTTTCTAATTCAGGGTCCTGGTATACACATTTATTTGTCCCCCGATCAGTCCTGTTACACTAGGATGTTATTAGCACGACTGAGAATCAGCAGTTTTTTTAGGCTGATTACCTTTCCAACCACGAATGACTGGTCAAAAACCTTAATTAACTGTCCATGCGATGACTCCTCTCCACAATCTTTAATACATTGTATCTTATTTTGTAAATTTTACACGTGGAGCAGGAAGAGGTATTTGTTACCATTGTTAAAAATGTGGGGCTTGAGACAGTGTAGACCAGCCTTGTTCAAAATCCAACAACTACAAGATGAAATGTCAATAAGCGTGGTATCTCTGTTTTTAAAGTCCATTATTAGATGTAGATCCACTATGCTTTAGTCCTATATCTTAACTGAACTGATTTAATTTGAAATGATTGTATTTATAGCATGGCATCATTGCACTCTAGTGTATTTTTAGAGTTTTCCCAGATTATGAATAAAATAGATTTTTTTATCATGATTATTTTATGTATGTATGTATTGATATGTGCTTTTATGGTTTTAATTTTTGAAATAAATAAAGCTATCTTTGACTTTGACTCATCACTAAACCGTCTTCCAAGGAAAGTTCATCTTATACCTGACAAAAACCCTTTTATTCATTGCACACCTTATCCTTTCCAGACCAACCATTCTGTACCCTACATGCTACATTTTTCACCTTTTTGTCCTCATCCAGTACTACCTTCCATTCATCTTCTTGCACAATGCCATCCAAAACGCTACAAAATTTGACCATTCCATCACCAAACGTATCTTTAATTTAAAAAATATTCTCCTTGTCTTCGCCATTAACAGATAATCTGAAACAGCATTCACCAATGATGTTCATCACATCCGGCACATATGAAACAACAAAGTCAAATTCCAGCAAAGCCACAACCCATCTACTTATTCTTCCAGATATGGCATTGCTACCCTTTTTCCAAAAGACTTCAATCAGGGGCACATTATCTGTTTTGTTCTCAAAAGAACTATCCCATAAGAACTTTTAAAGTCTTCTTAGCACCTAATAAACAACCAAAGCCTCATTTTCAATGACTGAATAATTGGGTTCAGCTCCTCATAATGATCAGGAGAAAAACAAAACAGTGCTCACCTGCCCTTCAATAACCAATTCAAGCACCACACCTAAACCTTTTGCACTAGCATCGCTCCTCAGAATAGTCTTTGCTCCTGGTTGGAAACTACCTTGGTTCGCAGCCCCAAGGAAGATTTGTTTACCTGCACAAACTCTTCCTCGCACATCTGTGACCAATCAAAGTATATTCCTTTCTTTAGCAGCTTTCTCCTGCAATTACAACCTTCAGCAAATGAATTAACTTGCTGTAAAATGCTGCAGTCCCTAAGAATGTCACCAATTCATCTTCAGAACTTGGACTTGGCATATCTTTTATGGTACTGAACACATTTTATTTGGGACAAATTCCATTTGCAGAAATCAAATGTCCTAAATATTCCATTTCAATCAATCAATCAATCAAAGACATTTATAGAGCGCACTACTTACCCGGAGGGTCTCAAGGCGCTTGGGGGGGGGGGGGGGGGGGTACTGATACTACTGCTACATTTTTCATGCTTAAGGGTAAGTCTGTAGTATAGTTACTATAAAACTATATAAACTATATAGGATCTGTGCATTTAGACAACATAGACTGTAGGATTGGTGTTCAGACTGCTTCTAGACACCCTGACTGGGTAGGTTTACCTGTTTACCAGCTAGCTCACAGTGCCAAAAGAAACCCCTCTTACCAAGGAGATATTAGTTATTGGGAACTATGGAACATGACAACTCCATCCTTTCTGAGATTGGTGAAACAGTGCAATACTTTTTGCTCAGTCTCAGAGAGATACACAGAATAAACAGTGGGGACGTTTTCAATAACCATTTATTGAAACAGCATCATTCTTGTGTAAAAAAGGTGTGCTGAAACAACTGTGTAAAGTAGGTGTGCTGAAACAACCATTAGACAGAAACAGATATAAATGATTATAAGCACCAACAGAGTAAAAGGATGGTAGATTTCTACCATAGTGTTAAAACAATACATGACAATAAAATGCGCACTCCTACGATGTGACCCTAACTAGATGTACCTAAGTGTACCTAGTATGTATGTAGGTGTAGAGCCAAGAATCTCTCTAGGATAAAGTCAAACCCATTACCTGAAGTGAGAGACTGTGGGACCCTATCTTGGTCTTGAGATGGACACCCCTCAAGGGATGTCAGACCACTGTGAGCTGGAGTGTCTGCATGCAGGAACCTCAGCTTCTTATGTCAGAGTGACAGCATGGAAGTCCTTTTTCTCCTCTACCCTGGCAAGGCAAAGATATGGTGTTTATATACCCAAAGTGGTACCCTCAGGAGATCTACCTTGCTGTGTCATGTTGTACTTAGGATTACGGAAGGAATGACCCTTACACATAGTTATTAGGCAGGAGATGGTAGTCCTGCTGAGTTTCCAAGAATCCTCATGCATAATGAATGAGGCTAGCTTTCAGGGAAAACCCCACGTCCTGTGAGCAGTACCATAACTAGGTTAAAGGTTAGTCCCAAGAACCAATATGTAGTGTAATGGCAGGAGAAAATATAGGTGAAACGTTAGGTTGCTACCTGAGCCTATATTGGGGTACCTATATGAAACATAACAGTCCATTTTCACTCTGTCCCCTTAACACTTCCCCACTCTAAAAGCATGCTCTTCTGAGGTTTTCCTAGACACCAACAGATCATTCTTATATATTTTCACTCTGATAACACCTTCCTATACATGTTCCATTGCACTCTGGAAAACAGCAGAAACTGAAATTAGTCCAAACAGCATTAGTACATATTTGCACGTACCAAAAGACATTATAAAGGCTGTTAACTCCTGCGACTGAGAATGCAATGATATCTGACGATATGTAGAGGTTAGGTCAAATGAGGTGAACTATTTTGCACCCTCCAAACAACACAGCATTTTGCCATTACTTGGTAATGAATAGTGATCCGCCACCACAACCTTGTTCAATTCACGCAAGTCCACATAAAGTCAAACCTCTCCATTCACCTTCTGTGCCATAACAACCAGTGGAACCCATTCTGATTCTTCAATCTCCTGAATCACATTACACTTTAAAGGTTTTTCCAACTCCTTCTTCATAGCCTCGTTGATCATCAAAGGCATGCTGTTCACCTTGCCAACCTAGGAACTCACACCAGACCTACCTTTTATACAATGCACATATTTCTTCAGGTTCCTAAGCACTTACATAAAGACTCCAGGAATCTGCTCCTCATAATGGATCTTTTCCACTGTGCTGCACACTTTTGATTCCAAAACTTCTTTCTTGGCAACCCACCCATCGTTCAACCTTACTGAAGAAGTTTCATTTGAATCAAGGAACACTGACTATGCATTGTGATGAAACCAACTAATTAAAGAATCACCATTTACAGACATGTTTGCTGGAATAACCCTATCATGCAATTCAACAGTGCCCCTAAAATAAGCTTTCAAATTGATGTGTTGCCAACCATACCCTTTAGGCTTGATATCTGGTCTTATTAATTTTACAGAACTATTTACCTTTTATTCAAATAACTTTCCAGGAATCCGTGTTATTTTAGCACTTTAATCAAATAGCATTTCCACAGGAGAGCAATTAATTTTCCCCACTTCAAGTAGCCCATCAATTTTGTCCCTCAATTTGTAAAAACGAATCCTTCAGACTAATCACCAGAATCATAAAGTACTCCACTCACATTCTTAGTATTTTAAGCAGATCTGCAGCAAGATATAAAATGTCCCTATCTTCCACATATTTCGCATAATGCCTTCCACCCAGGGCATTCCTTGAAATTTGCCACATGGCCCACATTACCAAACTTTAAAAATTTTATCTGAGGTTTCTTGGTTACTTTTACATCTTGTTTTACATCCTGTTTGCCATACCCACCCACCCTCTCAGTTCCTTTTGATTTCACAACATGTACTGTATCCTTCTTTTCATCATTACCCTTTTTTCTCCAGATAACCTCCACACATGCCTGCGAATGCTCACAAGACCTTGCCATGGCCAAAACTTTAAGTGTGGGATTTTCCTTTAATCACAGAGCCTCCCTTGCTTTATCCAAAACACATCCTAACATGAGCTGATCACACAGCCTCTCATCCATTGTAGCTCTGAAATTAAAAGTGCAAGCCAATTTTCTAAGAGCAGAAATGTATGCTTCCACAGACTCTCCAACATGCTGTGCTCTTCTTGAGAAATGATGCCACTCTAAAACAGCATTTAACTTCGGTAAAAAGTGCAGATCAACCTTCTACAGACAAATCCCGTACCCATTAAGCCATTTAACTCCTCTGTAGATAAGTCAGTTCTGCCCCCAAACAGTCCATCAATAAAGACATCTTCCTCTTTGCACTTAAGGAGGTAGCACAAACTCTGGCAAAATGAGACAAGACCTTCTTCCACCTCTGCCAAGATATTAGAGGTTCACCAGGAGAGGAAAGGAATAAAGGAGGGGCAGTTACATTTTGCATTATAACCACCCAAATGAATTATACCAAAATAAATAAACTAAATTGCAACTAGTACACACTGTAGCTAAGTTAAGAGGAAAACATACAGAGCACTTGTAATACATTGCTGTAATGTCTTTGGCAGCAAAGAACACAATACACTAAGCAGGGATCCTTCGTTCAAAAGGTATGACAACACAACACAGATGGATTATTTCAAATGTGTGCATCATATAATGCAATGAACAAATAGTTAGACAAAGTGTGTTTTTGTGTTTCACAGATGAAGACACAAACTTTGTCTTCTTGACTTGCTGCCTGAAGAGAAACACTTCTGTGACACTATATCCAACCAGTATATTAAGTGTGTGCACATCACAGATGCTGACACAATGTCTAAAAGGTGTGTGCATCACAGCTGAGAGCACCAAGCTGGGTTCCAAACTCTCCTTTGTTAAGATGGCCGCTTAATCGCCATAATATGGCCGCTTATTCGCTGTAATAACCAAACTTTAAAGTTGAGTAGACCCAATACATCCAATGTAGGCAAAATATTTCAAGATGGCCACCATCATGAGTGTAACAACCTCATAACATCACATGCCCACCATTGAGCCACATCGAGCAGGATACAGTGGGAAACATAGCAGTCATGAACACAGTGGGAAGCAGAGCAATAACAGACTCGTGGCAACAGGTCGCAAACGCAAATATAGAATCCTCACAGCCGACAAAGGTAAGCTGGAGCCCACACTCACCACAGTCAGAAGAAGGTTGCCCATGTCGCACTGCAGAAGATGCTTGTCATGCACGACAAACTGCCACAGAGCTTGGCCAGAAATAAATAAACGTACAGTAACCCACCAGTACTTTAGCAGAAGTTCCTACGCTGATAAATTCTGAGTCCACTAACCGCCTGTTTTGTCCAACAACATGTTTCTTTGTCCCATAGCTTGTTTCGATGAACCAAAGCAGACGTTAAGGTCTCACATGTAGAGTTAATCTCCAATTGCCGCCAATGTGAAGTTAGAGGTCACACAAATTGCATTAGATAGATATATCCTGTATTGTATGTTACACTCCAGAAGCCCTATTCATCAGAAGTCTGACCACTCCAGCTCCCAGCTGAACAGTTGTCTATTTGAACAAACACTTTCTAATCCTGGACTGGTCATCACATGTAATTCCATTATACTTAATTTCAGTCTAAATTTAATGAAATGAGGAATTTATTTAGCGCTACATATACCCATAGGTGTCTAGGCCCTTTAACAAGGATAGGCAAGCAAAGGAGAGAATGGAGAGACGTTAGTAGAGCCAGGTTTTTAGGTGCTTTCTAAAGTTAAGCAGATTGGATTCTTTTTTAGGAAAACTAGGCAGAGAGTTCCAAAGTTTGGAGGTGGTGTATGCAAAACTTTTTCTTCCCTGTTTAGCTTTGTGTGACTTGGGGATGATCAGGTTGCCACTGTCTGATGATCTCAGGGATCTTGCCGGAATGGAAGGAGTGAAAAATTGTGACAATTGCCAGGGACCAAGGCCATGTGTAGCCTTAAACGCAATGCACAATGCTTTGAAATGATTCCATTTGTTGATGGGCAGCCATTGTAATTCTGCAAGAGCCTTGGATACCGAGTCATAGCGAGTGAGCCCAAGCAGGACTCTAGCTGCAGCATTTTGCGTTATCTGGAGTTTATGTATGCTACGCTTGCTTGCAGTAGTAAGAAGGGCGTTGCAATAGTCCAGCCTGGAGGCAACAAGCACTGTGACTACTGTTTTTCTTAGCTCAAATGAGATAAATGGGAGAACTTTTTTCAAGATTTTAAGGATGAAAAAGCAAGCCGATGTAGTGGGGTTAATCTTGGTTTCAAATGACAATTTTGTGTCGAAGAGAACTCCAAGATTTTTTACTTTATTGACGGCAATCGGAGGAGAGCCATATGATTCGGCCACCATCTGTCTTACCAGTTAACTGGCATGTTGCCAAAGAGCATGACTTCTGTTTTAGATGTATTAAGATTTAAACAATTATCCTGCATCCACTTCCCTATGTAACTTATGCAGTCTTTAAATCCAACTGCAGTGTCAGCGGACGAGCTGTTGATGGACACTATTATCTGTGTGTCATCCACTTAAGACACCAGTGTGAAGTCAAAGCTTCTTATGATCCTAGCAAAGGGGGTGAAATACAGGTTGAAAAGGGTGGAGCTTAACCATGAGCCCTGTGGGACTCCACAGGGGAGTGAGAAGGCCAAGGAGACAAATGCATCGTGTGCCACCGATTGAGACCTGTTGGACAGGAAGGAGTTAAGTAGGAGGAGTGCTTTATCCTGAATTCCCAGCGAAGCGAGACGCTCAACAAACACATTGTGGTTGACAGTGGCAAATGCCGCTGAGAGGTCTAACTGTATAAGAGCAGCACTCCCCCCTCTGTATAGTGATTGCCTCAGCTCTTCAGTGGCTGTGATTAGTGCCAATTTGGTACTGTGATGTGTTGAAACCCATATTGCGAATGGTCCAGAAAGTGACCCTCCGCTAAGGCAGCGGACATTTCTTCATTACATTTTTTCAATAATCTTGGCTGGGAACGACAACCTTGATATGGGTCTGTAGCTGGAGGGGTCCTCCAGATCCAACTTTGGTTTCTTCAAAAGAGGCAGAATGGAAGCTTTTTTCCATTTCATGGGAAGGTGCCCTGAGGAAATCATAAGATTAAAGATGGGCCAAAGTAGGGACTTTTGGAGAATTTTGGAGAATTTTGGGGGCATGGGTTTAACGGAGAACCAGATTTAACCAAGGAAATTAATTTGGTGGTTCTTTACAGCGTAATTGGCGGAAAGACTGAGGGGCAGATTTACGAGTTCTGGCGCATCTCTGCAAATCAGCAGGGATGCGCCAGAAAAGATGTGACACACAATTCCCTCCCTGTGCCACCACGAATGCGTCGCATTTACAATGCGGCGCATAGTGGCGCAAGGATAGGGAGATGCGTGTCGCATCCTGTGGTGTAAGGGTGGCACATTGCTGGAGTCGTGTCGCAAGCCCGGCGCGGCTCCAGCAATACTCAGGGGCGGCCTATGCCGAACATGCTGCATTACTCCTTTCGCCTGCTTCAAGCAGGCGCAGGGTTTTGACGTAGCATGGACATAAAAGTGACTCAGTGAAATCTTGTAGATTTCACTGCGTCACTTTTACGAGGCGTTCCTGCGACGGAACGCCCAACCTGCGCACGAACGCCCACATGAAACCTAACGCAGGTTTCATGTGGCGCAGGCCTTTACAAAGTAACGCATCTCCCTAGATCCGTCACGTTGTAAATAAGGCGCAACGTGGCGCATGGTTTACACCGCCGCTGCATCACAGAAGTGACACAACGGCTGCATAAATGTGGTGCATGGGGCTTGTAAATCTGCCCCTGAGAGTGTAAGAGAGGTGGATCTATCTGCCTTGGCAGGCTAAACTCGACTGTCGGAGCTTGCGGGATAGTGCATTGATCCTTGAAATTCCAACATCTCGCTAGGGTTAGCGGCAAACTATGAGCCACCAAGGAGCAGTGGAGCAATGTTTTTTTGAGAAATAAAGTAAGGGTCAAAGATGGTGATGGAGCAAGGATTCAAGAAAACAAAACTTGCTTGGAGCAATCCCTCATTAACAGTACTAATCGGTAGCAATAGTAAAGCAAATGAAATGAATATACACACATTTACATATAGGAAGAGGGCTTTATGCATGCTGAAGTAACGAAGAATAAAATGCAATGAAACTAAAACTGGCTTTAAACTGGAAAACGCTTTTGCGCATGTGCAAACCAGAATTACGTAGATAGTAACGTGACTAACCCGTTTTGAGAAGGAAACCTCTCACGCATGCGCAAGAATTACTAACATTAGGTCTTGAGGCACCACATGCCCGGAATATGCTTACCTGAATTTAAAGAGAGATATTGCTGCTAATACATTTGCTTAAAGAAAGAGATAATAACATGGGATAGAGTAGAAGGGGAGATAATAACATGGGATAGAGTAGAAGGGGTGGTGAACGGTGAAAATCATATATTAGAGAAATTAACATCTGTTTATGATTCCTTTATCAAAAGTGTACATTTGGGCATACTGTGGTACGCAATGGGAAAAAGATGGCGGCGAAATGAAGGTAAGCTATGCATGTGCAGTGAAGGCATGATGTGACCCGCTGACAGAGTCCCTGACAGGCTGCCAAGAGTCAAGGACAAGAATGGTGTGAAAATATTCTTGACTGTGGAACTGTATTCATAATGTCATTTGATTTGCAACATTAGATATATGGAAATAAATAAAATAAAATATGAATGAGCTAAAAGGGAAGGGTTTGTTAAACAAAATAGGCTTATTAAAAAGTAAATTTTTCAGCATGAGGTGACGACAACTCCCCTGTCCCTGCCCAATCAAAGTTCGTATTTCATCAAGATTTGTAACTTTTGAGGGTGGGACATGCAGAAATAAAGATAGAACTAGAGTGACTTAAGTTTAGAATGAGGAATGAGCAAGAAGCAGAGGATTTTATGATATCGATGCTGAGAGAGAGAGAGGCGAGAGCTGCTGCTGATGAGGAAAGGAGAGAACAGACTGGGAAGATTCATACCTGAATGAGAACCTGATTAGATGGTATTCTACCTTTACTCCGCGGTCATTACTTCATATTACCATTACTACGCGTATTTTAGTTCGCAGATGCTATTACTTAGCATGCATTTACTGAACATGCAATTACTACGCATATTTCATTACTTAGCATGCACTTACTATGCATAATGGAGTTACTGTACAAATTGAGTTGTGTTTAGGTTTTAGGATCCTGGGGTAATTTTAGCGGTCAGGGTGGGTTAAGGTTTTGGGGTGTAGGGGTAATTTTAGGGTTCAGGGTGCTTTTAGGTTTTGGGGTTCTGTAGTATTTTTAGAGGTCAGGGTGGGTTAGGGTTTTGGGGTGCATGGGGTATTTTGAGGGTTCAGAGTGCCTTTTAGGTTTTGGGGTGCTGTGGTATTTTGGGGGTTCAGGGTGTGTTTAGGGTTTGGGGTACTGGGGTATTTTTAGGGGTCAGGGTGAGTTAGGCTTTTGGGGTGTTGGGGGTATTTTTAGGGTTCAGGGTGCGTTTAAGGTTTTGGGGTGCTGGGGTATTTTTGGGGTTCATGGTGCTTTTAGGTTTTGGGTGCTGGGGTATTTATAGTGGTCAGGGTTAGTTAGGGTTTTGGGGTGTAGGGGGTAATTTTAGGGTTCATGGTGCGTTTATGTTTTGAGGTTCTGGGTATTTTTAGGGGTCAGGGAGGGTTAGGGTTTTGGGGTTCTGAGGTAACTTTAGGGTTCAGGGTGCATTTAGGTTTTGTGGTACTGTGGTATTTTTAGGGTTCAGGGTGCGTTTAAGGTTTTAGGGTGCTGGGGTATTTTTGGGGGTCAGGGTGCGTTTAGGTTTTGGGGTGCTGGGGTAATTTTAGGGTTCAGGGTGGTTTAGGGTTTTGGGGTACAGGGGTATTTTTAGGGATCAGGGTGGGTTAGGATTTGGGATGTAGGGGGTATATTTAGGATTCAGGGTATGTGTAAAGTGTTGGGGTGCTGGGGTAGTTTTGGGGTTCAATGTGCATTCAGGTTTTGGGGTTCTGGGATATTTTTAGAGGTCAGGGTGAGATAGGGTTTGGGGCTGTAGGGGGTATTTTGAGGGTTCAGGGTGCATGCCAGGGGATAGGTTACTATTACAATTAATATATTGTTTTAAAGTACCAGTAACACGTTGTAATGGTACGCGTAATAATTAACTGCAAAGTAAAAGCATTTTTAATATATTTGTATACATTTTCAAAGTAAAAGCATGCGCTCTAAAATCATGCGTAGTAATTGTATTTGTGAAGTAAAACCTTTGAAGCAAATACCTGCGGAGTAACGGTATGCTAAGTAACATCATATATTCGATTAGATTGAAGAATCTGGAAGAATACCGAGGAGGGAGAGAGTGTAAGAGAGGGATGCGCCCCGGTGCGTCGGGTTTGTAGAGAAGTCTAGTAAGTATTGCCCTGTCCTGATCCTGTCCTATAGTCTTTGTCTCCTGATTCTTAATCAGGGGACCTCCACCAGTCCTTTGGCCAGAGGGTTGGTTTTATCACCATTGGATACATATTATTCTCTTTCAAATGTGCATATCCTTTTGCAAATGTATAATTTATTATGCCTTTAGTCTCTACATCTATCCATTCTTAATGCATTTATTTGTTGAATGAGTCTGTGATTTTGAATGTAATTGCTAAATTAATTCTCTTCCCCATGAAAGTTGATGGAGTTTGTGCTAAGAATTTGTACTAATGACCGTTAATTTATGAATGATATTTAGATAAAAGTCATTGAATCTTATCCAGAGTCTTTGGGTATTTCACTAAGATCTGTAAGTTAGGAAATTTGAATGTGTACATGGGCCCATTTGAAATTTTCTTGACTGTGAAGTGTTCATCCCTGGCCTTTTGCTGGATCAATGGTGCCAGAAATTGCTTGTGGGTCTAAGAGATAATAAGGCTTCCCTGGAATATTGCACACCGGGACAACCAGGGTCAATTGGGTTAAAACTGGCATAGTGACTGGCACTGTGCGTGTGTGGAAGGGCACAGACAGGCTTGCCTTTGGCGCGCCTTAGGCTCTACAGTGGTGTACCCGCTGCGCACTTCCGCTCCACGTCCGCTTTGTCATGCGTCTGAAGTAGTGAAAAATGTGCAAATGACTAGACCTTCACCTTCTGCGACCAGAAGTGTGTACTAGATTAAGGTCCTGCCCTCCGGTCATTCGACACGATCAGCCATGGTGGACCAGGGCAGGGACAGGTGATGGCGAGATTATGAAGGAACAGGAGGTAAGATTTAAACCTAGCGGTTAAGACCGTATGTGAGGTTAAAACATGAGTTGAGCTTAAAAAAGCTTTAAAAAAACGTCAGCTGTGTGAAATAAACACAAATGTAAAAACGAGGGCACTTAAAACCAAATATATTTTAGCAGCGCAAAGTCATCTAAGAACATGCACCTTTAGCGTGTCTGTCTGTCTGCCTGCTTATGGTGCAAGTCTGTTGTGGCATGCAGCTGAAGAAGTGAAAAATGTGCAAAAGGCTAGACCGCCACCTTCTGCGACCGGAAGTGTGTACTAGATTAAGGTCCCGTCCCCCGCCGAATCTGCACTATCAGCCGCGGTGGACCAGAGCAGGGACAGATGGTGGAGAGATTATGAAGGAACAGCAAGTAAGATTCAAAACTATCGGTTAAGACCGCACGTGAGGTTAAAACACAAAATTAGGTTAAAACAGCATTAAAACCAATCAACTGTGCAAAATAAACACAAATGGAAGCAAAAGAAGTAACATAATTCTAGCTGTATATTTCATACGAGTGAAGAACCCAGGACATGTATGAAAATGATATTCAAAGTATGGCACGTCTATCAGAGTAGAAAAAATATGTGGTAATTCTGTCATTGCACACACAAAAAGAAGCTACCCAGAATAAATCTCTGACACAAATTGACAAGCACTATGCACTAATTTAGTGGGGTGCTGGGCATCTCAAAAAATATGAAGGACTGTTCTCCCACACAACCAGGTGTCATGCTTCATCATTGGCTGTCCTCGCTCTCTAGAAATTGCGTTTGGTAAAGAGCAGGCCTACACCTGGGGACAGGGAGGCACTTCTAAATGCTAATTGGGGGCCCATGATAAAGTGAAGGTTTAAAAACCAATGTAAACACCAAAATTCCTTTATTTGTTAGGTATTTACTTGATATTAAAAATCGTTGTGGAATGTTGTCAACATGTTTCTGCCATATTGACCCAAAGGGTCTGTGGCATTCATCAGGACGAAGTACCTAGGACTCCTATCTAACCTCTTCTGGTTTAGACATTAACACTACATAGGGTGACCTATATCATCCTCCACCTAAAGTCGGGGTTTCTTGAAGCCCCAAGTAAGGGTCCTTATTACCCCATGGGAAGAGGGACCCCTGTAGTCACAATTGCCTCAAGGTGCGTCCCTCATTGTTCTGCTAGAAGTGTCCTCTTCTCTCCCCCGCTGGTGTAAAGTAGCTTCTTTTTGTGTGTACATATTAGGTTTGGAGGCCAGCTCAACCTGAACACCCCTTAGCCTCTAGTTCCCTTCCCTAGAAAGCTCTAGGGTTCAGTGTGTGGATTTTGTAATTCTGTCAGTGACAAGTGGGCAATATTGGAATGGTAGAATTGACATCCAAGTGGGTGATTCTTCTGTGGTTAACCATAACGACAGTCCATCGATAGCTGGTTCCTTTGGTGTGCATGAGGTGAATTCAACTGTGTAGTGGAGTTTGCGCATAAGGACATCAAATTTTCATTTTTTGCTTTTGTTTCATTTTTATTTAGCTTCCTCTATTTTCCCTTACATTTTTGCCAATTTGTACTGTATTATTTTCTTGCCAAGACTACTTCTTAGCATTGTGTTTATTTTCTAGCTTTCTTCATTTTTTAAAGGAGATTGCCATGTAGTATCTTATGTTTTCCTTCCTAATTCTAACACTCATGGAGTGGCCAGTCTGGTCCCTAAATGTAAATTTGACAAAACTAGGCACTGGTGTGCAACCACATGCAAAGATCTCCTAAAACCAATGCCAAAGTTTGAAGCAGTAAGGTGCAGAAAGTTGGTTGAAAACGATTCTATGTTCTTTAGTACCCTGGTTCTTTATTTAATGCTGACATTACTCTGTCTGGCAAAATACCCGACGGGTTTTTCTTTCTGGAACACAGCATTGAAATCACTCTTTGTTCCCAGAGAGGCAGTTAGTGTTCTCAGTGAGAGACAGATGGGCTAGCATTCATTGATTTCTTGAAGACAGGATACCAAGCACTCAGCGCTTCCTTGGGCGGTGTAGTGATCTGTGTTTGCTGCATAGGAGACAGTGTAGTTCACAGCCATTGTGGTCTGGGGGACAGGACAGCCATCAGTCGCTTCTCTTTGGACTCAGCGTAGCTAGCAGCGGACAGCATCATTCGCGGTCAGTATATCTAGAAGATGACATATGTAGCCAAGCAAGCTAGTTAGCAGTCATTGCTCTTTGTTATTGCATAGCTATCAGTCATTTATTTTTGGAGATAGCATAGCAAGTAGTTATTGCTCTCCGGGAACAAGCAGAACTAGCAATCAGGGCTGGTTGGGAGACAGCAGAAGCAGCACTCAAAGCTTTTTTTTAGAAACAATAGCTATTGCTCAATGAAAGCCAGCATAGGTAGCAGTTATTGCTCTCTAGGAGAATGAATAGTAAGTAGTCAATAGTCATTATCCTTAGGAAATCAGCCTAGGCGCTGAGAGCCAATGCTCCCTTAGAGCCAGCAGAGCTAACAGTCCTTCCTTAATGATAACGATCAGGCATAGCTCTTTGCGAGGCAGCCTAGCAAGCAGTCATTATATATCTAAAAAATATAGCTCACTTGGGAATTGCCAAGCTAGCAGTCAGTGCTCTCGGGGGTATGGGATAGCTAGCAGTCATTGCTTTCAGGAGTATGGAATAGCTAGCAGTCACAGCTCTCTGGGGTATGGGATAGCTAGCAGTCACTGCTCTCTGGAGCATGGGATAGCTAGCAGTCACTGCTCTCTGGGGTATGGGAAAGCTAGCAGTCACAGCTCTCTGGGGTATGGGATAGCTAGCAGTCACTGCTCTCTGGAGTATGGGATAGCAAGCAGTCACTGCTCTCTAGAGTATGGGATAGCTAGCAGTCACTGCTCTCTGGGTATGGGAAAGCTAGCAGTCACAGCTCTCTGGGGTATGGGATAGCAAGCAGTCACTGCTCTCTGGGTATGGGAAAGCTAGCAGTCACAGCTCTCTGGGGTATGGGATAGCTAGCAGTCACTGCTCTCTGTGGTATGGGATAGCTAGCAGTCACTGCTCTCTGGGGTATGGTATAGCTAGCAGTCACTGCTCTCTGGGGTATGGGATAGCAAGCAGTCACTGCTCTCTGGGTATGGGATAGCAAGCAGTCACTGCTCTCTAGAGTATGGGATAGCTAGCAGTCACTGCTCTCTGGGGTATCGGATAGCTAGCATTCAATGCTCTCTGACATATGGGATAGCTAGCAGTCACTGCTCTCTGGAGTATGGGATAGCTAGCAGTCACTGCTCTCTGGAGTATGGGATACCTAGCAGTCACTGCTCTCTGGGGTATGGGATAGCTAGCAGTCACTGCTCTCTGGGGTATGGGATAGCTAGCAGTCACTGCTCTCTGGGGTATGGGATAGCAAGCAGTCACTGCTCTCTGGGTATGGGCTAGCTAGAAGTCATTGCTTTCTGAAGACATCAAAACTGCTAGCAATTGCTTTTTCAGATATAACCGCTGCTGTGTGGGAGACAACCAACTTGTTACTCTAACTGAGTCGGTTTGACTAGCAGACTTCTGATGGACTTCATAGACAAAAATTAATATCTAATGGACAAACTAGCGAGCAGTTACTGATGTGTGCAGATAAACATAAAATAACATAACATATGGTCTTTCTTGTTAACGATGTAGCGTATTTCTTATCTTATGTGTGCGTGGAGGGAGGTGGAGGGCGGAACTTCCCTCCCACTGTAGTCAGACAGCCTCGCCTTTGCTTTCTCATATCACCCTTTGATTTTTCCAATGCTCAATAAGCGGCTAGGTCAGATTTCCTCCTCCAGGGGGGCGCGAGCAGAGGCGAACCTGGCATACAGATGCAGTGATAAAATCCCAGGCCTGCTCTGAATATCAACAATGCAAGTCCGTGGCATCAACACGCACATTAATGATAAATAGACAATTTCCTTGATTATCATAGAGGATTCCGCGAGAAACCACGACCCCAGGCTATAGGGGAGGAATAATCATGCCTCGCGCTCATTATCTCTGGCAGGCCTGCCATCTCACATCCTCTCCGAGAGAGCTGGGAGATACCTCGGTCAATTTCCCTGTCAATCTCCGCCTTGAAGAATTTTACGCGGGCGGCACCCAGAGCATCGCAAGCATTGGCACAAACTGTGATGGCTTTTGACACACACATTTTTATCGCAGCCTCGTCTGCTTCTAGATGGGAGCCATGTCTGCAGAGGGCAATAGGTGCCCTTGCCCTTCAGCCTGGCCCCTTCGCGCTCACTGCAGGCCGGACCGCCAGGGCGGCTCTAGTGTGACAATCTATGTATAGCATCTCTGTGTGCGTGGAGAGAAGGGACCAGGAGCATCTCCCTGGCATGCCAATGCTTCTCGCGTGCTTGTTTCCTGCAGCATCCAATCGTCTTTCTAAGCCGCCAGAAGCGCAGGGGCTGTGAGGGTTCTCTTGAAGACGCCACAAACATCGGCTTCAATTTCTCCCGTCCAATCAGGCAGCTCAGCCCGCGCGCAGAGGAGCCTGTAACAAGCTGTGCACGCAGATTGAATCAAGCGTCTTCCTCGTGTCACTGCACCCTGTCTCATCATACTTCTCTGCTCACATACACCGTAACGATGCCATCAACCGAGGCATTTTTTGTTGTCAAGTGCTGGGTGTCAGATCCTCGCGCTTCCGCGATAGTTCTTGTCACAGCGCAGCAAACACGCACACAACCCAGGCAGACAAACACCCGTGAAGCCTTGAAGGGTAGCAAGCTAAAATAAGTCTTAGCTCAATGAAGCTGGCATCTTTGCAAAAATAAATGAAACTTTTCCGTTAGTTAACATAGGATGTATGCTAAAGGATTTTGTTTCTGTGTTTGGGAACAGCAAGCTTGTGAAAACAACTGCACTACAAGTTTCTTGCCCTGGATTCCTGTTATTCGCCCGGCAGACAAAGAAAACAGATTAAATGAGTTTCGAATAAAAAAACGAGAGATGCTGTAGTGGTGTTGGGATGGGAATGTCACCTGCATGGTACAGTTGTGCTCTCCGCCCTGAGTGCCCAACTGCGACTCTCTGGTATCATGGGTTTTAGAATCTGGCTGCAGCCTCCTGCTAAACATAGTGGGTTCTACCGGCCATTAAAGTTCTGCCTTATCGTTAAAGGCCCATGCCTAAGGCAAGGGCCTTTAATGTCTGGTAGAGTCCGCTATGGAGGGCTCTAAGGCTATTCGAACATTCGCCCCTAGAGGTCAGAATGTTCTAATTTGAAAAACAAAGCTCTCATGGAGCCCGAGGGGGATGCATTCTACTCAGGCTCCATGATGCCTTTTGGTCACAGCAAGAGCTGTGAACAAACATTGGAATGTCAGAGCTCCGGCCTTCTACCTGCCATTAGAAGCCCAGAACACTCTGTTGTTTTCAATGGAGCTCTCAACATTCCAATGTTCTAATATGGCGTGTGCATGAAGACAAAGCTGGTCCCTTGATAGGCACCCAGTCGTGGGTGTGTCTTGAACCTTGAGGGGCGCAACAAGCACTCTCTCCACAGTGATAGAGGACCACTGTCTCTGCCACAGGTTCACAAGTACAGCACGGTAGTAGCAGCATACTGTGCTTAGTAGTGATTATACTGTCAACAGCACTTTTTATTTGCATCACAATAGTGGCAGTCAACTGGCCCACTCATGTCAAATTCAGCTGCTGCAAGTGAACAAGGTCTTGATATTCACAACGCATGCTTATGTATGTATGTGGTTTGGTGGGTCCTGACTGAGGCAGACAGTACGAGCAAGCCAACCCTGCAAGAAGAGTGAACTACTCTGATGGGCAAAATCAGTGACCTGCTTGACAGAAACTCGTGGGAGCGTGACTGGCATGCTCAATTTTGAGAGTCAGTTAGCAACATCATTGTGGATGATTCTTAGCCCTGCTGAAGTTTGACCACGTAAAATAGCTCAACACTGTGCTGTCGCAGCCACAACAAATGCTACACAGTGTGCCTGAAATGTCTGAGATTCTGGAACACATACTACTAGGAAGTCACAGCACTTACCAAGCATGCTGCTAGAGACTTCGCTGTTGCAGTCATGGATCCTGCTCCACAGTGTGCCGGAATGGGATGAGCTGTTGAAGAAAAGACTACTACGAAGTCACAAGCAGGCTGCTACAGACTTTGCTGTTGCAGCTATGGCACCTACTCCACAGTGTGCCCAAACGATCTACCTCACTGAAGAAAAGACTCAAGTAAGTCTGTGGCACTTGCCTCAAGTGTGCCCTAATGGACTTGTGGAGTGGTCAGTCCTATGGCATTTGACAATTGTGTGCCTGTGAGTACTACCCCGCGAGGGAGGAGCTGCTGCATTGAGGCACTTGCCAGAGTGTACAAAACCGTGATGTCCGTGGGTCTAAACACTTACCTAGAGCTATAGTAGCATGTGTGCCTATAGTACAAAGACGACTCTACCTACACAGGAAGTCCTAACTAATGGATGGAATCCCATCACTCACCAAAGTGACATGCTTCATCATCTGGGATCTCCTCCCGGCTCTAACTCCTAGTACAGTCTAGGACTACAACCCCCTCACTGTGAGGGAGGAGCACTGGGATGTTTTTGATGTTATCGCTAAATAGGGTCTCCTAAAACCCAAGATGAAGAGCTACGTATGTTATGTGAGTTATGAGCGCAGTGCAACCAATTGTGGAAAAGTGAAAAGTAAACTAAAACTAGCCCACAAGAGAGAAACACACTTTTATTAATTGTCTCTTGTTGTTATGATTAAAAACTGTGCTAATGCAGTTTTAACATAATGACTGCAAAGTCGGTCTACATGTTTCGGCTATCATGACCTGACAAGTGTCTAGCTTTCCTCAGGACCTAGATGTTATGTGCTACTGCGTAGTGTGTATACAAAAAAAGGGTGTAACTGAAAAAATAAATGAAACAGAAACAACCTAGGACACCAAATATCTCTGCTGGAGGGGCATGGGGTACTGGTCAACATGTGTAGAAAAGAGATGGACAACATCAAGTACTTACGTGCTCATTAAAATTATTCGTAAGTCAGTTGTACTAATTTTTTCAACTCTTAAGCATTTAATATCAAAGAAAACGTACCCGTAAATTTCGAGTAAGAGACCTCACCTCACCTCTGACAACAGCTCAGGACATGAGGAACCGCTCTAAAAAAGAACAAAGCAAAAACCAGTGACCAAAACAGACCCAGTCGATTGGTCTAGCCTGTTTGTGACAACGTACTGTGTCTGCTAAAAAGTCTTTGTCTTTGTTAAAACATCTAATTCAGAAAAAGAACTACATGTAATCTGTTGATGATGTAAAAAAACAACAGCATAGAAAGAAAACGCTTAATCCAACTGTAAAATATCAGCAGACTTTATTATCTGTTTGATGAAAAACCTTATCTGACAGGGATTCCAGACACAGATCAGGGACCACTGAGGTCTGAATGTCCCACATTTTTTGGGAGAGATATTGGTCACCTAGTCAGTGATTTTGACTGACAAAATTATTCATTTGAGGTTCTGTAGTGGCTATAGTAGTCCTTTTGCATTTTGACCTTGAGTGGGACGGGTATGTACAGACATGGGTCCCGTGCTCTCCAGGCCACTTGAGTCAAGCTATCCTGGCTGATAAGGAGTGAAACTCCAAAACCAGTCCCAGGATGCTTGCTTCCCGTCCAAAGAGGACCTGGCCTGGCAGTTCGGGCTGGACTGTTCCCATGGGGAACAGGGTCAAGACTGATTTGCATATGGCTGGGTCTAAACTGGAATGGCATGGGGATCAAACAATGATGGATTTAGGCACAGATCTCTGTACTGGGGTAAATGTATGACATTGGTCTGCATTCTGTCCATCAATTGTTCTTTTTTGCAACCATGACCACACAGCAGTGATCAGAAATACTTAATCCATGAACTGTAATGTATATATCAGTTATCTTTCTAACATCGAAGGGGTGAAGGACTCAAAGGTTAAATAAAAAAAAAATTCAACCGAAAACCAGAAAACCATAGATTCACAACACCCGCTTGCCATCTATGGGTTTATAGGAGAAACTTCTCTGAGTAAGATACATTTCTACAAATTCCTGGTCAAAACAGGTATTCACTGACTAGAAAATGGGATATCTTCAGCACAATATCTTATCTGGTTGATGACAAACCTATACTGACAGACATCTCACACCCAGATCAGGGACCACTGAGATCTGAATGTCCCACATTTTTTGTAAGAAATCTTGGTCACCTAGCCGGTGACCTTGGCTGACAAAATTATTCATTTGAGGTTCTCTGGTGGCTTGAAAGGAATGCATTGTAGAGTGTGACTGTTAGATCTGGGGGTCTCTAGTTGGCAGAGGTAGGTACCAATCTCCAAATAGGGACCCTTGCTTCTAGTCAGGGTAAGGGGGATACACTCTTTAGATAACCCCTGCTCACCCCCTTGGTAGCTTGGCAAGAGCAGACAGGCTTATCAAAGGCAATGTGTAAAGTATTTGTACCAACACTCACAGTAACACAGTGAAAACACCTCAAATGGGCTCTACTCCAGTTTATAAAAACAAAGTTATTTAATCTAAACTACACAAGACCAAACGACAAAAATCCAACATACACAATTCAAGAATATGAGTTCTAGGGTCTGCGTCAAAAGAATCCACAGTTGCATCACGTTTAGCCAAAAGTACCTTTAGATGCGACACCATTTACAAGTGAAAACTGCAGTGTTGAAAAACAAGCGATGCGTCACTCCTGAGACCCTGGGGAGGCGATGCGACAGCCCCGCTGGACGCAGCGGGCGTGTTGCAATGAATCCGGTCTGGATGGGGAGGGAGGCGATACCTTGTATGGATTCTGGTGTGCAGGTTCTGTAGGAAGCGTCTTGCAAAGGCACGATGCGATGATCTTTGGGACAGCAACGATCTCGCATGCAGCAGGGATGCGCAATGTAGCATCGATCTTCTCCTCTCGCGGGCCATCGATGCAATGGCTCTACGACGATAATCGCAGCGACGTGATGCGGTCCGCAAGCAAGCGGTGCGGCGATCTCACCCAGCGACGAAAGGCTCTGCGATGATTCTCACAGCGATGGTAATCTTCCTGCACCAGAGTGATGCGTTCCGCAAGCGAAGGATGTGTCAGTTCTTGCATCGGCAACAGGAGCTGCGACGATCTCGATCGTCGCGACGGCGGGAATTTCCTTGCACTGTCGGGGATGGGCTCTGCAAGCGAGCGATGCGTGAACATTTGCAGATTGTCTTAGTTTCTCCTTGTCCAGCTTCCCAAACAACAGGTACAACTTCCAGAGGCACCACAATGGGGCCAAACACTCTAGGAAGGACAGAACTCTCTCATTGGAGTTCAGGGGGGAAGCTGGGGGTGAAGTCCTTTCGTTCCTGGGACTTCTTAACAGGGAGCCAGCTCTACTCAGGCCCTTGGCGATCTCTTCAAGCAAGGGGACACAGCACAAAGCAAAGTCCTTCCCCTCTCCTTGGCAGCAAAGCAACTGCAGGTCAGCCCACAAGTACACAGCAGGACAGTCCTTCCTCTTCAGTCTTCCAGCTTTCTCCTTGGCAGAGGTTTCTTCTTGATTCCAGGATGATCTAGTTTTCTGTAGTCTGGGGTCCTGTAATTATACCCCAGAAAGTCTTTGTTCCCTTTCTGCAGGAGGGCTCTAGGCTAGGTCTGAACCAGTTCTGGGTGTTCCTTGAGCACTTTGTTTTCCTGGCTTTTCCTTTCCTTTCAGAGAGAGAGGCAGGGTCATCAGTCGCCTAGCAGGAGTTGGAGCCAGCATTGTGGAAGGCAGGCACAGCCCTATTCAGGCCCAGGTGCTATCCCCTCTCACTATTCTAGATGCAGAAGGAGCTATTCAGCCCAGGGATGGCCCACTCAGCCTCTTGGAGCCACCCAGCCCCTGTCACTCACAAACCAGACAGTCAATTTACAAACAGGCCACGGCACACAGAAAGGTCAGACAAGAAAACAGCCACTTTCTAAAAGTGCTGTTTTCAAACACAGGATTTAAAAACCATCTTTCCTAAAATATGTGCTATTAACTTCTGAGTTTAGGGTTACCAGACTTTTATGTCCTATCTTGCTCCTATGGGAAGAAATGCAGGTACACATTATACTCAGCATTCCCCATTATAGCCTACGGGCAAGATAGCCCTCTCAATCGTGAAAAACAAAAATGGCTTTAATTCACTACCAGAGCATGTCACACACACCAGTACATGCTCTACCTTTCATATACACTGCACCCTGCCCAGGGGGTACCTAGGGCTTTTCTATAGGGGTGTCCAATGTGTACAGAAAGGGAAGGGTTAGGCCTGGCCAGAGGGGACACTGGCCAGGTTGACATGGCAGTCCGCAGACTTCACATAGGCAATGCGGTGGCAGGCCTGAGACATCATTTTAGGGCTACTCATGTGGGGGGCTGTTCTGACCGACTTTTTCGGCCCTTTCTTGAGAGAAGGTGATTGGAGGTGACTTTAGTCTGCTATCATTCTAATAGAAGGATTAGAACCTTAGATAGGGCCTATTTACAAGGCGTTTGACAGAATCCCGTACCCTTCTCCTTAGTTTAGGGCTTACAAATCTATGTTAATGGATAGATTCCTTAGTATTAGTAATAATCCGTCCTTTTATAAGAGTGTTAGTATATTTCTGATGGAGTTATGCTTATTTCGGGCCTTGTAGGCCTCAAACGGGAGAGACTCCATCTTTCTTTCTGCCCCGGCAGCTTGAGATGCTTCTAGGTCAAATGTAATGTTTTAGTTACGAGGTGTTGTTCGCTTGGAGAGAACTGGCTCAGGCTGGCCCTTATCGAAAGACTGTATTTTTCTCCGTGTCGAAGACATAACATCAGGTCGGCCGGCTGAGAACGTGTCCTTGGTACAGGGAGGTACAAGAATTTGGTGGGCGGCAGGTTACTGGCCGTAACTTTCCATGAAGGGACAAGCTTCCATATTAGCGAAAGCATGAGGCAGTGAGTTAGTCAGTCTGTAGGCGGCAGCTAGTCGTTAGCATCAATGCAATTAATTATTTCAAGGCAGACAGTCGCCATTTTGAAGTCCGAGGAAGACCGAGAAGCTGATACTCTCTTAGAAAGATTGAAGGTATTTTAGTTGGAGCAGCTGGCGAGCTTTGACATTAAGATCAGAGCATACAGAGTGAAGCAGTTAGTTGAGGGAACGAATACCAGAGTGGTAGAAACTGAGTTATAAGATCGAAGCTGAGAGGTGAAGACAGTCCGTGATTGAGAGGAGAGAGGAGTAGTGCAGAACAGCCAGAGAGAAAGCAGCTGATGAGAGGAAGGTTCCAGTGACTTGGAGGGAAGTGGAGGAGACAGAGCATAGCGGTGCAGACGTGTATCCGTGACTGCAGAGGTGTGACCCTAAGACGATCCAAGGCACAGACTAGAAGGGAACCCAAATGACTGCTGAGTCCAGACTTCATATTAATAAGGTGACGTCTACCCTTTCTTATTAGCGTGCACACACATTCTAACCTTTCCTTTTCCTTTTCAGGCTATATGTTATAGTATAGTATTATATTGTTATTGTTGATATTGTTATAATAAAGATACCCCAGTTCTTAGTGAACCAGTGTGTATATATTTTATTCTTATACAGTAAAGTTAGCCTTTCTTCTAGTCAGGTGCTGTTATATGAACGGATGCTACCCCCGCTCAGGTAAATGGTAACTGAATAATGAGGGAGAGAGGAGCCCTTGAAATAGAGAATAAGTTGTACACCGTGTAATTCGGCCATTCTTGTGTGATCCATAATATTGTAGTATTGTACCTCTAGTGGATAGTGAGAGATTCCCCAACATGAAGAGCTAACGGTATTCATAGGAAAGTGATCGTCGTTGTAAGGCGGCGTTAATGAGAGCACCAGGGGGGAAACTGGTGTGTATACCCACAGGATTGTGGCTTGTGTAATAGTGAGAGCACCAGGGAGGAAACTGGTGTGTATACCCACAGGATTGTGGCTTGTGTAATAGTAAGTCCCTCACCACCCCTTGTTGTAAATATTTGTGTAATAGTAAGAGCACCGGGGGGATACAGTGTTTATACCCACAGGATTGTGGCTTGCGAGAGCACTGGTTGCAGCCAGTGTGTAATGGTAAGTAATCAGAACTGCCCCAGGGTAGATTAGTCTGGGCCCATGTGACCGCGAGACTATATTGTGTGAGTGTGGTATTTTAGAAGATCTAAGCATGTATATTGCTAATTCCCCATCCTTGGGTAGGAAACATAGATACCTGTTGTAAATAGGTCCTAAGGAGGGAGGTGGTTACGTTTCGGCTGGGTTAGTGGTGGCTTGGTGAGCTGATTCTATCTGGTCCGAAAATCCGGTCGTTGCAGGGGCACAATCAGTGCTCCAGGCCCACTAGTAGCATTTGAATCACCAGCCCTGGCACACTCATTTCACTTTACTAGGGACTTCTGGGTAATACAAATATGCCAATCATGGATAACCAATTACAACAACAATTTATACAGAGAGCAGCGGTGGTAAAGGGCCCAGAGTCCTATTGCCAGCAACCATGGGTCAGGAAAAGCAAAGGAGGAAGAAGCAAAAAGTTTGGGGATAACCCTGCAAAAAGGTCCATTTCCAACATTGACAAAAAAGAGAAATGACATTGGTTAGAAAACAAATCTGTTTGGGCGAGGAGCAATATTTATTTAGTAATTAACTATAGTAAGTAGAAGGCCAAAGAGCATCAGAGCACTTTCATAGCGTGGTCATAGTTCACAAAATCAGCTAGGCAAACAACAATAAAATGGAGCACAACATAGGCTGTAAAAAAAACAAAACGTAAGTATATATCATAGAGAAGACTCTGTTTTTCTGGTGTGTAAAGCCAGAAGGCAAATATTTAAAGTAGGCCTGGGGGGTAAATTCCGTTCCACTCGCAGAATTGAGGTAATTTCGCATTCCGCAGAAAACGCGAAATTGCCCAAAATTCTGAGTTCCGCGGCTTCGCGAAATGTTTTGCTTGTTCGCGTTTTCATAATGCGTGTTTGCGAGATATTACCCCCGGAACAGCAATTGCGAACAGTAAAAAAGAATTGCGAACAAGCAATTCCGTGTGTTCGCGGAATTTCTGCGTGTTCACAGAGATTTTTTACCATTTCGCTGAGATTTGCGAAACGCGATTACGCAAATTCCACCCACCCCTAATTTAAAGCCTTTAAGGGCTAAATGTACTAAAAATGTGTTTGGAAAAAGCAGTTACAATTTGCGTACCAGCTTTTTCTGACCACTAAATTATTTTGTTATCGACCTATGTACTAGAAGTTCAATTTGTAAAATAACAATTCCACGGAGGCTGTGGTGTTGGGGGGGTGCTGAACAACCTACCAAATGGAAATTAATTAGGCAGGTCGTAAATTGTGACCCCTCCGACTGGCTGCAAAGACAGGATGATGACCTGCAAGGAACATTCTTTGCATTTCAAAATTGAAAACTTTTTCTTTCAAGCTTGCCAATTTTCTTAAAGAGAAATGGGTTGCTTTAAAGAAGTCCCTTTGAAATTTATCAGTGAGAGTTGACCGGTGTCTCCATGACCATTGCTTACTCTTCCTGAAGCTGCCACTCATATTTGCCAAGTAAAAGGCGATCAAAGTGGACCCATCCTCTTTAGCATCTTAGAAGTCAGTAAACCATCACTGGTTTGCAACAGAGATTACAGTTGTTCCATAGGTAGATTGATAGATAGGACAGAGTTCCATAGAAAATGATTCCAATTTATTGGTTTGCAAACTGATGGCAGTGGATAGGGCATTGAATGGAAAGCAGAATCAGGTTGAGTATGGAACCTAGGGCATGTGTTGATTTTGCATTCTGGCAGGACAGCTGGGATATCCAGGTTGAAGGAACTAGCTGCACCCAGCGATATGGGGTCAGAAGTTCTGTCCAAGAAACATGTGGCAATAGAGTTAGTAGGAGTTGTGAAGAAGATAGAAGAACACGACTCTGTGCATACAAGGGGAGACCTGAGAATAATGTCCATTCCTCAATCAGGAAATAAAGTATGAAGTTCAGATGCTGGGAGTCTGGAAGGGGTGTAGAAAATGAAGTAGGTGAGAAAGATCTTGGATGAAAGACCATGTCATAAGATTAATAAGGAAGATCTGTAAGCATCTGAAATCAAGTGTGGGACAGGGGCTTTATAGATGAGTGTTGAAGGTAAAGGCTAGCTTGTTTGTGCCCAGCTGTACGGAGATCGATAAGAGGGGGCAGTGAAATGCTGCTTTAGTGACAGTAATTCCAGGTCCATATTATGAATATTGAGAGGGGGGTTGTTAAAGAGATGCAAATGAATAAGTATAACATAGCGGGTTGTTTCCTTAGGAGTTGCAAAAACAAGGTCAGCTGCCGATAATGAAGGAGTAGGACAGAGAGGGAAAACAAATAAAGAAGGGGGACCTTTCCAAGCTCAGTGGAAATTCATGAATTAGAGGTCAAATTTGTCCAGATTCCCATCAGTGCACAGAACCATGATCTTATCATTGCTTTTTCAATTCCTGTAATGTAAAAGAGAAGTACATAATTAATGTGCTGTTAAATAATTCTACATCAACCTGGATGCATTGATACAACCATCAAGCTCAAAAAAGAAAGACTAGAAGACATAGCAAAAAGTATATTCTGAGAAATACGAAATAGCCTGCATGGGTCTCCATACCTTTAGGAGCACACCATGAGACAAATATAATGCAATTTACAAAATATACTCCCAGGGGCTCATTACGATGTCGGGCGTTAAGCCTCTGCCCGACACTGTCTCGATTTCGGGACCAACCAACTTGCGGTAGGCAGTTCTGATTGCTGGAGTACAATGCGACTGAACACTATTCGGTCGGATTCCCATTATTACCTATGGGGGCTCATGTTACGTCCGGAAACCGGCTGTAACACAGGATCTTATGGGGAAATGGCTTATGTGTGGAAAACCCTACACCCTGTTGCAGGCACCCCATGCACAGTGCAGGGTTTTACAGGAGGGTAACTCCCTGATTCCATCAGCAGCGGCCGCTCCTCACGCAGCTCCCGGCCCTACAGGACGCCTGGTATTGTAGCGCTTCACCGCCAGACTGCTGTCTGCCACCTCGCCTTTGCTCCCATAATCGCTATTGCCTTGATTATAGCAGCGCTAGATTGCCTGATTGTCTGTGTATGAACTGCTAAGCATAATTATACCGTAGCGCTAGATTGCCAAAGTGCGCTTGTACAATCTATTGAACTGTGCTGTGCTGCCTGTAGAAACCATTTGTGCCTGATTGTGCCAGTGCCACTGCCATTGGCATCGCGTTGTTGGTGTTTGTAACCCAATCCGGTTTCGTTTTCGGCTTGCGGCCATTTTGTTGTTGTTGTTGTGCCTCCCTGCCCGGGTCTCCACCCCGCTCCTGCCTCCCAGCTGATCCTCCCTCCCACTGATACTGTTAGGCCGCTCTCCCGCTTGTAGCGCTGTGACCGCCCTGATTCCATCAGCAGCGGCCGCTCCTCACGCAGCTCCCTGCCCTACAGGACGCCTGGTATCGTAGCGCTTCACCGCCAGACTGCTGTCTGCCACCTCGCCTTTGCTGCCATAATCGCTATTGTCTTGAATATAGCAGCGCTAGATTGCCTGATTGTCTGTGTATGAACTGCTAAGCATAATTATACCGTAGCGCTAGATTGCCAAAGTGCGCTTGTACAATCAATTGAACTGTGCTGTAATGCCTGTAGAAACCATTTGTGCCTGATTGTGCCGGTGCCACTGCCATTGGCATCGCGTTGTTGGTGTTTGTACCCCAATCCAGTTTCGTTTTCGGCTTGCGGCCATTTTGTTGTTGTTGTTGTGCCTCCCTGGCCGGGTCTCCACCCCGCTCCCGCCTCCCAGCTGATCCTCCCTCGCCCCTCCCCTTCCACTATCCACATATGACAGATGCCTACGCGCGCAGCGTTCACGAGCAGCGGTCGCGCCCTATGCGCGCCGAAGGTGCGCCAAAGGTAAGCTCGTCTACCCCCGTCCGCGCCAGACCCCCTGGCCCACGCAAATTCCCCTCCACCCGCATAACATACGATTCCGCTACCCTCTCAGCACTCAACTCCGGCCGCCTCCCAGACTGCTTCCTAGCCGCACCAGGACACACCCATGGACCCTTTACCTGCCACTTCTGCAAGTTCGACTGCATCAAGACCCACAACAAACCCACAGACTCCAAACAGAGCTCCGACACCAACCACCTGAAGTGCATCCTACTCAACACCCGCTCGATCCACAGACACTCCATTGAACTCTGGAACCTACTCGATACTACATTGCTGGACGTCGCCTTTCTCACAGAAACCTGGATGAACGCCTCATCAGCGCCCGACATCGCCATAGCCATCCTGGACGGCTACAAGATCATCCGAAAGGACCGCATCAACCAAACAGGAGGAGGCATCGCCATCGTCCATAAGAACACCATCCGCATCACGACCAGTTCCAACGATAACCTCGCTACCGCCGAACACCTTCACTTCCAGATACACACCGACCCCAAAACCACACTCAGAGGCACCCTCATCTACAGACCTCCAGGACCCAGCACACAATTCAGCGAAGACATCACTGACTTCATCAGCCCTCATGCCCTCCCCTCCGAGAACTACATCCTACTGGGAGACCTCAACTTACACCTGGAAAAGAAAAACGACAGCAACACCACCTCCCTTCTGGACAACCTGGCCAATCTCGGACTCAAACAACTTGTTGACACCCCCACCCCCCTTGCCGGACACACGCTCGACCCTATCTTCACCTCCAGCAAGCACATCTCCTTCGACCACACCACAGCCCTCCATTGGACGGACCACAGCTGTGTTCACTTCAGCTACAAAAAGACCTCGACCCACAACTCCCCACATCCTTTTCCTCGAAGAAATTGGAACAAAATCACCACCGACCAGCTCTTCACTTCGCTCCACCAAAACCCCCCTGCCAAATCATCGGACCCAAACCAAGCAGCCACCAACCTCACACAATGGATCACCCCCTGCGCCGACGAACTAGCACCCTTGAAGAACCATTCTTTCAAGCATAATAGCAAAAAAGCCCCCGGTTCAACGATGACCTTAAGAAATCCAAGAAGATCTGTCGTACTCTCGAGAAAGCCTGGAGAAAAAACCCAACCACTGACAACCTGGCCACCTTCAAGAACCCCACCCGCAAACACCACCAACTGATCCGATCCACCAAGAAATCAGCATTCAAGGATCGACTTGACAACAATGCCCAAAACAGCAAGGAACTATTCAACATCGTCAAAGAATTTACCAACCCCACCGCCGGCACCAACGACATCACTCCCTCCCAAGACCTCTGCAACTCTCTTTCCTCATTCTTCCACAACAAAATCGCTGACATACATAACAGTTTTGAAAACCAGTCCGAACACCAGCCCACTCCACCCACCTCCGAACCAAAACCGCAATCTAACAACCTTTGCGCCTGGAACCCAATCACCACCGAAGACGCCATCCGCCTGATGAACTCCATCCACTCAGGATCGCCAACCGACCCATGTCCCCACCACATTTTCAACAAAGCAGACTTCATCATCGCAACCGCGATGTCATCAACTGCTCCTTCAACTCCGCTACCTTCCCGGAAAGCTGGAAACATGCCGAACTCAGCGCCCTTCTAAAGAAACCCACAGCAGACCCCACTGAACTTAAGAACTACCGCCCCATCTCGCTCCTCCCATTCCCTGCCATTGAGAAAGCCGTCAATAATCAACTCGCCGCCTTCCTCGAATCCAACAAATCCCTCGACCCCTAACAGTCCGGCTTCCGGGCCAAACACAGCACCGAAACCGCCCTCATGGCAGCAACAGACAACATTCGAACCCTACTGGACAACGGAGAAACAGCTGCCCTCATCCTACTTGACCTATCCGCAGCCTTCAACACAGTCTGTCATAGCACCCTCATTCAACGCCTCAGCAATGTCGGATTACAAGGAAAAGCATTGGACTGGATCATCTCGTTCCTCGCCGGAAGAACCCAAAGAGTCCGCCTTACCCCTTTTAAATCAGAGGCCACCGAAGTCATCTGCGGCGTACCACAAGGATCATCACTCAGCCCCACCCTCTTCAATGTATACATAGTCCCCTCGCATCCATCGCGCGCCAACACAACCTCAACATCATCTCCTACGCAGACGACACCCAGCTGATCCTTTCCCTCACCAAAGACCCAAACACCGCCAAAACCAACTTACACGAAGGAATGAAAGAAGTAGCACAGTGGATGAAGAACAGCCGTTTAAAACTTAACTCGGACAAAACGGAAGTCCTCATCTTAGGGTCATCCCCCTCTGCCTGGGACGACTCATGGTGGCCACCGGCCCTGGGAACTGCATCCATACCTACGGACCACGCACGCAACCTTGGCTTCATCCTGGACTCCTCCCTCTCAATGACCAGACAAGTCAACGCCGTCTCATCATCATGCTTCAACATCCTACGCATGCTCAAAAAAATCTTCCGTTGGATCTCCACCGAAACAAGAAAGACAGTCACCCACGCACTGGTCACAAGCCGACTGGATTACGGAAACACCCTTTACGCCGGAACCACAGCCAAACTACAGAAAAAACTCCAACGCATCCAAAACGCCTCAGCCAGACTCATATTGGACATCCCTCGGCAAGCTCACATTTCCGGCCACCTGAAAGACCTTCATGGCTCCCCGTCAACAAGAGAATAACGTTCCGTCTACTCACCCACGCACACAAAGCCCTCTACGACCTAGGACCAGAATGCCTCAACACGCGAATGTCCTTCTACACCCCCTCCCGCCAACTACGATCGTCCAATGAAGCCCTCACCACAATTCCGTGCATCCATAGATCCACCATGGGGGGAAGATCCTTCTCCTACTTAGCAGCCAAAACCTGGAATTCTCTCCCCACCCACCTCCGCCTTACACAGAACCACCTCTCCTTCAGAAAGCAACTAAAAACTTGGATATTCGATAAGTAAAGCACCCCCCTCCCTCAAGCGCCTTGAGACCCTCTGGGTGAGTAGTGCGCTATGCAAATTTTGAACTTGAACTTGAACTACCCCCTCGGCCACCAACTGTAGGCCGTGGGGGCTAGGGGTCCCGGCCAGGGGCCCCCAAAGTCACTTTCCAACAGCCTTTCCGTGTTGGGCAGGCCGATGTGGAAAGGCTGTTGGAAAGTGACTGTCAGGCGGAGGCTTTCCTCCCGATATCGTAATGAGCCCCCAATTGTACAGGGACTTCAAGATCACTGGATGGTGTTGACAGCAGTAACTCAGATGTGCCAACAAGGAGGCAATCCTGCATTAATATTCGAGGAAATAAAAGATGAAATTAGCACAAAGAACATGAGTAACCCCTTCCTGAAGGAACATTTAGCAAATTAAATGCACAACTTCATCCTGAGTCACTCGAACTTTGGATCTACACTGGACAAGATTTGGATCACATTAGAATAAAAGATAATAGATCAATGGAATAAGGAACAGGATGGGAAACAGAAACAGCAACACTGTCAATGCACAGAAAAACGTAGAATTCAAATAATCTGTAAAGATCATGAGTATTTAATTGCTCATTTATACCTTGAACGTCTTTCTTTCTCTTCATTTATTGAAGGGCATTCTATTTCCATCTGGCAAATAACATTGGGACGATGATCCAAACGCCTCTTGGATATTAGTCCAAACATGTGCAGTCCGGAGAGAGCTACAATTTATAGTTGAATACTCTGACAATCAGGTTCCAAAGGGAAGAAACAATATTGTGAAAGGTTGGGGAGATCATACCAAGGCTAGCCTCCTTGACAACTCCCTCTTCTGAAGTATAACCTTGGTTTAAACCATAGGGCAACATGTTCCACTATGTAACACCTAGGGACTTAAATGAATTATCATCACACTGCACTGTCCTTATCCACAGAATGTAGAAAAGAGACAGATTCTGCAAGTACAATTACTGAGTAATACATAGTGCTGCAAATATTTAGCCAGCTCTAGAACCTCATTTTCATGATATGGTTTTTCGAACGGCTTAAGAATTTGAAAGTCCCCCTCTGTTCAAATGCCTCAAAGTGAAGGTCCAAGGCATGCGGTTATATTTGTGCAGTTGCTATAAAGTTCTTGCTTCAAAGTTTTGAAACATTTTCAGCTTGGCATGTGCATGTCCCAGGAGAGCACAGATAAACACTATGGGCCAGATTCACAAAAGTAATCTGAGACAAAATCCTAACTTTACTACTGATGGAGCAAGGACTCGTGAAAAATAGAGACTTGCTTGGAAACAATCTTTTCATGTAACCTCTAACCCTGTACTAAAACTTGTATTGTGGAAATAACATGCATTACATGACATTTATAGGTAAGAACGAGGCTTGCCTATGTGCCTTATTAACCTGTCACTCTAGTGTGATTCTAAATGGCCGCTAACTGAAATTCTTTAGTGCGCATGTGTCTACTGCATCTACGTAGTATGACGAATCTTTCACTTGGAGGGAACTTTCTGCACTTGCACGGTAGTTAACAAAATGGCCGCTTAAAAGTCACATGCTTGCCACCTGCTTGCTGGAAAACTAAACTCAGCTGTTTTTCTACTGCTAATGCGGAGAGAGTAATAATAAGTAAATGGGAGTAGAGTAGAGGTAGGTGGTATACAGTGAACACATTTATTTTTTATTTTAACATTTGTCTTTTTTACTCTTTCAATAGTGCTCATTATGGGCCCAGAATTGTGAGCCACAGTCTATTCACTCTCGTTCTGCCGCACAAGCGTAGTGCAACCTAGCTGGAAGACGCCATGTCCTTAGGCACAAATTCTTTATGAGGAAGCAATCTGAAAGTGAGGATGTCGATTATTATTTTTCCACTCTCAGGAAGTTAGCTTCTGTCTGTCTCTTTGAAAACTTTACGGAACAATTAATTCGTGACCAGTTTGTTGGTCATTGTAAAGATAAACAGACTAGACAGAAGTTACTCTCTATGGACAATCCTACTCTTGATGATACCATTAAAGTTGCGAAAAGTATAGAAACTTCTCATATTTCTCTTAAAGAATTAGAAGACAAACCAGTAGATAGTATCAATTTTGTTGGTAGTTCAAGGAAAGTAAAGAACAAATCCACTAAAACTGTGAGCAATTTCTCTCCAAGATTCAAAGATGGTGTCTCTGTACCTAACAATATTTGTTTACGATGTGGAAGTTCAATTCATAGTAAAGGTGCGAAATGTCCAGCGTTAAATTCTATGTGTAACTATTGTAAAAAAATAGGACATTTTGCCACTGTTTGTTTAAAGAAGAAATTTCAAAAGAAAACCATAGCTTGTGTGGTATAATCAGATAATGACTCAGATACTGAAACCATTTCTATTGTCACTGACCATGTAGAGTCTGACGATACATCAATACCTCCCACAGGTGATCCCTCAACCTGTGTAGATCCTATAGTTGAAATACTTGTTGGTGATAAGAAACTTGATCTTTTAGCAGATTCAGGTGCAAGAATCACCATGATTACTGAGGAAATGTTTCATGAAACATGGGGTGAGAGAGAATTGTTTCCTCCTGACAGAAAACCTATTTCCTATGAAAAATGTAGAATTGCATTACTAGGATTTTGCGAGGATTATTTAGAGTTTAAAGGTAGGAGGATTAGGGGGAAAGTTTATGTAGCTGTCAAAGGACTTAACATTTTAGGATGGTTTCATCAGGGTCTTTTTGGCATGCAACTTAGACCAGGCATGAAAGAACAGGTTTTACTTGTTTCTTGTGAAGAGGAAAGCACAAAGTGGGTCAATGAATTTCCTTCTGTTTTTAGTGACCAACTGGGTAAGATCACTGGGTTCAAACATAAGATTATTGTTAAGGATGGTGCTACTCCCATTAAACACAAACTCAGGAGTGTTCCTTTTAACATTAAGGAATATCTTAATAAAGAGATAACAATGTTATGTGAGAAAGGAATTATAGAACCTACTGATTCGTCATTATGGTTGTCTCCTCTTGTGGTCGCAGGCAAGAGGGATGGAAAACTTAGAGTTTGTGTGGATCTCAGAACCTTGAACAAGGAGATCTTGGTTGACTCCCATCCTTTACCCAATATTACAGACCTGTTTACCAGTATCAAAGGTGCTAACATCTTTTCAAAATTAGACCTGGCTAGTGCCTATCATCAGATAGAACTTCACCCTGAATCACGATCCTTAACAGCTTTTGTGTCTCCACTTGGTACTTTCCGCTACAAAAGGATGCCTTTTGGGCTGGCTTCGGCGGCCTCAGTTTTTCAGAGGGTGATGCAAAATCTATTGAGAGATGTTGAGGGTGTTCTTGTTTTTCAAGATGATGTTTTGATATATGCCAAGGATGATGAAACACATGATAGTATTGTTAGGAAGGTCTTGGAAATTTTCAAGAAAAATTGAGTTGTTTTGAAAACAGAGAAGTGCAAGTTTAGTTGTAGTGAGATTGTATATCTAGGTCACTTACTTTCTTATGAAGGAATAAAACCAAGGCAAGGATTAATCGATGCTATCATGAAGGCACCTGTACCTAAAGACAGGTCTGGAGTTAAGTCTTTGCTTGGGTTGTTGGAATACTATTCAAGATTTGTCCCTAGCTATGCGTCAATAGTTAGACCCATCAGTAATTTGCTCAAATTTTCAACAAAATTTTCATGGACTGGACACTGTGATCGTGCTTTCATGGAAGTGAAAGATATTTTGAAGAAAAGTGATGCTCTTACACCTTTTGACCCTGATTTGCCTTGTTTTATTACTGTAGATGTGAGCAAGGTGGATTTAGGAGCTATTCTTACTCAACGTTCTGGTGGAAAAGAATATACAGTTGCTTTTGCCTCCAGGGTTCTTAGGAGTGCTGAAATACAGTACTCTGTCATAGAGAAAGAACTGTTAGCCTTTGTATGGGCTATTGATAGGTATAGACCCTATGTTTGGGGTAGGCATTTCAGTTTAATCACTGATTACAAGCCACTGGTGTATATTTTGTCTGCTGGTCCTAGCAAATGTTGTACACCTAGGATCACTAGGTTGGTTACTAAGTTACTTCAATATCAGTTTGATGTCACACATATTTCTGGTGGTAAAAACACACGTGCAGACTTTTTGTCACATTATCCTCAGAGTAATGATGTGTGTGAAGGTACTAGTTTCCAAGATTTAAATGATGAGGATGTGGAGGATTGTTTTGTGGCATCAATAGATGTACCCGTTTTAGCAGTCGGGTCTGAGGAAGATTGGAGAGCATTTTTGTTAAAGGACAAGGTTTTGCAAGAAGTGTTCAATTTTGTCAAAAATGGGTGGCCTAAGGAGAAGTCTTTGTCTTCTGAGTTGCAACCATATTGGAAGGTAGAGTCAGAAATCTCAATTGAGGATGGTCTAATACTGAGATGTGAGAAGCTTATTCCACCTCATTGTCTTAGACCTACTATCATGAAAGAAGCTCATGAGGGACATTTAGGGATTTCTCTGACTATACGTTGAGTGCGACAGGATTTTTGGTGGCCAAGTATGGATAATGAGATCCGAATGTTCATTGAAAATTGTCCAGTGTGTTCATCATCTGAATAATCCCTCAAGGTTGTTGTTCCACCTTTGTCTCCTATTGAATGTCCTACCAGCCCATGGGTTAAAGTGGGAATTGACATTATGGGTCCTTATGAAGTTCTACCTTTGGGTATGAGGTTCATCATTGTCTTGATGGATTATCAATCCAAGTGGCCTGAGGTAAAAGTGGTAAAGGAAGCTAATTCTTCAAGTGTTATCAAATTTCTCAAGGAAGCATTCTTGAGGGAAGGTTTTCCTGAGTTTATCATCTCAGATAATGGGACTTAGTTTGTAAGTGTAGAATTCCAATCTTTTCTTAAATCTTGTGGAGTCAAACACCTTAGAAGCTCACTTTATTATCCACAAACCAATGGTCTTGTGGAAAGAATGAACCGTGTTGTGGGTGATTGTGTTAAATGGGCAGTTGAGGGGAGACATGATGTTTTTGCATCCATTGAAAGTATGCTTTGGTTTTATAGGACAACACCGCATTCTTCCACGAACGTTTCGCCCTTTAAAGTACTAAGGGGAAGGAAAGCTAGTACCAGTTTTCAACCAGGATGGATGTCTAAATGGTCTCATCCTTTAGTTGATGTTGAGTCTGTTTTAGAAACAGTCAAGACTAATTATGGATTGACACAAAATAAGGAGAAAGCTTGGTTTGACCAAAAGAAAAACGCCAAGATGGTCACGTTGTGTGTGGGGGATTTTGTTAGGATTAAGAATTCCACTCACACAAAGAAAGGGAGGAGTAAATATAGTAAACCTATCAAGATTGTGAGAATTGGTGTCAATGCTGTTCAAGTAGAAGGAGGGTGTTGGTGGAATATTTCGAAAGTTGTAAAAGTAAAAGCAAGTGTAGTTTCTGAAAATCGTGATGTACATGTAAGCAATATGAATGTCTCTCGTAGGAAGAGTACTAGATCTATTAAGTTACCTTGTAGATTTCGTGATTAGGCACTGTTTTACTCCACTTATTGCTGTACTCTTATTTTGTATTTTTTATTTACTGTAATTTTTCTTCCATGTAATGTTTAGTTTAGTTTTTTAGACATTGTATTTTTGTTGTTCACACTTACTATTTTTCCCTTTAGGAAGAAAAGAAGGTATGTTATATTCTAAGCCATGTTTAGTAGTGTACTGTAGCTTTAATGGAATTGTCATGTTCAGCTGTCAGTGACTTTATGATGTCATTCACATCTTGTCCATGGTGGAATGTTATGTTTCAATACTGGAGAAACTGTTCAAGCTGAGATGACACTGGCAGATGAAGAGCTGTGTAGGTTTTAACTGAATAAATCTATTTTATTCATTCAACTGAGTTATGGATTTACTACACATTAGTTAGTTAGTTAGATTGGAGATGGAGATGCTGAAGCTTGAGACCGGGCTGCTGTCTGAGAGCACAGAGAGTCTGGAGATGGAGATGCTGAAGAAGAATCGAATTGCTGAACCAATTATCTAAGCAAATTAATTTAGAAGTGATGGAGCAAGGTTTGATACGTAAAGACACTTGCTTGTATTCAGCCCTCTCAAAATAACATGTAACTTATCAACCAACATGTTTTATGATTACTAAAAACCACAACACACAACATTTCTAGTGTCTAGGGGAAGCTTACCTCTGTGTTTTTACTAACAGTAACTTGAATGCATTAAAATGGCCGCTGAAAACGTGGAAACTCTTCTGCGCATGCGTCTGCCACATCTACATGATGTGACGCATCTCTGCTTTTGGTGAGAAATCTTTGCAGCTGCGCACTAGTGCCATGGAGACCCGGAAGCAGAGGACGGAAGCAGAGGACGGTCTGGGACCAGGGTTCAATTCCCGATGCGGAAGGGTCGTGAACCAGGGTCAGCGGACTCGATAATTCTCGCCTCGGTGCCTACTCTAACCAGAGATCACACTCGGCAACTCTGGCCATTAGCTTGCCTCATCTCCACAACAGCCCTCCACAAACGCCGAGGATGCCTGGTTTCACCTTGGAGATACCCAGGAGGGAACATCTCACAGGGAAAGCCAGGACGGGTTCCCCAGCGTTCTATAGCACCAGGACGCCTCCGGGTAGCAGTGCGCTTTACAAGACACACACATTTACATTTACATTTACAAGACAGCCGCTTCATGCTTTAACATACTGATGCACATGCTCCAGCTTGAACTAAAACTTGTACATTCTGCCTAACAATTAATGCTATAGTTAAAATAAAGGAACAGGGTTAGAGCAGAAATAGGTGGCATAAAGTGCATTCACTTATTTTCGCATTCTAATGTGTCTCTCTTTGACTTTATTAATAGCTTGTATTTGGGCTTGAAGGGTGACATTTAATGTCATATTGAATGATTTCATACTGGTATCGTCTTTCTGACCAATCAAATGAAGGGAATACACACATTTGCAACACTAGGGGTTGGTACAATGCCCTGGAAAATAGTATAACTAAGGTAGGCTTAGTCAGTTAGTTTGTCCGACCTGTCACAGACCTGTCACTGACCCAACGTATGCTGAAGGAGAATCGAGAGCAGGGTGCCTGTCGAGCACTCTGTCAGAAGAGTCAGGAGTTTGCTGAGTGAGAAGATTCTGAGTGTTAGCTGCAGAGAGGGGTGTGACGCTGGCGTTGCACTTTGCTGAGGATACCTGTCCTGACGTGCACCTGTCCTATCCTGTCCTGTTGGCACCGGATTAGTCGGGAGTCTTTTTCTTGTCCCAGCCTGTGGCCAGGGTTGGTCCTCACACCATTCCAGGTAAATATAATCTATGTGGGTATGTCCTTGTGCCGTTTACCTTTCTCACCCTTCCCAGGTACCAATGTCTAGAAAATTACCTTTAAAGTTTTGCAGAATTATTACTTTATTAATTATTTTCATACTCGAAAAGTCTCTTACTTTCACTATTGTGGCTGTCAGTTCACAGAATAATGCATAGATAAAGTGCTGAAACTTTCTCCTGAGTCTGTGGTTGTTTCAATGAAGGTAAAAATTATAATATACCTATTATTCTAACACCCTTATTGATCCTTAGGACAAAGAGTACAGGTGACATGGATTTGGTAAGTCATGGTGAACAGGTGTAAGTCCTAAAAGTGAAATAAAATTCTGATAGGCCGGAAAGTTAAGCAGGATTACCAGTTCAAGGTTTGAATGTTTATGGGCCAAGGTGAGTATGGTAAATTTAGCTGGTGATCCCGCTCGCCAAATGAAGAAGATAGCGGAAGAATCTCGAGTAGGAAGAGAGTGTCAGAGAGGGGTGCTACGCAAGGGTCAGTGATAGAGAGGTCGTCTGTCCTGTCCTGAATTCTTTCTTCGCTAGACTTTTCCTGAGTGACCCTTACCAATTCCTAGGCCTGGGAGTTGGTTTCCACACCATTCTAGATAATTATAGATGTATCTGTGAATGCGCTTATGTGCTTTTCTCTCTATCCTCGCCGTTTCATGCAGTGTCATTGCAAAGTATAAATGACTTGGCGCTAGACATGTAAGGAAATTCAAATTAGGATTATTTAAATTATTGTCTAAAAAGAAACATTTTACACTTTTTACTGTAGTCAGAGTAGGTAGGAAGCATCTTCAGACCATGGGCAAGTTGTTCCACAAATATACAGCAAACACAAAGAATTAATTGCTTGCAGCTGGCCATTTTGAAAAGTAGAATAACCACAAGATTTGCTGAGAAACACCGAAAGCAACAATTAGGCACATTTAATAAGCTTGGATTTTAAAAACAAAGAATCAGAGCCCTTTAAGGATCTGTAAACAATGCAAACACATTTAATTTCTCTTGACGATGGGTATCCAAAGGAGCCCTATATAGGCGTCACAGATGAATACAGAGACGCAAAAACAAGTTGCCTGATTTTGAATGATGGTTGAAGACTTCAAGATATAAAGAGCTGCATTAGTCAAGTTTAGCATCAATCAATGCTGAGATGGGAGTCTGTCTTCCTTTTTTAGGAAAGCAGGGGAAGGATGGATCTTAATTTGCTTGGGTGCAAATCACTTGGCTACGTGACTGCAGGTACTTGAGAGTCTGTGAACGTTGTCTTGACCATGTTTTTATTTCTTTTCAGCAGAGTTTAAAAAACAAACAAATCTATTTGTTGACTGCCACCCCTCATGACTCCACCCCCTTTCGACTGCCACACCTGAGTGTTTCACTGAGAATTTCCAAAATGGAAATCATGTTTTATAAAGCACCCCAGAATCGTTTAAGAAGTAGTAAGTGAGCCAGAGAGACATCAGTCCATATACAGCTCACACTTGACTGGACACCGAACAAGTCGGTGATGGGAAGAATTACAAAAGGAACTACAAATACAGGCCAAATATAAGGCCCGAGGGTGCAAGAAGAGGGCTGAATGACAAGACGCAGTGGCAGGGGAAATGCCTGCTGATGACTGTGAGGACTGCGAGATATTTGCCTCAGAAATATGTGTTTCAGGATAGGAACTGAACCATTCGTAAAGTGTGACCAGTATGAGCTGCTCTGTGTCTCGGGCTCCCCTAGGACTTTGTGCCCTGATGATGATCCTGTTATCTATGTAGGGATTGTAACGACATCGACTGTAACGTTGACCCTTCAGACATTGTGCATCATTTTGATGGGCCGAGCTGCTCCTGTTGCTCTAATACACATGTTCATGCTGTATCAGTTGTGTGTATCCCATATATGAGATCCAGTGGTGTAACAAAACTTGAGAGGGCTCCCCTTCAAGGTACATGGAGGTACCCATGCTCTGGAATGCATTAGGAGCTCTTGGGCCAGAGTACTGTGCTGAGGGGAGCCCCTGCAGCTCGGGCCCCCCCTACCGATGTGGCTACAGGGGCCTGTGTTACGCCACAGATGAGAGCACTGAGCACGTTTCTGCACAAGCAGCCACTCTGCCATGGTTGATGAGGAGTTTCCATTATGTTTGTTGATTAAAAAACCATATGGATATGTGACATTCTAATATTTGTTATTAGGGACCCCATGTATTTTCTACCATAACATATATTTGTAAAGCGCCCGTTTATTTGTAGTAGGGTGACCAGAATTTTAAAGCCAAAAACCGGAACATTTACCAAACATAGAAGAAGGACTATGTTGTAACCTAGTTCTGGGTCCCCCCCCGGGACCCTATGACAAGTGGTGTGTGCCAGCTCTCCTGCGCGAGAGCATCCATTGTCCCCTACCCTCCCCATTGGTTCCCCAACATTCCATCCTGTCCAGGTTCCGTTCCCTTGCCACCAACTGCCATTATGATTCTGACTAACTGACCTACGCACCGCCTTAAGGTGTGGGGCTGATTTAATAAACTTCAACTTCACACTTCACCTTGATCCTGACTTTCATCTCAACAGTGGCGACGAGGACCTCAGCCCCTCACCGCGAACCCACTGCCTTCCAGTTTGAATGCGGAAGCAACCTCTTCTAAAGGCACGGTGCAACAGGTCAAGAGCTAAGAAAAGCTCCGTGATTTCGGCTAGTCGACTTTTGAGCGGGTCGAGCGTGAAATAGCCATCGACTTGTGAGTAAGTCGAATATGAAATGTACCATGGACGCTGAGCAGATTGATTCGACCAGTGAACACCATTTGAAACTCGGGCGTCTTGTGAAACTGACGGTGTAAGACTCGAGTTAAGGTTAACTGGACTCTGCGAGTTGCTATCTGTAAGCATTAACCGGAGTGCTGTCGTTTAGGTTGAAGTCCTTGGCGCATTGAACTGAAAAATTCTTAAGAACTAAGCAGGAAGCAAGTAGCTTCACATTGATAACTAATGGCATATGAGTAAAACATCGTGATTGTAAACAAGGAAAAAATAAATAAACAAAGAGAAAAGAATATAAGGCTTTAAACTCACTTCGATTTTATCGTGTGAGGAAATCTTGAAGGGAGCCTTGTGAGGAGGAGGAGAACTGCGCATCAGCGCGAGTGACGACATCGCGTTGGGTGCCATCTTAAGTGAATTCTCGGAGAATTTAAAGAAACACGCACTTATTCCATTGCGTGCAACGCTAGTTGTGCAGAACATCGGGAAAGTGTCAAGGAAAATAAACCAATATTTTTTCTTTAAGAGAAGACACGGAAATCGATGTACAGTGAGTGAACTCTATCGATTAGAAGGAAAAGGAACACGCACAGAATCTAAAGCGGTCAACGTGTTGACAGTGGAATTTACTGTGAAGAGGAATCTGTATCCTTTAACAAGTTAACGCCATGAACTGCTTGTTGTGGGTGAATTCAAAGAGATAAGGGATAAGGGAAGCGACATTATCCTTTAATAAGTTTGCGCCTAGAACTGCTTGTGTGTGTGTGATAAGAAAAGTGACATCATTTGTTTTGTTGCGCATCCTAAAACAAACAGAGCTGTAATATATACGTGCGTCCTAGTTCTGCAAAGAACAATGAAAATTGAGTGGTACAGCAAATAAGTGATTAAGCATAGTACCCCCTGGGTGGAATTCACCAGCAACACTTCAAGATAAAAGTGTTTAAAAACAAAAATACATATTTCTTCTACACCAAATGGGCAGATATATGGAAACGTTAAGGAAAAGGTATACCAGTTAAGTGAAAAAGTCTGAACGCCCACTCCTAAGTAAAATTCGGAAGATTAACAATATGAGCTATGTGAGAAGAATCTGAACTGAACTTCAAGGTGTAAGGAAGATTAACCGAACTAAGCGCATCATCCACAGCAATATAGGAAGTGACGACGGTTTGGTTAACACACAAAGAGAAATTACATAAGTTGAATTTGTTTGCAGCAGTAACATGGATAAAAATGCATTGTGCATCTTACCCCCACCAGAAAAAGAAGTCATGAAGGGAGCGAACAGAAATGCATTGGTGGAGGTGATGAATGACTTAAGTGAACATTACAAACAAAATCTGTTTGCCAACGCTCAAAGAGACAAAATTCACAGGGAAAATGGTGATTGCAATAATGAACTGAACATAAGTGAAACCATACCTGAGAGTACCATGGACATAAGTGGAGTTGAAATTGACGTTATCACTGATCCGAAGACATACACAGGAGAAAACATTAACTTAATGGGTTGCAGAGAAGCAAAATTAAGCCATATGAAGAGAAGCACATGGAGCGTGGTTTATATTTCAGAAGAAGGACCCTCAGTACAGGCGTGGGATGAACAGATGAAATGCAAAATAATGAAAGATCCCAACCGTTCTGAACCTTTGAAAAGGCCGGCACAAAACAACATCAGACTCATTACAAGCTCCAAGATGTGGTGTGAGAGCAATGAATGGAAAAATGAAGCAGCCATTTACAGATTCGAAGAAAAACAAAATGCACCCATGAGTTATGATGATGAGGACAATATTAGCAAAGAACTCAAGAAAAAGGTCAGGGAAGAAGTTCTGGTTGATAAAAGTGAACCGGCCTATAAAGAAACATGTATGGTATCTCAGTCCACAGTGCTTGTGGAGGACTGGTGCAATTCCACCTGCCACAAAGATGGGGAAGTGTGGCGCTCTACTGCACTGAATGTGTCAAAACCCTTCACAAGAAAGAACGATGCCGATTACTGTAGCCAGGAAGAAGATGATGGACAGTGTTTGGTAGAGTCTAGGTGTAACATGCAAGGAGAGCACTATGACTGGTTATACAATGAAGAGTCAGGTAATGAAAGTAAAGAGGCACACAAACACGTACTATGTCCTCACCCCAGAGTCCAGTTAAGGAAAAACATGAGGCTTGTGGAAGGCTGGAGAGAATGTGACACAGGGGACACAATCACATTCTCAAGTGGAACTTACTTGATGAAATTGGAAGGAGGACAGGTCTGTGTGGAAACATGCATGGTAGGAGCGAAAGTTGTTGGAAAGGAAAGTGCAAGTGACACTGGTACAGAGTACGACAAGAGAATCGATGCCAGACCAATCACCGAGGGCGACAACGTGAGGGATACCTGTTGCACGAGTAAGCGTAGGCGTAAACGAAGTGCAATTTGGTCCTGGAAATATCCCAAGAAAAAGGATCCTAAAGCCATGGTCACTCGCCTCGATGGAGCAGTCAGTACAAGTGATTGCAGACAGGAGCACAATATCAAAGTGGATTGCCAAGGCGGAGTGAATGATAAGGAATCAGTGAAAGGGAACAGGAAGGCACTCAAACCGGTACTGTTCCCACACCATGTGGTAAACGTAGGAATTGACTTGATGCATACTGGATTTGCGGGCCAGCATAAGATCTGTGGACCAAAAGACTCAGCGAGCCCTCACGGAAGTTCAACATCCATGTTGGGGACCGAACCGAACTGTGTGTGAGTTGACACGAAACATCGGCAAGTTAAACGAAGTAAAGTCAGACTATGAGGAATGGGACACACTCAAACACCTACAATGTTCCCACCCTTAAGGCCCTATGCAATAACATGTGGGTTGATGATGATAGAAACAAGTTGGACTGGTTGGACATGCACCCCGTTACCTAACAGAGCTGTATGGTGACTCCCACTCTGTCTCTTAAGCCCAGTCTGGTGGTCACTGCTTCAGCGGTAGGTTTGGCAGAACCCACAAGTAATCCCATTCTGACACAGGGAGTGTTCCTCATGCCCTTGAAGCCCAGGGAACATCTGGGACTACCGTCCACAATCCCATTATGTTACTAAGCCCTTGTTGTGACAAATGCTGACTAGTTTACCCATCACCAAACTCTTCTCATTGCAGAGTGTTCCTCTTGCCTTTGTTTCCAAGGGAACATCAGGGTGCACCACCCTCCATCCCAAATGTTATTGAGACCATGTTTGTGGCTAATGTTACTGGTTCCTTTCTTTTTCCAAAGTTCACTTTACCACATGTTGAGCTTACCTGTTATAACCCTCAAGAGAGGAAGATGTGTTGTAACCTAGTTCTGGGTCCCCCCCCGGGACCCTATGACAAGTGGTGTGTGCCAGCTCTCCTGCGCGAGAGCATCCATTGTCCCCTACCCTCCCCATTGGTTCCCCAACATTCCATCCTGTCCAGGTTCCGTTCCCTTGCCACCAACTGCCATTATGATTCTGACTAACTGACCTACGCACCGCCTTAAGGTGTGGGGCTGATTTAATAAACTTCAACTTCACACTTCACCTTGATCCTGACTTTCATTTCAACAGACTACAATTTCCTTTAGGCATCTTGGCACTGAGCAACAGACGTTTACTATTACCCAACTTAAATGTACTGGACCTGATTACTTACGGGAACAGTTTAATTGGTACATACCCAAAAGAAATCTGCGCTCGTCAGGAGCCAAAACGGTCATAGTCACGTCCACAAAAAAAGTATCAAGGGGAGGACGAAGATTTGCCACAGATCTTCTGGCTTTCAAAAGGGCCTTGAAAACATGGCTGTTTAATAAGTCAATTAATTTTCTGTTGGTGATAGCTGAAAGGACAGGTAACTAGCGCCAGGAAACCCTTGGTTAACTGTTGCGCTCTAGAAATAAACTTAACATAACATAACAAAACAAATGTTACTCATTTTATCTACCTGAGATGGATGAAAGGCTGAGTGAAACCAATAGGATTTGAACCTGTGACTATGAGGGTGAACACAAAACCCTGCAGTGGGCGCATTCGTCCACTGAGCCCTCAGAGCGGGCTACAGTCGCTGTCATAAGGAAGAGCAGAGGAAATATTAGCAGTGGAGAGGACCAATGGCCTGCAGTAGGTATGGGCAGGGAGATGCAGTGAGCGAGCAGGCAATGGCGAACGGATGCACATGGGCAACAGAAGGGCAAAGGGTACACTCAATCAGCAGTACAGGAGGCGATGCAGCTTGGGCAAGGAGTCGGGGGACAAAGAAATGAACACACACTTTCTGATAATTCTTTTTAGCCCATGTCAGATGGATGAGTGACTTTGCACACATTCTTCTAAGATGTGCATAGCCTGCATGTCACTTCGCTTTGAATCTCAGTGGGTGACTCATCATTTCATCCAAGTAAGAGCAATAAATGAACTCTGTTGCCTGTGCAAGGTACGAGGTGGAAGAGAGAATATATATTTTTCACAGAGTAGCCATCATAGAGTAACAATAATTAATTAACATACAGCACCGTTATCCTTAGTACATCAGATTATCAGGGCATTGAAAAGTTTATATTTTTTTAAGTAATAGTTTTCAAACAAGAATTGAGAAACATTAATTCTTCCCTACATCCTGATAACAATGCCAGTAGTCTACAAAGAGGCAAGTAAGATGTCATGTGCACCTTTTGTAGGCTGGACTTTTTATTATACATAAGAAACATATAGCTTATTTAATCAAACACTTCAGAAGGCTTTGCACAGCACACATCCTTAAGTCATGTATTTCCATGTCCTTATGTGCTAATGAAGGTGAAGGAGGGAAAGCAAAATAAAATCATTACCTATGATCACACAGTTTGGTTAAGCAAGAAGCTGGGATTAATCCCTAGTTTTTGGTTTCACACTGTGCAACTCAGACACAAAGGGCCAGATGTAGGAAGCGTAATTCCGTTCGGTAATGGCCGAAATTACCGAATTTCGGCCGTTACCGACCGGAATTAGGCTACTGAGATGTAGGTGCCCAAATTGCTAATTCGGTAATTTACTGATTCGGTATTTTAAGGAATCGGTAAGTTACTGATTCCTTAAAATACCGAATCGGTAAATTACCGAATTAGCAATGTAGGGAGAATTCAAATGAGTGCTTTCCCCTTTTTGGGATTCGTTATTTACCACCAACTACAAGTTGGTGGTATATAAAGAAAAAACCCAAAATGCAATTTAATGCAAATTGCTTCAGTACCATAATGCAGACAAACATGCCCCTAGGGCATGTATGTTGGCAACATGTGCAACCATACACAATTGAGGGGTGCAACAGGGTTTCAAAGTGACACCCTGCCACCCTTCAATGTATCCCCCAATTACAGATTCGGTATTTACTGATTCAGTAATTGACATTCATTCCTATGGGCCTGGAGGCCTATTCGGTAATTTTTTCGGTAAAATTACCTACATCCCATTTGCCTGTTCTTGAATACCGAATCGGTATGATTCGGTATTTAAGAATCGGTAATCTGGGATTACCTACATCTGGCCCTAGATGTATACGACTAGAGCTTCCCTTACACCCACCTTACCACAAACTTCTCCTCAAACTCCGACCGCCATCTTGCTGGTATCAATGCGGTCCTCGGTCACATCACAGTCGAAATTTGTGGCCCAAGGGAAAATATTTGCGAGTACCTATGCCTTAAAATGAATAATACTCAGCATCTCTTAATGATTTTTATGATAAAACCTAATATTTAGTCTTTTATACTTTCACAATTTTGCTGACTTTTTCCTTACAAAATCTTATATTCGCAAAATGTTCTCCATTTAAATAGCTCAAAGACTGTTTTGTGCTCTTTTGAATGCTTTGCACTCTTTGTGATACCAGCGGTTACACCTGTTACCACAGTCCGTAGTAGAAACAATTTGATCACTATTTGATTGTCTGAAAGAAAACTGCAATGTATACTATAATATTGTTCATACCAAGTTTAGGGGCGCATAGCTCCTAGAACTGAATCTTTTTCAAATTATTTTATCAAATTTTGAACTCAAGACAATTTATTGAGGGTGGTCCGAAATATCACATTGTATGCCACTCTTCATTTTGGACTTCAAGCTCTGGAGTATGTACAGAATTCGCCAAAGTTCAGCACTCCAAAGATAGTGAAATGGATATATGATGACTGTCAACATAGTCACTTAAATAGAAATTTCTGCAAGAAAGAAATATTCTGGCAAAACCAGTTAGATATCTGCCCTTGACATTTTTAAATGATTTGCAGGTTAGTTCGTCGCCCAAAAACAGTTATTTGCATGGACCAAATGAAGGTTTTAAAGCGCCTTGCCCTTTTTTGAGCCAGTTCAGAGCTGATTATGATTTTTATCAAGGCCAAGTCCATATCTAATACGAATAAAGGATCAACAAAGAGCTGTCTTCAGTGCCTGACATCTGGTTTTATATCTGTCCACTATTTCCTGATATAATTCTCATAATAGTCCAGACTTTCTGATAACCATTTAGCACCCATTTATGGTCCATACTCCTGTCAAGAATGGCATGCCATTCTTTTAAAATATCAGTTAATTAAGTGGAGTCATTATTAACTGGTATACCAAAATATTTAAATAGGTAATCCTTGCATTATAAAAGCCATTTCATATGTTTATAATGAACTTTTTAAGGTGATTTTGTCAGGCATAAAAAATCCTCAACATTATATTTCTGCATGATTAAATCGAAAAACAATTATCAATTGGAATCAGAATCAGAAAATAGCTTTATTCCATTTCATAATATAAAATCATAAAAGCACAACGTAACAGGGAAAATACGATAATTATAATTTCTCAATAGTACATTCCCAAAATGTTATTTAAAAAAGTTTGTGTGACAATCCTGTATTTCTTTAGTTCATAGATAATCTATATCTTATTACATTTTCTAAAAAACATGGCAACTACATACATGGACATCTCATCTTCTAACATCCTAAGTTTCAATAATGCCGGTCTACACTGCCTTAAACCCCATTTTTTAAGTAACGGTTTTAGATACTTAATTCTGTACATTGTATAAAATGTACAGAACAAGGTGCAATGTATCAGTGACTGCTTTGATAAGTCATCACAGGGGCAGGGTATTAAGTCGCTTGACCAAGTGTTCAGTTCAGGAAATGTAATCATCCTAAAAAGGTTTCCCCCCCTGAAACATGTCAATATCATCCTAGTATAACAACTTTGAAAATGTATCAGATACTTCTGGATGCCCTTTCCCTGCAAAATAATTTCACTTTCAATCACGGAGGCTTTTTTGCTCTCTAGATGCCACCGTTTGTTTTCTAACAAAATAAGACAGATGTCTTTTAGCTTTTTCCTTGAAATATTTCCTAGCTTAGATGGTGTGTGGAAAAATTCAGGGTGTCCGATCTCTTTAGGGAATCCCTTTACATAAATAAACCAGTCAATGTTTAGGGCCCCCTGTAGCTTGAGACAATCTTCTATAACGTTTCTATTTAGTTCCATCTCAGAAGATGTCCAAATCTTATGCCACAAAAGTACGGGGCTCAATTTAATAAGGTCTGTGATGTAGTCTAAGCCTAGCTCCTTATGACACAAATAAGTTGACATTGTCATCGGACCCGCCAATAGATATCTGAGGAAAGCATTTTCACATCGCTGTATATCCAGAGTATCAGCAATCCCCCATATTCCTGCACCATATAAAACAGTTGATAGACATTTGGATTTATAGATTTCCATCAAAGCATTTACTGGTCTACCTCCTAGCCTGTTCGCAAATTTTTGTACTGCCCCAATTGTGCACGAAAAAGCCAGTTTTCTGGCCTTTGCGGCCTCCGTCCATCTTCCATTTCTGTCAAAGATAATCCCCGAATAGAAGAAAGATTTAGTGGATTCTATCTTCGATTTCTCAAGAAACACATTACAATGAGTATTTCTTTTATGTGTACAGCACATGCTAAAGATTTTCCCTATGTTAATTTTTAAACCCCTCATACTCATGTAATCTGAAAAGGATCTAAGCACATTCTGTAGACCTTGCCATGAGCACCGCGTCGTCGGCATACAGTAGGATTGGGGCAGGACTTCCTCCTATTTGAGCAAAGTCCTGTTTTTCACGCATGAGATGTATGGCCACATTGTTAATATAAAGATTAAATAAAAAGGGTGCCAAGATGCAGCCTTGATGAACGCCCTTTCTTATTGGGAATTTAGAAGTACACTGACCATTTTTGCCAAAACGTACCTTGGCACCCGCTCCCCGGTATAATTCTTTTATAGAAGCCAGGATCTTAAAATCGACATCTATTTCTAGCAGAGTGTCCTATAGTATTTCATGGCTTAGGCATTCAAATGGCGAACTAAGGTCGACAAAAGTTTAAAAAAATTGCCTTTTTTTGCTATCATATATTTGCCAATCATTACTGCCAGATTGAACCCTTGTTCTACCGTGCCCACCCCTGTTTTAAAACCATATTGGAACTTTGATAATACTCCCGTATCTTCTGCCCATATCTGAAGTCTCTTTAAAATCACCCGCCCTGCTACTTTCATCAGGGAATCTAACAGAGAGATAGGTCTGTAGCATTTAGGGTTATTTCGATCCCCCTTCTTAAAAATGGGTCCCACAATTGCCTCCTGCCAAGAATTTGAAACCCTTCTTTGTTACAACTATTTAAAACCTTAGTTAAAAGGGGAGCCCATAGGTCCACATTTGTCTTGTATATGTCCACAGGGACCCCATCTGGCCCTGGGGCCTTTCCTGCAGCACTTTCTGTAATTGCCAGTTCAACCTCAGGCAACGTAAAGGTAATATCTAGAGTGAATGCGCTTTCTGAGTTGTTGTCCAACAATGGGTTTCTTGTTAACTGGTCACTCCTTGCTAAGCTATCTTTTTTATATAGATCCGTAAAGTAGGTTACCCAGACACCTTCATCAATTGCCATCTCCACGATGTCAGTGTTCCTACCTAAAAAAAAGGGTGCATTCACCGCCTTCCAAAAACTTGTTGTATCTTTTGATACGCAGGCTTGTTGCAAGGTTTGCCAAACTTCCCGTTTCAACCCATTTTTCCCTACTTTTGTAGCAGCCTGGTACAGTTTCCTAGCCTTTCTTATGTCAAGCCGATTTTTCGGCTCTCTTTTTCATGTATTTATCAGAGCTTTATGCGCCTTCCTACAATTTGAGTCAAACCATCCATTAGTTTTTTTGCCGGAGTGGATTTTCGAGGATCCAGTTAAGATCTTACTAATTTCTTGTGAGATATCATGAAAAGCAGTAATAACTGCAACATGATCATTTTCTTCCTTTAGACAGGCCACAAAGTCTTTATAGCGGCTTTTTATTAGTCTCTGAAGAAAATCTACAGGAACAACTCTATTCCATTTGATGGAATAGCCATTTAGCTTAGCTAAAGCTAGTCTGTTGCTGTATAAATTTTCCACGGCATCTTTTGGCTTATAATTATTTTGGTTTATAAAATGTAGTGACAGGCTAATTGGAAAGTTATCGCTTAATCCAATAGCTCCTGTTTCAAAGACAGAGACATTACAAGAATGGCTGTTTGATACCAGAAAGAAATCAATTAGTGTATTACATCCCCTGCCATTAAAGGTTGGTTTAAAATCCACTTGGGGTGAACAAAGTTCATTGGCGAACCCCAGGTCGAATGAAAACAATATTGTGTTAAATAATCTCCCAGTAACTGTGTGTGAGAAGTGACTACATCAATGATCCTCCAGATTTGTCAATCCATAAATGCCTGTGGTACCATTTGGGCACAAATAACAATTAAAATCCCCTGCTCACACTATACAATGCCCCATTGAAGTATCATCAGAGGCATTGTTCATGCATATTGTGATTTTATCCATAACTTTTGGTAGTTCCGACTTTGGGATATTATTGTAAAAGTTATTTAAAGTGATGTTTAAAGTCCCTCCCGCATTGATTGTCAGGGTCTGGTTGTAAGTTGACACCAAATTTTGATTCTTTACAATGATGTCTATTGTATTAGATATATAAATGCAGAGACCTCCAGAGTCTCTGCCCCTCAAGGTGTACTTAGCGGGTTTTGGAAAGTTCGGAAACCATTCATATGAATGGCTTCCTTCTCCCAACACTCTTGAAGACAGATTATTGAAAATTCATTTATAAAGGACATAAATATTGGCTATTTTGCAAGATAGGCCTGCAATATTCCATGATAGGAGGGTTAAAGAATTCCCCTTCGCTGAAGACTTGGCAGTAACTTTATCCATCTTCATAATTGGTGGGCTAATTTCCTCGCAGCCAGATGTAACTTGTAATACTATTTGATTGGTTGCTGATCCTTGTACTTCCTCTACCCCTAATTGGGGCGAGGACTTATTTGCAAAATCAACCACCGGACACATAACAATGTCAGGCAGTTCACCAATGGTTGCTTCTGACACACTACTGTGTGAAATGCAATGACCCATATGTGGAATAACCCTCAAGTCACTATACCCACTTAACTTGTTTACATTAGTGGAGTCCAATTTTCCCTTCCTCAGAACCAGAGTTAATTCTTGTTCTTCCTCTGGGTACAGTCAGTCAACCAGATCTAAGCTGCTAAATATATTTTGTGTCTGTAACCCTCCCCATTCTAACATTGTCCTATACCCTCTGTTTTCCCTTCTGCCATGGGCATGGTTCGTAACCCTGGTCCACTCATCCCATTGATCAGGTGGGGTTGTTAGTGGGTAAAAAAAGGAGAGCGGCCGGGGTTCTATTGATGATCTTATATTTTGATTGCCCCAGGAGCAAATGTAGTCTTCCGTGCGGGGGTCCCTAAAATTGACCGCCACGCAATCCCCGTTGATAGTTTTCCGGCTATGCCCCACCCACGCAACTCTCCGCACCATCAGTATCTCACTTTGCACATGTAGGGGTAGTGGTCAATTTATATTAAGCCAGTGTAACACCTTATTTTTTAGGGCCATATGCGTTTCATGAATAGAATTATCTATTTCTGGCACTCCTGTTAATACCACTAGGTACGGACTAGATTCTGGGGGCAAGTTAAGGCAGAAACCTCCTAAGTGTTTCCCATCTAGTGTGATCCCCCGTTGCTCCCTGGCATGGTTTTTAAGGGACATAGGGTCTCCTGGGACTTGCTTGTTAGTTTTAGACAGTTCCACAGGAGCTATTGTCCTTTTTAATGTAGTGGCAGCATTAACGACTTCTTTTTGCACGGGGGGTGGTGGCGAGGGCACTATTTCTGGGTTCAAAGGTTTATTTGATTTTACAGCTCCCACTTTTGGTTGTTTTACTTGCATAGGAACCATTACATTCATAGTAGTCTTTTCAAGGAGAGACAACTGTTTCTCAATGTTTAATAATCTACGTTCTAAAGGTTCCAAAAAAGATTTTAACAAAGCTCCCAATTTTAAAAGTAAAAGGTCTTCTCCCACCTCAGTCCTGCCCACAGCATTTTCAGTGGCACTACTACATGGGTCTTGATTCAGATCCAACTGAGAAATATTAACATCATTAACATCATCCACCCCCTTTGATTTAGTAGAAATATCACTCCCGCCCCTCCCCCTGGCTACCTTTGAATGCCTATCTCTTGTGTTTTTAATATTAACCCGCTTTTTTTTGGGAACTGCCCCTGTGCGTTTCCCCCTTAATTTTCTAGTGTAAGACATCTTCGGTTGTTCGATGTTTGATGGTATTATAACAACTTCTGGTGCCTCGGACTGTTGCGAGCAATTTAAGAAAGAATTATCTGTTAAATCATCAGGCGTGGAGGGAGGACAGTGTATAAGCACTTGTGTTTTAGTAGTGTTAGTTTTTTAGGGTATGATCTGGGGTACGGGCTGTCGCAAAATTTCCCATGGAGGATCTCTTTGCCATCGCTAAGTCTTGAGATACGCGTCGTTCCATGAGAACTATGCCTTGGTCAATTAATGAATTTGTTCTTATAATAAAGTTGTCCAAGGTACCCGTTGCCCCAGCATTAGCAGTTTTACTTCCACTTTCCCGTGTAGACATAATATCAAGTGGCCTAACAAAATAAATGGGGACACAAACTTACTTAACAATGCACACGCTTATTTCAGGTAGAAGAAATTAGAGAGTGGGCCCGGTCCGGTCTCGAACGGTCCCGAACGGGCCCGCGCTTGGCCCGGGCTTCGCCCGGCGCTCGCCCGCGTGCGTCCCGCGATACGCGGGCAAGGGTGTGGCTAAATAGAGGAAGGTGTGTGCGGGAAGAGGTTCCAGGTGTGGCAGATGGAGAGCCGCAGAGACTGCTGGTCCTCGCAGTCCCGCTCCTGTAGGTCAGCCCCAAAGCGTCCGCAGTTCAGCCCCAAGTCGGCAGAGATCCAGGGAAGCTGGGTGAAGTCCAAAAATTAATGGCAGTAACACAAAGCACAAAGTCCTGACTGCGAGCGGCTCCGGCGAAGTGGGGGCCGCGAGTCATTTTGAAGTGCAGATAGGCAGGGGCTGGAAGAGGTTCCAGGTGCGGCAGATGGAGAGCCGCAGAGACTGCTGGTCCTCGCAGTCCCGCTCCCGTAGGTCAGCCCCAAAGCGTCCGCAGTTCATCCCCAAGTCAGCAGAGATCCAGGGAAGCTGGGTGAAGTCCAAAAATTAATGGCAGTAACACAAAGCACAAAGTCCCGACTGCGAGCGGCTCCCGCGAAGTGGGGGCCGCGAGTTGTTTTGAAGTGCAGGAAGGCGGGGGCGGGAAGAGGTTCCAGGTGCGGCAGATGGAGAGCAGCAGAGACTGCTGGTCCTCGCAGCCCCGCTCCCATAGGTCAGCCCCAAAGCGTCCGCAGTTCAGCCCCAAGTCAGCAGAGATCCAGGGAAGCTGGGTGAAGTCCAAAAATTAATGGCAGTAACACAAAGCACAAAGTCCCGACTACGAGCGGCTCCCGCGAAGCGGGGGCCGCGGGTTGTTTTGAAGTGCAGGAAGGCGGGGGCGGGAAGAGGTTCCAGGTGTGGCAGATGGAGAGCCGCAGAGACTGCTGGTCCTCGCAGTCCTGCTCCTGTAGGTCAGTCCCAAGCGTCCGCAGTTCAGCCCCAAGTCGGCAGAGTTCCAGGGAAGCTGGGTGAAGTACAAAAATTAATGGCAGTAACACAAAGCACAAAGTCCCGACTGCGATTGTCAATTGGTTTACCAGGACCTAGGGGAATTGAAAATCTAAAAACAAAATGTGCAAATTTGGCAAAATAGCATCCTTTTATATTCAGCAGCCGCAGGCCACCTTCTGTTATTGGCCTGTATAAAGTGCTCAGTGAAATCTGTAGTATTGTATTAGCCCAAATACAAGTAGACAACAATACCTCGATTTAAACAAAAAAACGTTATCTGCAAAGCACAGGGCAGTGCGGCAAATGAAAAGTTAAACAGATTCAGTTTAAACATGCGAATCAGCCAAGTCTGCCCAACCTGTCTGCCTAGAGAAGAGTGCTTTAATTTCCTTAATAAGAGGTAGATAATTAAATTAAAATAAATCATCAACATCTTCTGTAGTATAAATGCTCAGATATCTTTGGGTTTTGGATTCACAAACAGGTAGAACTCAGGGGGAAGAGATTCAGTCATACAATTACATTAAAAAATCTCTGTTTTTAACCTATTTCTTTTAGAACTACCCACTGACTAGAATTCATGAAAAATATTCAAAACTCTCAGTTCGCTGACCACATTGGGTTTTAAAACAATGCCACGTCATCTTTATATAGCTTGATTTTTGTCAGTCCTCCCTTAGGCGGTCCTACACACTCTAACAAATCAAGAGGGGAGAGAAAGAAGAAACTGCTATCCATTCAGCTTCCTTATTCATATGACAAAAAAATCAAATGGGGAATGGATCACTTGTCCTGAGTAACCAGGGTTTTTCAATTTGCATATAGTATACTGCTAAAAAACCCTCATTCACGTACAGAGGTTGGGGTGGGGATGTATCTTGATTACGTAACCGGGCCCCCAGAGGAAGAGTCAGCACAAGTTGTGCTGTATCAGCGCAGTAGGTACTATCTGACCTCACCAGAATCAGGTTAATATACCTGTATTTACCAAGACCCTGACAAAACATGGTCCTAATCCACAGAGATACACATGGTCTCCATCACTATTTTTAATTTTTTTCACTCTAGGTCCTGAAGAAAGCCCACTTGACCCACATGGTCAAACACGAGGGCTGAAACATGTCAAACTGTTTACGGACACACTAGGCGCGGGAGATTCCTAATAAGTCTCCCTACGCATGGAACAACTTTTAGAATATCTCGAATCCAGACTCATTAAAATTCTTAATCTGGCTATACAAGTCTTTTAACTATTTTTCCTTTTAAAATTCACTGCACTAATACCTCTCTATCACTGATCACTACTGTATTAACCAGGGGTACACCTCCGGGTGGAGGAAGCATAAGAACTAACCCTATGATGATGCTGTCACGTTTCTAAGAGACAGGCGGGAAATCAAGATATACCGCCACCACAACCTCTGTACGTGAATGAGGGTTTTTTTATCGGTCCTACACACTTGTTATGTCTAACAGCAATCACTAAAGGTTCTATAAACATTGCAAATAACAGGGGTACAGGGGGACACCCCTGTCTGGTGCCTTGATTTGTCTTACCGGTGCAGATATCATCAGAATTTATAATAAGTCACACCTTAGCCCCCTCATTCATTTTAGAAATGGCCTGAATAAAGTTTTTAGGTAAACAAACTTCTCAACAACTGAACAAGGCTTTTTTGTTTAAGCCTTTCGATGCGTTGGACGCAAGGGAACCATCTGACGCACAAGAGCTACTGTGCGTCAGACAACTCCCACGCATTCCCATGAAATCTCTGATGCAGGCATCAGAGGGATTTCTTTTGAACCACAAAAGCCTCACGAGCTAGGGAAGAGCTTCCCCAGATTCCGAGGCCACCCTTTTTGTGTGTAATGATGATCAGGGCGCACATCGCGCTGACGTAATTTCACAGAAACCGGAACTGAAATGAGCCCTTTCTACGTGCTGAGGGGGCTATCTCAGCCTCCGAAGTACAAAGAAAGATGAGAAGGGTATCATTGAATAGGGGAGAATCTCCCCAGTGGATTTCTGCTTATGGAGCACCCAGGGAGGGCGATCGCCAAGCAGGAATCCACCCACTAGACACCAGGGAGGGGAGAGTGGCTCCTTGGGCAAGGGCCTTTGGTCTCCCGAAACAATTTGGGCAAATGCAGTCTTTCTGCCCCCCCGGGGATCAGATGGGGGCAGTAGCCCCCATCTGTCCCCCTGGGGGGGGGGCAAAAAGCCCACTAGAAACCAGGGATTTTTTGGGGTGCAATTTGAATTAGGGTGGGGGCTGCCTAAAATGGGCAAGCCAATGCCTGCAACAATTACAGTCTTTCTGCCCCCCCTATGGGAACAGTTTGGGGTAGTAGCTCCAATCTGCCCCCCGGGGGGGCAGAAAGCCCACTAGAAACCAGGGATATTTTTGCAGCAATTCTAATTAGGGTGGGGGCTGCCCAAAGAGGGCATACCAATGTCCCCACTACTCAAAAATTACAGCCTTTCTGCCCCCCAAGGGGGGCAAAAAGCCCACTAGATGGCAGGGATTTTTTTTGCCAATTTGAATCAAGGGGGGGCTGCCCAAAACACTCATGCCAATGCCCCCACTCAGCCCACAAAAGCTCCAGTCTTTCTGCCCCCCCTGGGGGGCATATGGGGGCAGTAGCCCCCAATATACCCCCTTCGGGGGCAGAAAGCCCACTAGAAACCAGGGATTTTTGTTTTTATTTGTGTAGGGGTGGGGGCGGCTCAAAATGGGCATGACAATACCCCCACCCCACCCGGAGAAAGTCCAGTCTATCTGCCCCCCCCGGGGGGCAGGTAGGAGCAGTGGCCCCTGATATGCACCCCCAGGGGGGCAGAAAGCCCACTAGGCGGCAGCGATTACGCTGGCTTTTTATATGCGTGGGGGTAGTGGATGTCCAGAATGGGCATTCAAATGCCCCCACCCATACAACAAATAGTCGCAGTCTTTCCGCTCCCCCTTGGGGCATTTCAGGGCAAACCCCCATCCCCCAATCCACCCCAGGGCAGCAGAAAGCCCACTATGCACCAACTTTTTTTAGCAATGTTCCTACCTGTCGAATTTGGGCCCTATCACAGCTGGCACATAGGAAATCCTTGAAAACCTGTACATTTTTTAAAACTAGACACCAAGGGGAATTCAGGATGGGGTGACTTGTCTGGCTCTCACCAGGTTCTGTTACCCAGAATCCCTTGCGAACCTCAAACTTTGTCACCCCAAAAATATTTTCCTCACATTTATGTGGTGGAAAGTTCTGGAATCGGCATGGATCCACCAAATTCACCCACCCAGCATTTCCCAAAGTCTTCCGAGAAAATAATACCTCACTTGTGTGGGTAGGACTTGTGCCCGCGACAGAAAATGGGCCAAAACACATCGTGGGCACACCACATTTTCACAGTGGAAACAACCTTTTTTGAAAAGTGCCTAGCTGTAGTTTTTTTAACCCTAGCTCTGACGGCACCTAGGGAAACCTACAAAAACTATACATTTTTGAAAACTGGACACCCAGGAAAATCCAGGATGGGGTGACTACCCAGAAGCCCTTGCAAACATCAAAATGTGTCCAAAAAAACATTTTCCTCACATTCCTGTGGTAGAAAGTTCTGGAATCTGCCTGGATCCTTAAAATTCCACCCACCCCGTGTTCCCTAAGGTCTTCAACAAAAAATGATACCTCACTTGTGTGGGTAGGCCTAGTACCCGCGACAGAAAATGGGCCAAAACACATCGTGGACACACCACATTTTCACAGTGAAAACAACCTTTTTTGAAAATTGCCTAGCTGTAGTTTTTTTAACCCTAGCTCTGCCGGCACCTAGGGAAACCTAGAAAAACTATACATTTTTGAAAACTGGACACCCAGGAAAATCCAGGATGGGGTGACTACCCAGAAGCCCTTGCAAACATCAAAATGTGTCCAAAAAAACATTTTCCTCACATTTCTGTGGTAGAAAGTTCTGGAATCTGCCTGGATCCTTAAAATTCCACCCACCCCGTGTTCCCCAAGGTCTTCCACGAAAAATGATACCTCACTTGTGTGGGTAGGCCTAGTGCCCGCGACAGAAAATGGGCCAAAACACATCGTGGACACACCACTTTTTCAAAGTGAAAACAACCTTTTTTGAAAATTGCCTAGCTGTAGTTTTTTTAACCCTAGCACTGCCGGCACCTAGGGAAACCTAGAAAAACTATACATTTTTTAAAACTGGACACCCAGGAAAATCCAGGATGGGGTGACTACCCAGAAGCCCTTGCAAACATCAAAATGTGTCCAAAAAAAACATTTTCCTCACATTTCTGTGGTAGAAAGTTCTGGAATCTTAAAGCTCCCTTGAGCAGCGGGCTGACGAGCCTGGGATCCCGCACCTACGCGCCGGAGTGGTACTATACCTGGCAGATATTGGCAGCCATCGGCGACCCCAGAACACTGCCTATCCCTGCTGACGAGGGTTGAAAACCCGAAACACGTGTCCAGGGATGGCGAAGACAGCGAAGATAGCAAGATCGAAAGATGATGCATCGCGAACACTCTACTACAATGACCAGAGTCCTTAGGGGCAACTTCCGCCGGTGTGTGAGTAGTGTGCGACCCCACCCCCTTTAAGTTCTGGAATCTGCCTGGATCCTTAGAATTCCACCCACCCCGTGTTCCTCAAGGTCTTCCAAGAAAAATGATACCTCACTTGTGTGGGTAGGCCTAGTGCTCGTGACAGGAAATGGCCCAAAACGTAACAATGACACACCACATTTTCGCAGTGAAAACAGACCCTTTTTTTCAAAGTGCCTAGCTGAAGATTTTGAACCCTAGCTCTGCTGGGATCTTGGAAAATATAGCAAACCTATACATTTTTGAAAAATAGACACCCCGGGGAATCCATGGGGTGACTTGTCTGGCTCTCACTAGGTTCTGTTACACAGAATCTCTAGCAAACCTCAAAATGTGTCCAAAAAAACACATTTTCCTCACATTTCTGTGGTGAAAAATTCTGGAATCTGCATTGATCCACAAAATTCCACCCACCCTGCATTCCCCATAGTCGTCCAAGAAAAATTGTACCTCACTTATGTGGGTGGGTCAAGTACCCATGACAGGGAAAGGCCCAAAACCTATTGAGGCTACATCAAAATTACTTATCACAAAACAACCTGGTTTTGCAAGAGGTGTCCCATGAGTCTTTGGCCTCGGCTCGGCGGCCATCTAGGGAAACCTACCAAACCCACACATTTCTGCAAATAGACACCTGGGGAAGTCCAGCAAGGTATGGCTTGCAGGGGTCCCCCAACATTTTCCTACCCAGAATCCCCTGCAAACCTCAAATTTTGTTTAAAAAATCAAAATTTCACCACATTTCTGTGTGAGAAAGTTGTAAGATTACTGAACTGCCAAAAATGTCCTAATACCCAGCTTTTCTACAGGTCTCACATTAAAAATGGTACCTCACATGTGTTGGTAGTCATAGTGGCTGCAACAGGAAATGGCCCAAATCGTACTGTGGAGACTACAAAATTACCTATAACAAAACTACCTGGTTTTGGGGGGCACCCGTTTTTTGGCCCTGGGCTCACGACCATCTAGGGAAACCTGTACACACTGGGGAGCCCAATGAGTTATGGCTTGCGTGGATCCCCTGATGTTTCCCTACATACAATCCCTTGCAAACCTCAAATTTAGCTTTAAAAAAAACACATTTTCCACATATGTTTGTGTGGAATCACCACAACAGCATTCTCCTTAGTGTCCTGAGTAAAATGATACCTCACTTGTGTGGGTGTCCGATGCAGAATTTGCTAAAAATGCATTTCTTTAAAAATGTAGCGCTTAGAATTATCTGTGCTATACCCTAAAACCCTATGTTTTGGGCCCTTCCCAGTCACAGGCCTTTGCCCCACCCACACAAGTGAGGCATCATTTTACTCGGGAAACTGAGAGGAACGCTGTGGGGTAGGATATTTGTGCTGGCATGGTGATTCCACCCACAAATATGTAGAACATGTTTTTTATTCAGCTAATTTTGAGGTTTGCAGGGCATTCTGGGTAGGGAAACATTGGGTGATCCACGCAATCCATACCTCGCTGGACTCCCCTATTGTCTAGTTTTCAGAAATGTGTGGATTGGGTAGTTTCCCATGATGGCCACCGAGCCTGGGGACAAAAACACCAGGTGACCCACTTGGAAAACCAGGTTGTTTTGTGATATGTCATTTTGATGTCTCGGGTACAAGACCCACCCACATGACGGAGGTATCATTTTTAATGGGGTACCTGGGGGATCGCTGAGTGGTAGGAAATTTGTGGATCCACATATTTCTGAAAATTAGACACCTGGGGGAGTTCAGCGAGGTATGGCTTGCATGGGTCCCTCAACATTTTCCTTGCCAGAATCTCCTGCAAACCTCATATTTAGCTGAAAAAAATAACTTTTTTCTCAAATTTCTGTCTGGGAAAGTTCTGGAATCTACGTGGATCCACAAATTTCCTACCACCCAGCGTTCCCCCAGGTCTCCAGATAAAAATGCTACCTCACTCGCGTGGGTGGATCAAGTACCTGTGGCAGGCAAGGGCCCAAAACGTATTGAGGAGAAATCAAAATGACCTATCACAAAACAACCTGGTTTGCAAGGGGAGTTCCATGAGTTTTTGGCCCAGGATTTGGCAGCCATCTAGGGAAACCTACCTAATCCACTCATTTCTGGAATCTAGACACTCAGGGGATCCAGCGAGGTATGGCTTGCATTTGTCCCCCAACATTCTCCTACCCAAAATTTCCTGCAAACCTCAAATTTGCCTGAGAAAATCACTTTTTTCTCACATTTCTGTGTGGGAATTATCTGGAATATGCGTGGATCCACAAATTTCCTCTCACACAGCGTTCTCCCTGGTCTCCCAATAAAAATGGTACCTCACTTTTGTGGATAGGCATAGTGCTGCAACAGGAAATGGGCCAAATCATACTATGGAGACCCGGTTTTGGGGGGGCACCTGGGGTTTTGGCAACGGGATTGGCTGCCATTTTTCAGAAAGTACCAAACCCAAACATTTCTAAAAACTAGATACCCAGGGGAGTCTAATGAGGTATAGCTTGCATGAATCCCCCAACGTTTTCCCACCCAGAATGCCATGCAAACCTCACATTTAGATGAAAAAAACACATTTTCCACATATTTTTGTGTGAAACCACCATGCTGGCACAAATGTCCTACCCCATAGCGTTCCTCTTGAGTCTCCCGACCCTGCTCTAGTTCAATTATTCTTTTTGTAAAGCACTTTTTTCGCGTAACACTCTTAGAGGTTACACAAAACTGTATGCTTTAAAAGTGTCCAATATGTTGTTTAGGCTAGCCGCATGCTGATTAGTCTCAAAGTATTAATCAATTTCAGTCTCAGTGTCCTTAGACCAATCTTCATCCTCTAACTTGACCCTACTAAAAGTCCATCTAGCACTTAATTGTCGGGCTGCATCCCCAAAACTGAAACACCTACTAGGGAGTTGTTCAAAAACACTTTTGGCACATACGTATAATCCCTTAGGGCCGCTTCCCGAGATTGCAAGAAATAGTCCTACCTTGCTGCCGACATATACTGTTCTGAGATACAAGTAAATTCACACCTAGATGGATATTTATCCCTCCAGCCATTCACCAAATTCAGAACCTTCATATAGTCAAGTAAAAGTTTGATAGATTGCGGTTTGTTCTGCTTTCGAGTACTTGTGGATAAATCTAATGTCGGAACCAGAAGCAGATTGACATCTCCACCCAAAAATTAATTTACCGGGGAATAGAAGACAGAGCCTGAAAAAATTCTGGCAATGGGACTGGATCATCAACAATAGGGGCATAGATTGTGGCAACTGAGAATCTGATGTTATTTATGATTACACTCACCAAAGTCCACCTCCTCTCTTGGTTAGACTAGAAAGAGCTTATGTGTTCACGTACATATAGCCAACCCCCTATGGGCTTCCGTAGCATTTGATAAACATTCAAATCTGGCACAGTTGTTAAACATCACGGGCATGTCTTTTCTTCTTCCCTAAAATTGGTCTCCTAAAACAAAACAATATCTGGGGAATGACCACTTATCCAGTCTTCAACTGCCCTACACTTTCGCTTGTTGTTTAGGCCATTAGCATTTCACAAAAATATTTTCAGAGAATCAAATTGTACCCTAATTAAGTTACATTTTCATTCAGTCTGTGTCGGGGACATGAATTGATTGTTGTGTATCAGAAATATCCACCTGAGTAGAAGCAATATCATTGCACATTATTCTGTCTTCAAGCACTCTACTCAGTTCGAATTCTGATAGCAAAGACCACTCTTATTCGCTTATTCTCCTGTTCTCCACTCTCTGTCATATCCTGAAGGTCCGGCAGCTCAGCATGATGAACCATCGAAACCAAGCCCCACAAAACCAAGTTTGTTTGCAGCTGTCCGATTTTTGGGGTGATTACAGTGGTATACAGGATCACATTTGTCATGTACCTGCAGGACAAAGAATTTACAAATCCTTCAAGATTGATATCTGTTGAGGAAATCTCCCACTGCGATGTACTTAAACTGTTGTGAAATGCGTTGTCTAGTTATTGGTTTTAATGTATTAGCCTATCAGAACTGGGTGTGTCAGGAGAGATTACTTTATTGTCACCACTGTCTCTACAGGACTGAGTGGAATGCATGCATTTAGGTTTTATCTGTGCCATAGAAAGTCTTTCAGAAACCCTTTCACGTTACAATGGCTGGAAAGGTATCACACTATTTTTTACATATTTATTTTGCATTGCAGACCGTTTTCTGACAGCTATTCTAGTGAATACAACGAGTTTTCTCCTAACCCATGTTGGTGTTGTAAATACCATATAAGGGTGACTGGAGATTAAAACTAACTTTTGGTCATTCTTTTAGCAAGTACTTCCAACTTGCTGCTTTGATTTGTAATATTTTAGTCAGGATTTATAGAATGAATTATTATCTGAGTTTCTTTATTCAAAAAGGCTTTGACACTACTGAGCTATGAATGGCTATCTGGTGGACCTGGCCCTTTCTGCAAGGTCACTCCCACACTTTTTGCCTTCCTCCTCTCCTTTTTTCTGACCTCTCCTTTGTTAGCTGTAGGACCATGGGCACTTTACCACTGCTAACCAGCACTAAAGTGCATAGGCTCTTCACTTAAAAATATTGTAACATTGAATTATCCACAATTGGCATATTTAATTTGCCTATCAGTTCCTAGTAAAGCACGCTATATGTGCACAGGGCCTGTAAATTAAATGCTCGTGGTGGGCCTGCAGCACTGATTGTGCCACCCACTTCACTAGCCCCTTATGCATGGCTCAAGCGTGCCACTGCAGAGCATCTGTGTGCAGTGCTTAACAGTCATTTCGACCTGGCAAGTTAACCTACTTGAGAAACCAGAATAGTACTGTGCACACAAAGGTGGTTAGATTAACCAAGATAATCAAAATTGGTGTGCTACTCTATAACGGAGCCTGCTTGTCACCATATGATCAAGGAAAGAATCCAGTAAACTAAAGGTTATCTAGAGACGGAGCCCATCGGCTTAATTCATAAAGTGTATACAATATCAACAGTGTTTATCTGACAGCTTAACTTTAATGTATCACAATTTATAAATCAACATATCAATCTATTCATTGATTGTGTTTCAAAAACAATAATGCTGAGTTAAGATGACTGTTGGAGGATGTTAAATCTACACAACTCTCAGTTGATTTCTCACACTTCACGTGAAGCTGAACACATCTCTTAGCTGATATATGGTATGTCTAATCAATCACCTATGATAGAAGCAGTGTTGCCTGTGGGAGAAGTCCTGTCTCAAAACTCAGATCGTCAGGTTTGTGCCACCTGAAACATATCTCAGCTGTCTGAACTTCTGAGTCACTTGAGATAGAGTTCTGCTATTGAAAGCCTGAATCTGGACATTTTGTGAAGACCAGGAAATACCTCTTGCATCTGAGGCCTGAATCTGGACTTTTAGCGTTATTTGAGGAACAGCTCTGCTGTCTATAGTAAGCACCCTTAAGTGACCTTACAGATTGCTCTGCTGTCTGAAGGCAAAACCTGTACCTTCTGTGTTACTTGACGCATAGCTCTTCTGGATCGGACATGAACATGCACATTCTTTATCACCTTAAGGATAGCCCTGAATTGTAAGTCCTGGCCTTATGAGCTGTCACCTGTAGGATAGCTGGGATATATCAGGCCTGCACCATTAAGGGCCATATGTATCAAGATACCAATTAGTGAGGTACGCAAACCACCATGACTCCCCTATTGCCTTTTTCTTCAATATTTATTTTACAATGTTATTTTAATATGTATTTGTTTTTTACCTATTTTACTTTGTTTATGTAAGTTATCTTGCTTGCTACACATGCCTTTTATGCGACTTTATTATATTGCTTATTTCTCTTTTGTATATTTTATATTTGCTATTGTCTTCCCTCTATGATGTACATTATTGCCATATCCATTTTCCTGTTTCTTCTTTTTCCCCTCTATGACCTTTTATTTCTTCAATAAAATCAAACTTAAAAAAAAGATACCAATTAGCGATTCTGTAATAGCGATTTTTAAGAAATCGCTATTTCAGAATCGCTAATTGGTATGTATCAAGAAAATCGCAATTTTTTAGTGATTTCTTGATATTCCTTAATTGCGAATTCGCAATTAAGGAATACTTTCCCATTTATTTCTATGGGCCTTCTGGCCTATAGTAAGGAATGGGAATTGTTTCTCAATTTGCGATTCGCAATTTTCTAATCGCAAATTGAGAATAATTTCAAGGGTGCAAGGGTGTCCAAAGGACACCCTGTTGCACCCCTGAAATAGTATAGGTGCACATGTGGTGCACATACATGCCCTAAGGGCATGTATGTGCGTCACATGGCACTTTGAAAAATGCTGAAATGTGCATTTTTCAAGGAAATCGCAACTTACCACCAACTAGAAGTTGGTGGTAATTTGCGATTCCTTAAGGGCATTTTGGATTTTGTTTTTGCTTAATACATTGCATTTGATGAATTGCAAAATGTGCGGTTCCTTAAATGCAATTGCAAAATAAGGAATCGCAAATTTTGCGATTCCTTATTTTGTACCCAAATTCCTTCATACATAGCATTTTGCGAAAATGAATTCGCAAATGCCGAAATTCTGCGAATTTCGGCGTTTGCGAACCCATTTGGCCTTGATACATATGGCCCTAAGTTCTTTGAGGCCTGTCCAATAAAACTTCCTCTCATGTTTTGGCTGAGTCTGTAAAGTTGTTTTGCATCATAAAGTATCTGTGAATCACTGACACTACCAAACACCAGTACTTGAACCAAAATCTGAGAGGAAAAGCAGGCCCCAATCATATACTTGCATCCTGTTCATATTTTCGATCACTTGAGAAGCGAGTGTAACACGTGTGGCCAACATAGTTGGTTTGCACATCTCAAGGTGCAGTGCTTCAAGTCTCGGAGTTGTACACATGTGGTAGGCACAGGTAGCAGGAGAAAGAAAACCTGGATGCATCACATTAAAGTTATTCTGCGGGATAGCTCTGCACTGTGAGGCTGGATCATTTGTATTCTTTGTCCTCTTAGAGACAGCTGTTTCGTGAGCTTTGAATATATATGTTCTTTGTCACCTAAGGGATAGCTCTGCTCTGCGGCGCCAAGCCTGTGACTTATTTATCACCTTTGGAGTAGAAGTGTTTGGTGATGCTTGAGCCTGTAAGTTCTTTCTCACCGGTGGGATAGATCTTGTCTATGAGGGTCGAGCCTGCGTATTCTTTGACACCTGTAGGAGGGCATTGCGTTTTGTCCCAAGCCTGTGAGTTCTTTGTCACCTGATGAACTGGACTGGTGTGTGAGTCCTGAGCATGTAGACTTTTTGTCCCTCTGAGATACGTTTCTGAACCTTTCACATGCTGAGCAGATGGAAACTCTCACAGGTAGCGTGAACAAACTTTTTGATGTAGAGAAGACCCCAAAACTCCCTGGTTCTCAGTTTAGCAGTCACCAGAACTGAATCCACCAAGAACCCTGGGGCGATTCACATGTCAGGGCTATACAAACATTCTAACAACTATCACATGTGTTTTATGGCTTCAAACTGTAAATACTGTCCTTTTCTAGGAGATAGATGTGCCACAGCGTTACACTATATGAAACACAACAAGGGCACCCAAACGAGTCAACATAGGACCTCTGGGAACTTATAAGTGGAAACAACAGTGGTCCTATGTAGAGGGATGATTGCTCACAAAGGATAAATATAGACACAGTGGATGCTATATTCTTAGTTGACTTGCCCAGCCGGGCAGAGGTCTAATATTTAATTCTCAACACAATATTTATAAAGTACCTTCAACAATTTTTTGGAGGGGGGCACAAGCCTGTACCCACAAGTTTACAGATTGTCATGGTTAGCAGAGGGGATAGAGAGTAGAGAAGAGTTTTAGGCAAAAAAGCTGTTATATTTCTGTGCAGATAGCAATAACAGAATTAGCATTCACACCATTACTCCAGTTATAGTGATTAATACACAAAGAAGTATATGGTGTAGCAAGTGTCGACGGCGTTTCGATCCCACTACACAGTTACAGGGATCATCATCAGGACTTATATAGAGCCTAATTATTCCTAGCCATGATAGCCTAAAGGAGAAAAAAGGGGAAAAAAGGACATTTGTCCAAGGGAGGACACATTTTACTGATCAATACTGGTTTACATTTGTCAAATGATCATAATTTGTGACATGTGTGACATACAGTGTTGCCATATGGGCCTACATCCAGGGTGTGCATATAAGGTGAAGTAACCAATTAAAAACAGGTTGTTCACAAACACTACAAGGTTTGCATTTAAGGTGAAGTAACCGGTAGTTCACAATGATCGCAAGTCTAACGGAACCATTTATTTCAGACATTTCCTTCATGCATGAGTTGTTGACCTAGGTGATTGTGTGCACACACAATCTCAATAGAGTGTTCCAGCGAGTGTGGGCAACTCCTGTGGAGGTGCTACTTCCGTGGTGACTGGCTTGTGCCATGAGGTCGGAGGTTACGATGGTGGTGGCGCAGTGATAAGTGATGAAAGGTGAAAGAGCGGCGCGTTTGCAAGATAAAAAGATAAAAAGTGCCTAGAGAACCTGTCACGCAAGTTACAACTACCGCTGTGAGCGGGAGGCAAGCAGTGAATAATACGGAGTTAAGTGAAAACGATCTGACGAGTGCCTGGAGAGCATGGGATCCGCATATAGACATACCACGATCGGCGGGAGGCTCGCAGCAGGTACCGGCCGGTAACCGTTGAAGGCTGCGGTGGAGATCTATAAGAGAGCAGGGGATCTATGAGAAATTGGAGCGCAACGAGGAGTGAGGCACTGAGCCGTGCTGTGAGGCGGTGACTTACCCGGAGAAAAATTAGTTCAGGATCACTTGGGCAGTATTAAAGGGAACTACAATCGTCCAGTTAAACTGCGGGGGAACAATTTCCTAAGGGGAGAAACAATTATTAAGTCCCGCGTAAGAACGGCAAGGCGTGCAAAACGGGGCGTTTGATTAAGTAGCTTACCCCGTTTGAGAATCGGCGCGCCAGCAATGGGCGAGGTCGTCAAGGGGAGCCTGGGGGAAGGAAGGAGTGAAAGGGTGTTAATGGGAGTAAAGGAGGCCCCGTATATTAAAGCTAGGGAACAGCCCTTAGCTTACCTTCACATCAATCTGCAGTCGCTTCCCGGGCCGGTGCAATGGCAAACCGGCCAGGAAGTAAGTTATAGCTGTGTGATTGGAGGGGGCGGTCACATGTTCAGGTAGACACAGAGGAAGCACTCTTCCAGGGCAGTCAGGGGATACGTGATTGGACAGGACAGTCACATGGCTGGGTGACTAAAATAAAGGAAGGACAATAAAGGCGGCCATGTTATGTGAGGGAGTGACCCGAGGGGGAATAATAGTGAGCAAGTAGCAGTGAGACTAACACTGTTCAGTGGAAAACAACAATAGATAATTAAAAGCGTGCACATTTAAGTGTTCCACACATTGCACTGCGAAATCAACTGTAAGGGACCCAAACCACAGCACTCTATGTAAGATTGGTCCAGTCCTCTTGCTGGTTAAGTCCAGAGTTTAAGCTATCAGTGCGTAGTATCCATTTCAATTCTTCCTTATTTAGAAGTTTGGACAAATCTCCACCTCTTGGTGGTAGAATAATTTGGCTGATCACAGTCCATCTCAGGTCATTTTCGGTGTGCCCTTTGTTAGTGAAATGTTCAACAAGAGGGGCTGTCTCAACTTTGCATCTGATCCTACTGCGGTGTTGTGAGATTCTCAGTTTGATCTTCTGCTTGGTTTGTCCCACGTAGATCATATTGCATGGGCACAAGATGGCATATACCAAGTTACAGCTGTTACAGTTGGTAAAAGTACGCAAAACATTTTTCACTTCACCAAAGACAAACTCTTTAGACTCAATACAGAAATCACACACCACGCAACTACCACATTTGGAGTGTCACTTCAGAGTGGGAAGTTCCCATAGATCCAGAAGTGTGTGCGCTGGTTTAGGTGAAGGAAGAGCAGCCCTTACCAGGTGGTCCCTGAGATTTTTGCTTCTCTTAAAAGCAAACATGGGGGGTTCAAGATTAAGATCTCCAGAATTGAGTATATGCCAGTTTTTCTTAATACTTTTGCGGATCTTGTTGGACACTGCAGAAAAAGTCGTGACACATACTAGTTGGTCAGATTGCTTTTTTTCTTTAGGTTCCAAAAGGGATTCACGCGGGCAGTACCAGGCCCTCTTCATGGCATTTTTCACTAAGCGGTGTGGGTAGCCTCTGAATCTTAGTTTGTCTGCCAGTATGTTTGCTTCCCTGAAATAATCCGCCTTGAGAAAGCAATTGCGTCTCAGACGTAAAAATTGGGAATAGGGCAAGCTATCTCTCAGGGCTCGTGGGTGACAACTGCTGTAGCTCAGCAGAGTATTCCTCTCAGTAGGCTTACGGAATAGAGATGTAAACAGTAAGCCGTCTTTATGTTGTATACAGAGATCCAGGAATGGGATGCTCGTTTTGCTGTGGGTTAGGGTAAACGTTAGGCCATTACAATTGTTATTAAGCCAGTGCTGGAATAATGGCAAGGCTTTAGTAGGGCCTTTCCAAATCATAAAAACATTATCTATATAACGTTTCCATTGCACCAGTCCCTGGTGGAAGGGGTTGGTGGTCGGTAACATGATGTCACACTCAAGCCAGTCCATGTAAAGAATGGCCAAGGTAGGGGCAAAAATCGCGCCCATCGAAGTTCCCTTCACCTGTTGAAAGTATTCACTATCAAACATAAAGAAATTCTGAGTTAGGCAAATTTCAAGTAGTTGAATAATGAAAAGTGTAGGTACCGTGTGTGGGCGTGGTCTAGTGTTAAGAATTTGTTCCATGACTAGTAGGGCTTCTGTCTGAGGAATGTTCGTGTACAGTGATTCAACATCAAGAGTACACAAAGTTTCAGTAGTAGGATCAAATGGGTGGTTCTCAATTAAGTTGATCATGTACATGCTGTCGCGCACATAGCAGACTGTACAAGGCACAAAATCTTTCAAAAAATAATTTACATAGTGCCCCAAGGGTTCCAACACAGAGCCACAGCCAGAGACTATGGGTCGGCCGGGGGGGTCATCCAACCGTTTATGAATATTAGGCAGGGTGTAAATAACCGGGGTACGGGGATGGTCCACATTCAAAAAATTGAATTCATGTTTGGTAAGAACTCCGGTTTCAAAGGCTTCAGTCGTAACCTTTCTAATCAATGTTTGGAGTTCTTTCGTGGGATTAGTATTCAGCCTACAGTAGTGGTCTGTGTTGGAAACCTGACGCAACAATTCAGTTTTGTAGTTAAGTACATTTTGTAGGACAATCCCACCCCCTTTATCAGCGGGCTTAATGATTAACTCATCCCTATCCCGTAAGGATGAAATGGCATTCTTCTCATCGAGGGATATGTTATAGGGAATGAATGTGTGGGATTTGGCCAAGTGTGGTTTCCTTGAGGACGACTTTCTCAAAGGTAATGATCTCTTTAGGTATCATACCAGATGTTGGGGAAAACGTCGACGGTGGACGGAAAGGGGTTAAGGCAACTCTGGGTTGAGCTGGATTAAGGGCAAAGAAGGCACGAGTCGGATTTTCCTAAAGAACCCCATAAGTTCAGATTGGAGATTCAAAAAATCGGGGTAGATAGTAGGTACAAAGGAGAGTCCCTTACTAAGGATGGAAATTTCTTGTGGGGAAAGGTTGTGTTCGGACAAATTGAAGATGGGAATAGCTAAATCAGAAGGAGCAGGCTCGGCTACCACTGATAGAATTTGCTCCTCGTTTGTCTCTCCCCTGGAGGATTGTGCCATCTTGCCTGCTGCTTTACCCTGCCCCGTTTGGGTTCTTCCCCTCGTCCTCTCCCTAAAAAATGTTGGTTGGGGTTGCGGTTGGAAGTACTAGGGCATTCACAGGAGTCAGAGTTGTCTGAAGAGTCAGCCGAGGAATTAGTAAAACCAACCACCATATTTCTTCTGTTGAAACGCCCCCAGGGTCTGGGATTTTGCGGGTTTCGGTTGAAGTTGCGGTTGGTATAGAAATCCTTATTAAGATAAGGATATATCCTCTCTTGGGTGAAAGATTTAATGTCTTTCTTGACCTTAACAGATTTTTTATTTTGTTCAATGCGATGGAATTCAGCAACGCTTTTTTTCAATTTTTTCTAACAATTTCTTAGCATCAGTGATTGTGTCAGTCTCATTAATCTGTTTTTCTAGATCTTTAATAGTGTCGGCCAATTTTTTAAGCTCCTCGCCAGCAGTTTCAATTCCCAGAACCAACCAATGTCTGGAGCAAGTGGTGCCAATATGGCTGAATCCTGTGATGTATTTAGGGTTATCTGTGAAGACGCCCGGGATATTGCGTACCTGTAACCCCAATGGTATCATTTTAGATCTTAAGTATTCAGTCAGCATAAGGGTCATAAGCTCCAAGCGTACAAATTTCTTTTTTTGTTTTTCCAAGTCGTCTAAAAGATTAGGGCTACCTGGCAGTGTACTATCGTCTTGATCAGTGAACAGAGAGCGGCCAGCACATATCTTATCAATGTATTCATCCGAATACAGTGGAGGCAGATTGGACATTACAGTGAATTCAAATGGGAAGGTGGGAGAAGAATAGAAGGGACAAGGTGATCGACGAGAGGGAAGTGAGGAAAGTGACCCACTCCTAAAAGTGGAAGGACAAGCTAAGCCCTTGCAATCAGACGATTGCGCAGTCAGAATATGAAACACAACAAGGGCACCCAAACGAGTCAACATAGGACCTCGGGGAACTTATAAGTGGAAACAACAGCGGTCCTATGTAGAGGGATGATTGCTCACAAAGGATAAATATAGACACAGTGGATGCTATATTCTTAGTTGACTTGCCCAGCCGGGCAGAGGTCTAATATTTAATTCTCAACACAATATTTATAAAGTACCTTCAACAATTTTTTGGAGGGGGGCACAAGCCTGTACCCACAAGTTTACAGATTGTCATGGTTAGCAGAGGGGATAGAGAGTAGAGAAGAGTTTTAGGCAAAAAAGCTGTTATATTTCTGTGAAGATAGCAATAACAGTATTAGCATTCACACCATTACTCCAGTTATAGTGATTAATACACAAAAAAGTATATGGTGTAGCAAGTGTATTCATCCCACTACACAGTTACAGGGATCATCATCAGGACTTATATAGAGCCTAATTATTCCTAGCCATGATAGCCTAAAGGAGAAAAAAGGGGAAAAAAGGACATTTGTCCAAGGGAGGACACATTTTATTGATCAATACTGGTTTACATTTGTCAAATGATCATAAAGTGTTGCCATATGGGCCTACATCCAGGGTGTGCATATAAGGTGAAGTAACCAATTAAAAACAGGTTGTTCACAAAGACTACAAGGTTTGCATTTAAGGTGAAGTAATCGGTAGTTCACAATGATTGCAAGTCTAACGGAACCATTTATTTCAGACATTTCATTCATGCATGAGTTGTTGACCTAGGTGATTGTGTGCACACACGATCTCAATAGAGTGTTCCAGCGAGTGTGAGCAACTCCTGTGGAGGTGCTACTTCCGTGGTGACTGGCTTGTGCCATGAGGTCGGAGGTTACGATGGTGGTGGCGCAGTGATAAGTGATGAAAGGTCAAAGAGCGGCGCGTTTGCAAGATAAAAAGTGCCTAGAGAACCTGTCACGCAAGTTACAACTACCGCGGTGAGCGGGAGGCAAGCAGTGAATAATACAGAGTTAAGTGAAAACGATCTGACGAGTGCCTGGAGAGCATGGGATCCGCATGCGGGAGGCTCGCAGCAGGTACCGGCCGGTAACCGTTGAGGGCTGCAGTGGAGATCTATAAAAGAGCAGGGGATCTATGAGAAATTGGAGCGCAACGAGGAGTGAGGCACTGAGCCGTGCTGTGAGGCGGTGACTTACCCGGAGAAAAATTAGTTCAGGATCACTTGGGCAGTATTAAAGGGAACTACAATCATCCAGTTAAACTGCGGGGAACAATCTCCTAAGGGGAGAAACAATTATTAAGTCCCGCGTAAGAACGGCAAGGCGTGCAAAACAGGGCGTTTGATTAAGTAGCTTACCCCGTTTGAGAATCGGCGCGCCAGCAATGGGCGAGGTCGTCAAGGGGAGCCTGGGGGAAGGAAGGAGTGAAAGCGTGTTAATGGGACTAAAGGAGGCCCCGCATATTAAAGCTAGGGAACAGCCCTTAGCTTACCTTCACAGCAATCTGCAGTCGCTTCCCGGGCCGGTGCAATGGCAAACCGGCCAGGAAGTAAGTTATAGCTGCGTGATTGGAGGGGGCGGTCATATGTTCAGGTAGACACAGAGGAAGGACTCTTCCAGGGCAGTCAGGGGATATGTGATTGGACAGGACAGTCACATGGCTGGGTGATTAAAATAAAGGAAGGACAATAATGGCGGCCATGTTATGTGAGGGAGTGACCCGAGGGGGAATAATAGTGAGCAAGTGGCAGTGAGACTAACACTGTTCAGTGGAAAACAACAAAAGATAATTAAAAGCATGCACATTTAAGTGTTCCACACATTGCACTGCGAATTCAACTGTAAGGGACCCAAACCCCAGCACTCTATGTAAGATTGGTCCAGTCCTCTTGCTGGTTAAGTCCAGAGTTTAAGCTATCAGTGCGTAGTATCCATTTCAATTCTTCCTTATTTAGAAGTTTGGACAAATCTCCACCTCTTGGTGGTAGAGTAATTTGGCTGATCACAGTCCATCTCAGGTCATTTTCGGTGTGCCCTTTGTTAGTGAAATGTTCAACAAGAGGGGCTTTCTCAACTTTGCATCTGATCCTACTGCAGTGTTGTGAGATTCTCAGTTTGATCTTCTGCTTGGTTTGTCCCACGTAGATCATATTGCATGGGCACAATTATTAATATTATTATTAATGAGTTTTATATCGCGCGTGGTTACCCTTGGGCATCCCGTCGCTCATCCAGAGAGACACACCATAGCAGGAAACAAAAGCGTTAGGCAGGGAACAGATGAGTCTTTAAAAGTTTGCGAAAACGTAAGGTACCCGTTTCGGAGCGCAGGTCCAGCGGGAAGGAATTCCACAATATTGCCACATTTATGGAAAATCTTCTACCTCCGGTCCTAGCCTTCCTTACTCTCGCGACTCGCAACAGATGTTGGTGATCAGAGCGAAGGGAACGTGGGGCCTTGTAGGATTGCACCATACCCCGTAGGAAAGGTGGTGCTTTCCCCTGGAGAATCTTGTGGGCCATACAAAGTTCCTTGAACTTCACCCTCTCTCTAATAGGGAGCCAATGAAGTGCCTGCAGTGCGGGGCGAGCTGATTGCCGCCTAGGAAGGTCCGTCAAGAGCCTAGCAGCAGCATTTTGTACTTGCTGCAATTTGTTTAAAGTTGATTCTGGAGCCCCCAGAAACAGTGCATTGCTGTAATCCAGACGTGAAATGATGAGCCCCTGAATTAGTAACCTCCTGGAGGCTATCAGGAGGAGGGGAAGGATCTTCCGAGCTGACCGGAGCAGGCCAAAGCACACGCCTGCGGTCTTTTTAGTGTGTGTCTTAAAAGACAGGTCCTGCTCCAGCCACACCCCCAAGCTCTTAATCTCCTGTTTGGGGGTAGGTGGCGCTCTCAGACAACTAGGCCAGCTACTGGGGGATAAGGAGGGAGGGGAGTTCCCTAGCATCATCAGTTCAGTTTTTGACCCGTTAAGTTTAAGTGCTGAATTGCACATCCAAGTGAAGATCCTAGCTAAACGTGTGTGCAGCCGGTCGGGTTGGTTCGCTGATTGGGGAAGGCCTACCACCAACTGGGTATCATCAGCATAGCTGATAATCTTGATACCCAGTGGCAGCACCACACTCTCCAGTGGGGCCATATAAATGTTGAACAATGTGGGGCTCAACGAAGAGCCCTGTGGCACACCACACTGGAGAGGGACCGATGTTGACTTCTCGTGGCCTTCCCAGACCTCAAACGTCCGGTCTTCCTGAAAGGACGCGAGCCATTTCAGGGCCATCCCGGAGACCCCCACCCCCGACAGCCGTTGGAGTAACACCGGGTGGTCTACGGTGTCAAATGCCGCACTGAGGTCCAGGAGGATCACTGCCACCGATCCCCCTGAATCCAAAATGCTCCTGGCATTCTCCACGACTGCCAACAAGGCAGTGTCCGTCCCCTGGCCGGGGCAAAAACCCGTTTGGGAGTCCCCCAGAAGGGAGTTGGATTCCAAAAAGCCCGATAGACAACTATTAACAAGTTTCTCCCCCACCTTGTTAAGGCCAGGGAGTAGGGAAATAGGCCTAAAGTTAACAAGGTCGGCAGGGTCCAGGCTAGGCTTCTTCAGGAGAGCCTTAACTACCGCTCCCTTCCAACTGGGGGGCACCACTCCTTGAGTGAGGGATAGATTTATAAGGTCCGTCACTGGACCGCCGATGGTAGAGGCTACCTGCTTCATATATTTCATCGGTACAGGGTCTCTCGGGGACCCACTCTTCACGGTCGCCAAAACCCTGAGGGCTTCTTCCACAGTGACTGGGCCGAAGGAGTCCAGCTCCGCTGTCCGCACCCCGGGCTGAGACCCTGGGTTACCAACCGAGAGTGTCTCCTGGGCTGGCCGAGGTAGGGATGCCAAGATGTTTTCTATTTTGATTTTGAAGAAAGAGGCAAGTTCTGAGCATTTCTCACGTGGGTTATCGTGAATGACCAGAGGTTCGGGAGTTTTCAAGAGTTCTCTGATACCCTTAAACGATTCTTTCGAAGAGTTGGAAGAGAGACCTATTCTCTCCTTGAAAAACTCAGATTTCGCAACCCGGATGGCGGATTTGTAGTTACTGAGAGCCGCCCGATATTCACTCTGGCTCGCTTCACCCCAGTCCTTCCTCCAGGTCCGCTCCAACCTCTTGCAGCCCTTCCTCAGGGTTCTCAGCTCTGGCGTGTACCAAGGAGCTGATCCCACTCTCCTACCCCTAGTAAGAAGTCTTTTCTTAGGGAGGATGGCATCGAGCGAGTTGGTCAACCAGGTGTTTAGATTCTCATCAGCTACTAACGGGTCAAGCCCGGAAGAGGGTCGGGACGCCTCCAAGTGTACCGCCCAGATGTCGACTGGGAGCCTAGACCAGGCTCTTTCCACCGTGTATACCCTAGGTGTTGATGCCACTGGGACGTCAAACTGCCACCGGGCCGGAACCATGAAATGGTCTGTCCAGGGCAAGGCCAGCGCGGGCAGTACTTTAAGGCGATCCGAGTTTGAGAAAAGAGGATCGAGCAGGTGTCCCTTCCCATGCGTTTCTCCCGAATTGACCAGGTTAATCTCAAACGCTTTCAAATCACACTGCAGATCTACTCCCAGGGAATTAGAGGGGTCATCGAAATGGATGTTAAAATCCTCCAATGCCACAAAGTTGTCAGTGGAGGAGGCAAGAAGCGCGACCGTTTCTAGAAAGGAATTGAGGAAATTACCCATAATCCCAGGTGGGCGGTAAATAAGGAGGCCAGTCAAGGACGAGGAGGGTGACAGGCGTAGAGAGAACTGACAGCTCTCGCAGTCGCTCATCCCTCCATCCTGAGCCTTACAGATTAACGTATCCCTGTAAAGGATGGCAATTCCTCCTCCCCGCCCCACTGGTCTGTCTAGATGGAATATGAGGAAACCAGGTGGAAGTGCTCTGACCATATCCGGGCCGGAGCAGGAGGAGATCCAGGTCTCTGTTAAAAACAGCACATCCAGCTTATGATCAAGAATAAGGGAGTTGATTTCAGTCGCGTGACTGGGTAGGGACCGGCAATTCAACAGGGCTATTGATAACACGGAATTGTCTGAGGCGGAATCCTGACTTATATTACAGGCCCCGCAAGGCAGGAACGGTAGTCCTCCCTCGTGAGCGAACCTACATGTGGTGGATTTCAAAGACCGCCAAGCCATGAGTTCCTCCCTCATGTACCTAATGCGATTTGGAGATGGATCCCGTGAATCGGGCAGGGGGACCGGCCCTGAGCCCGTCTGGGCCGGGACGGGCACAGACGGGCTGAACTCTGGCGTAACTCCGGCGTCAATCCAGCATCCCCGCTGCGCTTGGCCGCTGCGCGTCAGCATTGCTGTCCATATGCTCGCCTAGCGAGTAGCAAAAGTACTACAGCACGCAATGAGCCCCACTCACCCAAAATGGCCGCCACTGGTCAGGGGCAGAGGACCCGCAAAAAGCGGTGAAATACCACAATTATGGTGCGAGAGTAATGGCAGAGGTGGGAGTATGCTAGGCCAAGCTTCTAAAAACCGGGGATAAGTGTCCAAAACAAGATTTAAAGTAAAGACAAAAACGGGTATTTAAAAACAAGGAGCTGTCGAATACAAGCGCTGCAGGTCTGGCGCTAACGCTGGAATAGGGCGCGCTGCCAGATTAACCTGCCTATATGCTCCCCTAGCGAGTAGAAAAAGGACTACAGCACGCAATGAGCCCCACTCACCCAAAATGGCCGCCACGAGTCAGGGGCAGAGGACCCGCAAAAAGCGGTGAAATACCACAATTATGGTGCGAGTGTGATGGCAGAGGTGGGAGTATGCGAGGCCAAGCTTCTAAAAACCGGGGATAAGTGTCCAAAACAAGATTTAAAGTAAAGACAAAAACGGGTATTTAAAAACAAGGAGCTGCCGAATACAAGCGCTGCAGGTCTGGCGCTAACGCTGGAATAGGGCGCGCTGCCGGATTAGCCTGCCTATATGCTCGCCTAGCGAGTAGAAAAAGGACTACAGCACGCAATGAGCCCCACTCACCCAAAATGGCCGCCACGAGTCAGGGGCAGAGGACCCGCAAAAAGCGGTGAAATACCACAATTATGGTGCGAGTGTAATGGCAGAGGTGGGAGTATGCGAGGCCAAGCTTCTAAAAACCGGGGATAAGTGTCCAAAACAAGATTTAAAGTAAAGACAAAAACGGGTATTTAAAAACAAGGAGCTGCCGAATACAAGCGCTGCAGGTCTGGCGCTAACGCTGGAATAGGGCGCGCTGCCGGATTAGCCTGCCTATATGCTCGCCTAGCGAGTAGAAAAAGGACTACAGCACGCAATGAGCCCCACTCACCCAAAATGGCCGCCACGAGTCAGGGGCAGAGGACCCGCAAAAAGCGGTGAAATACCACAATTATGGTGCGAGTGTAATGGCAGAGGTGGGAGTATGCGAGGCCAAGCTTCTAAAAACCGGGGATAAGTGTCCAAAACAAGATTTAAAGTAAAGACAAAAACGGGTATTTAAAAACAAGGAGCTGCCGAATACAAGCGCTGCAGGTCTGGCGCTAACGCTGAAATATGGCATATACCAAGTTACAGCTGTTACAGTTGGTAAAAGTACGCAAAACATTTTTCACTTCACCAAAGACAAACTCTTTTGACTCAATACAGAAATCACACACCACGCAACTACCACATTTGGAGTATCCCTTCAGAGGGGGAAGTTCCCATAGATCCAGAAGTGTGTGCGCTGGTTTAGGTGAAGGAAGAGCAGCCCTTACCAGGTGGGCCCTGAGATTTTTGCTTCTCTTAAAAGCAAACATTGGGGGTTCAAGATTAAGATCTCCAGAATTGAGGATATGCCAGTTTTTCTTAATACTTTTGCAGATCTTGTTGGACACTGCAGAAAAAGGTGTGACACATACTAGTTGGTCAGATTGCTTTTTTTCTTTAGGTTCCAAAAGGGATTCACGCGGGCAGTACCAGGCCCTCTTCATGGCATTTTTCACTAAGCGGTGTGGGTAGCCTCTGAATCTTAGTTTGTCTGCCAGTATGTTTGCTTCCCTGAAATAATCCGCCTTGAGAAAGCAATTGCGTCTCAGACGTAAAAATTGGGAATAGGGCAAGCTATCTCTCAGGGCTCGTGGGTGACAACTGCTGTAGCTCAGCAGAGTATTCCTCTCAGTAGGCTTACGAAATAGAGATGTAAACAGTAAGCCGTCTTTATGTTGTATACAGAGATCCAGGAATGGGATGCTCGTTTTGCTGTGGGTTAGGGTAAACGTTAGGCCATTACAATTGTTATTAAGCCAGTGCTGGAATAATGGCAAGGCTTCAGTAGGGCCTTTCCAAATCATAAAAACATTATCTATATAACGTTTCCATTGCACCAGTCCCTGGTGGAAGAGGTTGGTGGTCGGTAACATGATGTCACACTCAAGCCAGTCCATGTAAAGAATGGCCAAGGTAGGGGCAAAAATCGCGCCCATTGAAGTTCCCTTCACCTGTTGAAAGTATTTACTATCAAACATAAAGAAATTCTGAGTTAGGCAAATTTCAAGTAGTTGAATAATGAAAAGTGTAGGTACCGTGTGTGGGCGTGGTCTAGTGTTAAGAATTTGTTCCATGACTAGTAGGGCTTCTGTCTGAGGAATGTTCGTGTACAGTGATTCAACATCAAGAGTACACAAAGTTTCAGTAGTAGGATCAAATGGGTGGTTCTCAATTAAGTTGATCATGTACATGCTGTCGCACACATAGCAGACTGTACAAGGCACTAAATCTTTCAAAAAATAATTTACATAGTGCCCCAAGGGTTCCAACACAGAGCCACAGCCAGAGACTATGGGTCGGCCGGGGGGGTCATCCAACCGTTTATGAATCTTAGGCAGGGTGTAAATAACTGGGGTACGGGGATGGTCCACATTCAAAAAATTTAATTCATGTTTGGTAAGATCCGGTTTCAAAGGCTTCAGTCGTAACCTTTCTAATCAATGTTTGGAGTTCTTTCGTGGGATTAGTATTAAGCCTACAGTAGTGGTCTGTGTTGGAAACCTGACGCAACAATTCAGTATTGTAGTTAAGTACATTTTGTAGGACAATCCCACCCCCTTTATCAGCGGGCTTAATGATTAACTCATGATTAACTCATGATTAACTGTGATCAGCCAAATTACTCTACCACCAAGAGGTGGAGATTTGTCCAAACTTCTAAATAAGGAAGAATTGAAATGGATACTAAGCACTGATAGCTTAAACTCTGGACTTAACCAGCAAGAGGACTGGACCAATCTTACATAGAGTGCTGTGGTTTGGGTTCCTTACAGTTGATTTCGCAGTGCAATGTGTGGGACACTTAAATGTGCATGCTTTTAATTATCTGTTGTTGTTTTCCACTGAACAGTGTTAGTCTCACTGCCACTTGCACACTATTATTCCCCCTCGGGTCACTCCCTCACATAACATGGCCGCCATTATTGTCCTTCCTTTATTTTAGTCACCCAGTCAAGTCACTGTCCTGTCCAATCACGTATCCCCTGACTGCCCTGGAAGAGTCCTTCCTCTGTGTCTACCTGAACATGTGACCGCCCCCTCCAATCACGCAGCTATAACTTACTTCCTGGCCGGTTTGCCATTGCACCGGCCCGGTAAGCGACTGCAGATTGCTGTGAAGGTAAGCTAAGGGCTGTTCCCTAGCTTTAATATGCGGGGCCTCCTTTACTCCCATTAACACGCTTTCACTCCTTCCTTCCCCCAGGCTCCCCTTGACGACCTCGCCCATTGCTGGTGCGCCGATTCTCAAACGGGGTAAGCTACTTAATCAAATGCCCCGTTTTGCACGCCTTGCCGTTCTTACGCGGGACCTAATAATTGTTTCTCCCCTTAGGAGATTATTCCCCGCAGTTTAACTGGACGATTGTAGTTCCCTTTAATACTGCCCAAGTGATCCTGAACTAATTTTTCTCCGGGTAAGTCACCGCCTCACAGCACGGCTCAGTGCCTCACTCCTCGTTGCGCTCCGATTTCTCATAGATCCCCTGCTCCCTTATAGATCTCCACTGCAGCCCTCAACGGTTACCGGCCGTTACCTGCTGCGAGCCTCCCGCCGATCGTGGTATGTCTATATGCGGATCCCGTGCTCTCCAGGCACTCGTCAGATCGTTTTCACTTAACTCCGTATTATTCACTGCTTGCCTCCCGCTCACCGCAGTAGTTGTAACTTGCGTGACAGGTTCTCCAGGCACTTTTTATCTTTTTATCTTGCAAACGCGCCGCTCTTTCACCTTTCATCACTTATCACTGCGCCACCACCATCGTAACCTCCGACCTCATGGCACAAGCCAGTCACCACGGAAGTAGCACCTCCACAAGAGTTGCTCACACTCGCTGGAACACTCTATTGAGATCGTGTGTGCACACAATCACCTAGGTCAACAACTCATGCATGAAGGAAATGTCTGAAATAAATGGTTCCGTTAGACTTGCAATCATTGTGAACTACCGGTTACTTCACCTTAAATGCAAACTTTGTAGTCTTTGTGAACAACCTGTTTTTAATTGGTTACTTCACCTTATATGCACACCCTGGATGTAGGCCCATATGGCAACACTGTATGTCACACATGTCACAAATTATGATCATTTGACAAATGTAAACCAGTATTGATCAGTAAAATGTGTCCTCCCTTGGACAAATGTCCTTTTTTCCCCTGTTTTCTCCTTTAGGCTATCATGGCTAGGAATAATTAGGCTCTATATAAGTCCTGATGATGATCCCTGTAACTGTGTAGTGGGATCGAAACGGCGTCGACACTTGCTACACCATATACTTTTTTGTGTATTAATAACTATAACTGGAGTAATGGTGTGAATGCTAATTCTGTTATTGCTATCTGCACAGAAATATAACAGCTTTTTTGCCTAAAACTCTTCTCTACTCTCTATCCCCTCTGCTAACCATGACAATCTGTAAACTTGTGGGTACAGGCTTGTGCCCTCCTCCAAAAAATTTTTGAAGGTACTTTATAAATATTGTGTTGAGAATGAAATATTAGACCTCTGCCCGGCTGGGCAAGTCAACTAAGAATATAGCATCCACTGTGTCTATATTTATCCTTTGTGAGCAATCATCCCTCTACATAGGACCGCTGTTGTTTCCACTTACAGCGTTACACAGCAATGCCAGCACTTTATGAACACTGGCTTGCCTTCTGCCCTAGCTTTGTTTGCTTCTGCTTTGCGAGTGTTTTACAGAAAGTCCGTTTTTCATTCTGGTTTATGGTGGCACTCCCTAGTAGTTTTACCATGTTTCTCCTGTGATTGCCGACATAAAAAAAATTGTAATACAGGAGATGGCATAAAGTTGATGACCCCCCATTTCCGCTTTAATTACACCGTAGACGAGGACCGGCATTAACTGTGCGCCATTGCAATCAGTGCAGGGATCGATTTATAATCGCGCAAGAACCACACTCCACGCTGTTACTTGAAGTGTAAAAGGCCATTTTATTAGGACAAGGTTGCAATCCTTTCAACTTTATTACATAGTACATAAATGCAATAAATATACTCTCCCCATCTCCTTCCGACTCACTCTCCATTCCTCCTTCTCAAACCATCTCACCTGTTTGACTCTTCCCCATTCACACGGTGACCTCCTTCCTCTACCCATTCTCACCTTCACTTGCCCTCCGCGCATCCTCTGTTGAATTTCCTTCATTGCCTCCCGCGCCCCGCTATCAGTCACCCGTGTACCGTTCTCCCCCCTGAGGGGTGGATCCGCCCGTATGTGACTCACCACCCCTCCAAAGAACCGTCACACCACTGCAACCTGCCCTAAACTGGCACGTTCATGACCCAAAATCACCCCAGGCCATCGCTTAAGACCTGTAGGGTGGGTGGGTGGACAAAGTTTGACATTACCATCCCGGTGGTGCTCAGGAGTTATGAAGAGGCTGTTTCCTCCTCTTCCGACTCCTTATGGCCTCCTAATCCCACCCCTTCCCCTTGACCCTTCTAATCCCACCCTCCACCTTGTCCTTCCGGTCCCGCGCGAATTCCCAAGGGGAAGACTGGTCTGCGACCTTTACTTCCCCTGGGGGCCGCATCGCGCAAGAACCATACTCCACGCTGTTACTTGAAGTGTAAAAGGCCATTTTATTAGGACAAGGTTGCAATCCTTTCAACTTTATTACATAGTACATAAATGCAATAAATATACTCTCCCCATCTCCTTCCGACTCACTCTCCATTCCTCCTTCTCAAACCATCTCACCTGTTTGACTCTTCCCCATTCACTCGGTGACCTCCTTCCTCTACCCATTCTCACCTTCACTTGCCCTCCGCGCATCCTCTATTGAATTTCCTTCATTGCCTCCCGCGCCCCGCTATGAGTCACCCGTGTACCGTTCTCCCCCCCCGAGGGGTGGATCCGCCCATATGTGACTCACCACCCCTCCAAAGAACCGCCAACCAGGGAACCCCCGGAGGGCGGTTCCCTGCCCCACCCCCGTGTGCATCGATTGCATCCGCCACCCTGTGGCGTCCGGTGGCTGACCAGCCACCACCTTACCGCGCGTCTCGGGCACACAAATAACCTATGCGAGGCAATCCCCGACCAGGAAAGATGCCCCCCTTTCGCTGTAAAGGACCAAGCCCACTTTTTTTTGCAAGCCGTGTAATCCGACCTTCGCCGGGCCAAACCATATCAGTGACAGGAGTCCCTCTTTGTCGGTGAACGACCATCCACCCCTGTATCCGTGCCCCAGATTCACCAATCACATTCCCAATCAGTTGTCGGGATGCTGCCTGCCTTTTTATGGTGAACGACCATCCAACAACCATTACTGCGTCCCGCGTAACAAAGCACATATTTTGGGCCATTCGTTGCTAAAGGTGCCCCCCCCCATGATGACTGACCATCCACCGCCATTCCTGCACCTCAAGTAAGTAAATAGGAATTCTGTCCAACCCAATTCTGTCCAACATTGAGCGCGACGAAAGCTCACCTCCAGGTGAAACGGCCATCCACCCTCTGCTCGCCACCAGTGCTACAGAGAAAAATTCACAGGCCAAACATCCACCCTCTGCTTGCCGCCAGTGCAACAGAGAAAAATTCACAGGCCAAACACATTCTCCAAAAAGGCGCCCCGCCTCAGTGAACGAACATCCACCTTTTTGCTTGCCCCCCAATCGAAACCGCCAGGATTCTCAGGCCAGAAACCTTGCTCATGTCAAGCTACCCTTTCTCGGTGAACAACCATCCCCAGATTGCTTGCCTCCATTGGAAAACAAATTTGAATGAACCGAAACTTTGTGCGTTACAAGTGCTCCTCCCCGCGGTGAGTGACCACCCACCCATTTACTCAATCGAATTAAACAGATAGGATCCTTGGATCAAAACCCCGCTCATAGAAAAAAGAGCCCCGTTTGCGGTGAACGACCATTCACCCTTTGCTTGCCTCCAATCGAAACCGCCAGGACTCTCGCGGCCGAAACTTGCTCCTGTCAAGTGCCCCCTGAACGGTGAACGACCATCCACCCCATTGCTTGTCTTCCACTAAAACCAAATATGACTGGCACCGAAACTTTATGCGTTACCAGTGTACCCCCGCGGCGAATGACCATCCCCCATGTACTCATCCCAATTGAAACAGATAGGATTCTCAGGCCAAACCTAGTTAGTGCCAAGTCCCCTCTTTTTTTTGTGAACGGCCATCCACCTTCTCATCCACCTCCACTGTAAACCTATATGATTCAATGTGACCGACACTTTACTTGTGACATGTGCCCCCTTCGCGGTGGACGACCATCCACCCTATGCTTGTATTCAGCGTATCAAAAGATTCTTGCGGGACCAAATCCGCATGCGACAAGCATCCCCTCCAAGTTGAACAACCATCCACCTCACATGGCTGCCTCCCGTGTACACAGACAGCCTTCTTGTTCTCCATTTCAACCTGTGCCAAGCTCCCCCTTTGGGGTGAACGACCATCCACCTTCTTGCCTGCTACCAGTATAACGGAAAAGTCAGTGCCCAAACTGTGCTGTTGACGAGATCCCCTTCATCGGTGAGCACCCATCCTCCCTTTAGCTTGTTTTCAATGTAGATAGATAGGATGCTGGGACCCCAAAACCTTATTAATGCCGTGTCCCCTTCAGTGGACGACCATCCACCCTCCTGCTCGCCACCATTGTAGACAGATAAAATTAGATCAGGCTGAAACTTGGTTCGTGTCACTTTCCCCTCATGCTTTGAACGACCAGTCCACCTTCTGCCCCCATCCTGTGTAGGCCGTTCAGAACTCTGTAGGCCAAACTTTGACTGTGACCAGAGCCCCCTTTCGGTGAACGACCATCCACCACCAGGGCCCGCTCCCAATTACTCCAGTAACACGTATGGACGGGCCGACCCTGCCCCTGCAGGTGACCCCCCCGGCGCAATTCACTACCCCAACCTGTACCTTCGTCATTCAATAGCTCCCCTTGACGACTTATTCCGCTGCGAGGCCCAACGTCAGCACAGCGATCTGATTGCCACCATCATCTGCTTCCTTGCACCATCATGTCCCACTCTGTGCATCATCACGTAAAGCCATAACAAAACTCTCCCACCAGACATCCGTCTCCCACCCGAAACGTTGGAATGGGCAACTCCTCATTTTACATGCACACTGTCAGCATTCAAACCCAAACCCTCAAATTCGTCCCCCATATTCCTACATCATCGTACAGCCCTTGGGCAACTGGCTAAATCGCCTCTTCTGACGGTCCCTGCCCAGGAGAAAAAGGGGGACCACTCCTGCCAGGCGACCGCCTGGGGTCCTGCTCCACTCCCAACTCCTGTAGTAGAAAAGAACAAATAGTCCTGCATGAAGTGTGTCCTCCGTCCCTTAGCCCCCCCGTCCGACAAATGTCCAGTCGCCACGTCAACACAGAAACACTGTGACGAACCCCTGCAACCCTGAATCCTGCAGCCGCTCCCCCCCCTCCGCCTGTCATCTCTGAAACGGCCCCCGTAGGCAGCCCCCTTGCCTATGAAGCCTAAAAACGATCTACAGCAATGAGCTCCCACCACCTTCCTTCGAAAAACAAACACCCCCAGTCCTATGCCTCCGATCACAAGAAAATAATCTCAGTGCCCGCGGAGGTCGCCCCCCCAACCGTAACCCCTAAAAAACCACCCAGATTCCAGGCACCCAGACAAACCATCCTCACAAAGCGCCTAGAGCAGCAAAATCGCCCTGCTTGAGAATCAGGTGCCCCCAACATGCACCTCAAAGCACACCAGCCACAATGCCGGTCACCCATCCAAAACAGTACTTCAACAAACAGGGGCAGCATATCAGGCAAAAACCCATCTCCTTATAGCCCAAACCTCACGCCCTTCCACTCCTACGCCGGACCGCAGTATCTGCAGCATCTGTGTCAGTCATCCACGTCCACGCCGCCATCTACTCCCGCCTCCAGCGTCCCCAGATCCAATCCTGCCTCTGCGCTGGACTCCCGGCCTCCTCCCTATGACAGTGAAACGCCATGAGCCCCATGGCCTCGACCCAACCGCCGGACTTCCTAGACCCCTCAATCCCCCACCTGTCAGGCCGCTTATTCCACCTATTACTGTGTTGCAGCAGTCGGCCCCTCCGGCCCCCAAGCGCTTCCCCCACTCCGAGAAATACACCGTGACCCTTGGCAATGAATTACAACCACGCCAAACCAACAAAAAAACCCTTTTCTCAACAATCCAACTAGCATCCGGCGTGCCCTGTCAGTCCCAGTCCAGTCCTATGCCTACCCGTCACCCGACCGTGAACCGTACACCAGCCTCCCTCGTTCCCTCCCCACCCCCCCAATGCACCCCGGCCAACCAGCTGTAGAACCTTATCAATGCAGCTCCCCCTTTTGCCCCCATCCATAGATCTGTACCTGAGAGTCCATCCAGGACCTCCTTCTCGTGTCCAGTCAATGGTGTTCCCGCATGTGCCGTCACCGCACTCGCCTGTAACCGTACTTGTCTCCTGCAGCACCACAAAACAAACAAATCACCTGGACCCCCCCCCACCCCTTGGGCAACCCTTCTGTACTGCATTCTGCACTCCACTAACCCACTCCCAATTCACACAGCATACCCCCCCCCCCCACAGTCATGTCCGCACCCTTCACTCCTCAGCAGACTACCATGCCGCACGTCAAAAGTCACACACTGGTCATTGTTTCAATTAATTCAAAGTGCTGCAATGCTTGAGCTGCGCGATCCCACGATGGAGGGCAGGCTGCCGCGGACCCCCCTACTGCTTCCGGCCAGCGTTTGGAGGCCGTTGTGCGCCCCACTGGCATCCTCTTCTGCCGGAACAAATCCGGTCCAGGTTCCCCCCCCAACCAGGTTGTTCCAACCAGGTGGGGCCCGGGCACCACCGGGCCTCACGCCGTGCTGGCGGTCCCTCAACACTATGCCCAGAGTCCCAAACCTCACCTGCGTACCCGACCGCCCCCCCTAGGCCCTCCCACGCAGCACCCCAACCAAGCCCCTGCAATAACCGACATCGCCACGCTCTGAAGGTGTCACACGCCATAACTGCCCTAAAGCAACCACACTGTCTATGTATCCACTGTATGCAGAGGGGGCTGCAGTTAACAAACTCCCTAGACGACCCCCCCCGGGTGCAGGTCCGTGATAGGGGGGGGGCCCAAGCAATTCAAAGCGAGCCGCAGCATATAGCCCCTCCCCCCCGCCCATGTGCGTTCCAGCCGGGCCTCGCAAATTGGGAAGAGATAATTTACGGGCGGGGCCCTGCTCCGAGGTCCCCCACCCAAAGGCAGCCAACTCGCATCGACGCCACCCCCCTCCCGGCGGCCATCCTGCTCAAAATGTGGCACATCAAGGGCCCCCTCCCGCCCAGCGCCGGCCCCACTTGTGCCTCAAAGTCGCCCCCCCCCGCAAAGGAACCGAGCAACACGCAGGCAGCCACAGAGAAAACCGGGCCTGGCGCCCCCCGCCCAAACTCCCGCCGGACGCCGGAACAGGGTGCCCACGCAGCTTTCACAGCCCTTATCGCAGCGTGCGCCCAGCCCCAGCACGCCCTACGCTGACCCTCCGTCGGTGCCTCCGCCTGATCCGCTCGCTGGCAACAGCCTCCCTACCGCCCGCACCGCAGACCGCAAACCCTAACAGGGTGCCAGAGCCGGTACACAGACAAAATATCGAGTTTTAAATTTCGATATACAATTATATCGAAGTTTAAATATCGATGGGACATAATATAGAAGGTAAGTAATATCGATAGTCTTAATATCGATATTAGTATGATATTAGTAATATCGAAGTTTTAAATATCGATGTCAATAATATCGAAATAAATAATTTCGATGTTACTAATATCAATTTTTAAATAAATTTTGTGTATATTATATTGTATTTATTATGTTTTATTATTTATTTTTAATGTAATTTAATTAAATATTGTCTTTTAGTACTGTAGCGGGTTGTGGGTTTATAGGGGAATAGGGTGGGAAGTAATTTAATTATGTTAAATTAATTATTAATTAGTAGGAATTATTAATTAATTAATTGAGAATTAATTTTTAATTAATTTTAATTAATTGATTAATTGATAAATATGTTCTGTAGCGGGTTATGGGTTTATAGGGGAATAGGGTGGGAAGTAATTTAATAATAATTAATTAATTAATATATGTTTGTAAATATTTTTAATTAATAATTAATTGGTAATTAATTAATATTAATTAGTTAATTAATTATTATAATTTTGTACATATTTTTAATTATTAATTAGTTGGTAATTAATTAGTTAATTACATTAATTAGAGTAATATTTTTGATATATAATTTTTTGTTATTCTTAATTAATTAATTGGGAAAAATAATATTAATTATTACATTAAATTAATTACAGCTAATGTGCTAATATATTTACTTTATTGTTATTGTTAATTAATAATTAATTGGTAATTAAATAATATTAATTAATTTTGGGTAAAGGAGTATTTTTAGGGTTCAGGGTCAGTTTTGGGTTTTTGAGTAAAGGGGTATTTTTAGGGTTCAGGGTCAGTTTTGGGTTTTTGGGTAAAGGGGTATTTTTAGGGTTCAGGGTCAGTTTTCAGTTTTTGGGTAAAGGGGTATTTTTAGGGTTCAGGGTCAGTTTACAGTTTTTGGGTAAAGGGGTATTTTTAGGGTTCAGGGTCAGTTTTCAGTTTTTGGGTAAAGGGGTATTTTTAGGGTTCAGGGTCAGTTTTCAGTTCTTGGGTAAAGGGGTATTTTCTGGGTTCAGGGTCAGTTTTCAGTTCTTGGGTAAAGGGGTATTTTTTGGGTTCAGGGTCAGTTTTCAGTTTTTGGGTAAAGGGGTATTTTTAGGGTTCAGGGTCAGTTTTGGGTTTTTGGGGTACAGGGATATTTTTAGGGTTCAGGGTCAGTTTTGGGTTTTTGGGGTACAGGCGTACAGGGTAAAAATAAAATAAATTTAAATTAAATCAATTCAATGAAATTAAAAAAAATAAAATTACATTAAATTATTAAGTGTTTAATTTATTTTAAATGTATATGTATTAGTTTTAATTTTTTAATTATGTTTTAATATTTTTATTTAATATTTGTAAAATTATATGTATTTTAAAATTATTTTTACATTATTATTAATACATTTAAAAAAACGATATTTTTAATTTCGATATTTTTGTACTACGATATTAATTTTTCGATATTTTTGTACTTACCTTTATGAAGATATGACTCCGATATTTTTGATTTCGATATTTTTGTGCCGATATTTTTGTATGTAGATATTATGTCTGTCGACATTATGTCAGACATTCGCCAGAGCCCATACCCCTAAAAATTTCACAGCATATATCCAGCAAACCGCAGCCAGAAACGAACTCCATTCCCCGCCGACCGACCAGTCGGCCCCTGCCCCAAAACCCCCGCCTACCGACCACAAAGTTTGACATGACCCTCCCGGTGGTGCTCAGGAGTTATGAAGAGGCTGTTTCCTCCTCTTCCGACTCCTTATGCCCTCCTAATCCCACCCCTTCCCCTTGACCCTTCTAATCCCACCGTCCACCTTGTCCTTCCGGTCCCGCGCAAATTCCCCAGGGGAAGACTGGTCTGCGACCTTTACTTCCCCTGGGGGCCGCATTAAAAGATGGCACCTTCTTGTTTCTGTCTCATACTTTTCAAGTTAGGGCAAGCATTATCTTGGTTCACCATCATACAGATGTAGTCAATCCTGACCTGTTAAGAACTTTCAGATGGAATCTGGCCGCTTTCAGGGAAAATAAGGTGTTTTTACGATATTGAAAGAGTCATGTCTTAGTGTCAATTTATGAGTAAATGCAGTGGCGCACAGCAAAATGATGGGGCCACCAAAAGAATGTGGGCTACCCCTCCCCAGACCTCCTCGACCCAGTATTTCATATCTCACTGATATGCTTTAGCCTTGGGCTGAGTGTGCCCCTTTGAAGGTTTGGGGCCCTCTAGAGCCTGCAGTGTCCCGTTACGCCCCTGACCAAATATCGATTTGCTATAGTTGGGTGATTAATTCAAGCATAAGGGTGCAGGAACAACCCTACCCGATCTTATTAGGAACTCCCAGATGTGTACTGAGGTGCTTTTATGATATTTAACGAACTTGTGCCTTTGTGTTAAGATAAGCCTTAACGTAGATTTTCCCAAAAAATTTATTAGATGATCTTTGTTATGGGTCAAGGTGGCCAACATGGTAAAAAGCACTTATGATTAGACGATAGTCGGCACCTTTTCAATATCAAATGTTTAAGCTGTAGATTTGGAGATCAGCTATATAAATATAGGGGCAGTTTGACCCCTTTTAAATGTCACCATATAGTAGACGTTCTTCGGGAAAAATACTTAAGTTTGAATTAATACTTCATAGCAAAGATTATTTGACACACATTCTTTTAGCAATAGGAGGGCATGTACGTCATGCAATGATGGATTTTTCAAGAAATGTACCAATTTATGCTGACTGCTGCTTGAACAACGCAAACGAATTGTAAATAATACAGCAATATACTTAAAAGAAATTGGGATTTACGTGTAGGAGTAAAGTGCAAATACTGGAGTTTTGTTAATCAAATAACATGTGAGAAGCATGGTTCTAATGATTGGATTTGGAATGAAAAATCAATAAAAAGTTACTAAACTTATTAGAGACTAAATGATGTACATTATATTGTGCAGACGACATAAGATATAACGTGTATGGTTTATAGCTATATGATAGCTACATTGTTGGTTGCAACGATAATTAAAATGCGTTATGTGTCTACAGGACAATTTTGTTTACAAAATGATGAAGAGAAGAAAAATTAAACTGTATATGAATGATCTGCTCTAATTATGGTCAATTACAAAGTATGTAAATGGATGGATTTTTTGTAAAGCAATTAAGTGCGGTAAATGGTTATGCTTGGACCATATCTCATTCTAGAAGTACAAATGTCACAATGTGAAATGTTCAGGTATGAGAAAACAAGTTACAAGGTACTAAATGGGAATTTGAATATTTAAACATAAATAAATGATGTAATAATCATCTCTGTGTTGGAGAATAATATAATAAAAACTAGTATAGAATTGATTTTATTGGATCCTTGAGCCTCGATACCAACTCAAGTTGTCATCGTAAGCAAACAGGGATTTTTAACTGACTAACTTTGTATTATGATCGAAAAATATTTATGTAGGTGTTGTTACTTCTGAACAAACAATCTTTCCCGAACTGTGTCTGTTTTTCCCATATCTCTAATGAATTAAATTACTGAAAATATGTTTTCAGCATGATTCACATTTTGATTGGCATTGTTTTTAAATTTATATTTGATTAAAAAACTGTTTTTATTGATCTGCTGTTATAGTTGTGGATATGTTCCCAATGTGAAATTAAATGCTTTTGTTTTAAGATAAATAAATAATTTTATTTGGATGTTTTAACATTTTGGCTAAAGAAAATATTGAATAACAGGTCTTTATGGGACATTTGAAATGCGTGGATATCTCTACGTATTTGGAAATTGTGCACTATTGAAATATATCTAAGGAGAGTGCCTCTCTAACTATAAGCAATCCCTAACAGGTGGTGGCCACACTGGCAGGCAATTGGCATCATCAGCATACATTAACAACCCTGGCATTTGCTGGGTATTCCTAGCATCGGTGTTACAGTGTTTGTGCCCACTGAAAGCTATGTAGCCAGACTCAAAATCCCGACTTTAAGGGTTTTTGTGCAAATCTTAAGTTATCTCTCTTCCTGTGCTTTCTTCAATGTCAGATGATATATACAGTAAAGGGGTGTGGCACTTTTCTGCCTGGGGCTCCAGAAATCCTGGAACCGGCCATTCTATACTTTCAAATTACTCATGGATGAACTTGCATGGTGCTCTGGGCTGGCCTGGTGTCACATAGGTATTCTTATGCTAGGTTCACAATGAAAATCATGTAATTTACATGTTCCTCTAATTAATGTATTCGAGCCATGTAAGGCTGTGGAATCACACCCAATATCAGCAATGTTGTGATTGCCTCATAATTGAACATGCCTGATTGGTTAAATCAACCATTGGCAAACTATCTACTTTTGGTCATTTTCACACCTATAATAGAACCATATTGACCACCGATAACAAACTCAAAGGTTTGGGGGATGTGCTATTTCAAACTGATGATGGGGAAACAGATAGTGGCTTTTGTTGGTTTGTGTTCCCTGAGGGGTGGGAAGGAATGTCACTTTGTGATAGAGCATGAAGCATTAGCTGTGGCATGGGCTGTACAGCATTTTAGAATTTACCTCTGGGGCATGTATTCGTGATCAGGTCTGATCTTCTCCCATTGGTTCAAATATTTCCTTGTAGGGACAATGGGTACTTGAAACCAAGAAACAGGAGGTGGATAGAGAGGGCCAGACTGATTTCAATTATCAATTTGAATGTTTTCCTGCAGAGTGGAACTTTGCAGCAGATTGCCTGTTAAGGCTACCTGTTGAAAGCAGTGAGGAGGGGATGGATCTGTGGTGCGGGTGAGAGAGAAGCCGACTGCACACAATGGCGAAGTCATCATGGATACATTTATAGGGTGAAAAAATGAATGGCCTATTATTAAGGAGAATCATGTTTTTGTCAGGGGATATTGGAGTGTGAGGTAGGGGTTGAGCTTAATAGGTGGAGATTTATTCAAAGAGATGCGTTGGTTCCTCCAAATAATTTCAGGGATATGGTTATCAACCTGGGACATGACGGTCATCTAAGAAGGAACTCAACCTAAGCTAGAATACTTGAATTGTATTTGTGGCCAAATCTTGATCATCAAGTGGAAAAGGTTGTTATGGATTGTTAGTTGTGTAACAAGAGTAACACAAGCAAAATAACTCATACAGCACCATTGCCTTTGTCAGAACCCTTTACTGACGGTGCCAAAGGGGAAACAGGGGTTACTGGGCACAACCGTAGGGCTTGAGATCTTTTACTCCTGATGTCCTGGGGCACAACTTACTACACAGAGCAAATATATGTCATCCACAAACAATTACATAGCCCCCACTTGAGGTCAGGCCCTAATGTTTCTATGGTGATTTCATGTCCCATTCCCCCCTTGCCAGTGCTAAATTAAAGTATGTGGTTTCCGGTGCTTGGCAATGGCACTTTATTGTCAGCACCAGTGGTTATGACAGTCTGCCACATGGTGGCACTGTCTGCCTTTTTTGGGTACAAATAGCAACAGCTGTTTATCAATTAAATATACATTAACATTGACTGATACCTGCCACCCAAGCCATTTGTATAGCTTTGGGGGTTTGAAAAGTATTTTCACACTTGTAAGAGTGTGATGGTTAATAGTTGTGTTGGCAGCGCTGGTGGCGGAAAACAAATCCCAGTCTTTGGTGATCCAGGTGACCCCATGTTGGACATCATGTTGGACATGGCCCTTCTTAGGAGATTTGCCTAAAACCTTTTGCCTTAGGATGCTGGGCGCTTTCCCACTGTAATGGAATCTGAAAGCGCATGCACCCTTCCTACCCATGCTAGGAAGTGGTGCTTACAGAGAGCTCTGTAAATAGGTACACCACATACCTAGGGCAGGTACTGCACCGGTTAATAGTGAAATGCAGTACTGATTGTGCCACCCACCATAAGAGCCATGTATCAAGCCTGCCATTTCAGGAATGTGGGTGCCAGTTGCACCTATTCTCAGGTTGGCCCTTCTAATTCATTAGCCAACCCTCCCTGAGTGGGCCTTCCACTACCAATAGAGCAACAGTAGGGTAAGGGCTGAGGGGTGTAGCAAGTTTTAGGTGAAAGGCAGGGTAGGTGCACATGTGTGTTCCATGCCCAGGTAGTGAAGAAACCCCATGTGGGTTTCAGCTTACCTCATGGGACAACACTGGGGTTTTGCTGGTACTCTTTTTTGTGACCTTTGGTCTCTGGGCACTTTCCAACTGGAAATACAGTTTGAAAGGGCAAGTCCTTCCTACACACATTAGGAAGTGGTGCTTACCTGATGGTTTTAAACATGCCTCAAGCATGTCATTGCCAGACTGTAGGTGTGCACTTACACCTATCAGGTTTAGTAAACTTGTGTCACACCTTCCACTACAGGCCTGTGTGTGCTCAATGGCACTTATGCTCATGTTGGCATTTCTAAACCACTGGCCAATCCTTAGGGGACCTTTCACTCCCACTAGGGGACGCCTGGGGGAAGTCTTCCCGGGTAAAAGCCAGTGGTAGGTGAATGGAAGGGCAGATACACATGTGTGTTCCCTGCCCAGGTATGGAAGAATACCCATGTGTGTTTTCACTACATATGAGGTCTGCTTTTATTATAGGATACTGTGGGGGAATGGTTGAAATAACTGCAATATTGCCTTACAGTGGAGCAGCCTCATAATGTATCCTATCATTGGATTCACACTGTCAAACCTTCTCTTGTGGTAAAGAGGGATTGGGCGTTAATACCATAGAAATGCCACTTCTAGCAGAAGAACAGATCTGTGACTAGGGGTGAATGTTTCATTTGTTCAGCACCCCGTCCATCAATAGTGTGTCTTTTGCTTTTTAGACAGTGGGCATTTTACTGCTCTAAAGCTCCTGGAGTCCCTTTTAGTTTGACTCCAGTCCACACTGGAGGTTGGGGAGCACATCTGTGCATACCCCACAGACAGCTATACACATTGGGCATGCAACAGCAACAATAGACCTCTACCAATTGAGGTGCTGGCTGGATAGATTTGAGGAAGAGGTTTTGACACTTGGCCTCTGGGAGCCAGATCATGGCCCGACTAAAAATGAAGATCTGCATTCCATGTCCCCATGGTAGGCAAGACTGAAATTTAGGGGAGAAATCTGGGGTTTAAAGGCAAACTCTCTGAATCACCCCCAACCTTAAAGGTACACTACAGTATAACTACAAGTGTCATACGTCAGCAGGATAGAGATATACTTGTGGCAATGTGGGACTTGAGAACCTGGAACTGCATGGTGCACACTGCCAGAGGAACCTGTTGTGCATAAGAAGAGTTACTGCCATTGGAAGGAACTGTGCACCTTTTCAGAATAGTGGCTGGCCTGGGCTTACTACCAGCTGCTGTGTGACACTCTGAAGTGTGCTCTCCAAGGGCTTTTGGACTTGCCCCTGTTCTCTTGTGGAGGTCTCTGGGACATCAAAGACCTACAGCGAGAGCCCCACACCACCTCCTTGTGACACCTGGAAGCGGTGCTCTCCTAATTGCTGAAATCATCTGCTGGATCCCAACTGGTAGTGAGGTGTGAGAATGGAACTAAACATTGTCCTGGGAGACCTGATTGCCTTGTGCGGAACCCCAAAAATACTGCCTGCATGTAAGGAGTGTGGCCTCTGCATCGTGGTGGCCTCAACACACATAAAGCGTCTTGTTGGTAGTGAGCGGATTCACGAATTGCTGAACCCCGCTTGGCCCGCTTTGTTGATCGAGCAGCATCTCTTTGTGTGACATGCCAACTGCATGCTCGTTGCAAGCAGTGCCCAATTCACAGGTTGTGACCCTAAGAGCTGAGGGCGTACCCATAGTAATGCCTCATTCTACCTCGTGCGGCACTACTGAACTAGCACCTGTGTGTGTGACTGGAATTGTCTTGTGGGAGTCATCTAAATGAGCATGTGCCTCATTTCCAGGAAGGTATGGAATTTGCATCTCTTCATTGTGTGTGACCTGAATTGTCTGGTTCAACCCATAGCAAAGCACCAGATGACGTGACTCATATCCAAGCAGGTATTGATTTTGCGAAGCTTCATTGTATGTGACCGCAACTATCTGGTGTCACTCGTATCAATGCACACCAGATGATGTGCCTCATTTCCAGGGGAAGTGCAGATGAACGGATTTGTGTTCTGGGGTGCCCGGGTTGCCTGGGTGCTCCTTGGATTAACATGTGGAGAAGCGTAGCTCAATGGTTAAAGCGGCAGACCCTGATGCAGAGGTCTGGCCCGGGACCAGGATTCAATTCCCGCCTCGGCGGCTCTTGGACACAATCTCCCCGGACCTGATAAATCTCGCCTCGGTGCCTAGTCTAATCATGGGTCCCACTCTGTGACTCTGGGCGATAGCTTGCTTAATCTCCACAACGGCCCCGGCAGCGCTTGGATGCCTGGCTTCACCTTGGGGGTGCCCAGGAGTGGACATCTCACAGGAAAGCAAGGAAGGGTTCCACAGTGGTATGAATACAGCGCTACGAGACCTCTGGGTAGAAGGCGCTATATAAATACAAACACACACATGTATTTGAAGGGGTTCCTCCTACTTCCGAGAGGTGCCCCTGCTTCATCCTCCATTCATTGATTGTACCTTTTGTGCTCTTGTTGTGGCAGACCAACTGCCCTCTCCTCACCTGGCCCGATGACTTCGTGTTGCCAGATAGTATTGCCCTGATAAGGCCAGGGCGGTGAGAGTAATTGACTAGGCTCAGAAACACTTTGAAGAGTGATCGGAAGTGGGTCAAGAGAATGCGTGACTCTACCCTGTGCTTCGCAGAACTGGGCTGATGCCGGAAGGTGTGGAATACTTTGATTAAAATACTATCTCCCAAGCCAACTTCTGCTCCACACACCATGATACCATTGGTGAACTTCCTGAGTAGTTTCTAAACCTCCATTTGTCGACTGCCGCCTAATTAGCCCTGTTACTGATCCCCAATTTGACACTGGCCACAATTGGCCAAAAATCAGGGGGCAAGGTTGTCCTTATCTCCATCCCAGTAGTCGGGGTTAGCTGAAAGGTGGAGCAGTCCTTAGGCCATAGAGTCTGCATGTGCATTTACAACTGACCTGCCGGATATCAGTTACACTGCATTACGGTGCTGTTTGTGCGTGTACGCTCTATACGGAGCTGCCCGATATCTAAGTGAGTGAGTGGGAGTGACTACCTGTTATTAATAGCACTGCAGGGTAGTGTTGCTTTACGCGTTGCTTCCTTGCCAAATAATACTGCGTTTGATATCAGTTTTTACCCATGCTGCCTTGGCCCACTGTGCTGTTTAAAAGTGGTGAAATTATCTGTGTGTACACATTTCTGATATCGTTGTTATCTGGAGTGCACCCTATAACTGTGTGGTATTAAATTATAATCGTTGCTAGGGTGGGCCTCGTTCTGACAACATTTCACTCCACAAGGGGGCCTGGGGGATAAAGTAGGATTTTTCCCAAGTATGCATATTACTGATGTCATTTTAACATGGTTGGGCCTAGTATTGCTAGTGATCTTTCCAAATGTGATTTATGCCCAGAAATACATGATATTTATGTTGTGCTAATTAATGTGTGTGCTGAATACAAACTTAATTAACACACATCACGTGTGAAGTCTTTTTTGTGATGCTCAGTGTACTTATTGTGTGAGAGTGATGTGCTAATACTTTACACATTGCCTCTGTGATAAGCCTGATTACTCAATGCCAAGCTACCCAAAGGTGATCACAGGTTATACAGTGAGTGTAATCACCCACCCCTGACAGGAGTGGTAGGTTCTGGGTGGCTAGGGCCTCACCTCAGCCAATCAAAACGTGCCAGTTCCAACACCCCCTCTGGCATACAGGGTCACTGCAACTCAGTCCATGGGTTCCAGCCTAATCAGCACTGTGATATTCTCCATGATGACCCCCTATAAGCATATGGGGGTCACCACCTCACTACCGCACAGAGCTATTGCAGTCTTTTCCCTAGCAGCCTTTCCTGGCATATAGGTTATCTCCACCTCACTAACATGCTTGTGCTCCAGCTCGATCAGTAAAGCATGACATACTGCTATATTCACAGAGAACCTCTCCTAGCAGACAGGGTCACTGACCCAATCGGTGCAGCAGCTGTTTCTTCGCATCTCGCACAGTGAGACCACTTGACATGGCTCTGGCTGAATCTCACTACCTCCAATGCACATCTTTCCCTCAAGGGCAGACTGGTCTTGGCAAGCAGGCAGGCATGCAGGCACTGGTGCTCCAGGCTCCAAGGCAGGTGGGCCTGAATTCTCTGGATGATGTCCCATCATGAAGCAGGGAGTCCCGCAGAACTTGGTCCCCAGTCCAGGTCACAGACAGAAGTCTTGCCGAACTTCTCTTTCACACACAATCTCTCTGGCTTCTTGGTGGGTGACAATTTATAGATTCTGTGTTAGACCTGGTAGCCTTGGGGGGGGGGCTCTTCCCTGTAACATTTTGCCTTCTTCCTCTACTTTTCTGACTTTGTTACTGCTGATATTGGGACACGGCACAGTTTATCACTGTTAATCAGTGTGAACGTGCTTGTACTATCTGCCCTAAACATGAAAATATTGGTTCATCCTCAGTTGGCACATTTAATGTACTTATAAGTGCCTAGTAAAGTGTTAATGCAGATACCTAAGGACAGCAAATTAAATGCTACTAGTAGGCCTGCACACTGACTGTCACACCTACTTAAGCAGCCTTAAACCATGTCTCAGGCCTTCCATTGCAGAGCCTGTGTATGCAATTTAAACTGCAATGTAAACCTGTGAAAATAAACCTTTTGCCAGGCCCAGTTTTTCCATTTTTTATACATATAAGTCACTCCTAAGGATGTCCCGGACAACCAAGAGGGCAGGGTGCAATGTATTTAAAAGATAGACATGTACTTTTAAGTTGTGCATGTCCTTTTAGTGAAAAACTCTCTAATTTACCCTTTGCTACTGCAAGGCATATCTCTCCCATAGGCTAACAATGGGATTACCTTCTACCATTATTATAAGTATAATTTCCAATTCGGAAGAGATAAACCATTTAAGTCTGATTTCTCTGAAATCACAATTAAAAATCCAAGCTAATGTTGACGTCGGATTTTAAATTGCACTTCTAAAAAGGCCAGTTTTATTGAGTTTGCACATTCTTGCTTTAGCCATTTGGTGCCTGTAGCCTGTCTCTAATCATATGACTGGATGTAGTTGGCACATAGACCGCCACACACAATGGGAGCTTAGGTGTGTCCCAATGGGTCCTCTCTAGGAGGATTGGAGGGAGGAGCTAGGAACAGCCTCACTTACCCCTGAATAGGCTGTGTCCTGTCCACACACAAATGGCTGCATACCCCTACCTCCTGCAGTGAGTCTCCAGACACGGCAGGAAGGGAGCACATATGTGCACTTCAAAGACGTGTCTTTGAACTCTACTCCATTTCAAACACTACTAAGTATAAGTACTGTACCTCGGACACCACCACTTCAGAAGACCTGTGAATACTCTGCCAGGAAGAAGGACTGCCACTCTCCTGGGCTGCACTCTGTGTGACTCATGCTTGGCTGTTCTGATCTGCCGCCTCCTGCCCTTTTTTGGCTGTATGAGAAGGACCGGACCTGCATCACTAGACCCTAGAATCCAGAGTGACTACAAGGTCTAGCTGGCTAGCCTACTAATCTGAAGCCTCGGGGACATAAGTGGCTTAGAACTATTGCACCTGGACTCTGCCATCTGGGGGGTCTGCCCTACCAAGTGATGGCACCCCATTCTGGACTCTTGGAAGTGGGCCTCAGGTGCTTGCCAGCGGAACCGACACATCTCCTCTGCTGAGCGGCGCATTCCCGAGCAGAACTAACGACTCTCCTAGGCTGAGCGGCGCTTCCCCAAGCAGAACTGACACATCAATGCTGCTTCATGCATCGGACCCATCGCAAAAGACTTGCATCACTGCCACCTCCCACATCTTGGGATCAGCGTATTGCATTTGTGACACTCTTCTCAGTGCAAACTCCTTGAATCCCTCGTCAACAGCAACCTTGAGGATGCCACCGAAACTCTGCATCACAGCTTCACTGCTCATCGGAACCAACGCATCACCTTTGCTGCACCTAGCATTTTCGACACCTGACTTCACATCTCAAGCCCCCTCAAAAGGATCCTCGAGGTTGACGCAACAGGAACTAGCACTAAAACCTCATTGCATCGCAGAACTGACATATTGCCTTGGCTGTATGCAAGCCACAATGATATGTGTATCAAAAGGTTAGCCCAGGGCCACCAGCACTACTCTTTATGACTTTCTTATCAGCCCCATATCCTTCGTAAAAGGTGCCCAGGCCCTTTCCTTGTTACCTAGTACTGAATGAAACACCCTTTCAAATGTGCAGAGGAGGCTTGGTCATACCCTCATCAGTGTGTGTCTCAACCAGCTTACAAGAATGCAGCAATACACATATCTGTCTCAAGGGAATCTCTCTGCCTCCTCTTCATGTTTAACCATGCAGATTTGAGTCTCCCAATATGGAACCCAGGGCCCTCCAGGTATTGTTAAATTCACAGGCACACATCTTCCCACGCATATACCCAGTGTTTGTGTACAGTATGCACTCACTGCAGTGTACTGTATCCTCAATGTATTATACCAATCAGAGGCTCACATAAATCCAGTACTTGCATTTAACCTGCATGCTCTGCCCAGCACTGTATCCTATATCTATTGTCCCACTAATAGGCACACATTTAAGACAAAAATAAAATGTTGAGTTTTATATAGCGCAAACTAGACCAAGACATCAGGTATCAGAGCGCTTTACATAAGCACCAGTTTAGTTACAGAAGGACACATTCATTTTGGTTAGGAACGGGGAGATTAAGTGATTTTCCTAGAATCACAGGATGTTGTGCATCGTCGCCGAGACTCGAACCCGGTTCCCCAGCTTCGAGGTCGACCACTCTAGCCATTAGACACATCCTCTCATCAACACATCCATTCATCATATGCATTTTACATGCACGCACTGTACCCTTCATGTACTGTACCACTCACAGGCACACACACATCCAGCAAATTCATTTCACATTGCATAGCCGGATTATAATTTGTAGTGAAACTAAATTGTACCTACATTACTCATATGCAGTCCAGAACACACTATATTTTTCCTAAATGTATGTAAAACCCCTGTTTGTCCGTATTTTATACACAATGTTGTTGCATCCAACTTGTTGTGTTCTTATATCAGGTATCGATGAAAACTCCGTTTTATTGGCTCTGGAAATAGCTATATTTGTTTTTATTTCACAAAGGGGGAGATGTGTTATGGCTTACACATAACTTGCACAGCTGAGTCCATGCATTAGAATGTGGAACCTTCGTGTAAGTGAAAGATGCTGGAGAAGTTTTGTGATCTGGGATTTAGTATATTCTTGGCTGCCCTCCTGAATGGCTGGTGGCCCTTAACCTGCACCTTGAACTGATAATTGATCTGGAACATTGTGGCAGTGTTGGCGCTTTGTGGTGCTCAAACCTAACACTAGTGTAATTTGCCCGGACACGACTGGCAAAAGTAGTGTTAGTACAATGGAGAAAAAAAGAATATAACATCGTTGCTGACATAATACAAAAACTCATTAAATCCCTTTTAGTGCATTGAGTATTGACAAGCCTGGCAGGATTGCACGGGAAGATTTCCCTGCCTTTCCTTCTATCTACACAAGATTCCCATATGGCATACATGCGCATTCACCCTCGAAACCTGGGGCATTTAAGCCTCGGCCTGCAAGTCTGAAGCCCCAGCAAAGAGGGGCATACTGGGCTGCTGTGCAGAGAATATTAAATGTATTTTCAAGTTTCATTAATTACTAGAGCAGTTAAATCAGTGCGGCTACAGTGTGGATGCAGAAGGGCGGAAGAAACATGCAGAATCCCCAAAGTAATCAGGGAGGGGTGCGCGAGAGAGCGGGAGGCCAGAGGAGCGAGGCACTCCTGAATTTCCAGCTCCTGTCATTGGGAATGTTGGATGAACACGGACGAGAGATATTTAAATGTAATGCCTTTCCCAAGCAGTGCTTGCTGCTACCGAATTTGAATAATTGTTTGTTATTTCCCTTGGCATGCGCTGCAAACCTTTCTGCCCTAATACCGGGATTAAAATACCATGCCTTGCGCCTCATGACTTATTCAGAGCACCAAAATAGCAGAGTACGCGTGAGGTCAAGGAGAGAAAATGAACCTTGATGGAAGGGAATGCAAGTACTGCATATAAATCTACTATTTCCCACCTGTGTGGCGAGGCAGAGGTCTGTCGGGTGCTTTGTGGGGGCTGGTGCTCGGAATGAAGGCTGTGAGTGCTCTTTATCCCACAAGGCGATATGATTTAACGATTAACCAATGGCGGAGGCCGTCTGGTTGCTAAGTGTGCACTGTGACAATACCAAGGCCCTGAGAAGTAGCTAGCAACAGTGCAGCAGGTGCAGGGGCACCTGTGCCCATGGTACTGAGGGTTTCACTTCACTCCAAAGAGCATATTATCAAGGGAAAGAAACATCGCCGCTTTTTCGGCACATAGCACCGAAAAAGCGGCAATTTTATCACCCTATTCACAAGGACACGTTAACAAGCGTTAGCGTGTGTTTCCTTGCGACTTTAAATGTCAGCGGTCAATATCACTAATGACATGCAAAGTAGGCGTTCCTGAGCGGAACATCATGGGAATCCTCGCTGACTCGGCTTCGCCATATTTACAAGCCATGCAGCAGACCCGCGAAGCGATAAAAATAACCGCGCTAACCGTGGTTATTGCAGGAATGTAACGCCTGCTTTTAAATTGACTTATGCAAAAACAGCAGCTAATGGACAGAATGCAGAACAATGTCATACATTCACCCCAGTACAGAGATCTGGGCCTAAATCCATAATTTATTTGCTCACCACACCAACCCAGTTCAGACATGGCCATATACAAACCAGCCTCGACCTTGTGCCTCATGGGAACAGACCAGCCCGAACTGCCAAGCCATGTCTTCCCTGGACCGGAATCAAGCATCCTAGGACCGGTTTCTGGCTATCAGCTGTCATCAGCCAGGATAGCTTGGCTCCAGTGGTGTGGAGAGCATCAGACACACGTCTGAGCATACCCGTCCCACTCGGGGTGACAAATGCAAAAACAACAGTTGATGGACAGAATGCAGGACAATGTCATACATTCACCCCAGTACAGAGCTCTGGGCCTAAATCCATCATTTCTTTGCTCACCACACCAACCCAGTTCATACATGTTCCCATGAGGCAAAGGGTCAGACTGATTTGCATATGGCCATGTCTTAACTGGGGTGGCAGAGTGGGCTAAAGAACGGTGATGGATTAAACCCAGATCGGTTGACTGGGTGTGAGTGTTTGATTGGTTCAGACGCCCCGTCCATCACCACCCCCTTTTATAGCGCAGGATTCGACCCCCGGAGGGGTATCTCCGCGCTTGGTTCTCCGTAAGTGCATAAAAAGGGCTTTAAGAAGTCACAAGGGTTTTGGCCATTAGAAACAAGTGTGTTTTTAGTGTTTTCCTAAAGACAGAATATTTAGCAGTTTGTCTCAGACTGAAGGGAAGTTTGTTTCAGAGGGTAGGGCCCACATACGAAAGTGCACGGCCACCCTCCCTTGCCTTTCTGATTGAGGGAACCTGTAGCAATAATTGGTTGCTGGATCGAAGGGACTGTCCAGGTTTATATGTGCTGAATTTTTCAACCAGATATTGAGGGCCTATGCCAGAGAGGCTTTTATGTATGACACAACAAATTTTGAATTTAACCCGCTGGCGGATGGGCAGCCAGTGGAGTTTTTCCAAAAGAGGGCGCAAGGGAGTTCTAGGCGGGACATTAAGGACCAGCCTTGCCGCAGTATTTTCGGCAACTTGCAGTCTGCTAAGCACGTCCTCATTAGCAGATAAAAAAAGACCATTACAATAGTCTAACCGACTGACTACAAGGGGCTGGCCAATGGTTTTTCTGTAAATGTCCGACAAGAACGGAAATACGCATTTTCAGGAGTCCAATTACCCGAAAACAGGATCCTGTCACCTGATTCGCGTGTTCTTTTAGCAATAATCCCTGGTCCAGTCGCACGTCTAGATTCTTCACTGCCTGTTTAGGATATGGGACGGGTCCTAAGTCCAGAGGCCACCAGTCCAGTGACCATAGGAGGGGGCCCTCCCCAAAAAGCATGACCTCGGTCTTGCCCACATTACATTGTAGGCAATTGGAGGCCATCCATTCAGACACCGCTCTCATTCCTTCAGCAAAAGCGTGTTTGGTAGCAGGAGTAAGGGTCTGGAATGGAAACAAAAGCTGGGTGTTGTCAGCATACGACACTGGAATGAATCCATACGCTCTCACAATGTCAGCCAAGGGGGCCACATACACATTAAATAATGTGGGACTTAGGCATGAGCCCTGTGGAACCCCCTCGGTGAGTTCCCTAGAGATGGAATGAAGGGAGCCCAAACTGACGCTTTGTGAGCGGCCTGAGAGAAAACTCTCAAACCAGGACTGAGCCCGACCTCCTATCCCCACCTCCTGCAGACGACCGAGAAGAATATCATGTGATACCGTGTCGAAGGCTGCCGACAGGTCCAACAGCACCAGAATCATTGAACCCCTCTATCCTGTGCCATCCTGATGGAATCTGTCACAGAGAGGAGAGTTGATTCGGTGCTGTAGTTGGGTCTGAAACCTGATTGCGTCTGGTCCAGCCCTCCCGACGTCTCAATGAAATTAGACAAATGGGTATTCACATGCTCCTCGGTTATCTTGCTCAAATACGGCAGAAGGGAAATGGGGCGGAGGTTGGATAAGTCTGTCCAGGGTAAGGCCGAGTTTTTACGGATAGGATTCACTACAGCTTTTTTCCATTCCAGAGGTACTTGTCCTTCATTAAGTGAGAGATGAATCACTGTCTGAATGATGGGGCAAAGTAAATTGCCCAGAGAGGCCACCATCTTGGCGGGCAGGAAATCTAAAGGGGACCCTGTTTTGATGTGACTTATCAAAGAATGGATATCACCTTGACTGACCTCCGGAAAGACAGTGAGTGTGCCTCCATTATGTGTACGTGACAAGGGAGGGGTACTGTTGACACAACATTTGAGGTTTGTGACTTTTGTGATTTTATCATAGATCAACTCTATTTTGTTTTTAAAGAATAAGGAGATATCATCGCACAGGGATAGAGAGAAGTCGTCCGGGCTCTCACAGGCTATAGGTTTCACAAAAGTTTGTAAAATCCTATAGAGTTCTTTAGAGGAATTGTCCGCTTCTGCCAATTGCGAAGAAAGGCAGGTTTTCCTAGCTAGCCTAATGTTTTTATGATATGAGGATAAGGCAGCAGAGTATTCCTTCCTACCTTCCTCAGAGCAATTTTTTCTCCAAGCTTTTTCCAGTTTCCTACATCCCTGTTTCTCCAATCTAAGTTGATCAGTGTACCAAATCTACTGCTTGGATGAAAGGCGCTGTTTATGCAATTTCATAGGAGCCAACAAATTGACTGCCTCAATAAGGGCAGTGTTGAGCTTAACTAGGGCGGACTCCACATTGTCTTTAGCTAAGATGGTGGGTTCTACCCATACTTTCTGTAAGTCATCCAGAGTCACCTTATGCCACTGTCTACGCCACTGGGGCGGAAGAACAGGCTGTTTATTAGGTTTGTGCAGGCCAAGGAGGGAGAATTCAACCATGAAGTGATCTGACCAGTTTACTCGGGTCGAAGGTCGACACAATATTTTGGGACAATTAGAGAAAATTAGGTCTAGAGTGTGGTCTCCTATATGTGTAGGGCCACTGTTCTGTATTTAGAGCCCTAAGGGAGCAAGGTCAGAAAGCAAAGACAGTGTCTCAGGGAGGTTAGGAAAATCTGCATGGATATTAAAATCTCCCAAAAGAAGGAAATCTTCTTTAGCTTTAAAATACGGGGCCAAGAGTTCGGTCAGAGAAAGCCCGTACTCAGTCCAGGAGGGCGATAGACTAGTGCTCCCTTCCAATGAGATTTGGAAGCTGAACTGACCTTGAAGATCAACACTTCCATCAAGGAGCTTGGTACCAGAGGAAGCATGTCTGTTATTTCTTCACTCATGTATTCTAATTTTATTATGTATATTGATAACTTTTTTTATAATGGTACCATTACTGCTGCTTGTGGCCTGATGAGATTGGTGCAACCTGCTTGCTTGCTTATCTTGTAGGGTTTCTGAAATTTAAGCAGGAGTGGCTTGTATTGATGATGAGTGGAGAGGTACTGGGGAAAAGGAGTGAAGGGGCCGGGGTACAAGAAAATAAACAAGCTTTTGTAATGCATCAGTTCCGCTGATGTTATGAATAAGGAGCTGGTTTCATCATCCGGGAGAAGGAAAGAGCTCCCTGACAGATAACACAAGAGTGGAGAGAATGTGACACAGTGGCCAGAGCCACTGACATGAGAGCTGGGGATCCTGGTTCGAGTCTTGGTGGTGCTGCGCATCATCCTGTGGTTCTATGCAAATCACGTAATCTCTCTGGGTGATAAATTGTTAAATATATATCTGTAAGAGCAAAAGGCAAAACTTTATGAAAATATAGATCCACCAATGGGGATGTTAACAGTATTTCGGTGACAGGAAACTGAGAAGAGAAACAGGTGAGGAAAAAGCATTGGTAAATGCAGGAAAATATGCTACAGCCAAAAGAAATGGAGGAAAGGTAAGTGGCATTCACAAGAAGCAATGAGAAGCCAGGAAAGAGAGTTGGTGGGATATAAGTCCCTTTTAAGTTTAATGATAGATTTTTCAAGCACTGTGCAAGCACTGTGCAGGAGAAACATAACATAAACACTCTTCTGCTCCTCTCCTCCAGACACATACTCCCAGACCCCACTGTAGCCAAACTTGATGCAGCTTTCATGGCAACATGAAAGCAGTGGCCCGATTCACAGAACTAACTTAAGACAAAATCCTAAACTTACTACCTTTTTGGTATTCAAAGAAGGCACTTACTCATTTTGCTATTCACAGAAGGTACTTACTCATTTCAGTATTCACAGAAGTTAGGAGGCTTAAATTTAGGACTCCTAAATGCCTTCTGTGAATACCGAAAGTCCTAAAGTTAGGATTTTTCTCAGTTTAGGAGTCCTAAAGTTAGGAGTCCTAACTTTACTACTCCTAAACTGAGAAAAATCCTAATTTTAAGATTTAAGTGCCTTCTGTGAATACCAAAATGGTAGTCAGTTTAGGATTTTGTCTTAAGTTAGTTCTGTGAATCGGGCCCAGTGTCAGGATTGGCATGAGTGCCACAAATTTGCGCTCCCAGTGTGCCTGCTGTCTCCAACCCAGCAACGCAGCTCGGGTTGGAGACAGCTTCAGTGCACTTGACGGTTTGGCCAGCCTGAGACAGCTGGCTAAACCATCATGTGCACTGATAACATTGCCCACCACTCCCCCTGCAGCCTGTCACCGCATGGCCCTGCCCCCAAAGCCTCTGCAGGAAAGGAAAAATAAAGCTGTACGAAAATGTGTTTATTATCACTTTATTTTTCCTTTCCTGACATTTTGAGGCAGCTGTGGGGAGGGGGGCGAAACATTCCTCCACCATAGCAGAGTAGCCGCCATTGAAATTAAGAAGCAATTGTCCTCATGAATCTGTACATTTTTTAAAGCTCTGCTGCTTATGGACTGAATTTGACCTGTACATAACCATTGAATTTTTAAATAAAGTTCCCTCCAACGAGAATCAAAATCATAAAGGTAGTCTGATAGGGTAGGAAAATTAAAAGAATTGAAAGGTAGAGACACATTTAGAAAGACAACATGCAGGGCAGGATGGCGTACCAAAATATTCTGAACTGCTTGTACTACAATTATTTTTTAGGAAGCATTGTGCTGCAAAATGTTTTATTATCATTATATCAATTTTGTCGGAGTAGGGTGAACCCTGACACCCCTGAGAAGGATTAGGCTTGGCTTAGATGGCTCTTCATGAATGTACTGAAAGATTTAATTTAATTCACATTCAGATACCCTGGAGTTTAGTCAGTTTATACGATGATTTTGCTGTACAGTACATCTCTTGGGCCTTTTTTTCAAAATATTCTGGAAACAGAACCACCACTAAACCTCCTGAGCTGACTCACTTTGCTTACATGATACAGTTTGGGGCATGGATTTACCCTCCACTACTTTGAAAATTTCCCAGTGTCCCTGATCAGACAGAGGGGTGCATTATTTCTTAGGGCCTTATTTAGAGTTTGGCGGATGGAATCTAGATCAGCCCCTTAGTTTGTATGTCAATGAATTTGACAATGGTAGTGGAAAGTGAAACTATGATCTGGAGATCAATACTTGCAGGAGCTAATATGCTAGGGTGAACATGATTTGTTTACTTCAGAGTGCAATAGATCAATTAAGAAAAATGTAAAGTTTATCTGGAGTTGTTTATGGTTTATATAAGGCTAATGGGCCTGATTCGCAAACAAAGTAGTAAACTACACTCGGCTATTGAAATCTATGTCCGAGATGTGTAATTTCAATCTTTTGTGTAATTCACAAAATCTGATACAAATTCAGTTATAAAGTTGTGCTTGGCATGAGCTTCTCTGCGATTCCATGGAAAGCAAGTGATTTTTTCCTTGAAATTCCATTTTCGCTGTATGGAGTTAACCATGGAGTTTAAAATTAAAAAAAAGAATTCTCCCTGGATAAAACATTTTCCATTTAAAAAGACAGATTTGGGAGTTATTCTTTTCCCTTCCTACCCTAGCATGGGATTTACACCTTCCTTTCACTGGAGTAGACATACAACACTTTCCTGGCTGGAAATGAAAACATAAGATGTTTGTGAATGCCTTTGAGTGGTCACAATCTTCCAAGGCAAACATTGCTTTGGAACACTGTAGAGCACTCTGCATCTCACCTTTGACAGAGAGCTCAGCATCTTTGAATGGTTTTATACCTGTCAGGAAATCCTTTATGTATTTCTAGCAGCCGTTAATGAGTCAAATCTGCTTGTGAACTTAGGGCCTCATTTACAAAAAGTGGTGCATCGCTGCGTGAAAGCAGCGTTGCACCACTTCTCAGTGCGCACTCCTTCCAACACCAATGATGCGTCACATTTACAATATGACATATCATGTCGCAAGGAAGGACAGATACGTCAGTATAACTGACGTATCTGTCAGCGCAAAAAGTGACGCATTACTCGAGTTTTGTTGGAAGCCTGATGCAACTCCAGCAATGTTCCTTTCATGTGGGGCAAGCCCCATGTGAAAGGGCCTGCGTCACTCTTACGCCTGCCATGAGGCAGGCGTAAGGTTTTGACGCATTGGCATCCTAGAAGTGGTTCAGAAAAATCTCATAGATTTTGCTGCGCCACTCCTACCACCCTTTCTTGCGGGGGAATGCCCACCCTGCATATATTATACCTGGTGTAGGTATAATGTAGTGCAGGGGTTTACGAAGTGACGCATCTACCTAGATGCGTCACTTAGTAAATATGGTGCAACATGGTGCATTTTTTACGCTTCTGGTGCGTCACAAAAAGTGACGCACCGGTGGCGCAAAAGTGAAGCAGGGGCTTATAAATAAGACCCTTACTGTTTAGGTTTGTGAATATACCTCCTATACTCGATCAGAAACATTTTCACTTGGCTCACACCAGGATGCATTTCGTGTCTACTCAGACATCTAAGTCAACAAATTTGAGGCTTTTACCAATTGTAACAATTGTTTTTTCTTTGTCATTTGCTTTGGCTAGTTCACTGAGAGGATGCTTCATTATCGCTAGTCCTGTCCTGTCTACCATGGATGGGTCTATTACAATGTTTTCTAAACTAGTTACTTAAATGAATGACATAACTTCCAAGTGTGTATTAGTGCTACTTATGCCTTCTTGCTGCTTTCTTCACAACAGGACATATTTATTGATGAGTTGCATCAACCCTACGCCTCGCACGGGACGCAAGGGCGCTGCAACTACTAAGACAAATTTATCAAGCCACGCAAGGACACCTAGCATGGCCTTGAGTGGCTTGACAAAACTAGACTAACACAACGCAGTGCAAATCACTACATTATGTTACTTGTCCCATGGAGGCATTCCATGGGTGGAGTGTGAATTTTCCAACACACCCACTCATGGATTTTGGAGTATACTGGTAGACTTGGGAATGCGTCAAAATGCTACTACTCCCCAGGTGAGGTGTAACAAGGAGAAACATTTTTATTTCTCCTAATTTTTTTTACTCATTCGAGGTATTTTCCTCTCTTCAGCACACATCAAAAGAGGCAATTGTCTCAGAGGATTGTTGTTGTGCAGGGAGGCGGCCTTTCCTGCACAAAAGCAATCCTGTCTACAACACAGGCACCCTTCCACCATTGTGCAAGGGTGCCAGCGCAAGCAAAGGGCAGGACTGCACAATATAATGTTAAATACAGCGCATTCCTACCCTTTCAAGTTCAAGTTCAAGTTCAGGAATTTGTATAACGAACCACTCACCCAGAGGGTCTCAAGGCCCTGGGGGAGGGGGTGCATTATTTATCGAATAGCCAGGTTTTAAGTTCCTTTCTGAAGGAGATGTGGTTCTGTGTAAGGCGGAGGTGAGTGGGGAGAGAATTCCAGGTCTTGGCCGCCAAGTAGGAGAAGGATCTTCCTCCCATGGTGGATCTGTGGATGCGCGGAACTGTGGCGAGGGCTTGATTGGAGGATCTTAGTTGGCGGGTGGGTGTGTAGAAGGACAGTTGTGTGTTGAGGCATTCGGGTCCTAGTTTGTAAAGGGCCTTGTGTGCGTGGGTGAGGAGACGGAATGTTATTCTCTTGGTGACGGGAAGCCAGTGGAGGTCTTTCAGGTGACCGGTAATGTGAGCTTGGCGAGGGATGTCCAATATGAGTCTGGCTGATGCGTTTTGGATGCGTTAGAGTTTTTTCTGTAGTTTGGCTGTGGTTCCGGCATAGAGGGTGTTTCCATAGTCCAGTCGGCTAGTGACCAGTGCGTGGGTGACAGTCTTTCTTGTTTCAGTGGGGATCCAACGAAAGATTTTCTGGAGCATACGAACTACGTTGAAACAAGAGGATGAGACGGCGTTGACTTGTCTGGTCATCGAGAGGGAGGAGTCTAGGATGAAGCCTAGGTTACGTGCGTGGTCTGTGGGTATGGGTGCCGTGCCCAGGGCCGATGGCCACCATGAGTCGTCCCAGGCAGAGGGGGATGATCCTCTGTTTGTCAGAGTTAGTTTTAGGCGGCTGATTTTTATCCATTCGGCTACTTCTTTCATGCCTTCGTGAAGATTGGTTTTGGCGGTGGTAGGGTCTTTGGTGAGGGAAAGGATCAGCTGGGTGTCGTCAGCGTAAGAGATGATGTTAAGGTTGTGTTGCCGCGCGTTGGATGCGAGGGGACTCATGTAAACGTTGAAGAGGGTGGGACTGAGTAATGATCCTTGAGGTACTCCGCAGATGACTTTGGTTGCTTCTGATTTGAATGGGGGGAGTCGGACTCTCTGCGTTCTCCCGGCGAGGAACGAGATGATCCAGTCCAAGGCTTTTTCTTGTATGCCGATGTTGCTGAGGCGTTGTATGAGGGTGCTATGGCAGACTGTGTCGAAGGCGGCGGAGAGGTCGAGTAGGATGAGGGCAACTGTTTCTCCGTTGTCCAGAAGCGTTCGGATGTCGTCTGTCGCTGCAATGAGGGTGGTTTCGGTGCTGTGTTTGGCTCGGAAACCTGACTGCGAGGTGTCAAGGGAGTTGTTGGATTCAAGGAAGGCAGCGAGCTGGCTATTGACGGCTTTCTCAATGACTTAGGCCGGGAATGGGAGGAGGGAGATGGGGCGGTAGTTCTTAAGTTCAGAGGGGTCTGCTGTGAGTTTCTAATGGAGGGTGCTGAGTTCGGCGTGTTTCCAGCTTTCTGGGAAGGTAGCGGAGTTGAAGGAGCAGTTGATGACATCACGGAGATGGGGTGCGATGATGGAGTCTGCTTTGTTGAAGATGTGGTGGGGACAGGGGTCGGTTGGCGAACCTGAATGGATGGAGTTCATTAGGCGGATGGTGTCTTCGGTGGTGATTGGGTTCCAGGCGCTAAGGTTGTTAGAGGGCGGTTTGGGTTCGGAGGTGGGTGGAGTGGACTGTTCATTGGAAATGTTCTCAAAGCTGTTATGTATGTCGGCTATTTTGTTGTAGAAGAAAGAGGATAACGAATCGCAGAGGTCTTGTGAGGGAGTAATGTCGTTTGAGGCTGCGGTGGGATTGGTAAATTCTTTGACGATGTTGAATAGTTCCTTGGTGTTATGGGCGTTGTTGTCGAGTCGATCCTTGAATGCAGATTTCTTGGTGGATCGGATCAATTGGTGGTGTTTGCGGGTGGCTGTCTTGAAGGTGGTCAGGTTGTCATTGGTTGGGTTTTTTCTCCAGGTTTTCTCGAGGGTACGGCATAGTTTCTTGGATTTCTTAAGGTCATCGTTGAACCAGGGGGCCTTTTTGCTACCCTGTTTGGTTTGGTGGTTTTTCAAGGGTGCTAATTTGTCAACGCTGTGAGTGATCCATTGTATGAGTTTGGTAGCAGCTTGGTTTGGGTCCGGTGAGGGGGCGGGAGGGTTTTGTTTGAGCGATGTGAGGAGTTGGTCGGTGTTGATTTTGTTCCAGTTTCTTCGCGGAATAGTTTGTGGGGGGTTGTGGGTCGAGGTAGTTTTGTAGCTGAAATGAACACAGCTGTGGTCCGTCCAATGGAGAGCTGTGGTGTGATCGAAGGAGATGTGCTTGCTGGAGGTGAAGATTGGGTCGAGCGTATGTCCGGCTACATGGGTGGGGGTGTCAACAAGTTGTTTGAGTCCGAGGTTTGCCAGGTTGTCTAGGAGGGAGGTGGTGTTGCTGTCGTTTTTCTTTTCCAGGTGGAAGTTGAGGTCTCCCAGTAGAATGTAGTTCTCGGAGGTGAGGGCATGTGGGCTGATGAAGTCAGTGCTGTCTTCGTTGAATTGTGTGCGGGTTCCTGGTGGTCTGTAGATGAGGGTGCCTCTAAGTGTGGTCCTGGGGTCGGTGTGGATTTGGAAGTGAAGGTGTTCGGCGGTCGCGAGGTTATCGTCGGAGTTGGTCGTGATTCTGATGGTGTTCTTGTGGACAATGGCGATACCTCCTCCTGTTTGGTTGGTGCGGTCTTTACGGATGATCTTGAAGGTGTCCGGGATGGCTATGGCGATGTCGGGGGCTGATGATGCGTTCATCCAGGTTTCTGTAAGGAATGCGACATACGGTGATGCAGTGTCGAGTAGGTCCCAGAGTTCAGTGGCGTGTCTGTGGACCGAGCGGGTATTCAGCAGGATGCATTTCAGGTGGTTAGAGCCGGAGTTGTATTTTGAAGGGGGGGGGGGATTTGGCGTGGTTCCTGATGCAGGCGAACTTGCAGGAGAGGCAAATTTGTCCTGGGGTAGCAACGTAGCATTGTGGTGTGCGCCCGGGGTTAAGGGACAGGAGGGTGGCGGCGTCATATGAAATGCGGGTGGAGTGGGTTTTGCGGGGTCCAGGGGGTCTGGCGCTGGGCGCGGACGGGTGTAGACGGGCTTACCTTTGGCGCACCTTCGGCGCGCATGGGGCGCGCCCGCTGCGCGTGAACGCTGCGCGGAAAGGCATCTGTCATATGCGGATAGTGGAGGGGGAGGGGCAAGAGAGGAGCAGCTGGGAGGCGGGTGCGTGGAGGATATCCGGCCAGGGGGGCACAACAACAACAACAAAAATGGCTGCAAGCCAAACACCGAAGCAGGATTGGGGTAAAGACCCAGTGGGCGCAATGCAAGTGGCACAGGCACAGACGATCTAAACAGGACTACGCAATTAAAATATTCTAAAAGCGCTCTATGGCAGCCTAGCGCTACGATTGGAATTCAATTGGCAATTATGAGGCAAACGGGTAATTTAGTGGTATAATGTACTTTAGCAGATATTTAATCTAAACAGTTAGACTAGCGCTGAGATATCTTCTAGTGTTCAGGCAGGAAAGAGCGAGTCAAGCGGTGTAGCGCTACGATACCAGATGGTGAGTTGAGTGGAGCTGGGAGCAGCGTGAGGGAGCGGCCGCTTCTGATGGGAATCAGGGCGGTCACAGCTTCGCACAGGGGAGAGCGGCGCTTACAATGTCTGTGGGAGGGAGGAGCAGTTGGGAGGCGGGTGCGTGGAGGATATCCGGCCAGGGGGGCACAACAACAACACCAAAAATGGCTGCCTTTAACACAGTGCAGCAAGGTGGCTTGCTGCATTGCACTGCACACATTCTTGACAAATGTGCCCCTAAGTTTACAGCCTGTACTGACCAGCTCATCACTCATAGGAGCAGTAAAATATCCAAGACAGCTTCCTCTGTTTATTGTTGCTTTGATCATATATTATAACATTGGAATATTGGAAGCTCCATTGAAAACAATGGAGTGCTTCATGCTTCTAATGGGCCGTAGAAGCCTTAACCACATGGCTGCTGGGCGTTTTCCCCCCCTGTGCTGGAAAATGCCATTTTAGTGGCACCATGACGAGCTCAGCTCGTCATCAGCACACGACACCCGTGGGTGATGACGAGCTGAGCTCGTCATCAGCATCGAAAGGGTTAAGCTCCAACGTTCCAATGTTGTCCTACACAGCTGTTGCTGTGAACAAAGGCCTCATGGAGTCTGATTTGAGTTTAATTTCATTGGGCTGCATGAGGCCTTTGTTCTATTTGTTAGATCATTCTGCCCTCTAGTGGCAGAATGTTCTAACAGCCTTATAGCCCTCCGTTGCTGGGCTATACCATACTAAAGTCCCACTCAGTTAATGTTGGAGCTGGCCTTTAATGGCCCGTATAGTCCACTATGGTGGGCTATAAGGCTATGTTAGCATTGTAGTTTTTAGGTCGAGCCTACCGTCAGCGCACATGCATTGCTCTGCAAGGGTAAACATTGTTTACCATGAAAACTTTACCCTGCAGGTAATTACAACACGGTCTTTACAACAACCGCGTTTTAACCACGCATACCGTTACTCCTCACATCGGAACAACGAATTGCGGAGGGGGCACAAGATGTTGGATTTGAAGTCCAACACCTTCCCTACTGTTCCCACAGACTAGAGTTTGAATAGAAAATTATACTATTCCAACCCCCTTCGCAAGTCATTGTTACGATTTACGGGGTAATGGTATGCGTGGTTACAACGCGGTCATTTTAACGACTGCGTTGTAATTCCTTGTGGGGAAAAAGGATGCTTAAAAGAGTAGTATATTCCTCTGCAAGACATGCTGTATCTCCTCTAGGGGAAGTAATAACACCCCTGACTTCCCATTGGTTCCTTTGTGTGCTTTTAGAAACTCAGTTCCTATCATTTGACTAATTTTCATGTTTGGCATGCTTTTCGGTGAATGGTTCCCATCCCTGGCCCTATTACGCATAGTATAACCCTTCTGTTTTATTTCATCACGTTGTTGCAATACTTTTTCTGTTTTCTTGGTTTGAACCTTTGTGCACTTCCCTTTATCAGTGCTGCAACTCAATTTCACTTTAAACATAATGATTGATGCAGGAGGCCCCGCGCCCACAAGTAACAATTTAATTATAATCAGTCCGACGGCAGCCCCAGCCACATCTCTAAGTATTGCAGCTGCATGCATTTCTTTTGTCCTTGTCAGTTTTTTCTCCTCCCCCACCCTGCACAGTGACCATCTTAGCATGCGAGTACTATAAAGGACAGCATTCGCAATAAGCAATAATCAGACCAAGAAGACTGTGGTCAGAAAAAATATGAACATTAATTAACTGACTTTATGCAACAGAGATAAAATACCCCCCAAAACCTTCAAAAAGACAAAAATGTTCCTCAATGTTGAAATGAAGCAGCCCATGGCCACCCGCTGCCTGACTCGTGAGGGGTGAAGTCAACTTAACCTAATGAGAGTCTGCTGAGATTCACGCATGAGGTCACTAATACACCAAGGCTCATTAAGCACATCTCTCTTTACACTTCAGAATGGTACTTGGTGTTCATGGGAAAATCTTCTGTTTAGCAATGCGTGGCGGGGTCAGACCACTGATGGTGCTTTGCAGTGAGTCTCACACAGACTGTTAGAATCCCTGGATACCAGAGGTTTCGGTGTTCGCCCTCCCTGACATGGAACAAACATTGTGTAAACAGAGAATGGACTCCGTCATATCATCACTATTAAATGCTTCCATATTCTGACTAGAAGTAATGTTAACGTAGCTGCTGTAGCTTAGGGAGTAGTTGGAAAGAGAGCAGCAAACTCTGCCATGTGTTTGTAACCTGTTTGCGTGTTACACAGTTAATGCAGAGAACATAAACAATGTACTAGAGATTTCATCCGACAGCGTGAGCCAGAAATAATTATGTTATTGCAAAATTCAAAGGCAGACTAGTCAGTGTACACATTCACTGAGCTTAATTAATCGCGTCATGACCATGGATATACATTTTTAGTAGATTGCGAAAAAAAGTCAGTTTGTTGTAGACTATCATCATCACCTGCCAAATTTTTGGCTTTTGTGAAATTGACTGCTACAATTGGTTGATGAGAAGCAAGACTACAAGTACCAGAATGCATAATATAGAATAAAGGAACAAGAGTACTACATTTTTAGTGATACACAGTAATTCCTAACCTGTCTAAAGTATACGTACGAGACATGCCTCATAGTTTAGATAGTGTGCTTTCGCACTTGTTGGGCACAGTCACTCAATCAGCTGTTTGTGTAATGTGTATTCAGCACCCTGCCCTGGTAAGGGTTACAAGTGGACTGTCTCTAGGTTGTTTTAGACTGCATGTAATTTATTGCAGGACATGTCGTCCCTGTGTGGGTACCCCTTTTTAGGGCTCGCCTGCTGATGCGCTTCTGCGCATCGCTGGCAAAGCTCTATTACGGCTTATCCAGTGTTTAACCACCACTGGCGATTCCACTGGCGATTCCTTCAAGTGCATGTGCTTTTTAGGTCATTGCACAAGCGCAAGCCCTAAAAAGCGCGTGCACAATGCCACCAGCCGCCTGCCTGCCTGCCTCGCATTACCAGATCAAAGGCAGCCCAGCCCCCCTCCCACAAGCTTCTCAGCGTGTGCTCTGCCTCAGGCCGGCATTTCTCCTCCCCTCGGGCAAACAGATAGCCGCAATAACACCCTCCCTGCTCAGCTTTTTTCTCAATTTCTCCCCGTCTACACTTCCCATTAGGAGCCCTTCCTCCCCCCAGATAATCTATCTCCATAAGAGATAAGCAGCTCTTCCACCATCTCAAACCCGTATCTTATTAGTGCACGATATACAGCTCGGGTGTAGCTACATCTGAAGGGATTTAACACGAATACAAAGTGTGAACTGATCACCTGGGACGCTGCACGTCACATTCGATGTACTGAAGGCGACCAGTACTGCTATAAACCATTCCGTTTTCGACGTTGAAAGGATGAAATGCGAAGTCAGCCTGTCTGCATTGGGACTTCTGACATGGTATGCTTACGAGTGCTTGCAGTGAGGTCACAACAGTGGGCAGCCCAGCCCCCCTCCCACAAGCTTCTCAGCGTGTGCTCTGCCTCAGGCTGGCATTTCTCCTCCCCTCGGGCAAACAGATAGCCGCAATAACACCCTCCCTGCTCAGCTTTTTTCTCAATTTCTCCCCGTCTACACTTCCCATTAGGAGCCCTTCCTCCCCCCAGATAATCTATCTCCATAAGAGATAAGCAGCTCTTCCACCATCTCAAACCCGTATCTTATTAGTGCACGATATACAGCTCGGGTGTAGCTACATCTGAAGGGATTTAACACGAATACAAAGTGTGAACTGATCACCTGGGACGCTGCACGTCACATTCGATGTACTGAAGGCGACCAGTACTGCTATAAACCATTCCGTTTTCGACGTTGAAAGGATGAAATGCGAAGTCAGCCTGTCTGCATTGGGACTTCTGACATGGTATGCTTACGAGTGCTTGCAGTGAGGTCACAACAGTGGTTAAAAAAACTCACTCTGAAGCGTTGACATTTGGATCTTTAATAAGCAGATGTTGCTTTTATCATTGGCACTCTAATAGACGATAGCCTAAATAGACCCGGTTGGGACTTAAACCTTTTTTTTGGGGGGGTGGGGAAATGCGACCCCCATTAGCAGTAAGCATAATCTATCTCCATAAGAGATAAGCAGCTCTTCCACCATCTCAAACCCGTATCTTATCAGTGCACGATATACAGCTCGGGTGTAGCTACATCTGAAGGGATTTAACACGAATACAAAGTGTGAACTGATCACCTGGGACGCTGCACGTCACATTCGATGTACTGAAGGCGACCAGTACTGCTATAAACCATTCCATTTTCGACGTTGAAAGGATGAAATGCGAAGTCAGCCTGTCTGCATTGGGACTTCTGACATGGTATGCTTACGAGTGCTTGCAGTGAGGTCACAACAGTGGTTAAAAAAACTCACTCTGAAGCGTTGACATTTGGATCTTTAATAAGCAGATGTTGCTTTTATCATTGGCACTCTAATAGACGATAGCCTAAATAGACCCGGTTTGGACTTAAACCTTTTATTTGGGGGGGGGGGGGGGGGGGGGGGGGGGGAAATGCGACCCCCATTAGCAGTAAGCATAATCTATCTCCATAAGAGATAAGCAGCTCTTCCACCATCTCAAACCCGTATCTTATTAGTGCACGATATACAGCTCGGGTGTAGCTACATCTGAAGGGATTTAACACGAATACAAAGTGTGAACTGATCACCTGGGACGCTGCACGTCACATTCGATGTACTGAAGGCGACCAGTACTGCAATAAACCATTCCGTTTTCGACGTTGAAAGGATGAAATGCGAAGTCAGCCTGTCTGCATTGGGACTTCTGACATGGTATGCTTACGAGTACTTGCAGTGAGGTCACAACAGTGGTTAAAAAAACTCACTCTGAAGCGTTGACATTTGGATCTTTAATAAGCAGATGTTGCTTTTATCATTGGCACTCTAATAGACGATAGCCTAAATAGACCCGGTTGGGACTTAAACTTTTTTTTTTTGGGGGGGGGGGAAATGCGACCCCCATTAGCAGTAAGCAGCAACCTGAACTATTTGGCCGATTTACTTAAAAAACAATTACATGGCATGTAAATGCCACATTTGAGCTAGTATAAGGTCCTCTCCTGTAATGGCATTACAAAATATTTTTGCTTTCTCACTTAATGTGAGCGGGCTCTTTCAGCAATGCATCAGGCTGCCCTTCTAATTGTGACTGAGTTTACAGTGCAAAGATCATAGAAGACGGTTCTTGGTTTATTTTAAAATCTTCATTTGTCCAAATAGTTGTCTTTATAATGGACCATGACCATACCACAGTCATATTTTAACAAGTATTTACAATGCAACGGTCTCGCCTTTGAAAAAGTTAGAGCTATTGGCATTGTAAATAACTTTATTTGTGTTGGTTTTGAAAACAGATAAATAAATGCCATTGTCATTTACAATGCCAATAGCTTAATCTCTCGCAAATGCCACACACAAACACACAAACCCACACGCATATATACCTACAGAGCCACACACATAGCCACACACAGTCACATACACACACCGCCACAGACACACTATCTATCCTACTACCGCCACCTCTCGACACACATGCATTCGAAACATGCACATGCTCATGTGCTTACTCGTACTTGCAATATTTTTTGTATTTTATATAGCTATATGAGTTTGTGCAGGTAGTAGCTTGATATCACATACCTATATCAGATATATAATGTGCACTTTCATGAAATATCGCTAACAGATACTTTTGTAAAGACATGCTGCATGTTATACCTAAAGTAACCCACAGCTGCCTATATTTGTGTGCGAGTTTATGTGTAGTAACCACTCTTAGTGAGTGTTTTTACAAACGTGACTAAAGGTATATACACAAATGACATTTAAATACGGGAATAATGTTGCAGCATTATATACAAGGCGTAGTAGCCATGTGTGTGACAGTGTATAGTGGGACATGCACTTGACATACATATTTACGTACTCCGGATTACACGTAAGGCATGCTTTAAACATGCAATGTTATAAAAGTGTTAAAGTTGGTGTAATGAAGGCAACCCATGATGCACCCACCACACAGCTCCACCAATGCAGCCACCACACAGCTCCACCGATGCACCCACCACACAGCTCCACCGATGCACCCACCACACAGCTCCACTGATGCACCCACCGCACAGCTCCACCTACACAGCTCCACGATGCACCCACCACACAGCTCCACCGATGCACCCACCACACAGCTCCACCGAGGCACCCACCACACAGCTCCACTGATGCACCCTCCACACAGTTCCACTGATGCACCCACCACTCAGCTCCACCGATGCACCCACCACACAGCTCCACCGATGCACCCACCACACAGCTCCACCGAGGCACCCACCACACAGCTCCACCAATGCACCCACCACACAGCTCCACTGATGCAGCCACCACACAGCTCCACCGACACAGCTCCACCGATGCACCCACCACCCAGCTCCACCGATGCACCCACCACACAGCTCCACCGATGCACCCACCACACAGCTCCAGCTACACAGCTCCACCGATGCACCCACCACACAGCTCCACCGAGGCACCCACCACACAGCTCCACCGATGCACCCACCACACAGCTCCACCGATGCACCCACCACACAGCTCCACTGATGCACCCACCACACAGCTCCACCGAGGCACCCACCACACAGCTCCACCGAGGCACCCACCACACAGCTCCACAGATGCACCCACCACACAGCTCCACAGATGCACCCACCACACAGCTCCACAGATGCACCCACCACACAGCTCCACAGATGCACCCACCACACAGCTCCACAGAAGCACCCACCACACAGCTCCACCGATGCACCCACCACACAGCTCCACCGATGCACCCACCACACAGCTCCGCCGAGGCACCCACCACACAGCTCCGCCGAGGCACCCACCACACAGCTCCGCCGAAGCACCCACCACACAGCTCCACCGATGCACCCACCACACAGCTCCACCGATGCACCAACTAAGCTCCACCGATGCACCCACCACACAGCTCCACCAATGCACCCACCACACAGCTCCACCAATGCACCCACTAAGCTCCACCGATGCACCCACCACACAGCTCCACTGATGCACCCACCACCCAGCTCCACCGATGCACCCGCCACACAGCTCCACCTGCACAGCTCCACCGAGGCACCCACCACACAGCTCCACCGATGCACCCACCACACAGCTCCACCGATGCACCCACCACACAGCTCCACCGATGCACCCACCACACAGCTCCACCAATGCACCCACCACACAGCTCCACCGAGGCACCCACCACACAGCTCCACAGATGCACCCACCACACAGCTCCACAGATGCACCCACCACACAGCTCCACAGATGCACCCACCACACAGCTCCACAGATGCACCCACCGCACAGCTCCACAGATGCACCCACCACACAGCTCCACAGATGCACCCACCACACAGCTCCACAGAAGCACCCACCACACAGCTCCACCGATGCACCCACCACACAGCTCCGCTGAGGCACCCACCACACAGCTCCGCCGAGGCACCTACCACACAGCTCCGCCGAGGCACCCACCACACAGCTCCGCCGAGGCAACCACCACACAGCTCCGCCGAGGCACCCACCACACAGCTCCGCCGAGGCACCCACCACACAGCTCCACCGATGCACCCACCACACAGCTCCACCAACTAAGCTCCACCGATGCACCCACCACACAGCTCCACCAAAGCACCCACCACACAGCTCCACCAATGCTCCCACCACACAGCTCCACTGATGCACCCACCACCCAGCTCCACCGATGCACCCACCAAACAGCTCCACCTACACAGCTCCACCGAGGCACCCACCACCCAGCTCCATAGAGGCACCCACCACACAGCTCCACCGAGGCACCCACCACACAGCTCCACAGGTGCACCCACCACACAGCTCCGCCGATGCACCCACCACACATCTCCGCCAAGGCACCCACCACACAGCTCCACCGATGCACCCACCACACAGCTCCACCGATGCTCCAACTAAGCTCCACCAATGCACCCACCAAACAGCTCCACCAATGCACCCACTAAGCTCCACCGATGCACACATTACTCAGCGCAACCACAGCATCATTCAGCACAACCACAGCATCACTCAGCGCAACCACAGCATCACTCAGCGCAACCACAGCATCACTCAGTGCAACCACAGCATCACTCAGCGCAACCACAGCATCACTGGTTCAAATATGTTCTTTCAATGTTTCAAGCTGTTTTCAAGCTTTCACGCTTTAGTACAAATCACAAAAAGATGTTAATGTTTCACTTCTGTTCTTGGATTTTTGTCACAATAAAAAACACTGAACATAATCTTCACAAAAGTTATTTACAAAAGTTTAAGCTATTGCCATTACAAATTAAATAAATTATTTAAGTATTAATTATTTAAAAAAATTAAAAGCCATTGTTATTTGTAATATCAATACATCTAAGTCACGTAAATACAAAACATGTTGCATTAAAAATGCTATAGGTGTCACATTTGCGAAAGTTATAACTATTGGCATTGTAAATGACAAAGCTATTAATTTAGCTATTTTAAAAAAAAAACCACATAAATAAAAAAAATTCATTTATAAGACCAATAGCTCAAACTTTCCTAATGCGAGCCCTATTGCATTTCCAATGCTTGTTAGGTCTTGCATAGGCAGCGCATGCGCTGCCTCTCCGGGGCATTAAGTAATCAGTATTAGTGGTGAATCTCCACCCATTGCATTTCTATCTGTTTTGTTGCTTGCCATTGGGTAAATATGGCATTGCACTTTTTATCTCGCTCATTGATTGGCTGGTGGTCCGATACCTCACTTCAGTTTTGCTTCCGTTTTGCAGGAAGCGATACCGACCAACTAAAGTGTTCTTCCACTGCTGGGTTCTTATGTTTTTATTTGGGGACTATTTCCTTGTTTCATATGAATGCCAGCCCATGTTTATGATAGAACGGCAGTATTCCTCCAGCCGAGCCTGCTACTTTCAAGCCTGGTGTGGTGCGACAAATCCAGTCAAATAAAAGCGCCCTGCGTTCAAAACCGTAAGATGCTAGATAAAAATGTAATGGCATTCTCACTAAAATTTGTACTCAAATCCTGTGGCTTTTCTAATCCATCAGTAATTGACTGCGGAGCACTATGTGTTGTTGTTACAGATGTGTTGCCCGTGTTTGAGGTAGAACAGTGGCATTCCTCCAGCCCAGCATGCTCTTATGTTTTTGTTTAGGGACTATTTCCTTGTTTTGTATGAATCCCGGCCCATGTTCACGATAGAAGGGCAGCGTTCCTCCAGCCCAGCATGCTACTTTCAAGCCTGGTGTGGTGCGATAAATCCAGTCAAAGTCCTCGTTGTCAAGCCCCCATCCGCAATTAGAAAACAAAACAGCACTATGTTGCTTGCTATAGTGCTTTTGCACTTCTTTTGGTCAACAAGCACCCAGAGGAAAACCGCCTGCAAGGCTTGTCTGTAATATCTTTATATATACATGAAAATCCTCTCCTTATCTATTCGTCTCCGCCCCTCTCCCTGTAACACTCCCTCCCTCCTTCCTTGTGCCCCCTCTTCCCTCACTTTCTCGTGCTGTCCTTCCTCTCACACGTTTCTCTTCCGTCTAGCTATCTGCTCTACCTTCCTCTGGGTGTCTCTCTTTCCCTCAAACTCCCTTATATCTTTCAAGTCGGCTTCCTCTTCCTTCCTGTCTACCCACCTCTCTCGCCATCTCCACAGTTACACCACTTCTTTCCTCAATCTCGTTCTTGTTCTTCCATTCACCTGTTTTTCCCCTTCTCATACCCCCTTCTTTTCTGCGTCTCATTCTCTGCCTGCCCACTCTCCAGGCTCTTATTTCATGCCCTCTCCACTATTTATTTTCAGCAATACCCAGCTTTCCCCCGCCTCACACATCCCCACAGTGCAGCAATGTACAGGGAAGTTTTGGAGTCAGAAGGGGAGATTTACCGCCTTCCCAGGGTATGCAAGGAGCTAGGAGAAAACAATTCACTTCAAGTTGTGTTGTTCTCATGTTTTACAGCACATGTGATGCTTCGCTAGGTCATGCAATATGATCCTGGACAATGTTACCTGGTGCTGTTTCGTAATGCTATGCTACTATTTGTTATAATGCTACGCTAGACAATGCCGTATAGCTAGATGCCATCTAGCTATACGGCATTGTCTAAGGGGTGATACATGGCAGGGATCGGAGATCACATCTGTTCCCTCCTCCACACACAACTGTTGCTCAGCTCCTGCCAGAGGCCTAAGTTACCTACTGTTTATTACCTCCCTCGTAAATCAGCTTTCTGGTAGATAAACAGAACATGAGGACTGGGGCAGACTAACCTTTCCAGCCAGCTCGGCATTCTGCATACACTCCATGATAGGCATATCAATATAACCAGATCTCAACAATCTAAGGGGCATATTAGCAACAAATAGCGATATTTATCGCTAAATGCGCTTAGTGCATTTTTTTTATCACTGCCTATCGCCGAATACTATCGCAGAGATAACATGCTATTAGCAACGTTTATCTCTAATGCGATAAAAAATATCCAGCGATAGCGGCTCAATGCGTGAATATCGCTGGAAAGACGACATCAGACGCCAACTAAACAATGGCGAAACATCAGCCCTCATCCTCCTGGACCTGTCGGCCGCCTTCAACACAGTCTGCCGTCGAACTCTAAAGACAAGCCTCCTAGAAGCCGGAATCCAAGAGAAGGCCCTTGACTGGACCACGTCCTTCCTCTTCGGCAGAACCCATAGCGTCCGCCTCCCACCCTACTGATCCGAAGCTACCGACATCCTCTGCAGCGTCCCCCAGGGCTCATCCCTCAGCCCGACGCTGTTCAACATCTACATGGCCCTACATCACGATCTCAACATCATCTCCTACGCTGTCGACACCCTGCTCATCCTCTCCCTCACCAAGGACCCACACACCGCCAAAAGCATCCTCCACGAGGGATTGAAGGCCGTCGCCGACTGGATGAGGATCAACCATCTGAAGCTGAACTCGGACAAGACAGAGGTACTCATCCTCTGACCCACCCCCTCAGCCTGGGAAGCATCCTGGTGGCCAACCACACTGGGAACAGCACCAACACCCACCGACCATGCACGCAACCTAGGATTCATCCTCAACTCCTCCCTCTCCATGTCTAAGCAGGTCAACGCCGTCTCCTCTTTCTGCTACAAACACCCTCTGCATGCTCCACAGGATCTGCAAGCAGATCCCGACTGAAACAAGAAGAATGGTGACACAGGCCCTTGTCAGCAGCAGACTGGACTACGGCAACGCACTCTATGCAGGAATCCCAGCCAAACACCTACGACGACTACAATGCATCCAAAACGCCTCCGCCCGATCGTCAAAGTCCCCCGCCGCAGCCACAACACCCCCCACCTGAGAGACCTTCACTGGCTCCCCATCGACAAGAGGATCACCTTCAAGCTCCTCACCCATGCACACAAAGCACTCCACAACGGCGGACTAGCCTACCTTATCAGCTTCAACACCCCCACCCGCCAGCTCCGCTCCGCCAGCCTCGCCCTCGCCGCTGTCCCCCGCATCCAACGAGCGTCCTCCGGCGGCAGATCCTTCTCCTACCTCGCCACCAAGACATGGAATACCCTACCTACCCACATACAGCAGACCCAATACCTACTCTCCTTCAGAAGACTCCTCAAGACCTGGATATTCGAGCAGTAGCAGCACCGCCCCTCCCCGCAGTGCCTTGAGACCCTCACGGGTAAGTAGCACACTCTACAAGTACTCTGATTGATTGATTGATTGATTGATTGATTGATTGATTAAAATCCAGCGATTTTCAGGCATTAACGCTAATGGGGACTTAACCTGATTATCCATCTACCATTGGATCTACAGGTTAAGTCATGGTCTAAGCAGGCGTTAGGTTCTGACAATAATCGTGCATAGCTTAGTGCGACTTTTTTAATTGCACAGCCTGCCTTGCTAATAGGCGATAGCTGTGTGAGCGACTGCTTTCAGTCGCTAACAGGTTGGATACGCCCACTTTGCATGTCATTAGCGATAAATATCGCTGACATGCAAAGTGGGCCCCAAACAGATCGCTATCACCTAAAAGCTGTCACTAACTGCTGTTATCAACAGCTTGCTAATAGGGCGCTAAAATTATCACCGTTTTAGCGGGGAAAAGTCCTGCTAAAGCGGCAATATTGCCCTTGCTAATATGCCCCTAAGTTTTTAGTTGTTTTCATAGGCTGTTGTTTAATACTATTGCTGCTGCACACTTGTCTTTTTGTCTAAGTGTTAAAAAGCTGTAAAATGTTATTTACTGTGAATTAATGATGGTGCTGTTGTGTTTGAAGTGATTTCTATGTATGTTTTTTCAGTTGTTTTGGCTGCCAACGTATTGTACTTTATCCTCTTCAGAGGATAAGCAGGTGGAATATCAGAATAGAAATTTCATAAATTATAAAATGAAAATAGTGGACTAAATCGATTGAGAACCGTGCACCATCTCTGCATCAGCACAACACCACCCCTGCACCAGAGCACCGCAACCTGCGCAGTCCCACCTCAGCACCAGTGCAGCCCCACTTCAGCAGCAACTCACACCACCTCAGCATCACCTCAGCACATCACTAATCCTGGGCGTAGTTCGCATAGAAGTTCTACGATGAACTCCCTGAAGCTGTAGAAAAAGCTCTGCCATTCTACGTGGAGTTCCGCAAGTGAGTAGAGTTGCTTGTTTTGCCCGTTTGCATGACGTTTCTGCTATACGGCAATGCAGATTGTGTGTTCTGGGGAAAATATGACGTAAACGCGGCCTTCTTGTTTTCTTTGCTCTATTATGGTGCTGGGGTCCACTTCAATCCTGCCATATTCTTTTCAATCCTTCTTTCTCAAAACTTTTTTTCTGATCTCTTTTATTTATTATCTTTCCCTGAGTTTTCTTAAGTGTATATTTTGTGTTGTTTTCTACTTTTTGTGTGTGTTTTTAGTGTGTTTAACTTATTTCTATATTGCTTTCTATTTTTTTTTACTTTCTTTCCTCTTCTTCTCCCTTAAGTTTTTTACTTTCTAAATTTTCTTTTCCGCCCCGCTCAATCAGCAACATGGCAGAGAGAGCGACCTGGGCGAAGAGGAGCCACCTTCTTTAGAGAAGGCAGTGCCAGGAAGAGGTACAGCCAGGGCCTTGTGTTCAGAGGTGGAGGTGGCAGCGCTTGATTTTTTGTGCAGCGCCACCTACCCACAACCCTGGCAGCAGGCAGCAGGCCTGGGTCCGGGTACGGAATCCATGAGTGCCACCATCAGTGGGTGAGGGTATGCTGGAAAGTGTATCACGGTACAAAAGGGGGTGGTGATGGACGGAGCATCTGAATCCATCAAACACTCACACCCAGTCAAAAGATCTGGGTTTCATAATCATAATCAAAGTTTCTTTATTTAGATATAACACAGATATCTTTAAAAGAGGATTACATAATTCACGTTATATACAACTATTAAAAAATGAAAACAGTCAAAAGATCTGGGTTTAATCCATCACCGTTCTATAGCCCACTCTGCCACCCCAGTTCAGACATGGCTATATGCAAATCAGTCTGACCCTGTGCCTCATGGGAACAGTCCAGCCTGAACTGCCAAGCCATGTCTTCCCTGGACCGGAAACAAGCTTCCGAGGACCGGTTTCTGGCATTCCAGCCGTCTTCAGCCCGCCTTGCTTGAATCCAGTGGCAAAGTGAGCAAGGGACTCACGCCTGAGCATACCCTGCCACACTTATGGTGGCCAAAAGCGGTACAAAAGGGGGTGGTGATGGACGGAGCATCTGAATCATTCAAACACTCACACCCAGTCAAAAGATCTGGGTTTAATCCCTCACCGTTCTGTAGCCCACTCTGCCACCCCAGTTCAGACATGGCTATATGCAAATCAGTCTGACCCTGTGCCTCATGGGAACAGTCCAGCCCGAACTGCCAAGCCATGTCTTCCCTGGACCGGAACCAAGCTTTCAAGGACCGGTTTCTGGCATTCCAGTCGTCTTCAGCCCGGCTTGCTTGAATCCAGTGGCAAAGTGAGTAAGGGACACACGTATGAGCATACCCTGCCACACTTATGGCGGCCAAAAGCGGTGCAAAAGGGGGTGGTGATGGACGGAGCATCTGAATCAATCAAACACTCACACCCAGTCAAAAGATCTGGGTTTAATCCATCACCGTTCTTTAGCCCACTCTGCCACCCCAGTTCAGACATGGCTATATGCAAATCAGCCTGACCCTGTGCCTCATGGGAACAGTCCAACCCGAACTGCCAAGCCATGTCTTCCCTGGGCACTGGGGTCCAGCGCACCCATAATCAACTGACGCACCGGTGGTCCGATATCCTGCACCAGGAGCAGGAGCTGCTGGACCTGCTAGGTGTTGAGGTCGCAAGGCTTGGTGCATAGCTAATTATTATTATGATTGTGTGTTCTATGTTATTGTGAATAATATTATTTTCCCAAATAGCAAGAATGCTGCTGCTCACATGCTGGTAAGTTACATTTAAAAATCCTATATTTTGTCACTTCATCGTTATTCTAGACAGGTGCTTGGTGCTACCGATCCGTACTTGTTTGCAACTTTGCGCTCGCTTGGGCTGATTATGTAAGAGAACTTAAGTTAAGTACTGCAGACTAGAGAGACTCCTTTCCTTTGTCCTGGCACTAAGATAGTGGCAGTTAGTTAGTTACTTAGTATTAGTTAGTTATTTAGCGGCCCGTGTCCTCTTACTTCAGTCCTTGACTCCTTAGTAGAACTTTTGTTGTAGTTTGTATAGTGAGTGAATAGCAACCAACCAATTTGGTGTATGCAATATGCATGCGCCCCTCTAGGCATTAAAGACTAAATGCAGGCTTAGTGAATTGGCTCATCAAATGGGGTTCAGGTGGTTGCAAATGAGATAGAAACTTAGAAGCAAATATAATTGTTTGCTAATCGTTTTCAAGTCTTTGGAATAGGCGGGCTAGGTAGGTTTAGGATTCAGGAATCAAAATGGAACTGTGGACAGTCCACGACCATGATACTAGTCGACTACTCGTCGATCTGATTTAGGATAGATCAATGTTTTTGCAATTTCCGTTTCCTGTCAAAAAATCATTTTGGAGTGAATATTTAATATTTATTTAACAGCAATCATTTTTTGTCTCTTTAAATATGTCTTACATGATCGTTCAGCATCCAGGGGCGAGGAGACGAAGTTTTCTGAGGTGGCTGAGAGAGCTAGAGGGGCCTCTCATGGCCAGGAACCCTCCTCATCAGATGGCTCTGCTGGCCCCAGTAAGTCCTCCTGTTGTTAGTATTAATATATATTTCCCTCACTTTTACCGGTCCTTATTTTTAACTTTCATTTCTGTTTCCTGAATATATTTTATCGCATATTCCCTTCAATCTAGCTGTTTCTATATTCTTGTTATCCCTGCATCAACTAATAACATAGTTATTTATATTGCTAGTGCCTGTTTTTTTTTTTTACCTCAAACTGCCTCTTGCTCTGTGTTAATCTGTCTGTAGCTTGCTTTTTTCTGGTTCTTCAGTCAGCTTTTATTCTCCCCTTATATATTTTGTGGACTGCCTACTGGTGGTACTGTAAGACTCAGAGAACCCATTGGTCCTTATTACTACAAGTACTAGTACTACTACTCTGCTGTACAGGCTGCATATCCAAGTAAGTATTTACGCATGGTTGTTGAGATGAGAAGGCTTTCTTTTACTTTCTCATGCTCAATCGGTAAATGATGGTCACATTGGACACCCCAATATTGTGTCTTCTTCTCATCTAGGCCTAGTGTTATTAGCAGCAGTTGATGGTGAACTGATTACTGTGCACCATGGCTGGAAGGAAGTATGAGGAGGAGGAGGACGGCACCATTACATTTTCCAACCAAGAAGATCCTACATCCGATTGTCAACCCGGTTGGATATTCTTTTTCTTTTCAAAAACTCTGATTCACCAATAGCTCCGACCACTGAGTCCAGTCCTTTGGGTTGTCCTCTTCTTGGGAGGCTTTTAAAAAACTTGCCACCAACAAAATGCCCAACCAGATATTTTATTATTTTTGATAGGACATACTGTCTACTCTAGTCTGTGTACCCAAATTGTAGTGATGTGTGGAGTGTATGTATTGTATTTTCAATCTTGCTAGTAAAAAAAATAATAAATAGGGGGAGGCGTATATGGCATCTAAACTATGTATAATGTTTTTTTCTAAGCATACCAACCACCAATGCCGGGCCAGCAGGGAAGGAGACGCCAGCCAGGAGGGAGCAGGTGCAGCAGCTGCAGGGGGTGAGCCGGCAGCAGTGGTAGGCGGTGGTAAGTCATATTACTTGCTTATTGACAATCAAATTCATACACTCACTGCAAGGATGTACACTGTACGGTTGAGACTAAGTCAGGAACAGTTGAAGAAGACATACTTTACTTAGCATTAGCATTAACTAGAGTTAAGTAAGTAATGGCCTCTTCACTTCAACTCAGCACGGAAAGTCTTATGAAGAAGACTAAGAGTCAGACCTTGATGGGTTGATGGAAAAGGGAAAGGTGGATATGTAATATATGACTGGCAGAGAAAGATGCGTGGGGGAAGAGGGCCCAGAATGTATCTAGGTGGCTGATAGGATGCCTGGGTGGTTGAAGGATGGGTAAAAGACCCTGCCTGGGTGAGTGGGTGAAACTGTATAAGTTAAAGGAATCCTCCAGGAGGGTTGATGGGATCACACTTAAAGGCAAGCAAGGACTCATGGGTGGTTAAATGAGTTTTTGATTCATTATGCCTAATGTGTTGCCACAGGAATTCATTTATCCCAAGGAGGTGTTGTTTACACAGGTACTGAAGAGAGGAGACTGTATTTGAAAAACTGTCAATATTGGACGTGTAACAGAGTCAGAATATAAAGCTCAAAGTTGTCCTCATAAAACAATATTCCAAAAAGACCTCTTAGAAACTTATTTATTTGCGGGTAGAAGGTCAAAAACCCATTTAAACCCCAAGTCGTCAAGAACTGGACTGAACGGGATAAATGAATTCCTGTGGCAACACATTAGGCATAATGAATCAAAAACTGTACAAACATGTTTAGTGCGGGATGACTCCCACAATTGGTTGCTCAAATGTTCATAATATTGTTGACGCTGATATCTGTGATTGCACTTTGGAATCTAATGTTTTAGGAGGATTTGTCTCTTAGTAAATATAAGAGTAGCCAAATGGCGTCTGTTACAACAAAACTACCTCAATGTTTGGGCTTACACCCAAGACACACAAAGAGACTTAAATTAACTGAATATACAGCATTACACCTAAAAAAATGGTTTACTAATGGTCTTATGTATTCAATTGCTGCAATTTCTATACAGTAGCATGTTTTTAACATGGGTATTTTGGTGTAATTTTTATCTATTTAATGTATGTACACATGTTGTTTCTTTGTATCTTACACTGGCTTTTTTGTATGTTTTTCTTTTTCTAAATCTTGAAAGGACAAATTGATGAGACCGTCTGCTGATCACTTTAAGATACATAGGAAAACCGAGTCCTTCATCTTTGTTGGAGTAATAAAAGGCGTGGGTTGAGTAGTCTCTAGTTTCTACTTTACGTTTATTAAGTTTAACCCTCATAAATTCACCTTTAACCTCCTGTTTGGATAGGGTAGTTACACTTGTAGGGTCTTTACATACATCCATATCAAAAAGTTCATTGAAGGTTGAGATCACATACTTTAACCATGGGATTTTAGTAACTTTATCCAAGTGCATACAATCTTTGATTATTTCCTTGGTAAAGCTGGTTTCGTTCTTGGTCCAAATAGATCTCCATACCAATAGAGGTCTTAAACCAATTAGGTCAGCTATATAGTCCAACCCCAGTTCATTATGGGTTAGATCGGTGGATGCCGAGGGTGGAAGGCAAAGTAAACGTTTTAAGAATAGATTTTCCAGCGTTTGCAGGTCCCTTGAAGTCCAATATCCCCAAACCCCTGAGCCGTATAGTGCTATTGGGGCACATCTATGTCTATAAATATTCAACATATCAGGGATACGTCGGCTTCCCAGTTTTGTAGCAAAACGAAAAACACTTAAGGAAGCCTTCCCCATCCTTGCTTTTACATTATGTTGCTCTGGGGTCCAAGACCCTCCGTTATTAAAAGTAATGCACAAATAGCAAAAATTGTCCACAACCTCAATACTGTTTTCATTAAAATTAAAAGGTTTTAAGATGGTTTATCTTCTTACCGCATGCCATAATAAATGTTTTGGAGTTGTTAATTTTAAGTTTCTTCCCCTGTATAAAATCATAAAAACAATTCATAAGCTTCTGGAGGCCTATTGGGGTTCTAGAGAGTAGAACGGTATCATCGGCGTAAAGCAACACCGGAATGGATTGGCCACCTGCTTGCGGGGCATCAGCTTGGACATTTTTTAGTTCCTGCTCAATTGAATTAATAAAAAGGGACAAAAGCAATGGGGCTAGGACGCAGCCCTGTCTGATACCGGATTTAACTTTGATCTTTTCAGTGCATTCCCCCTCCGGTCCGTACCAGATCTGAGCCGATAGGTTGGAATAAAGTCTTGCTAAGAAGTGGATGATAGCAGAGGGTGCGCCCAGATCCAGTAGGGTTGACCACAACAAAGTATTGTCCACCAGGTCAAAGGCACTGGAAAGATCCGCAAAACATAGGAACAGAGAACCCGGTTTGGCCTTAGTGTATTTTCCTATTAGGAGATTTAAGTTAATACACTGCTCAATAGTGCCGAGACCCTTTCTAAAGCCGTATTGGGAGGCTGCAAGAATGTTATTGTCTTCAGCCCATTTTCCAGGCGTAATAACAGGACCCTGCTCATGATTTTTAAAGAGGAATCCAGAAGGGAGGTAGGGCGGTAGTTCTTAGCCTCTCCTCTATCTCCCTTCTTATAGATTGGTATAATTATGGATTCACTCCAGGTTGATGGGGTACTATAGTCGACAGCGGCGTTAAATACTTGGGTCAATAGCGGGCTCCACAGGGCCAGATCGTATTTATACAGGTCAATCGGGACCCCATCTGGTCCTGGGGCCTTCCCCCCTTTGCTGTTATTAATTGCCATGTCGACTTCATGGAGGGTGATTCCCAATGTCTGGTGTGATATAATGGGGTTGCTACAAATATTTTCTTGGGTCTCTCTAATTGGGTCGAAAATCCCTGTAAAATGTAGAACCCAACTATCTTCACTTACTTGAGCAGTAAGGACTGGGAATTCATCCTTCTGGAGGAATGGACTTTTGATGGTACTCCAGAACAGTTTACTATCCCGGAGGGCTGCAGCCTTGGACAAATCATTCCAGGCTTGCTCTCTTAGTTCTTGTTTCCTACGCTTCAGTTCGATATTATATTTAGCCCTCAGATGTTTAACCACTTCCCTATCTCTTGGGAGATTAGATAGGGCCTTCTTAAGGGCTTTTAGCGCCAGAGTGCACGCATGTTCAAACCAACCCAGCGTCTCCCGTTTAATTGTGCCCTTGTTAATGGTAAGAGATTTCTTAATTATTGTGCCAAGTTCCTCGAAGTCTTTTATGATACTTTCGGGGAGGGCATCGGTTTCGAGGCAACGGGATATCACATTGGTACCAGCACTCACAACTTTACGATGTAGATTCTCGGATTTTTCTCCGCACCACTTAATCCGTATCCCGTTTTGCCTGCATGGGATAATGTTGTCTACGACCCTACCGTTAAAAATATTTTTTGAGCCCCATATAAGAATACACATAGTTAAAGCGTTATGATCGCTCATACCAAGGTCCAAGATAATCGGGACCGTACAAAACGGAACAATCGTGGTCGAAATCAGCAAATAATCAATAACAGAGGCAGTATTCCTCCCAGTAAAAGTGGGAACAACATTGCCTTCCCCATCAGGAGCCGGTTAATGAATAACCAGGTCATATTTTAGCAAGAGATTATTAAGGGAGACACCATAAGGGGAGTGAGAGAAATGTGTCTCCCCAGTATCCCCATCAAACCCACAGGCAGGGGTATATGAGTGCAGACAAGTTCTGATATTAAAGTCTCCTCCCCAAATAATGTTATAAGGTTTAGTTGTTTTATTACAGATTTTATTCAGGGCTACTTCAAGTTCATCTACAACAAAAGTGCTGGTAAAGTCAAAGGTGTTGTTGTAGTGATTGATCAACAAGATGTTCCGGCCCTTATTAACTTCCAATTCCAATATTTGGGAGTGAGAACCGACTATAAGGCAAGATCTTACATGTACTGGGAGGTGCACAGACAATAATATCAACAAACCACCTTTAGCCCTCCCCATAACAGATTCTTGGGCATGGCAATTATAGGAAACAAAACCGTCATAATAGATGTCAATAGTAGACCAGGTTTCCTGTAGGCATAAGATGTCAAAGCCAAGAATAAGTTCTCTCCATCCCAAGGCTGAAGCTCTCTGTCGCCACCCTGCAATATTCCAGCTCACTATTGAATACCCTGGTTGGCTAGGAACCAACACCTGTTCTGTGAGTGCATTTATAGTGGGGGAAACTGGGGCATGTAGTATGGAGTGAGGGTTCATCGACTCACCAAGTAGAACGGGTGTCGAGGGAACCATATCTGATATAGATGGTACTAACAGGCATACATCTGGAGATAGGATCTTGGTCGGAATTTCCCCAACTTCAATATTATTAGCCAACTCAAAAGATGGTGGCTCAGGGGTGTGGATTGAGGATAGTCAATCAACTCCCTCGAGACCTTCTAGGCAGCTATACCGATTATAATCGGAGAAAGGGTTGTGCTGGGGCAAATATTGGGGTTCTAGAGAGTAGAACGGTATCATCGGCGTAAAGCAACACCGGAATGGATTGGCCACCTGCTTGCGGGGCATCAGCTTGGACATTTTTTAGTTCCTGCTCAATTGAATTAATAAAAAGGGACAAAAGCAATGGGGCTAGGACGCAGCCCTGTCTGATACCGGATTTAACTTTGATCTTTTCAGTGCATTCCCCCTCCGGTCCGTACCAGATCTGAGCCGATAGGTTGGAATAAAGTGTTGCTAAGAAGTGGATGCCTAGGAGGTCTAGTATCAAATAATCTTTGCCTGCCCCTTCGTTTGACCCTTGTCCATTCATTTCTTCCAGTATGATAGATGGCATTATGGGGTGGGAAAAAGAAAGAAACTGGGAGGGTTTGAATAGTGGAGTCAAATGACCTGTTGAATCCCGCACAGATGTGGGATACCGTACGGGGATCTCTAAAACTAACAGTAATGCAGTCACCATTAATGGATTTCCGCGTCTTACCAATCCAGGGTACCCTCCTTACCATAATAATTTCATTATCCAAATGGGTCAGTAGGGGCCTATTCCAATTAAGCCATTTGATGATTTTGCTTTTCAAGGAGCTAAAGGTTTCGTTTTCCCCTTTTTCGAGTGGGGGGGCTCCGGCTAAAACTACCATAAACCGGTTGGCTTCTGGCGGAAGATCAGGTCATCGAAGTCTAGGGGTTTTATATTCTTTAATTGGAGACCCTTGCGTCTCTTCGGCCATAGGTCCGGGATGATTGGGCATAACGGATTGGTTGCCCAACAGATGTTGAGAAATTACAGTATTTTCTTTGCTAGGTAAAGAGGGGGCAGGTAAAGAGCTTGCTGTAGAGGAAACATGGAGTTGGGTCACATTAGTGGGGTAAGAAACTGGGGGGGTGGGAGCAATATGGCGTGTGCCTACACTGTTGGACTTGATGGAATTAGCTAAGATAGTGGCTGTGGTTCTCTGAATGTCGGCTATTCTAAGATCCAACCCATCTAGTTTGGCCTCTAGCGGTGATACAATTGATTTAAATAAAGCGGCAATCCTTTCCATGGAAACCTCGCATCTAGAGGGAATCGTTTCTTGGATAATATTGGGTGGTGTCGGTTCACTATGTAACTTAACTGTTTTGGAAGACCTTTCAGCTTTTCTATCTTTTTTATTATATGTTCTTTTCCGTTTTCTAATAGCACCTTCTCTCTCCCCCTGGATCTTAGAGTAAGTAGAATTCTCTTCAGGGACAGAGATAATGGAGACATTGTTACTATCAGAAACATGGTTAATTTCCGCTACAGTAACAGTTACATTTGCCAAAGTATCAGGGTTCGCTCTTGGCGGGTGTTCTACCTCCAAAGGGGGGGGGGGGTTGAGTATCCACCAAAGAGATGGAGTTATCGATAAGTCTTTCCGGTGTTTTAGCATTAGCCAGAGTCCCCATAGATGATCTTTTTAAAGACATTAGTTCTTTGGATAGGCGTTTCTCCAATGTAATAATTTCCTTATCAATAATGTTATTCGCCTTAATCAGAAATTTTTTCATACCTCCGGCAGAAGAAGAGGATGCTCCCGCTATCAAAGACTTACTTCGGGTTTCCCGACCGGCCATAATCCAGATAACATAAGGATGTACAACAGTAAGGGGGGGTTGCCCGGTCCGGTCACTACAGGTCACGAACGGGCACAAACGGGCCCGCTCTTGGCCCGGTCTTCGCCCGTGCGCGTCCGCGCGCGTCCCGCGGGCCGGAGATTAAGGTCCAGCAATATAGTTCCTTTAGGTGAGACCACGCCCCTAATTTCAATGGCCAGGGAGGAGGCGGCGGGAAGAGGACCAGCTGTGGCTGGTTAGCGCACTGCCCGCTGGTCCTCGCAGTCCCGCGGCAAGCCTTGGTCGATTACGGCTTCACTCCCTGGTCGACTGATCACTGAGTTCTCCAAAGCAGGTGTCACCCAAGGACACGAGCGGCTCCCGCGAAGCAGCGGCCGCGAGGGGTAGGTCCGGATCTGATACAAAGAAGGCAGCAGGTAGGCAGAATTAATGCGTCCGCTGGATAGCCCGTTCCTCCCAAAAGGGACACGCAAAGCCCAAGTCCGGCCCCTGATTTCAATGGCCAGGGAGGAGGCAGCGGGAAGAGGACCAGCTGTGGCAGGTTAGCGCACTGCCCGCTGGTCCTCGCAGTCCCGCTGCAAGCCTTGGTCGATTACGGCTTCACTCCCTGGTCGACTGTTCACTGAGTTCTCCATGGCAGGTGTCACCCAAGGACACGAGCGGCTCCCGCAAAGCGGGGGCCGCGAGGCGTAGGTCCGGATCCGATACAAAGAAGGCAGCAGGTAGGCAGAATGAATGCGTCCGCTGGATAGCCCGTTCCTCCCAAAAGGGACACGCAAAGCCCAAGTCCGGCCCCTGATTTCAATGGCCAGGGAGGAGGCGGCGGGAAGAGGACCAGCTGTGGCAGGTTAGCGCACTGCCCGCTGGTCCTCGCAGTCCCGCGGCAAGCCTGGGTCGATTACGGCTTCACTCCCTGGTCGACTGTTCACTGAGTTCTCCAATGCAGGTGTCACCCAAGGACACGAGCGGCTCCCGCGAAGCGGGGGCCGCGAGGCGTAGGTCCGGATCCGATACAAAGAAGGCAGCAGGTAGGCAGAATGAATGCGTCCGCTGGATAGCCCGTTCCTCCCAAAAGGGACACGCAAAGCCCAAGTCCGGCCCCTGATTTCAATGGCCAGGGAGGAGGCGGCGGGAAGAGGACCAGCTGTGGCAGGTTAGCGCACTGCCCGCTGGTCCTCGCAGTCCTGCGGCAAGCCTTGGTCGATTACGGCTTCACTCCATGGTCGACTGTTCACTGAGTTCTCCAATGCAGGTGTCACCCAAGGACACGAGCGGCTCCCGCGAAGCGGGGGCCGCGAGGTGTAGGTCCGGATCCGATACAAAGAAGGCAGCAGGTAGGCAGAATGAATGCGTCCGCTGGATAGCCCGTTCCTCCCAAAAGCTGTTTTGCTAAGAGTATTAATTACAATTTGTCTTTTTTCTTTCTTGATATAGCTACTCTGGCCAATCCAACATCTGACAGGTGGGAGAGAGCAGCCAGGACCCAGAAAAGGAAGCTGGAGGCCATAAGCGACGAATATTGGCAGCTGGTGGTCCTGGAGGAGGAGGAGGTGGAAGCAGCTGCAGCTGCAGCCTCCAATGCGCCGGACCGAGCCAGGCCCCAGTAGTGCCTCCGGTGGTATCGTGGCATGGTCCGGCAGCCTCCTGCCGCCACTCCCCATCTTCTACTGCTGCTACCCCCTTGACAGTGACAGTTAGAGCATTTCAGCACTGCATGATCTTTAGGATGCGTGCCTTGAAAATCAGATAGCAAAGCTTTTTGACAGCCTAGAGTGTAAGATCCGCCTCCTAGCCCACCGCTAGGCCTCTCTCTTGCCCTTTTTTAATCTTTTGTTTGGTGAGTGGGACCTATTAGGGAGAGGGTGGGATGTGGGAATTGGGGAAATTAGATTGGGGGTTTACAGACATTTAGACAATTTGGATTTTGGATTCTCATTGGCCATTGGTTTGGGTTAGGGAGGGGGTGGATTAGGTGTTGTGGGCTTTTCTACTTTTATATTTGTTAGGGGAATAAATTTTTAGTTTTACAATACATATTATGTAAACCTTTTTTCGGGGGGGGTTACTCTTTTACTTTGCACTGTTTCCTTTGCCGCAGGGTTGTAGCCAGTTTTGAAATCTGCTGATGTAGTGCAACACACCAACAGATAAATGGGGTACCCTCACTTGTCCAACTACTCCCTTCTCCAAATCTATTCAGTCTGCAATTATTATTAACCCCTATGGACTCAGAAGGGGTCTGGGTATGTGAATTAATTAATTTCCATAGTATGTAGATAATTGCATCTTTAATGAATCTCCCACATTCTTCTCTTACCTGTGATTGAGTAGGCAAAGCGATGGCTGCATGGTTATGGTTTGGTTTCCCAAGGGGCCATGGTGGTGGTAGTAGTAGACAGTAGCAGTTGCAAAAAAAGAATATGAGACAGTCACCTGAGGGAGAATAGAGAATGAGTAGTAGAAGGGTTCAGGGCCGGCCTGAGCACCGTGGACCAAGTTCTCGGGTTCAGGGCCGGCCTGAGCACCGTGGACCAAGTTCTGAACCTAACTCTACTGGCCGCAAAGTACACAAGTGTCAAAAAAACCAGTCTCCACCTAGTCTACGTTGACCTCACGGCAGCGTTTGACTGTGTGGTACATACAAAACTATGGCTAATAATGCAGGACATGGGGATCGACCCCTCAATCATAGATTTTTTACGTGAGTTATACTCTGACGCCACAGGCAAGGTAAGATACGGGCTGGAAGGACAACTCACGGACAGCTTTCCAATACGGAAGGGGGTCAGGCAGGGGTGTGTACTGGCCCCCTTCTTATTTACGCTGTACACCAACGGTCTAGAGGCAGCAATGCTACAGGGCACAAAAGACTTTCCAACAGCAGGACGGCGACCAATTCCAGCACTGCTATATGCCGACGACGCGGTGATCCTTGCCCGAACTCCAATTCAGCTGCAAAAAGCCGTAAATTACTACTGTACCTTCATGACCAACCTCAATCTGAAAGTAAACATAAAGAAAACTTTCGTGATGCATGTCGGCAGTAAAAGGAAAAAGATGAAAACAATTTTGGTAGATAACACACCACTCGAAACAACAAAAACCTACCCATATCTCGGAATTACCATCGATGAGGAGTTCAAATGGAAAGATGCAATTAATTCCCGCAAGTTATCGCTCATACGAACAGTCGGCGCCCTAAAAGCCTTCTCACTCCGTCTAGGGAAAAAACCCCTGGCGGAGATGCTAAAGATCTATAATGCAAAGTGCATCACCACGGCTATTTTCGGTGCAGGAGTTTGGGGAATGGCAAACGCCGAGCAAATCCAAAAAGTTGAAAACACCTTCCTCAAATTCTTACTAGCAGTCCCCAAGAGCACGACCACCCTCGGATGCCATTTGGAACTAGGACTAGAATATATCTCAGATCTGATCAAGATTCAACCCATAATGCTATGGCGAAGAATATGGGCAACGGAAGAATGTACACTCACAAGGGCAATTATTGAGGACTGCATGGACTTAGAACACATGGAAAAGATTAGGTGGCTTCATTACGTAAAAACCTTCCTCACAGATATTGGCTTACAGAGGTTCTTCAACGACCCACAGTCAGTCACAGACATAGCAAAAAAGGAACTAAAAAAGATATGTCTGTCCCACTTAAACCAACTAAGACTGATGTCAGAAATAGGCAAACCAGCAGTTCAACATAGCCTCATGATACAATCTGTTCCGTCCATGCAACCATATCTACAGGAAGACCTGACACACTTTGAAAAGCTACTGTTAACCCGTTTTAGGTTTAATCTTTTCCACATCATGGTTTCGTTTCCCATCCAAAACAACTGGACATACACTAGAACACCATGCCCCTGTGACTCCACCTCTCCACAGTCCACAATCCATGTCCTCTTCTTCTGTACCTTTTACACACCATTCCGGAAGAGATGGATTCTACCTATCCTAAAAGTAATGAAGATCAGAAGATGTCGCCCAGCATTTTTGGCAATGCAGCATTTGGACAATCTACTAGTCTCAAGATCCGTGGCGCATTATCTTAAAGTGTGCCTTAAACACCGCACGAACTTATAAATATTCCGTGAACCCATCAAAAAATGGCCTCTAGTAAATGCATTTTTGCACAGAATACAGTGAACTAATTTTTAATCCATATCATGTACTTTTTAAATGTATCTACTTTTATCAGTGTTTTTACAGTATAAATTTGTACTTTTGTGGTTTTCATATTGAAATCCGAATAAAGTTAATTTTGATTTGATTTTTTGAGTAGTAGAAGTATAGCACACAAGAAGAAGAATGCCAAACAAGAAACCATGATAAGCAATGCTAAAGTAAAATAAAGCACAATGGTGGGCTAGTCTAGTACAAGTTACAAACTGATGCTGGTAAATAATTTTGATGGATTATGTTCCTCTGGAAAAAAAATTAATATTGAATTCTGTGCATGGGTGGGCAATCTAATATATGTATTGCCAGTGTGCACTATATATACTTAGAGCAGAAAAAGATCCTCACCCTGCCTTGAGTTGGTGTTGCTTTTACCACATCCTCCCCAACAAGTGTATGATCTATTAATGGTGTAAATAAAATGTAGTCACACCTTAATAAATTACACAGCCCAGGAGAAGAATGAAATAGCTCTCCCTCCCTCGCAGCGCCACCATTACGTGAGGCCTTCCTCCATGCCCCTGCACTCTTGAGTGTTGGTGTTCGAGGCCCTCCTCCACCCGCAGATTTTACCTGCACCTCATCCTTGGTGGTCCAGTGGACCTCTGTCTGCTTTCTCTCACTCTGCTTTTTCTCTCCTTTTTCACTCGTTTTTTCCCTGTTTCTATCCCTCCTTTCATTCTCCTTGTGTCTTTCCTCCTTTTTCACAAATTTTTCCCTCATTTCAAGCTCCCCCTTTGCTCTCTTTCTGTGTCTTTCCTCCATTTTACACTTGTTTTTCACCCTCATCTCAATCTTCCCCTTTCACTCACCTCTGTGTCGATCTGTGTCTTTCGTCCACCCTGCTTGTACTTTTGCTGCCTTATTTGTACTTTTCCCTCTCTTTTTGACTTTTTCTTTTGCCTTTTTCTGCCCATTTTTCCCTGTCGCTGCTGCCCCCATGGCCCCTCCCCCCAGCACGATCAGCACAACTGGCCCAATCCAGCTCCCCTCCCCGCTCCCGCCTCCCAGCTGTCCAGCCCACCCCGACCCCTACTGAATGACGGCCGCTGCGCGATTGCACCGCTGGTGTGCCGAAGACGCGCCAAAGGCAAGCCTGTCTGTGCCCGTCAGTGACCTGGCTACAACCAGCGCCAACACTATGACCCAACAGCACTCCACGCACTCAGCCCAGGTGGCAACAACAACTGCAAGCTAGCATCACCGGCCGACAACCATGGACCCTTCAGCAGTCACTGCTGTCGGCAAACCTGCAGCACCGCCAAGACTGCGTACCCAGCGCGACCCGCCCGCAAGGACACAACCGAACTGAAGACCCTTCAATGCATCCTCCGCAACGTCTGATCCCTCCATAAACATGCCACCAAAATCTGGGACCTCCTCTACAGCACCACCCCGGACAGAAACCTGGAACACCAACACCTCGGGACCGGACATCCCATCGCCATTTCCCAAGGATACAAGATCTCCAGGAAGGACCACCCCACCTGCCCAAAGGAGGAATTGCCATCATCCACAAATCCACCCTCCGCCTGAGCACACTCCCCGACAAGCCCACAGACCTGACGAAACACCTCTCTTCAAGATACTGGCCAGCCCCACCTCCACCCTCTGAGGAACCTTCATCTACCAACACCCTGGACCCCAAGGACTTTTTGCCAACTCCATCACGGACATCATCTCCCCGCATGCCATTGTGTCCACCAACTACATCCTACTGGGAGACCTCAACTTCCAACTCAAAAACCAACTAGACCCCAGCACCACATCCCTCCTGGACAACCTCCACAACATTGGACTCCGTCAAATCCTTCACAACAGGAAACTCCATCATCTTCAGCCACAGCACCAAACTCCCATGGACTGACCATTGATGTGTCCACTTCACCTTCAGAACACCCATCATCCACAGACACCAGCACCTGCTCCCACATAGAAACTGGACCAGAATCACCGAAGACCAGCTAACCTCATCACTCAGCAACTCCACCCCAACCATCGCAGAAAATGACGACCTCAACACCGCAGCCCGAACCCTGCACAGATGGATCTCTGACAGCACCAACACCATAGCCCCCATCAAGAAAAACAACAACACCCACACCAAGAAAGCTAGATGGTTTACCACCAAACTTCGAGAGTCCAGACGCACTTGCCACCGTCTCGAAAAGGCCTGGAGGAACACCAAATCCACAGAAGACCACAACTTCAGAGCCGCCACCAACGCCCACCACCAACTCATAAGAAAAAAGAGGAAAAAAGCGAATGAAGACAGAATCTCCACTCATGCACATAACAACAAAGAACTCTACAACATCATCAAAGAGTTCGCCTGACTCACCAGCGAGTCCACCAACATCCCTCCCTCACAAGACCTCTGCGACAAACTCAGCACCTTTTTCCACCGACAATTTCGACGAAGACAACCAACTCACTGAACACTCACCAACCACCCAAGAAACCCTGAAGCCAGCGATCTACAACTGGCCAGCCCTCACAACACTAAGACACACTGAAGACGATGAAGTCAATCCACTCCAGGTCCCTCACGGATCCCTGCCCCTACCACATTTTCAACAGAACTGCCGACCCCATCGCACCCATGCTCTGCGGCACCATCAACCACTCCCTGGCAACCGCCTCCCTCCCCGATGACTGTAAACATGCTGAGATCAACCCCCTCCTGAAGAAACCCTCACCGACCTCAAAAACTACAGACCCATCTCCCTGCTCCCGTTCTCAGCAAAAGTCATTGAGAAAGCCATCAACAGCCAACTCACCACATTCATCTAAGAGCACAACATCCTCGACTCCTCCCAATCCGGGTTCAGAAAAAAACACACTACAGAAGCCCGCCCTCCTCGCCGCAACAGATGACATCTGCACCCTACTGGACTAAGGAGAAACAGCACCCCTCATCCTCCTCAGCCTCTCAGCCTCTCAGCGGCGTTCGACACAGTCTCTCACCGCACCATAATACACAGACTCCACAACGCAGGATCCAAGACAAGGCCCTCGACTGGATCCGCTCCTTCCTCTCCAACAGAAAGCAGTGGGTCAGACTTCCCCCTTCCCTCTCAGACCCCCCACCAACCGCCTGCGGAGTCCCCAGGGATCCTCATTCAGCCCTACACTCTTCAACGTCCACATGGCTCTGCTTGCCCCGATCGCCGGAACCTACGGACTCAACATTGTGTCATACGCAGACGACACCCAACTCATCCTCTGCCTATCCAACGAACCCAACACCGCTGGACACAACTTTCGAGAAGGCATGGAAGCCGTTGACAAATGGATGAAAAACAGCTGCCTACAACTAAACCTTAAACTAAACACCAACAAAACGGAAGTACTCATCATGGGCCCAAACCAGCACCTGGTGGCCCCTCACCCTCGAAAGCCCACCAACCCCCACAGACCATGCATGCAACCTGGGAATCATCCCGGCCTCAGAGCTCAAAATGGACAGCCAGATTAACTCTGTCTCGTCTTCCTGCTTCCAAACCCTCCGCCTCCCGCGTAAGACCTTCAAATGGATCTCCCTCGTACACAGAAAGACCGTCACTCACGCCCTGGTCACCAGTATACTCAACTATGGCTACGCCGTAATAAACAAAACCTCATCTGCAAGCTACAGAACATCCAAAACACTGCTGCAAGACTGGTCCTCAACCTGCCAGGACACTGCCACATCTCCCAGCACCTGCGCACACTCCACTGGCACCCCATCAAAGCTAGAGTAACCTTCAAGATGCTCACCCACACTCACAAGGCCCTCCACAACACCTGACCAGCATACCTGAATGGCTGACTCAAATTCCACGCATCCCAAAGGACCCTACGATCAGCCTAGCTCTGGTATACTAAAGTCCCCCGCACCAGAAAGACCAGCTCAGGAGGCAGCTCCTTCGCCTTCCTTGTGACCAGAGCCGGAATGACCTTCCACTCCACCTCAGACAGGCAACATCGGTCCCTATCTTTGCTAGAAACCTCAAAACCTGGCTCTTTGACAGCCCCCTCCTTGATGGACTGAAACCTGAGATCCCCAGTGCCTAGAGACCCTTACGGGTGAGTTGTCTCGCTTAACAAACACCTTGATTGATTGATTAGGGGTTCAATGAATGGATGGGAAGGAGAGTTGAGCGAAAGGTTTGCAAAGACAAACACTACACATGGACAACACATTCATCTTGGCAGCCGACCGTCATAAACCTGTTAAGGGAGGGAAAGGAAATGCATGTATGATGATGAGTAGTACTAGACTAGTATATTCATTATGCAATTGTCTGTCTGCCCCAAGAGAGACCCAAGTTACATACATTATGTTCTATTGTACTGGGCTTTAAAAGATAGCAAATAAAATAAAAAAATCTGTAGGAGTCAAATAAGGAAACATAAGCAACACACACAGTTGTTATGATTGAAGAGAAAAAAAATTATACTATATTGCCAAATTGGGAGTTGCATCTCTGCATTCCTCTTGGGCGGTCTGTCCCTCAATCCTGGGTACCTGGTGGATGCGGTTTGGTACGGTAAGTGTGAGTTGTTTTTCCAGTATGGCATAGGGTAAAGGGCCTGTAGATGGAAAAACAAAAAGGATATTGAACAATGAAGGAGAAAAGTTAAACTGCATAAGGAGTACAATAAGAAGACTTTCAGAAGTAGCATGGCTAAATCACGTCTGTTTCTGGCAGTTACCTCCAACAACAGGACCTCCACCCAACCTCCGCTTAGCTTTGAATTTCGGCCAGACAGCACTGAGCAGACACACAGCAACATAGTATTTTCCAAAGGAAGTAAAAAGTCAATTTACCGCTGTCAGTCACACCACCCTTGCCATCACCACCACCACTACACAGACATATATGTCTGGTTTGGAGTTGTTGTTTACCTTTAGGGCACTTCAAAGTCAACATCATCCAAATCGGAAGGTTTCAGTGAATTTGAAAACTTCCAGCTTCTTCTGGTGGCATTCTTCAAAGTAGTCATGCTCACGCCCAAGTCCTGAGGTATTTCATCAATTATCTCTGATCCTCCTTACTCTGGCTCCGAGTACGGTATCCAACTCCAGACCAACAGTGTCCCGAGCAAGACCAGACTCATCTTGACTCAAAATGCAATGGATCGGCCTGTAGTAATACAATTTTGTGATTGAACAATAAGAAGGGAAAGATTGACTTGATTCACTTTTGTGTGTATAGAATAGTGGATATCATTCACAACAAACAACAATCACTCAGCGTGTAATACATGCCATCATTTACCTGTTCTTCTGGGGTAGTCCCTCTAGGCTAGGAATGGATAGATAGATAGATAGTCGGGGCCCAGGGTTGGAAGCAGGCACAAATTTGTGTTTGGATTCTCCATCCAATGTTGGGACTAACTTCTTCATTGACTGCACACAGTTCAACTTCAATCCACAATAAAAAAGTGTGACAGTGGGGATGGATTTGTGAACCAGACAGACACACACAAATAATTAAATAAATAATGTTCCTTAGCTATATCTTTTTTGGGGCTGGTTTGGGCATCAAAAAAAGAAAGAAAGTAACTATGAAGCCCAGTTGTCAAGGAAGTAGAGCTTGTCCACAAACTCTGGTGGTTCACCCAGACATAGGTCACCTAACACACTACTTCCATGACCTGAGTCGCCTTCATCATCCTCCTGTTGTGATACTTCAGGTGTGGTGTCATCCGGATGGTATAAAGTACTGATTCATTTTGATCATGGTTAACCTCTCCATGTTTTGGGGCGAGAGACTGGTCATTCTCACTGTCAGAACGGCACCAGCAGCACTGAAAACACGCTCAGCAGATACACTTGCTATGGAGCAAGCCAGATCATTTATCCCCAGCCTGCTGTACACTGGCCATTGGCACTTTTTCCTGTACCAATACATCAATGGGTTGTGATCAAAGTAGACCTCTGTTGGGCCATCCAGATAGGTCTGAACCATCCGCTCAATGGTCAATGGTCATAGGTGCTCTGCTTTGCTCAGCCTCTTTTGCCTTTGCCTCAGCACTAGATTTAAGCCCTGCCAGTAGAAACCATTCCTATGCCGATTTTGGAGCTGATGCTCCTGTTCTCGTTGTTGTGGATGTTGTTATTGCTGTTGTTGGTGATTTTGGCAGCTGTGAGCCAACCACACTGCCCTCAGGCTTTAAAGTTGAACTTGAAGGCTGCCCTGCAGTATTTGTTGTGTCCTGGAGGAGTGGGCCTCTAATTCCTGGCTATTCTTTTTCTAGCTGACTGGCTTGCACAGCTATCCAAGTTTTGTAGTTGGCAACATCCTCGTCTGAAAATGGAATGAAAGTGTCCAGTACTGGTTTGTACTGTGGATCAAGAATTGTGGCACAAATGTAATGGTTGGGTGACACAGTGCCTCTTTGCTCCCTTGTATTTTCAGATAAGCGAAGAATTAGGCTTTCCACCAACTCATATGCCTCTTTTTTCCTCCACAACTGTGTAAATTGCACCCACCTCCTTTAGTTGTTCCTCCAGCATGTGAAACAATGGGATAGCTTTGCCCATGGTACAGTCTTCATTGCTGACTACACGTGTGTAGACCTCGAAAGGAAGCTGCAATTCTGTCAGGTATTTAACTAGGCCCCATTGGTCCATCTCAAAGATAATGCCATTCACAGTTGTATCTTCTCTTTGCATGACATTTTCATTGATTGGTCTGAACCGCTCTAACAGACATCTTTTAAATTTCAGAATTTTTACCTTGGGTGGCACAGTCAAGGCCAACAGCAACCATGCCATTTTCACGAAGGTATTGAAATACGTTCATACCCACTGGTGAGTGTCAGCAATAGAGTTTATAGTTATATTACTCACCTCCGGTCTAGCTTAATACCTGATTAATTACCCGCATATATTAATTTGCAGATTGTTGAAAGTAAAGATAAAACGACTGTGGTAAATAGAGAGAAAAGCCACCAACGAATAGGAACAAACCAGATTAAGACAACAGGATATCATCAATAGGTGAGTGTTCAGCACTCGTGTGGCTCAATCTAGAATCCCCTAAATGATTAATATAGAATAATCAGCACAATCTTTATAAATTGTGTTTGACTATACAGATCCAAGATTGCAGAGGACACCCCCACCAAGTAGAATATCGGGCTGTTCCATGAAGAACTGGTAAAATTATTGAAAAATTGCCATAAACAGTTCTTGTCATACCTATGTGCAAAATCCAAACCTGATGGTTTTATTCTTTTAAACCAACAGGCGCAATAATCCTTTTCCTAACCCCCGTCCTGAAGAAGACCCGCTAGTGACCCGCAAATAAGGTGTCCACAGGGTCGAAACGTCGACAGAACTATTGGATGGACCAGTTTACCATGCCCAACTACAATTAGTTAACATAGCGCTCTGGGTTTGAGTACCAATAAAACAGGAATCAGCCTTTTTGAAATTCCCCTTCTTCTTTAATACTTTTTTCATTCACATGTAAATAGACTATCACCTGTTTATCACATTGTCACAATATTATCACGTTATGTCACTTTTACACTGATTTGAATTGTTGCGCCGTACCTTGCATTTTGTAAAAAGTTTTTTATGCATATACTTGAGGTGTCAGTTGGAAACAAAATGATGAAAAAATGAAAAATAATTGAATAATTAAAATAATTCTGACCCTTTCTTTTGTTTGGTTTTGCACTCTAATGATAATCAAAATAGCATAATAAGTAATGAAGTTATGCTTAGACCACTGTTGAAGATACAGAGATGATTTAAAGCAATTTTTTACTTACCCGAAAGAACCATTGTTGAAATTTTCACTAACAGACATTCAAGCATGTAATAAGTTGATTTCCAACGTGTTGACATCTCATGGATGAGAGCTTTAACTGGTATTTAATTATCATGTTGAATGATTCTTCGTTGCTTCCGGGCTTTAAAAGCATGGCTGAAATGTGTGTGCATTTTTCTGCAGGTATTCAGTAAGTTGCTGACTCTGTCTTCTTTTTTCAGAAAGTCTTGACCAATGATGTTAATGCAGTGCGTGAAAATCAGGACCCTGAAATAGACACCAATGGCCATGGCCTTAACTATATACTGCCATTGTCTGAGGCAACAACACCAATGTTAAGCCCTCTTGGTTGCAGCCATTCAAAGACCTTAGTGTTAAAGTTCTAAAATGTGTGCAGCAGTATGGGATTTCTCCATGTCGAATATGGCTATTTAGCATGCTCCCAAGCGCCTTTAAAAATGTCAGCAGTGTCAACACTAGCAGATATCCCTCAGTCCTACATTCCAACCAAAAGGGCTTTGTTAAGGGTCGCCAGCTCTTCGAGCTGACGTACGACCTGATAGGAGCAATTGATATGGCAACTAGCTCCTCAATACCCTTGGCAAATCTCACGCTGGATGCCACCAAGGCCTTCGACAGGGTCAACTGGTTGTACCTGTCGGGGGCCTTGGAAAAATTTGGCGTGGGCCAGGCTTTCCGCAGAGTGGTGGAACTTCTATACCACAATCCATCTGCTTCGGTCTTGGTTAATGGCGGTTTGTTGGAACCATTCACTATTACAAGGGGCACACGACAGGGTTGCCCTCTATCTCCCCTGCTTTTCGATCTCTATATTGAGCCGTTTGCTCAAAAAATTCAGGAGGACAACAACATCATGCCTTTTAAATATAGAGACTGGGAAAAAAAGGTGTCCCTGTATGCCGACGATATTATGATCATGACTTCAGATATCAGCACTGCATTTCCGGCAGCCATAAATCTAGCATTGGAATTCGGTAAAATCTCAGGGCATGAGGTAAATGCCACCAAGACCGAAGTTATGACATGGAACAGCGTAGTAACAGGGCTTTCGGTGCAACTCTGCAGCAACATGAGATATCTAGGCTTAAGAATCGTTAATGATATCAACCTGATCGCCTCTACTAACTTTGCCTTAGTTGCTAAAGAGTGTAGGAAGTAAATGGGATCTTGGGGACATCTCCCACTGACAGTCCTGGGTTGTGCAAACTTAGTCAAAATGTCCATTTTACCTAAGTTGACTTTTATTTTTAACAGTATACCACTATATTTTGACACATCACTAATTGCGAAGTTGCAGGGTGATATCTCTTCATTTATCTGGAAGAACAAAAGTGTAAGAATAGCCTGGAAGAAATTAAGGCGCCGCAGGGAGAAGGGTGGTTTGGCCGGCCCTGACCTTCAGATTTACGCGTGGGCCTTTCAGATGACGCACGCCCGAATGTTGCTAAAAACTCCATCAGACCAAGGCATAGGGTTGATGTTTACAGCATTACTACAGTGTGAAGGACTGGGGCAGTCGGGTTTCTTTTTAAGTTTGGAGACCCCAATTTTTTCAAGAAGGTCAAACTGAAGGTGTTGCAGGGCCTAGCAAGAACATGGTACAATCTCAGAGTTGTCACTAAACTAGGATACCATTCGAACAGATCTCCTATATGGGATCTCCCTGCTCCCCCTGGTTGGGTAAACGATGTCCTGGTAATTCCATTAATAGACGCCGGAATTTCAACTTGGGATGACTTGTTCCTGGAAGGGGTCATGCTTTCCTGGAAACATCTAGCGAGCAAGGTGGGCCCCAATCTCTCTAGATTGAAGTTTTTGCAAATTTCAAGCTGGGCACAAGTGCAGACAGCAGGGACTCCCCGTCGTCCCATCTTGCCCCTAGGAGGAAGTAGCCAACTGGAATCTTCTTTACTTGATAAAACACCGGCACCCAAGGAAGTTTCCTTTTTGTACAACCTAATCTTGGAGCAGATCGATGGGGAATTCCATCTTCCAGACCTATTATGTGGTTCCTTGTTGCCTTCTTCGAATTTGAATGATTTATGGCTAACCTCCTGCAATGTTCTCTGGGACATAGTCAAACCAGCTTGGCTCCGTAGGAACCACTTGTATACCCTTCACAGGGCCTCCTACTACTACAGAGACTGTCTAAATTTTCAACAGGGAACCGGTGGCGGCCTCGGATGCACACATGTTCTATGACTGTCCACACTTAACGTCTTATTAGGATTCAATAGGCAACAAACTAACATCTTCGATAGGTTCCACAGTGGTTATAGATCTCCAGCTAGTAATCTTTTGGGTAGTAGACCAGAAGCGAAGTTCTGCTAATAACCTTTTGTTCTATTCTATATTGTTGGCCTGACGAGAAAACTGCAAGCGGTGGAAAGAGACTTCTCCATCGTTACATGACTGATGTTCTTCCATGCTACAAATATCAAAAATGGATCTTGCCAGGGCCAGGAAACCAGACAAAAGAGCTTTTTGGCAGATACTCGATTGGTCCTATTAGTTTGAGCTGGGGTTTTTTTTTCCCCTAGGTCCGATGATTACGAAGCCATGATGCACTTTCCCTGCTATACCATCTTCGCCCTCTCTCTCGGCGAATTGGTGATACAAGCAATGGTGGTAACTGGCTAATGGTAAATGTCTGTCTAACAAGGTATAAGGATTGGTTGGGAGAATGACATAGCTGTAGGGCCTTGGCGGATCCGTACATCGTTTATACCCCTACCAGTCTTTGACTGAGACAGCATGTCAACTCCCCATATGCCATTCTTCCCTGTCCATTAGTTCGACAGATTACAACCATGGTGGAGATGAGGACAAAAAAAAAAAAAACACTGGCAGATATCTTTTCTCTAAACCCCACAAAACAAATCCAGTGTGCAATAATGCACATGTAATCAGTGGCTTGGCAACTGGTCCGCATGCCTGGCATCAGGTGGATAGTGTGAACAGCACTCTACAGCAAAGCTTGTCCACGAAATTCCAGCACGTGGTGATGTAGTGCAGGAACAGCAACTCTGGCGAAATAGGACCAACTAGGAACCTTCCATTTCAGGCAGATGGCTGCCAAAAATTCAAGAAAACCCACCCATTCCACAAAAGAAAAAGGGAGGAGGTCCAGCACTAACATTTTCACGAGCTTCACATTGTACAAACTTGTCATTGGGTGGTTGCGTTTGTACTGCCCCTTTGGCATAATCATGCTGGGAATGGTAGCCTGTTTTTTTTTGTTTTCTGGTGCTATTGATGCAGGTGACTTCTTGAGACCAGATATAGTTAGGCTCAATGCTTGTTTTTTCGTTGCAGTATTCTCTTGCCTTGTACCCTTTGGTGCCTCGACCTGACTTTTGTGCCATTGCGATGTTGCTGATGATGATGTGGATGATACCACTGCACTGCTGGGGACAGGGATGCTTTGTGCACAGGGTAAATGTCTCCCTCTTCTTCACCTTCCACCGTGATCATATCTACATCCCCTCCATCCAAAAATACTTGCAGTTTTTTGGCTGCAAATATGCGCCACCCACTGGATCGAGTGGTGTTGTCTCAGATGGGTTATTTGGCCTCCGGTACCATAGCTTGTACCAAGCTTACCATGACTAACTCCTACTCCACAAATGGAGCATATAGCAATGGTCTCTTCCTCTGGCTAACCGAAAAGAAGTCCTAAACTGGGGAGGTCAACTTACTGACACTGATGGTGCCACTTGCAATGTCGGATGAACTCTCTGCAGTACCTACTTCTACTGAGGTGGTTTTGTGGGAGATGTAGATAGCTGCCGGAACTTTGTAAATATGGCAGATGGAGGTGGTGTTGGTGTATCTGTGTTGGTGGTATCCATGCCACATCCCTCATAGCAATTTTGGATGGAGTAATGTAGGTCTCCACTGGGATGAGGTTAACGTCCATGATGACTGGTTCATCATTATCCTCTTCTTCTACATCAACCTCCATAATTCTAGGGCTTTCCAGAACCTTCTTTTTCCCTGGTCTTGTCTCTTGGGTATAGCATGTCTCATTCTCAGACTTAGGCCAAGTGGTGTTTTGATCATTGAAAGGGGGGCTTGTAGTAGAAGTTGATGGACTAACCCTCCTTTTACTTGCTGGGGATATGGAAGACAATGGATCTTTTGAAAGAGTGGCTTGCTCTTCTTCCTCAGCAGGAAGCTCGATGTCCTGAACTGCCCCTACTTCGGGAGGAACTACTATTATTGGTGGCGGTTGCGGCTGTTGTTGCCTACTTGTCTGAGTTTCCTGCTTTAATTGGGCACTATTTTGCTATAACTATAAGCCAATTTCAACTTCACTGCTCATCGGCGTTGTTGTGATTAGACTGGATACCTCTATGACAGACATGGGCTTGGCCTTGGTTTGGTAGTGTGGGTCAGCTGATGTGGGGTGCTACTCCCGGCTTGCTCCCCGGGCACTGCTGCTGCAGGCACAATTTTTGTTTCCCAATAAAGGTACTTGGTGACATACCGGTGGAGGTAAGTGTCAGTGCCTTCTTCCTCTCACTGGCAACTTTGACTTTCTTGGTACTGGTACCTTTTTATGGGGCCATCTTGATTCTGTCAATTAGTACGCAGCTGCACTGGTCTTAGATTCAGAAGTTGAAGAGATATCTGTGGTCACGTGTCACATGACGCTGTGCGCAGTGCACAGGCCTTCTGTCTGGCAGTACAATGGGTGATGTTGTCTCCTCCTCTTGTGCACCTAAAAGCAATGAAGCAAGAAGAACATCAGTGAAATGTGGCATTGTTGTAGTTCAATAATTACTAGTACAAAGAAATATATTATACATCATTTAGTGTGTGGTCACTTGTTAGTGTTACCTCAGTTATTTAAAAAAATTATCAATACAGTGTAACCATTTGTGAGACTTTGACAACAACAAGGGCTTTCATGGTGTACTGTACAGTACACTCAGGAAGGATAGGAAAGAAGAATAAGAACAACAAAAACACAAATACAACTGTTTGGCATTATGCACCATGTGGGATGTAGCACTCAGGGAGCTGCAGCTGACAAATGACAATGGAATGGAACAATCCCTAGATCATTAATAATGGGAGTTAATGTTAATGGTTCATTGATGCTAAATTATGTTACTTAGAACCTGGAAAATAAATTGAAAAAGAAGCTGAAAAAATAAAAGATAGAAAATATATCAAAATAATAAATTAAACAAATTGGAAAAATTAAAACGTAAAAATGTAAAAAAAGAAATTAAAATAAAAAAAAATATATTTATAAATAAGAAAAATAACACTTACCCTTTAGCGTCTAATTATTAATTTTTTAAGCTGCTATTATCTTATTGATCAACCATCCATGCAAGCATATGGCAAAGGGGCACACTGGCTGAACACACATAAGGGCTGCCAGGCCACAACAAGAAGCATTAAAACAAGGGGAAGAAATAGAAGACATGAAGGTCTATGGCAAAAGCACACTGACTGCCTCCAAAAACTGCCCACCAGCCACCAGTCACAACAAAAAGCAGGAGGCCAGGAAAACAATGGACACAAGCAGGCCAAAGCACCCTGACAACCTTCACAAAATGGCCACCAGTCACATGGTCAATTTATAACAACAACAAGCAGGAGGAATGGAAAACAATGAACACAAGCAGCCTTAAGGAGGACACAGACTTCACAAAATGCTCCCTCCACATGGTAACCAAGGCAAATGCATTACTGGCCTATTTGCAAATACACTCACAGACTGGCCTGACAAAGGAGGCATGCTTGCTAAACAACACATCTTTAATGCAATAATGCCAAGAACGAAAATCAATAGGGCTAAAAAGGTTTGCAAGTTACAACCAAACACATCCAACACAGCCATTTAATTAATTTAACACACATAAAAGAAGTGAAATACCTCCCAAATTCTTTTGGGTATTTTAATCCAATGCTATTCATGGCTCAAATGATGCTTACATTCAACAGACACCACAGAAAAAGTTGTTTCATGCACCCATGAGTAGCTCTGAGTCTAGGCTGGAAAACCCATTGGCAGACTAGGCCACATAGTGAATCAAATCCAATCAATAAACAAAATGGCTGCTAGCCACATTGCCAGGCCACCACAAGAAGCAATAAGCCTTCAAATGGAAGACAATGCAGCATATGGCAAAAGCACACTGATTGCCTTCACAAAATGGCCACCAGCCATATGGCCAGTCCACCACAATGAGAAGCAATAAGCCAAGAGGAACAAAGGGAATACATGCAGGCCTATGGCAAAAGCACATTGACTGCCTCCACAAAATGGCCACCAGCCACCAGTAACAACAACAAGCAGGAGGCCTGGAAAACAATGGACACAATAAGGCCAATGGACATAGACTTTACGAAAAGGACCATGGCCACATGGGTAGCCAAGGCAAGTGCTGGGGTCTACTAATACAAACACACCTATACACTGGCCAGACACAAGGGGCATGCTAAACAACACATCTTTGGTGCAACAATGCCAAAACAAAAATCCATATGGCTAAAAAAGGTTTGCAAGTTACAACAAGCACACACATCCGACAAAGGTATTAACACATGTGGAAAAGTGAAATACCACAAAAAAACACATTTTGTATTTCAATCCAATGCCCTCCATGCCCTAAACGATGTTTAGTTCAACAGATACCACAAAAACAGTTATTTCATGTACCCATGAGTAGCTCTGGGCCTACTGAGTGAGAAAGGCCTATTGTAAGACTACTGGGCTACACTGTGAATTAAATAAATATTGCACATTGATTTCAAAACATCGAGAAAATATAGTGAACTGTGCAACATGTTCCCTTTATAAAAGAAGAAACATTACTTACAAAAAAAACAACTCGGCTCTCACTAAAACTATAGGCCACCCAACACAATACATTAAAAAAAAATGAAAAGTACAAATAAATCTAAGTGTATGGCCCCAATCAAACAAACAACACCAGTTTTCTAGCTTACTTGTGAAATCTCAAATTCAAAGTCCTCAAATCTATTTATATATTATGCAGAAGACACAAAGAGTGACCCTTCCAGCTCGGAAATCAAATGAAAAGTGACCAGGAGATGGACAAATCACTGGGAGGAGCCTGCTGGATAGGAACAGGAAGTTTGAGACTCTGGGGCACTACCTTCTTGAAAAAAAAAGTTAAAAAGAAAAAATGATAACCAAATGTCAAATTGAGGAGGTTTGTACTCCAAATTGTCATTTTGAGAAGGTTTTGATGCTGTTCAGGGACAGAACTTCTCCAAATTACGGTTGCAGTAGATCCTGGTGTTTGGGATCGCGTTCTTCACAAAACTCCCACCGGACGTCCACTGGCACTCTCAAATGACGTGTAGGTGACCTCAAACTCTCACGGAACCATCCGCCCACATAGCAAATCTTGTGGCACTCGCAAACTGCTTGGAAATCTCATTGGCGATCGCAGGCACCAGGTAAGTCCCTTCTGTACATGCAAATAAGCATTTTGTTCGTGCCAACACAACAAACTCCACTCCATTGAGGTGTGCGGAGTTCTTCAGCAACTCTGCATTCTACGAGGAATGTGGAGTTGCCAAAACTCTGCAAACTCCGCAAGCGGAGTTGAGTTTTATGCCTAGGGTTACACAGCACCTCAGCATCACTCGCCACCAGCTCAGCACCCCCACATCAGCATAACTTAGCACCACCTCAGCATCACTCAGCACCAGCACAGCACCATGTAAGCACCACCGTAGCATCAGCACATTATCCCCTCAGCATCAGTGCACCTCTACCTCAGCACAACTGTAGCACCACCTCAGCATCGGTGCAGCACCACTTCAGCACTAGTCACCATCACTCATCACCACTATAGCAGCAGCACCACAGCATGACCTGAGCATCACTCAGCAGCACCTGAGCACTGCCACAACATCAGCACAGTACCACCTCAGCATCACTCAATCCCAGCGCAGTACCACCTCATCACCAGCACAACACCACCTCAGTATCACTCAGCACCAGCATAGCACCACTTTAGCACTATTTGAGCACCACCGCAGCATCAGCGCAGCACCACCTGAGCACCAATGCATCAGCGCAGCACCACTTCAGCATCAGTCAGCATCACTCAGCACAGCACCACTTCAGCACCAATAAGCGTCACTCATCACCACTACAGAAGCACCACCTGAGAATCTCACAGCACCTGAGCACCACCACAACACCAGCCCAGTACCACCTCAGCATCACTCAGCACCAGCGCAGTACCAGCACAGAACCACCTAATCGCTCAGCACCAGCACAGAACCACTTTAGCACCACCTGAGCACCACCGCAGCATCAGTGCAAGATCACCTCACCGCCAATGTATCAGTGCAACACTACCTCAGCACCATATCAGCATCAGCGCAGTACCACTTCAGCATCACTCAGCACCACTTCAGAAGCCCTACCGCAGCACCACCTGAGCATCACACACCACAACCCTAAACCAGCAGCACCTCACATTTCTCAGCCCCAGTACAACACCACCTTTAGCATCAGTGCACCACCACCTCACTAGCACAGCACCACCTCAGCACCAGTGCAGCACAACATCCCTACTAGCGCAGCACTACCTCAGCATCAGTGCAGCACTGCTACATCAGAACTGCACCACCACCTCACCATCAGCGCAGCACCAGAACAGCATCACTGAGCACCACCACAGAATTACTCAGCACCAACTTTCGACATCACTCAACAACACCACAGCACCACCTCACCAGCACAGCATCACAGGAGCATGACCAAAGTATTACTCAGCTCCACCTCAGCATCACTGAACACCACCTCAGAATCACTCAGCACCACCTCTGCACAAACATAACACCACCTTAGCACTGCGTCAGTATAACTCAGCATGACCTGAGAATCAGCACTGCATTGCCTCAACATCAGCACAGCATTATCTCAGTGCCACCTCAGGACCAGTGCAGCATCACCTCAGCACTAGCACAGCACAAACTTAGCATCACTCAACACCAGCACAGCGTCACCTGAGCACCACCAAAACATCACTCAGCCCCACCTCAGTATCACTCAGCATCACCTCCGCATAAGCACACCACCACCTCAGCACCATGTTAGTATAACTCAGCATCACCTCAGCATCAGCACATACCTACCTCAGCTTCAGCACACCACAATCCCAGCATCAGCATCACCTCCTCATAAGTGCTCCACCACCAGTGCAGCACCAACTTAGCATCACTGCAGAACCAGCACCGTACCACCTCAGGACCAGCGTACCACCACCGCAACATCAGGAAACCCGTAAGGTGGCTTTCATTGTGCAGCAGACAGCCTTTGAGGAAGGGAGCTGTCCCCGAAGCGCGTCAGGACTCTGCTGACGTCGAGTGTGCCTGGTTCTTCTCTGACCCTATGGATTGTTGAGAGTGGAGTGCACCCCGCTATGGACAACTTGTGAAACTTTATATATATATGTATCGAATATGGGATCATCCGAGAAAGCAACAGACAATCATCCGGCACTCCAGGGTAGGGTTAAAAACGTACTCAGTATATATATATATATATATATATATATATATATATATATATATATATATATATATATATATATATATATATATATATATATATATATATATATATATATATATATACATATATATATATATATATATATATATCCAACAACTATTCCCCGAAGGGGAAACAACGGGTCGCACAACCAGCTGGGATTTCAACAGCAATCCTTTTATTTTTCCAAATCAACAAAGGGCAACAAGCGCATTGATCTACGCGTTTCGGTGTCTCACCACCTTGCTCACGATCACCGGGTTTGCCCCACCCTTAAACATTTATACACATTTTTTTCAAAGTTTAGCATTTCCTGTCACATTTTAAGCTAAGGATTCTGGTCCTTGTAGTTTCACCGGTTGTTTGTAACAAAATGATAATTTAACTGTACACCACACACACAACAAATTAAATCTGTTAATAATTATTGATTGCATAATCTCATACGCCTTCCAAAAGGCTGATGTCTCTGTTATTGTTCTGCCTCCTAATAGGCATCGTTTTAATTTCCATTGTCATTTTTGCTCACCAATGTCCGCTGTTTTTTCATTGCATTGTCATTTCAAAGGTGCACATACAATTCCTCCGATTGATTTAACCCATTCGGGTGCAGGGTCCTCAGGTTTATAATAAATCTCGATTCAGCTTGCCTTAATTTTTTGAGACACCGAAACGCGTAGATCAATGCGCTTGTTGCCCTTTGTTGATTTGGAAAAATAAAAGGATTGCTGTTGAAATCCCAGCTGGTTGTGCGACCCGTTGTTTCCCCTTCGGGGAATAGTTGTTGGATATATTGAGCGGCTTGGTTCTGCCGCAGGATACCGCACATGTGTGAGCGCTGCACAAACTCCCGAGAAGGAACCGTCGTGGTGGAGATATAATTTGGGAGGCAGTGAACGCCGATTTTGAAGAAAAAGAAAGGATTTGTCTTCCAAGAATGCTAACACTGTTAACAACTCGAAGATTGTAAACGCAGAACAGAACACGCGCTGAAGGAAACGGTAAGCGTGTGTACACACGCTTACCGGTGAAACTACAAGGACCAGAATCCTTAGCTTAAAATGTGACAGGAAATGCTAAACTTTGAAAAAAATGTGTATAAATGTTTAAGGGTGGGGCAAACCCGGTGATCGTGAGCAAGGTGGTGAGACACCGAAACGCGTAGATCAATGCGCTTGTTGCCCTTTGTTGATTTGGAAAAATAAAAGGATTGCTGTTGAAATCCCAGCTGGTTGTGCGACCCGTTGTTTCCCCTTCGGGGAATAGTTGTTGGATATATTGAGCGGCTTGGTTCTGCCGCAGGATACCGCACATGTGTGAGCGCTGCACAAACTCCCGAGAAGGAACCGTCGTGGTGGAGATATATATATATATATATATATATATATATATATATATATATATATATATATATATATATATATATATATATATATATATATATAAAGCATTAGAACAAGCAGGACTAAGTTGCCAGCATTCTAAGGACTGGCAAACTAGAACACATTGTATATGTTAATTCTTTTTAGGTCTCGCCTAGACAGCACACGCGCTATATCTTTGAGACGCTGTATTCAATATATGGGCACAAAACTCTGCCCACTTTCGGTCCATCTTCTGAATTGGCTCCTGTCCATTTCCTTTGTGAATGGTGACTTTTCATTGGTCAATAGGCTTAGTAGTCCCTCCTTGTACCACCTTGTCTCTTCTTGTAATCTCCTATGAGGACACCCCCTGTTACATGTGTTGTTACTCCCTAGGTTTTAATTACAGCCTCAGAGCACTATTTTCTTAAAGGGCTTCAGGCAGGACACATGCTTATCCCTAAGCAAGATTGGCAGTGCTTACTTTACTCACTAGCACATCTCACATCACATTTATAGGAGACCTTCTATAAATGTCCTTTCATCAGCTAATCTGGAATTAATACAATCATTATTTGGTCACATTTCAAAGCTACTAATTGCATTTAAGGACATAACTATTTAAATATACTTGTGGTACTGTCTTGCATGCAATGCATTATGGGTAGGGAGGATTTACTATATCTTTGGCACGGCGCAGTTCCATATGTGACCAAAAGAGGACCCATGGGACCTTGTTTGGCCACATATGGTACTGCACCATGCAACATGGCTAGGTAAAAAACATTGGCACTAACTCAATTTTTACAGGGTGCAGTACAATGCGTGGCCATAAGAGGTCCCAAGCTCTTTCGGCTATATATGGTACTGCACCCTGAAACATGACTAGGTTAAAAAGTTGGCATTTACAATGCCAATAATTACAACACCAACAAATGCTAGACCGATTGTATTTCCAATGCAATAGGACTCCTGTGTCACATTTGTTAAAGTTAGAGCTGTGGTCGTTGAAAATGACAATGTGCTTTACTTTTGCTTTTTTATACCATTGGCAATAGCGCTATGCAAATAAGTTGTAAATACTTTATTTCAGCCGAAGGCCATAAAAGTTTCATAATACAATTATTCACAATAGAATCTAAAATGCATCAATCCATATGTAAAAATATTCTCTATAAAATAATCATCAGTTTCAGATAAAACTATTTGGACCAATCACCATAACATTCCGTTATTACCACCCCAATAGATTCCTTTTCAAAATTAGATACAAAGCTTCTTATAATACAATTAAAAAGAGGAATGACTGGTTAATATAGACATTTCAAAATACCTTTGCAGTGATGAGTGTGTAAGTCCTTGGGACATCACAGCTTTAGCACTGCTTTGCTTCTTATCAGTCCCACTATAAACAGGTATTGGGATAGGGCAAATATGACATGTGATGCAGTGCTAGTTGTCAATTCCCTCAGTGCTTCTTGGTGCTTTCTGAATCCCAATGATATGCATAACTGTCAGATCCATTTCCTCCTTGCCCTATCATATGCCGGGCAGAAGAATAGGATATGTGCTGTATTTTCTATGGATCCTAAAGTGCATGTAGTGCATAAAATACAAGAGCGATTTCCGTTTACCCCCAGTTTGCTGTATGGCTCTTAGTCTGTAAGAGGTTGTGCCTTAACTTTAGATACAGAGTTCTTGCTAAGTATGATTGTTCATTGTCAAGATATTCTTTGTGACTCAGGTTTGGTTTAATGATAAGGAATTGAGACGTTAACCTTCCTACTCTCGGGTCGCAGTCGAGTACGTTCAGTGTTTGTTGCCAATAAGTTCTCTTTAGTATATCTTTGCAACTAGATGTTAACCTGTTCGGCTCAATCCAATATGATTCAAGAACTAACTCCATGAGCCATTTCCTTACAAATCTTAGCCAAGGGAAGGTGAGACGTGTGACAATGACCAGTAATTCTCATACACCTTCTCTGTACGCAACTAGTTTAGGTGTTATCCACAAATCTGTCCAGTAGAGCAATGGTCATAAAGTTGTAAGATGCCCTATGCGCCTCATATTTAAATCATGGAACACTGGAATAAGTGGTGTTGATGAGGGCAACCCCAATAGTCTCATCACAATTTTTTTCCACCCGATTGTTAGTTGTTTAGTGTCACTAGTACCCTATAGCGCTGATCAATACAGTGCTGCCGGCTGGACCTTGCACTTATGTAACTCCAGCATGTGTGTCACCGGTTTGCATGAGGACAAACTATACTTCTTGAGGACTGCCCCTACACCTTGGGCCAACCGTAGTGCTGAGTGATTGGCTTGCTGTTTCCATGCTAATTTGGAATCTAGTAGTATGCCCAAATAAATAACATTAGTGACATGTTCTATTCTCTAATTGCTCAACGTAAAGTTATTTCTAAACCCTTATGTGGGTTTATGGCCTAATACTTGGTTTTACTGGTGTTTATTTCTAGGCCTTTTACGTTGCAGTATCTGTTAAAATCATCCATCAAGTTTTGTAATCCATTTTGGAGTCTGCGAAATCAGGATCGTATCATCTGCAAACAGCAGCGCCGGAACCAAGTTTCCATTCAATTTATGAGGGTAATTTGCAGTTTATTGTAGTAGGTGGTTTACCACGTCATTAATGTAGAGTGAGAACAGGGTGGGAGCAAGTACACATCCCTGTCTCACTCCTCTGTCTATTGGAATTGGTTTTGTGAGTTCCCCATTCATGCCCCAACGGACTCTAACATATTTTTCATTATGCCGCTTTTTTATCTGTGTTAATAGGCTGGGGGGAACTTTTTGTTTTGCCAATATAATAACTCCACTGCAAATAAAAAAACAAAAGTAAAAATCATTGTTATTTTCAACGCCAACTGCTCTAACTTTAACAAATGTGAGACCTATTGCCTTGCAAATGCTTGTTTTAATCGGTTCGTTCAGTTGTACATAATGTCTACTTTGTTATATATAGAATAATAAAAACGCATATAACACTTTATTATAACTTTTTTACATGCTGCACAACAGCCACACTGCTCGACAACATAGATTAAAGACATTGGTAAAGTCAATAGCTATGTCCAAAAACATAAGGTTGCAAAGGTGAGACCTATTGCCTATTGGCTATGCCAGTGCTTGTTTAACTTGCAGTCCTGCATCTAATTGAGAATAGGCGATGGTAGCTTTGACTATACGTTGTGGTTAATGAAAGGCACTACTGGAAAATGACAACTCTTTAGGGACCCAGAAACATTACTGTACCCTGAGGTAATGGGTTTTTTTGTTTTAACTGGGGAGCTGCAAGGAAGGGGAATAGACACACGCATGTACAGTGACCATAAGGGACCTGGGCAGTCTATTTCCAGCAGAGACATGGCTTCCAACAAGTTCGTACCTGAGTAGACCAATGTTGACTTTGCTATTTGGAACCCAAACATTTTGATTTGGGACACCTGTTAGCAATTTCCACGGAGGCACTTTGAATCTGGTCGTGTGTCTGCAGCAGCGGACTGAGAAGGATTTCACCCACCTCTAGCCGCACCCGCTCCGCGGGTGCCGCGTCGTGCATCGGACAGCGCCGGCTGACGGTGAGGAGTTCCTAGGCGCTTCAGGGTGAGAGGCTCGGCGGGGCTGCGAGTGTGCGGGACTCCGATTACCAGGAGTCCCTGCGAGACCGGGAAACAGCATCCGGTCCGCTCTCCCTGCTGGCCCGCCCCCCGCCTACCAAAGGACATTAAAGGCACCTTTAACCTTTCCTTCCTGGGACACCTGTTAGCAATTTCCACGGAGGCACTTTGAATCTGGTCGTGTGTCTGCAGCAGCGGACTGAGTAGGATTTCACCCACCTCTCGCGGCACCCGCTCCGCGGGTGCCGCGTCGTGCATCGGACAGCGCCGGCTGACGGTGAGGAGTTCCTAGGCGCTTCAGGGTGAGAGGCTCGGCGGGGCTGTGAGTGTGTGGGGACTCCGATTACCAGGAGTCCCTGCGAGACCGGGAAACAGCATCCGGTCCGCTCTCCCTGCTGGCCCGCCCCCTCGGCCAACATCCCGCCTATATTACAGTTCCACACTCCCGCAGCGCGGGACGCAGCTCGGGGCGAAGACCGGGCAAAGAGCGGGCCGTTTGAGGCCGTTCGAGTACATGAGAGTCCGGTCCGGGCCCCCCCTCTTTGCCTGCCACACAAAGGTCATTGAAATATCAGTAAAATGTGTACTAGGGAAACCAGGAGCAAAACATCCTCACTAGCTGCGGCCGGAGCCGTCAAAGGCCCTATTGACACTTACTTTGCTAAAGCTGGCTCCCTTTTGATTGAGGAAATCGAGGTTCTGGAGCGCAGAATTTCCCAAGAAATGGACTGGGTAAGGAGATCTTCAATGGGCCCTATGGCCCAAGCCAGAACCCCAGAAAACAGATCCGGTCTTCCAACTAGCCATAGTACAGACCAGGCAACATGTCCACTCCCAGTCACTATATCTACTAATCCAGAGCTCACTATTGAGGTCCCGAGTGACTTTGAGGACATGAGCCTTATGACCCTACCCAACACCCAAATTCCCCAGCTTACAACAACAGAGAACACCGAGACAGCCAAAGTTGTAGAAACCAACAAAGAAAGCAATAGGGGTACCAGGGAAGGGGCTATTCCAAAAAAGAAGCAGGGGCCACAAAACAAAGAAGACCGTAGGACCAAAACTCCGAAATCCAAACAAGCTAGAGGTAAAGGGGGAAAGGTGCTTCCCTTGCCCCTAGGGTGGAAAGGCCAGGATCGCCATCCCCCCCTAGAATGACTAATTCAACCTCACTACCACAACTCACTAGAAATGCGCCACTAGACACTACCTCAGACGACATCACACTAGAGGACATAGGTACACTTTTTAGGTCCCTGCTGAGTCCCCTTGAGGCTAGATTAATCAAGATCGAAGCTAGACTAGTTAGCATCGAAAAGGCAACTGTGCAACTTGCCGACTCAAGGAAAATTGATAACAGCGAGACTAAAATAACAAGAGAGGGACCAGGACCAAAACCCACCAAATGCAATGGACCTCCCACAGCAACAACCAATAAGCCCCCACCCACTAACCCAAACCCTCACAATCCGTACCAAATAATGTTTCCCAACTACCAGATGCAAATAAGGTCCCTATCCCTACTCAGCAAATAGAAACTGCCACCCCAAAATCAACCCCCCCATTGAAGGATAATATTCTGCCCCCGGCTAACGCTAAGAGAGATCCTCCACTTATTGGAGAGAAACTCAACACTACTCACAGACCAAAACCTATAAACCTCCCCCCAGAAGCAGCACCCTACACTTTAGTTCTGGCGGGGGTTCCGGAACTAAACTCCCTCACATTTGAATCCACCACTTCACTCAAAAACAAAGTAATCAACTGGCTCTCTGTAAATAGGCCACTTCCAAGAGGAACAACTAGCGACATATCCATGGCTAGGAGGGCAACGTGGGTGGGTTACACCAGGAAATCCATCAGAGGAGACTGTATTCTGGTCACTTTCAGAGACCCGAACACAGCCGCATATATCTGTACCTGGGCTGCTGATGAGGATTTTGGCAGCACTATCCAACCACTACCCCTTTCATTTTTCTACCCCTCAAATCTGTACAACTTAGAGGATCACAGGTGGGGGCATCACCAGGAGCTGCTGGAGGGTTGGGAAAATTGTCCCAGGGAGAGTAACAACCACCCGCTACACAGGGGAAGACCAACAGAGCAGTTCCCTGCATATGGGGATGAGGCTGGCTGGGAAACTGTCACAAGAAGGAGGGGGGGAGGTGGTGGATATAGGAGGGGAATTCCTGGGCCACATAGAACACATTACCCTGCCTATCTATCTACCCACAACCGATACAGCAGTCTTGAAATGGTAGACTGACATGCGGCTGAAGAGGGGAGTGCTCCCCTAATATCTCCCACAAATGAGCCCAATATTGCCACAGCTACTGACACACATTCTGTGGCATCCGGCACAGTTGATCTCAGACAGGTCCCAAGCGCGACGCTCTCCACTCCTTCCCCTGACAACAGACCCACGGGCACGAACCACGTCCCCACAAACCAACCGTTGCCCTCTGAGTGTACCCCTACCAACTCTGTTTCTACGGGCCCGGCCTCCACCAAACCACTAGATATAACAGTGATTTCTTGGAACATGGCAGGCCTTGCTAGCAAAATAGACTGCACAGAGTGGGGTACATACATCAGATCTAAAAACATAATTCTTTTACAAGAAACTTGGGCACGTGAGGAAATAGTATTCCCGGGTTTCGCCTCTTTCTTCAAAGCAGCCAAATGGGGGGGAAGGGGTAGGCCATCAGGGGGACTAACAACATGGGTAGCCACGGACTTAGGTTGTCAAGCTACTTACTTAGAGACCGCTTCTGATGATTTATTGGCTGTCTCACTTGAGTGGCCAGACTCCTCGAAGTTGCTAGTTATCAACATCTACTCAAGGCCGGTTCCAATGCACAAAGAATCTGGCACAGTGGATGAGCTAGCTAGGCTCCTAGAAGGAATTCCATGCAAACTCGCCTGCCTGGTTGGAGGCGATTTCAACTCGCATTACGAACCACTGCCTGTTATGTTATGTTATGTTATGTTATATTGATTTATTATGCGCACAGATACCCCAGCCAAGGGGCGTCCCGGCGCAGAGACAAGGTAGAACATAACACAACAGGAAACTAAAAACATGAAAGCAGCTAAAACAGGAAAGTTTTTAAAGCCCTCCGGAAAGTCAAGAGGTCCTCCATCAGACGAATTTCAACAGGAAGGGAGTTCCATGCTGACGCAGCCTTTACACTAAACGAGCGGCCACCCATGCGACTAAGACTAAATCTGGGGACCACCGCAAGGGCCAAACCCTGGGAACGGAGGGTGCGGGTGGGAACATAAAAGGAAAGACAGCTGGATAGGATTTCCGGGCCAATACCTCTCAGAATCTTAAAAGCGAGACACAAGACCTTAAAAAGGATGCGCTTCCTGACAGGGAGCCAATGTAGGGTACGAAGGACAGTTGCCACCGAGCTGAATCTGGGCAGGCCGACAATCGCCCTCGCCGCAGCATTCTGAACCCGCTGCAGACGGGTTAGCTCGGCCTGGTTTTCCCCAGCCAGAAGAGAGCTGGCATAATCCAGGCGGGAGATGATAGTTGCCTGGATCACCAGCTGCCTGGTCGGGGCGTCAAAGAACTTGAGAACAGGTCTCAAGCCCCTTAGGAGACCGAAACAACAGGCCGCAGTTTTTTTAGTATGCCCTACAAAGGAGAGGCCCGCATCCAGCCAGACCCCCAGGTTTTTCACCTCAGATACCGGGGTCGGAGTGGGTCCCAGCTCAGAGGGCCACCATTGGTCACCCCACAGCTCCACTCCCTTACCGACAACCATCACCTCCGTTTTTGTGGCATTTAGCTGAAGGCAGTTGCCTGTCAACCAGCTAGCCACCGCCTTCAGTCCAGACTGAAACCTGGGGGCCTCAGTCTCCGCATCCCCGCTGAGAGTAACCGCCAGCTGTGTGTCGTCGGCATATGAGACCAAAGTTAGGCCCCACTGCCTAGCGACATCAGCCAGCGGTCTCACGTAAAGATTGAACAACGTGGGACTCAGCGAGGACCCTTGCGGAACCCCCATGGCCAGCGGTTGAAAATTGGACTTGAAGGGAGGGATGGCAACACAGAAGGAGCGGTTATCTAGAAAGGAGTGGAACCATTGCAACACCTGACCGCCAATGCCGGTCTCCTCAAGCCGATGCAGGAGGATGCTGTGGTCTACCGTGTCAAAGGCGGCGCTAAGGTCTAACAATATAAGCGCCGCCGTTTGACCAGCATCCAACCTTGCACGGAGATGTTCCACCATCACAAGTAACGCGGTTTCCGTGCTGTGGCCGGCACGGAATCCGTTTTGTGTGGGGTCGAGGGCATTGGTCCGTACAAGATGTTCAGACAGGGCCAAGTTGACATGGGCCTCAGTGATCTTGGCTGGCCAAGGTAGCAACGAAATGGGGCAATAGCTTTCAGGCTTGGCCGGGTCCAGGGAGGGCTTTTTGATAATTGGGGACACCACAGCTTGCTTCCACTTAGCTGGAACTACTCCCGTTTCCAAGGAAAGGTTGACGAGGGAACATACAGCTGCACGTCCCATAAAAGCCTGATCTCGAAAGAGAGCAGGCCTTACTGGATCGGATGGAGATCCAGATTTGACTTGCAACGCAAGTTTATCAAACCCGTCCAAGGTAAGGGGGGGGAAGACAAGCAGAGTAGACTGATGGTGGGTCCCATTGATACTTTCCCGACCGGACCCTATGCTAGGGAATGTCCGATAAATAGATTGGACTTTCCCCAGAAAATAGGAAGCAAGGGATTCACAGTGGGAAAGAGAGCTTACGGTCGTAGAGGTAGTCCGCTTTGACATAAGATCTTTTACGGCCTTAAAGATTGCTTTCGACGGATTAGTACTGTTCCGGAATTCCGCGGCATAAAAAGCCGCTCGAGCTCGACAGATAGCCCGATGGTAGAGCTTGACGGACCTGGCGTATGCAGCTTTTAGATCAGCTCCATAGGTTTTCCTCCAGGCCCTTTCAGCCCGTCTACAGGCACCCTTTAGGGCCCGAAGGGCACTATCGTACCAGGGGCTCGACTCTCTGGAGTTGATTTTAGTAGATACAATAGGTATCAGAGAGTCCAAGGCCCTAGTAATCCAGGAACAGAAGAGGTCATACCCCTTTTCTACCTCCGTCAACGGGCCCAGCGGCTCCTCTAATAGAAGAAGATGGAAGTCTTCTAACCTAAGCTTCTTCCAGGCCCTCTTCTGAACCCGTCTAGCCGAGGAGATGGAAGGGGTGGCTAAGACCGGGCATAGGATGGACACCAAAAAGTGGTCAGTCCATTCCACCGGCGAGATAGAGGTGATTGTAATCCCCGGCAGATTGGTAAACAGGGGATCCAGAATATGTCCCCCCGAATGGGTAGGCTGGGAGACCATCTGGGGAAGTTGAAAGGCCTCTAGGTCAGAGGAGATGGAGCGCACTGTCAGGCCTGAGAGGGTGTCGAAATGCAGGTTCAAATCGCCCATGATGGAAAAGTTGGCACAGTCTGCGACCAAAAGGCCAACAATGTCGGGAAAAGCATTTCTAAACGCCACATCGCTGCCGGGCGGGCGATAAACGACCATCCCGGACAGCGTAAACTCAGGGCTGACAGAGACCTTGAACAAGGCACTTTCACACCCAGAGATGTTTAGGGCACTCCAGACACAGGAATAGGAGGACCTTACCACTAAAGCTATACCCCCACCTCTAGACAACCTGTTCAAGGTGTACATAGAATAACCGGGTGGGCAGGATAGATTTGTAATAGCGGTATCCGCATCCTGTAGCCATGTTTCAGTCATGGCAAAGATGTCTGGAGCTTCCTCCTCAATGAGGTCAAAGATGTTCTGATAGTGTTTCAGCGCAGACCTGACATTCAGGTTCAGGATCCGCAAGGAGGAAGGAAAGTCTGTAATACGGCGGGTCACCGGAGAAGTAGTCCTTGGGAGAGGACTCGGAGATGGATGTACCGATGGAAGGGTACAACAGCGGCTTACCTGACCGATGGCAAACAGGCACTCCCGCGAGTATGTCAGCATGGCGACGCTAAGATGGAAAAATAGCCGTTACCCGGAATCTCGCGATGTCCAGCGCGTCCGTAGCGCGGACGGGCGCAGACGGGCAGGACTCTGGCACGACTCCGGCCACGCGAGGACACGCCCGCTGCGCGATCCCGCTGCGCTAGGGGAGGAGCCTTAAATAGGTGTTCCCAGGCGTCACATGCACATTCAAGCGCTGTCAGCTGGAAAAGCCTCACTCCACTCACCCCACTCCAAGATGTCCGCCAAAAACGAACCAGGCACCCACCCTAGGACCAGACCCGCCAAAACGGCAGTGAAGGGGCACAATTTATGGTGCAGGTAAGGGGCAATTTAAAAAGGGTCAAAATGACCAAAAACAAACTAAAATAATATTTTACGTTTTTAAAACAGCAGTTTTACTGCAAAAACGCGCAAGCGCTCTCGCAGCAGCAGCTACCTTGTCAGGGGCTGAAAGCAGGAGGGACTCGCCCTAAATAGGTGTTCCCAGGCGTCACATGCACATTCAAGCGCTGTCAGCTGGAAAAGCCTCACTCCACTCACCCCACTCCAAGATGCCCGCCAAAAACGAACCAGGCACCCACCCCAGGACCAGACCCGCCAAAACGGCAGTGAAGGGGCACAATTTATGGTGCAGGTAAGGGGCAATTTAAAAAGGGTCAAAATGACCAAAAACAAACTAAAATAATATTTTACGTTTTTAAAACAGCAGTTTTACTGCAAAAACGCGCAAGCGCTCTCGCAGCAGCAGCTACCTTGTCAGGGGCTAAAAGCAGGAGGGACTCGCCCTAAATAGGTGTTCCCAGGCGTCACATGCACATTCAAGCGCTGTCAGCTGGAAAAGCCTCACTCCACTCACCCCACTCCAAGATGTCCGCCAAAAACGAACCAGGCACCCACCCCAGGACCAGACCCGCCAAAACTGCAGTGAAGGGGCACAATTTATGGTGCAGGTAAGGGGCAATTTAAAAAGGGTCAAAATGACCAAAAACAAACTAAAATAATATTTTACGTTTTTAAAACAGCAGTTTTACTGCAAAAACGCGCAAGCGCTCTCGCAGCAGCAGCTACCTTGTCAGGGGCTGAAAGCAGGAGGGACTCGCCCTAAATAGGTGTTCCCAGGCGTCACATGCACATTCAAGCGCTGTCAGCTGGAAAAGCCTCACTCCACTCACCCCACTCCAAGATGCCCGCCAAAAACGAACCAGGCACCCACCCCAGGACCAGACCCGCCAAAACGGCAGTGAAGGGGCACAATTTATGGTGCAGGTAAGGGGCAATTTAAAAAGGGTCAAAATGACCAAAAACAAACTAAAATAATATTTTACGTTTTTAAAACAGCAGTTTTACTGCAAAAACGCGCAAGCGCTCTCGCAGCAGCAGCTACCTTGTCAGGGGCTAAAAGCAGGAGGGACTCGCCCTAAATAGGTGTTCCCAGGCGTCACATGCACATTCAAGCGCTGTCAGCTGGAAAAGCCTCACTCCACTCACCCCACTCCAAGATGTCCGCCAAAAACGAACCAGGCACCCACCCCAGGACCAGACCCGCCAAAACTGCAGTGAAGGGGCACAATTTATGGTGCAGGTAAGGGGCAATTTAAAAAGGGTCAAAATGACCAAAAACAAACTAAAATAATATTTTACGTTTTTAAAACAGCAGTTTTACTGCAAAAACGCGCAAGCGCTCTCGCAGCAGCAGCTACCTTGTCAGGGGCTGAAAGCAGGAGGGACTCGCCCTAAATAGGTGTTCCCAGGCGTCACATGCACATTCAAGCGCTGTCAGCTGGAAAAGCCTCACTCCACTCACCCCACTCCAAGATGCCCGCCAAAAACGAACCAGGCACCCACCCCAGGACCAGACCCGCCAAAACGGCAGTGAAGGGGCACAATTTATGGTGCAGGTAAGGGGCAATTTAAAAAGGGTCAAAATGACCAAAAACAAACTAAAATAATATTTTACGTTTTTAAAACAGCAGTTTTACTGCAAAAACGCGCAAGCGCTCTCGCAGCAGCAGCTACCTTGTCAGACTGTTGTGGACTACGTGATGGTCCTTCCCTGGAGGAAGATTCATGTTGGTTCATACCAGAGACGGTGGCACCACCCCCAAGGGCCTGGACTCCCTTAGCCCTACAGATAACTGCCCTCACCCTCAACCTCGGTCTAAGGGCATGCAACGGCCGTACCAAATCAGATACACCAAGTATCCATACATTTAACAAACCCGGCAGCGAATCCAGACTGGATTATATTATGGTCAAACTGTCTATGTGGCCAGCAATAGTCGACTTTAAAGTCACCCCAAGATTGGACAGTGACCATAATTCCCTGGAACTGATGTATTCCCTGCCTGGGAAAGAGGCAACAACTAACGGGTCGGACAAAGATAAGATGGGCCTCCTACTTGAAAACAATCGTAGGAAAGTTAAGTGGGAGAAATTGGCCAATAGTCCAGAAAGAATACCCCGGCTATACGAAAGGATAATCCCATTACTGGAGAATGCCTTTCAGTTAGGAACTAAGGTCCTAGATGATGTTACCAGAGGAGAGCTTGCACAAATATATGCAGGCATCGTAACCACCCTAGAGCAGGATCTGTTCTCATCCTCAAGGAAAAGGAATGGCCCTAAGCCGAAGACATCTTGGTACAATGCCGCTTGCAGGGAAGCCAAGGCCCACTTGTTAATTGCTATAAAGGGACACCTTAATAAGGAAGAAATCCGTGCCAGGAGAAGATCGTATAAAATCCTCCTGGAGAACGCAAGGGCAGAATGGGACCACGATTACTGGGAAAATCTCACTAAAGCACTAACAACTAGAGATTCCCGTAAATTCTGGCGCGTAGTCGCGAACGGCACGGAGGATTTATCCTCCGCAATAGAGCCCAACATAGCCCCCACGGTATGGCAGAGCCACTTTGAGGCCCTGTATGCAGAGGGAGGGGGGGAGCAGAACAGAGACGGTCCCATAATTTCATCTAGTCCCACCAGGGTTGTTTTCACCGAAAAAGAAGTGAGGGATGCCATCAAAGGCCTAGCTGCCGGAAAAGCCCCAGGACTTGATGGGGTGCCAGGGGACCTGTTTAAGCAGGAACCTGGGATATGGGCACCCTATCTTACACTAATATTCAATGCCATTTTGGGGGGAATGGAGGTGCCCGATACTTGGAGGGGAGCAGAGGTGGTCCCAATTTACAAAAAGGGATCCCCCTGCTTCCTTCCAACTATCGTCCCATCAGTCTTATCGACATATCCCAAAAACTCTTCGGTAGACTGATCCTGAATCGATTGCAGGCCTGGACTGAAGAAATGGACATCCTGTCCCCTTATCAGGCAGGATTCAGGGAGGGTGTATCGACCATAGACCAAATCTTCAGGTTAAATCTCTTCTACTGGAGAACAGCTGTAATCGAGGGCGGCACTCTATATACCATCTTTGTAGACCTACGTGCCGCCTTCGATTTGGTTCCCAGAGCGAGGCTATGGAGAGTCATGGAAGAGCTGAATGTCCCTGCTGACATCTTGGCAATCCTGATGAGACTCCACCACAACAACTACGCTCGCGTAAGGTGTGGCAAAGGTGGCAAATTAACCGAAAGGTTCCCCGTGCGCAGAGGTGTGAGACAGGGTTGTGTGCTCGCACCGACCCTGTTCTGCATCTTTGTGAACGGGGTTGTTGCCCACCTAAACAGGATTCCCAATTCCGATGCCCCAAAATTGACAGGCACCAGGGTGCCTGCAATTATGTTTGCAGATGACACCCTGCTGCTGTCCAAATCCCCCACGGGGATTCAACGCATCTTGGATGGCTTTTTAGACTTCTGCTCTGATCGGGGATTGGAAATCAACCCCCAAAAAACTAAATTTATGATTCTGAACCCCAACCCCCAGAATCGAGCCCCACCCAGGCTAGGCACAGTCCAACTTGAACGCGTGCACAATATTGAATATTTGGGGATCACTTTAAATGAACATCTAACGTGGACGTCTCATCAGGCCAAAGTGACCATCAAACTGGCACAGTTGGCGGGTGGCACTATGCGCCTGGCGAACAAATCTTTCTATCGCCCACTAACCCCAATCATTCACATTTATAAAACTCAAGCACGGGCGGGCGTCATATATGGGGGTGAGCTCTGGGGTCACTCTCATCTCTCAAAGTTACAGTCTACCGAAAATAAATTCCTGAGACAGGTCATTGCCCTCCCTCAGAGCACTCCACTACTCCCCCTTAGATTAGATCTGGGAGTAAGATCAATAACAGAGGAGTTAGGTCTTAAACCCCTAACCTTCTGGAGGCGTTTGTGGTGCAGCCCTGATCTTTTAAACTACAGAGAGGAACTCCAGGAATTCTTGCAGCTACGGAATGCCAAGAGGATCCCGTGGCTGACTTATGTCAAGGGAAGGCTCGAGGAATTGGGCTACCCGGAATTATGGACGGATCCTTCCAACTATTGTATAAAGACTCCAAAAAAGGTACTCGTGAGAGCATACTACGAACTGATGCTCACAAGAGCTATCAACGACAGCCGTGAAGGATCCCTGACACATCTATTCCTGAAAGTGAAAGACTCTTACTGTCTCGAAAGGACTCTTGATGCGATCTCCCCTGCTTTAACGAGGAAACTATTTTTACAATGGAGATACGGATGCCTCCCCCTAGCATCATTTACAGCGTCTTGGTCTCCTCGCTCCACCGTAGCAACCTGCCCTGTATGTGCCCATCCGAAGGAGGACGATGTTCACGCTGTCTTCTTCTGCAAGGGCTATGAGAGGAGCAGGAAATACTGGCTAGTCCCGTTACTCAGGAACTTGGGCTTCAGATCCTTCCAACCTGCCTATAGAGTCCTAAAGACAGATCTTTCTCCTACTGTAGTCTTTGCCCTTTCAAAATTTTTAACCTCCCTGTGGTTTACCCGTAGCCGTGTGTTGAAAAGACTTGTATAAAAGACCCCTTGGAAGATTTTAGCACATTTATCCTACCCCCTGTTTTCTTTTTAATGTTTTCTAATGCTTTAACGATTGGATCACATCATGTTTAATAAGTTTTTAACCGTGTATATATTGTTATGCATCTTTTATGATCTGTGATCGAAATAAAGACTTTTGAAATGATTCATAGAGAGAGGATTTACTGATGTTTCCAAACATACATTCCACATTTATCAGGGGAACATCCTTCAGTGTAGGTCTTTTTCCACATGCATACGTATAAGGAGAGCTGTCAGGAGATATGCAAGGGAGAAGCCATCGGAAATGTGGTTCACACCCACAAAGTCCTAACATTCTCACAATTCACCAACTTTCTCAGTTATTTTTTAAGCAGAATTTAGGCCCATACTCCTATTGCCAGATTGAAGTAAGTGTGAAAACCGAAGCTGAAAAACACCCTAACATAGGTAATGATGAAAAAGTTCAATGTTGCAATGGGCACGCAATTTTTGCAGATTAGAGGCCAGAACGGTCCATGGAAATCTGTGATTTGAACAGATGCCCTTGTGCAATCAGAGATTTTTGGGAATCCATAAGAATTAAAAGTTCTATGAAAATCATAGACAGAGATCTTCTGCACAGTTTCAAGTATAAGGTTGGCGTTTATAAAAAGGTGATAATGGAAGAAAGATGTTCATGTGTTAGCACCTATACCCAACAGAAATGTCACCTCGCAAAAAAAATGCTTCAGAACCTCGTCAGCGGTCGTAAACTCAATAACAAATGCATACACAATTCTTTCAATAATGCCGCAAGCATTACTGAGCAGCAACAAACCTCAAGTTGAGTCCGAGGCGATGATCTACACAACTTGAAAATAATAAACACAAGGGCAATCAACTAGAATCTGAGCAGGAGTGCACTCTGCCTGACTCTTGCAGGTAAACCTGCGCAAAAATGTAATTACACTGGAGTAATCTCAGTAATTTCACATTATTCTTGAGCAAATTATAGAAAATTACACCTTTTTCCATAATTTGGGCTAATTTGGGGCAAACATGCCTACCAAAGAGCACAGGAACAGAGTGCGAGTGAGTGCTGGCTGCTCCTGTTAAATTTAGCAGTAGTTTCTAATTGCAAAATGCTAATTCGGATTGTTTTCGGAGTACGCCTTAAGAAAATAGTGGTAAATGCAGCGTGATTCTGTGTAATCTCCTGTAATTGTGCTTTGATTTCACGTAAATACACTATTAAATCACGTGAGCTACGCCCACCTCTACCTAAAGCTTTACTTAATGTCACATTTCTTTATAAAATTGAACATGTATTTATTTTTAAGGGTGATTTATTTCCCTAGTTCTCTCTAAACAAGAAAATATGCCTTTTCACTTTTTCTTTTTTGGATAGTTATCATATTTTTTCACCATGGTTTCTTTCAGATGTCCCTGTCCAGGATCGCCTGCTCGAGCCTTGTGTTACAACTTGGCAGCCAGCGTAATGTTAATATGTTTAGTGAAGGAGGAAACGTTTTACTTCCTGGTTCATTTTTTATTTTCCAGTTTAGAGACACAGAAGAAACAGATTGGCGTTCTAGAAAAATTGGGTCTGAGAGCTTTGCACTGCTCTGACATTAGCCTCACTCCTTTTCCTAGTTACATCCTGCTGTTTGATCTCTTTTCTTACATTATTGGTTATCTATGCGCTTCTAAGCAATTAATACTAGTATTCATATAAAACGGGACATAAAAAGAAGGGTGCAGTAATTGGGTATTTGAAGGTCTACTTCATGTGGGTGAGTGCAACTTGCCTAAGCATAATTCTCATAAAATGGCGGTCTTTGCTTTTTAGATAGTTCAGTGTCCAGCTGCAATACCTTTGTACAGAACAATGGGGCATATTACCAAGCTTGGCGATATTAGAATATCGCTGGTTTAGCGACCGTTTTCGGCCGCTAAGAGGCGATAATTATATCGCCCTATTAGCAAGCTGTCGCTAACTGATGTTAGCGACAGCTTTGAGGCGATAGCGAGCGGTTTGGGGCGCGCTTTGCATGTCAACGAAATTTATCGCTAATGACGTGCAAAGTGGGCGTACCCAACCAGTTAGCGACTAAAAACAGTCGCTAACATCGATATCGCCTATTATCAATGCAGGTGTAGCAATGGAAATATTCACGCTAAGCGCGAATATCTCCAAAAGCTAACGCCTGCTCAGACCAGTTCTTAGCCATTATATCCAATGGGAGGTGGATATTATGGCTAAGACCCTATTGGCGTTAATGCGTGAATATCGCTGTATTCTCACCGATATTCACGCATTTCGCCTCTATCGCTGGATATTTTATCGCTTTAGAGATAAACGTTGCTAATAGCACGTTATCTCTACGATAATATCCGGCGATGCTTGGCGATAAAAAAAAACTCGCTAAGCCCATTTAGCGATAAATATTGCTAGTTGTTGGTAATATGCCACACTGTTTTTTTCTTTCAAGATTTTTTGAGACACCGGGCTGAATTATTGAAGGTCCCCCTGGATTCAAGATACGTTTCCTCTTGCTTTTTAGGTCGAGGCCCGAAGGCTGGCTTGCCAGCCGGAAGTCGGAGATTTAATGATGTTCAGTAGGGCAGTTTAACCCGCCTCTCTGCTCTGTCTCTCCTCCATTGGCTGGCTTCCTAAACGGAGGCCAGCCATTGGAGGAGAGAGGCGTCCCTTGAAAGATTCGGGGGCGTGTTTGTGCTGTTCTTTCCACTTTTGAGCCACGCCCCTTTTTAAAACGCCGAACACGCCCCCGAATCTGTAAATGTTTGGGAGCTTGCGGCCGCCATTTTTTTTGTGCTGTTTTTTTTCTCTCACTTCGTGGACACATTAAGTGACCCGGCATCTAATGGAAACAGAAACGAAATTAGAAGAGCTTTTAAAAACTTTAACATGCTTATTACCCTCGAGGTATGCAGCTAACTCTGAGAGCGCGCGGTGTGTGCCAGGGGGCAGGAACCTGCTCTCGTTTACTAAGCACTTCAGGAATGAATGGGAGTGATTTTAGCCGTGAAAAACAGAGAGCGAGGTTTTGAAGAGGAAAAAAAAGCATAAGTGAAAACAAAAAAAACAGCGAGGAGGCGGGAAGTTGTGATACTTTATTGGATTTGCAGTGAACTCCTCGTGAAACAGAGATTTGGGAGTTATCAAACCTGCGTGAATGTGACCTGATCTTTACGGGGCATTGGGGCTTACTGCTCTTTCCTGGTGCTCTTATGCTCGCGCATAGTTGGCGCTCCTACAATCTAGAAAGGCGCAGCTCACTGTGCACAACCGCTTGAGGCCCCAAGAGATGCGACGGGGGAAGGGGCAGAGATGATGAACTCGTCCTCTCATCCCCTGCTTACAGCGCGCACAGCAGGTCCAGGGCCCCTAAACCAGGGAGCAGAGACTGGCGCGCAGCACGGCAGTCCTCTATGCATGGGGTGAGCACAGGAGCGTGCAAGGAAACAGGGCACCGCGGGAGAGGGGGCGAGTACCGGGGCCGGCTTCGGTGTCAGAGAGCCAGGCCCAGCCCAGCCCTCGGGCCTCTCTCCTGGCGTGGCATTGCCACTGCCGCACCACAGCATGGCGTGTGTCATATTCACATCGGTACAACGCCGCCTCGTCTGTATAGCGACTAGCAGATCACCCGGTGTATACTGAGAAGGAGCGCCGTGTGTCCTTCACATGGTATAGTGCCTAGCAGATCATCCGATGTATACTGAGAAGGACCTACGTGTGTCCTTCACATGGTATAATGCCTAGTAGATCATCAGGTGTGTGATGAGACGGAGCCTTGTGTCATTCACATGGTATAGCGAGGTCTCGTCTGCATAGCGCCTTGCAGATCATCCGGTAAATACTGAGACGGAGCGCCTTGAGTCCTTCACATGGTACAGCGCCGCCTCGTCTGCATAGCGCCTAGTAGATCATCAGGTGTGATGAGACGGAGCCTTGTGTCATTCACATGGTATAGCGAGGTCTCGTCTGTATAGCGCCTAGCAGATCATTCGGTGTATAATGAGACGGAGCCTTGTGTCATTCACATGGTATAGCGAGGTCTCGTCGGTATAGCGCCTAGCATATCATCAGATGTGCTGAGACGGACCCTTGTGTCATTCACATGGTATAGCGAGGTCTCGTCGGTATAGCGCCTAGCAGATCGTCCCGTGTCGCCTTGTGCTATTCACATTGGTATAGCGCCTCCATCTATCAGGGTGCCTCTAGGGAGGCCTTTCCTCTTTCCCCCCAAGTAGCTGCTCCGTGGCCCTGCTCAGGAGGTCAGCGTCACACACGGGTGTGTTTTCACTCATCCACGACACATCAAGGTGCGAACTCGACGACAGCCCTATCAACTGCTACCCCGCCCCCCCTCTGGTGATTAACACGAGAACAGCACTCACATCCAGTGACAGACAGAGACTCAAACACGGCCCCTGTTTGTGCTGAACCTCAGACAAGCGACGCCTGCGCCTTTCATCAAGGCAATGCCTCATTTTACACATACAGTGGAAACATTATAAACTTCTGAATTTATGAGTTTCATGAAATACTTTTAAAGGAAGCCACCGATTTTTACCATTTCAGAGCTATAACAATGTTAAGTGATTTAATAGCAATTCAGTAATAAACCTCAGAAGAATGAAATGCTGCACAGTCCTTCCCAGAGTGTGACCTTCAGCTCACACCAGATGTCAGCAGGGACCGTTTAACTGACAGACATCTTGCCAGCTACACAAATTATCACAACTTCCCAGTGTTAACAAACGACCATAAAGCTTCCAGTAATAAAGCAAAATACTCCCAACAGAGATCTAGGTTGTGTAATTGTTACCATAATTAATACAACATATTGATGTCATTCAGAGACATTCATTTTTAATGAATCATTGATTTTTGTGCAGTAAGTAGATAAGTTATTTGATGAGGCGCTGGAACTAGATATAAAAAGAAACACAAGGAGATGATAGACGGAGTGTTGAACATTGTGGTTTTACATCTCTGTTTAGTTTCTGGGTGTAAATGAGGTTTAAAGATGATATTTTTTTTTGTCTGTGTAACCCAGACTGGGCCTCTGCATTAGTTTCCGTTTGCATTTTACTCACTGTTGTTAATGACTTCTTTCCCAGCCTAGTTTAATAGGTCTCACAAATTGTTTCAGTTAGTACTGTCCATGCAGAATTATTTGTCCGCCACTCAATAGAAAAATAGTCCAATGAACAACTTTTGTTTAGCTACCTAGCTTTATAAAATGGTGTTCCTCTATGAGTTGATTCAATTAATCTACACCTGGCAAGGCTGAGCACCAACTGGACCTAAACTATTTTTATTAAATTGGGCAGTGCACCGATAGCTGTTTACTTCATATTAAGAAGTGGAACACAATTATAAGAACAAAATTCCATTTGGATATTTTTCTGATATGCCCAGGATCTCACACCATTATTGTGAAGGGGAGATGCCGGGATTAGGATTCAGGTCCCGAGAGTCGAAAATAAGTATTTATTGCACTGGACGAGCGCCTGCCCTGTGCTTGGCTATTTGAGGTGGTTGAGACTCTGTGTAGGTCCAAACCAGAGCAGCAGGGGCCTGTACTGGTAGGGCAGGGTCTATATTGTATGAGCGGGAAAGAAGCAGCCGCTCCTTCCACGCCAGGGAGCACGCGGGCCCCCTGGAAGCAAAGAACGCTCGTTTAAGTGGAAGGATGAGCAGTGTTAGCGGGCCAGAGCCAGAGAGAGCGTCCGAGGCTCGCTGGAGAGGGCCTATGTTCAGGGGACGCTTATTATTGTGGGGTGACCTGTTTCTAAGCGCTTCGGGATGGCCAGATAAGAAAACAGCCGTTTTATAGGGAAATACAGTGATTTGCCCAGGATCTCACACCATTATTGTGAAGTGGAGATGGCGGGATTAGGATTCAGGTCCCGAGATTCGAAAATAAGTATTTATTGCACTGGACGAGCGCCTGCCCTGTGCTTGGCTCTTTGAGGTGGTTGAGACTCTGTGTAGGTCCAAACCAGAGCAGCAGGGGCCTGTACTCGTAGGACAGGTTGGCGCTTTAGGCAGCAAGGCTATCATTTACGGACCGCGGAAAGAGTAAGCTCCTCAGAAGAAACATCCAAGTTCCATTATGCAAAGAATTTTCGCTGAGTAGTTAGTTATGTCCTACTCCAGGCGTAGGTGTAAGAAAAAGTGTGTTTTCAGGGGGGTAACATGCTTTCTCACAAAAAAAAGCCTTGTGAATCGGGGCATCTTTTACTCCTGCAGATACAGGAGTAAGTCACTCTTAAGGCTGGAGTAAGACATGTCTAGTCGCAGGAAATTCTTGGTGAATCAGATCTAGATAGTCAGGTGTCCAAGCTTGTGAATCAGGTCCCAGTGACTCTGAGTTTGCTTTGAGTGTACTGTGGGGAGACAGGTGTAGCCCGTCCATGTCTATGTGTATTTGTGTAGCGTACAATCCACAATTCAAATGCTTCTAGGCTCTTCAAAACACTGATAGGCAGGGTGTAGGTGTCGAGTGTGCATTGACTGGTCCAGGAGAAGCAAGGGAACGACAATTAGACATAGAGATTGAACAACAATGTTGTACATAACGTACTTACAGTAGCAACGACACAACCCTTGTAGATACAGCAAGAGCTGGCATTTCATTAAGGATTGTAGAGCCAATCTGAGCCTGGCACAGGAGCATCCGTGGAGAAGGGTGGGGTGCCCGCAGAGAAGAAGGGGGGTAAGGCTGGTCCTTTCATAGGGCACAGGGGGGATGCCGTGATGCTATTGGTAGCAATGCTGATAGTGTTGGAGATAAGATCTGGTTTTCTGTGGCAAGGAACTTTGTGGAAGTTTCTTGGCAGTTTGTTGCAAGTCGAGACCTCACCACTGGAACTCGCCTGTTGCCTCCGTTTTTAGGTCGAGGACTCTGCTCTGTCTGTGTGAGGGTGGTTCTGTGTAGGTGGCTCTATGTGAATGACTCTGTGTGTGTGGCTCTGTGTGGGTGAAAATGCAATAGGTCATGCATTTGCGAGCGATTAAGCTATTGGCAATGTAAATGACAATGCCATTTATTTATGATTTGAAATAAAATAAAATGTCATGAGCAATGCCAATAGCTCTACCTTTCATAATGCCGAGACCATTGCATTGTAAATGCTTGTTGTTTCCTTGCGTCTCATCTGTATAAAAAAAACAACCTTCTGCTCCCTCACTTAGCTTGTTGGCATTTTCATCAATGCAACAGATAGGACACGGCCATGAAACCAGTGCTCCGGGATGACAGAGGCAAAGGAGAATACATGGACTGGAATGAACAAATGAGGGGACGCTCATTAACAGCTCCCCGAGCAGAGGCGTGGGAGGTCAGGGACGCACTTGCAGCTTGTGTCAGGAGGCGCGTGTGCCCCGGAATCATTAGGCAGCAGTAGCAGGCAGGCACTCTGTCATCATGCGTGAGAGGGGAGGGGCGTTAAGGGAGCAGGGGGAAGCCCATTTTAGCATGTCATAGCAAAAAAGAGCAGTAAAACCGAGTCACCGTATCAGGACAGCCCTGCGCACCGCGGAGGGACCTGCCGCAGCATCTAATCAGCAGCAGCCCGACCGTATCAGCTCCGGTTAATGAGCACATCCGGGGTCAGGCGCAGCCGACATGGGAGCAAGATAGCTCACTGACACCGTCTATATGTTTATTTATCAGATGGTGTTGTGGCTAATGGGCTCAGAATTTATAGTGCACTCAGAGACAGAATAACTCTTTTTCAAAGTGGAGTGGGCGCTCGCGTGACAGGTGCGATTGTGCCCTAATGCAGTTGCTATCTATGGACAGGACCACCGGAAAGCATTACATTATGCGGGATGTTTGAGAAATTATGATGCAAGAAAAGGCAGATTCGCTGTATAAAGCGGTATATTTTTTGGTAGCATTACTTTATTATTATGTCGTTTTTTTCCAAATTATAACACTGAGAAATATGTCACCTCATTACTATCAATTTAAAAACCAAACACAGAAGTAGATAATTGAAAGATGATCACTTAACCTTTGCGAAGGCCTTCCACTGCGTATGAACACGGCCACATTTATAGTAGCTTTGGAGCCACTTGCGCTTGACATTTGTTTTGTTAAAATCTGTAGATTATGCAGCAGATGATGGACTATGTGGTATATTCATAATTATGCACACAAAAAACTGCGGTCGCTGAATCGTATAATTCCAGTGGCCCTGTCTATGGATGCACGTGGTGATTCCTCATTCTCACTAGTGTTTAGCATTTCACTATATACATGCTGCGCATAGGGTCTAGATTTTTCCAAGTCTGGTGCAGGTGCTTATGTTCTGCTGCGCAATTTTGCCCTACCCCAGCGCCAGCGGGCTTTTATAAAAGTAAGTAAATCCAGTGGTGTAACACAAAATGAGGGGGTCCCCCTGCAGAATGTTATGAGGACCCCAGAGTCTCCCAGATCACATAGACATTCCTTGGTCTTGGGCTCAACGCAGGGCCCTGAACGGTTGGGACCCCCTATGCTGCAGGGGCCTGTCGGAAAGGCAGAGTGGCTCTCCTGGGCGTTTAACTATTTCTTAATCTTTGCCACTGCACACGTTCTGCAAGGCATGCAATGCCATGGCTTAGAGCGTGAGGGCACCCCCACCAAAATACGAAACCCTGGGTGCCCCTGCACCAGAGGGGATGCGGGGGCCTTAGTTACACCCGAGTAAATCAGAGCAATGCTGCTTTCCACCTCTTTCCCCCTTACGGATGCCCAAGCAAACCTTAAAAAATACCCACCTTAATTCAGTCAAATGAAGGCAGCTCACACCCCTCAACATTAATTTCATCTGTACGACTTCATTTCCAATCCCCAGATCGATTGCTTCAAGAAATCTGCATGGTATTTGTGTTTGCCCCTGCTAGTTGTTATTATGCATGTCCGGTCAAACAAATGTTGAGTCCAGAATGGGGAATTCATTTTCATAGGTTCTTGAAAGAGTTGTCCACTTTTCTGCTTTAAATTCCCTTGTAACATGGAATCCTTTTTTTGCTTATTTATTATGGGCAACGTGCGTCTGTGCAAGAATTGGTTTGTGCATATCTGGGGCCCTATTATGCATAGGGCGCACTTTCCCTGCTTGCGCCGTGGCGCGCTTTAAAACAGGTGCACCAGGCACATACAGAGAAAGTGCGCCCTATTACATAGAATGCGCTGCCCCCAGGGCAGCTGCAAACTAGTGCTGTCCTGGGTTCAGAACATTCAAGTAAAATACGGACAGCTTCGAAGCAGCCGGACTGTGTTCCACAGTGTAGACAGCAGCCTGTCTACACTTTTCAAGGAGATTCTCTTGCAGGTGGATGCAGTCAGCCTGCAAGGGGATGTCTGGGGGGTGTCCATAGGACCACCTTTCCTCCTCCACAGGGCCATGCTCTGGGGGCGCCGTGACAGTGTGTCATCTTTTGACTCAGCGCTTCGACGCCTTGCTGCCTGTTACCTTGCTGCCTGGATTTGTGATCGCGTGAATTTACATAGCGCCTGGTATCATAGCCTGATCATAGCAAATAGTGCTCATTTGCGCAGCATTGCCGAGTCATAATTATCGTAGCCTGCTCATTTAAAAATTTAAATTGTACCTGCTCTTTTGTAATTGTGAACATTAGCGCTGCATTGTCGTGATAGAATTATCGTAGCCTGCTAATTATTATTCATTGCTTGTCCTTCGGCTGTGCCCCGTTTCGCTTTCTGTTTATCAGCCATTTTGTTGTTGTGTCCACTCCTGGCCTGTCTCTCCTCCCCGCTCCCGCCTCCCAGCTGACCCTCCCTCGCCCCCGCCCCCTCCACTATCCATATATGACAGATGCCTTTGCGCGCAGCGTTCACGTGCAGCGGTCGCGCCCCATGCGCGCCAAAGGTGCGCCAAAGGTAAGCCTGTTTATGCCCGTCCGTGCCTGGACCGTGCCCAGCGCCAGACCCCCTGGCCCCCACAAACCGCACTCCTCCCGCATAACGTATGACACCGCCACCCTCCTAGCCCTTAACCCCGGACGCACACCACAATGCTACGAAGGTGCCCCAGGACGTACCCACGGTCCCTTCGTCTGCCACTCCTGCAAGTTCGCCTACATCAATACCCACACCAAATCCACTAACTCCAAACACAGCTCCGACTCTAACCACCTGAAGTGCATCCTGCTGAACACCCGCCTGGTCCACAGACACGCCACTGAACTCTGGGACCTACTCGACACTGCTTCACCGGACATTGCCTTCCTTACAGAAACCTGGATGAACGCATCATTAGCACCCGACATCGCCATAGCCATCCCGGACGCTTACAAGATCATCCGAAAAGACCGCACCAACCAAACAGGAGGAGGCATCGCCATCGTCCATAAGAACACCATCAGAATCACGACCAGCTTCGACGATAACCTTGCAACCGCCGAACACCTCCAGTTCCAGATCCACACCGACCCCAGGACCACACTTAGAGGCACCCTCATCTACAGACCACCAGGAACCCGTAAACAATTCAGCGAAGACATCACTGACTTCATCAGCCCACACGCCCTCACCTCCGAGAACTACATTCTACTGGGAGACCTCAACTACCACCTGGAAAAGAAAAACGACAGCAATCACCACCACCCTTCTGGACAACCTGGCCAATCTCGAACTCAAACAACTTGTTGACACCCCCACCCATGTAGCCGGACATACGCTTGACCCAATCTTCACCTCCAGCAAGCACATCTCCTTCAATCACACCACAGCTCTCCATTGGACGGACCACAGCTGTGTTCACTTCAGCTACAAAACTACCTCGACCCACAACCCCCCACAACCTATTCCGCGAAGAAACTGGAACAAAATCACCACCGACCAACTCCTCACATCGCTCAAACAAAACCCTCCCGCCCTCTCATCGGACCCAAACCAAGCTGCCACCAAACTCAAACAATGGATCACTCACAGCGTTGACGAATTAGCACTCTTGAAAAACCACCAAACCAAACAGGGTAGCAAAAAGGCCCCCTGGTTCAACGATGACCTTAAGAAATCCAAGCAACTATGCCCTACTCTCGAGAAAACATGGAGAAAAAACCCAACCACTGACAACCTGACCACCTTCAAGACAGCCACCCGCAAACACCACCACCAAGAAATCAGCATTCGAGGATCGACTCGACAACACAGTCCATAACAGCGAGGAACTATTCAAAATCGTCAAAGAATTTACCAACCCCACCGCAGCCTCAAACGACATTACTCCCTCCCAAGACCTCTGCGATTCGTTATCCTCTTTCTTCTACAACAAAATAGCCGACATACATAACAGCTTTGAGAACATTTCCAATGAACAGTCCACTCCACCCACCTCCGAACCTAAACCGCCCTCTAACAACCTTAGCGCTTGGAACCCAATCACCACTGAAGACACCATCCGCCTAATGAACTCCATCCATTCAGGTTCGCCAACCAACCCCTGTCCCCACCACATCTTCAACAAAGCAGACTCCAACATCGCACCTCATCTCCGTGATGTCATCAACTGCTCCTTCAACTCCGCTACCTTCCCAGAAAGCTGGAAACACGCCGAACTCAGCGCCCTCCTGAAGAAACCCACAGCAGACCCCTCTGAACTTAAGAACTACCGCCCCATCTCCCTCCTCCCATTCCCGGCCAAAGTCATTGAGAAAGCTGTCAATAGCTAGCTCGCCGCCTTCCTTGAATCCAACAACTCCCTCAACACATCACAGTCCGGCTTCCGAGCCAAACACAGCACCGAAACCGCCCTCATTGCAGCGACAGACGACATCCGAACGCTTCTGGACAACGGAGAAACAGTTGCCCTCATCCTACTCGACCTCTCTGCCGCCTTCGACACAGTCTGCCATAGCACCCTCATACAACGCCTCAGCAACATCGGCATACAAGGAAAAGCCTTGGACTGGATCATCTCGTTCCTCGCCGGGAAAACCCAGAGAGTCCAACTCCCCCCATTCAAATCAGAGGCCACCGAAGTCATCTGTGGAGTACCACAAGGATCATCACTCAGTCCCACCCTCTTCAACGTTTACATGAGTCCCCTCGCATCCATCGCGCGACAACACAACCTCATCCTAGGATCATCCCCCTCTGCCTGGGGCAACTCATGGTGGCCATCGGCCCTGGGCACGGCACCCATACACACAGACCACACACGTAACCTAGGCTTCATCCTAGACTCCTCCCTCTCGATGACCAGACAAGTCAACGCCGTCTCATCCTCTTGCTTCAACGTACTTCGTATGCTCAAGAAAATCTTTCGTTGGATCCCCACCGAAACAAGAAAGATAGTCACTCACGCACTGGTCACTAGCCGACTGGACTATGGAAACACCCTCTACGCCGGAACCACAGCCAAATTACAGAAAAAACTCCAACGCATCCAAAACGCATCAGCCAGACTCATATTGGACATCCCTCGCCAAGCTCACATTGCCGGTCACTTGAAAGACCTCCACTGGCTTCCCGTCAACAAGAGAATAACGTTCCGTCTCCTCACCCACGCACACAAGGCCCTTTACAAACTAGGACCCGAATGCCTCAACACACGACTGTCCTTCTACACACCCACCTGCCAACTAAGATCTTCCAATCAAGCCCTCGCCGCAGTTCCGCGCATCCACAGATCCACCATGGGAGGAAGATCCTTCTCCTACTTGGCGGCCAAGACCTGGAATTCTCTCCCCACTCACCTCCGCCTTACACAGAACCACATTTCCTTCAGAAAGGAACTTAAAACCTGGCTATTCGATAAATAATGCACCCACTCCCCAAGCGCCTTGAGACCCTCTGGGTGAGTAGTGCGCTATACAAAATTCCTGAACTTGAACTTTTTGACTCTGCGCCTGCGCCTGTAATATGGCGCGGGCCCAGAGGCAAAGGAATTCCCTCATTTACACGGGGCACGTCCCCATGCAGTATTACAGAAAGGGTTGCACAAGCGTCTGTGGCTCCTTCTGTAATAACAAAGTACCCCAGCGGAGAGCAAAGTGGGCATAAACACCTGTTGCGCCCACGAGGCACTTAGTGCAATACGGCCCCTGTTGCACACCTGCAGCTGAGCTCTGGTCATTTATAAGCCTGGTTAACACTTGGCACAAACGCTCTTTGTTATGATTAGTTCAGATGCACATATGAATGCACATATTGCATTTTTCATTGGTTGCTGCATATTGTATGAGGCTGTTCTGATAATGTGGGAGTGGCAACTTCTGTCAAGCAGAGCTATAAAGAGGTCAGTTCTGAACAATGGCAGCGCAAACTGGGTAACAGAGGACCATCACCGACCTCTTGGTGCTTCTGCATGAACTCATGCAAGTTTTTCACTGACCTGGGAGTAGGCACTACCCTTTGCGCAGACATCTTGGTATACTTGCATGACCTTTTACATGCTTCTGCCGGTATCCACATAATTTTTGGTGGTTCTGGTGTCTTTGGGGTGGCCGGGTCTGGTGGGTCCCGTAGGGGCCTGTGCTTGACCTCATGGTGATAGGTTCAAATCCCAGCGGGTCCACTCAACCATACACCCTTCTGAGGACAATACATTAAGTATCATTGAGTTGGGTAACAATAAATATTTGTTATTCAGCACCAAGATACCCTTGGGTGAACGTTTGCTTTACAAGTACATGATATGTTTTCCATGATGTCCTGCTTGCTTGCATCTATCTACATGGACAGCACTTATAGTCACACCGTACCTCATTCATCTCGCTATACACACCTCAGAATGACCGCCAGGTCCACCCATCCCCCAGCTAACATTTAGGCGTCTTCATGGTTAGTGCAGACTTCCAGCATGACATGTAGGTCAAATGTTAGCATGTGCGTAGGTCAGCAGGTTTCCATAGCCTCCACCCATGCAATACTGCACAGATCTGATCGGGGTCACCACATGACATAGAGGTAAGAGTGGGCGTGGTTTATCTCTAATGCACCCATTTGTCTGCACTCACCTTATGCCAGATACCTTTCCTCATTTGCACTTCTCTCAGTTTTGCTAACCTCATTACATATTTTTTTATTTTAGGCAAAACATGGAGCAGTGCATCAACACTTTTATATGAAATAAGCATTTCAATACTGAGTTGGTCTGGCAAATAAATTGCACAGACTCTCCGGAGGTGGCATTATGTCTGTGGAGCAATAGTGGCAATAAATCGATGTTACTTTTATATGCATAACTTTTCTGGACCCTTCAGTGCACGTATCATTTACATGAATTGGAACAAAACAGCAGTTTCAAGCACCAAGAGAGGAAATGTGCTGTCTTAGTTAGTATTACATCTGTACAAGATATTGGCAGGCTAGCATGTCATTTTAAACCTTGCTGACAAGGTATATGAAAGAGAAATGAAATGCCGTTACTACTTATCGGGTCCAGTAACTGCCACCTTGATCAGTGACTGTATCCATTGTGGTTGTAAAACTTTAATTATTCCGTTTAATGTGACATATTAAAAACAACAAGACTTAAGGGAAGATTTTCTGGTGTTAATTATTTTAAGTTTACAGATGTGTTTTCTCAAACAAGTTCCCCAAAACATGATTTAGATATTTTAAAAAGAGGGGCATTACAGTTAGCGGAAACCTACAGTTTTTGATTTTAAATAGGCTGGCCATCAAGGAGACTGACTTAGGAAAGCCAATAGCAAAAACGTTTTTGTTTTCTAATGAACTTGTTTCTCTTTGATGGTGTTTTTCTAAATGTTGTTGTCCAGGTTAGTGAGTGGGAGTATGCAGAAGCGTCATAGGGTAGATGAATGGACAAATGACTAGTAGCATGGATGAAAGACGGTGTGAGTGGGTAAATGACTAGATGCATACGTACATTGATGATTGAATGGAAGAGTAAATGAATGCATGGATGAATTCATGCAGGAAGAAAGCCTTTTCCTGATGGATGAACGAGAAAAGGACAGGGAGAAACGTGGTAAATATGTGCACAGATGTATGAATAGAAAGATAAGTGAGTGTGTCTTCTGGCAGCTCAATCTGGTCTTCATTCAGGATGACGTGACATTGTGGAAGAGTTACATTGAAAAACCAATATCACTGATGACATCTCAAATGACCACTGATGACATCATCCGGTGAATGTGTGTTTCTGCCGCTTACACACCAACTGAGAGACTAATACAGACTTTCACACAATTTAGGGCCTGATGTAGGTAAATCCCATTTACCGAATTTGAAATACCGAATTTTACCGATTCGGTATTTCAAAATCGGTAAATGGGATGTAGGTCCCAACATCTGGATTCGTTACCGAATCCTTAACAATTCTTTAATTACCGATTCGGTAAATACCGAATCGGTAATGGCCATTCATTCCTATGGGCTTTGAAGCCCATAGGAATGATTAGGCATTACCGATTCGGTATTTACCGAATCTGTAATTAAAGAATTCACAAGGGTGCAGGGGGTGTCACTTTGACACCCTCTAGCACCCCCAAAACGGGCATGTGTGCAATGTGGCACACAGACATGCCCTAAGGGCACGTCTGTCTGTCACATGGCACATGTGTACATGCACAGATGTGCATGTACACAGGAATCAGTATTTTACCATGGATTTGTATTCCATGGTAAAATACCGATTCTGTAAGCCATGTGCTGATGGAACATTGCCTACCTACATTGCATTTTCTGTAATTTTACCGAATCGGTATCATTACCGAATCGGTAAATATTACCGATTCGGTAAATTTACCGATTCGGTAATGATAACGATTCGGTAAAATTACCGAAAATGTGCCCCTACATCTCGATAGCCCTTTACTGATCGGAAACGGCCGAAAATCGGTATTTTCGGCCGATTCCGATCGGTAAAGGGCTACCTACATCGGGCCCTAAGTCACTAACCCATGCATTAAGTAAGACACGTTCAATCACTCCCTTATACAGTTAGTCACGCACCTACTAAATATTCCATTCAGGCACTTGTAAATCCACTCATTCTTCAATACACCTTGGCATATATATATATATAAAAATATGTAAAGTTTACAGAAACACTCATTCACTGGATGATGCCATCAGTGATGTCATTTGAGATGTCATCAGTGATGTCATCAGTGATGTCGCTGACCATGTCATGAGTGATGTAATATGTGACGACATCAGCAGTGCATTGCGGGTGCGCGAGTTAGAGTTAGCTCAACTAACTATAACTGGCGAATTTCTCTGGTTTTATATAGAGTAAAATGTCCAACTAACTATATCGTCCCTTAAACCTATGTTTTTTTCAGTGAATTTCTAAGTTTTTTTTTAATGCTAATTCCTAACTATAACGTCTGTGAAAGCTTTGTTTTTTTCAGTAAATTTCAAAGGTTTTATAAATGTTAACTTCATAATTTAATGTTTATAAAACCTATATTTTTTCTAATTCTTTTTTAATATTTTGCAACTCTATTATCCTATTTTAAAACGTAAGAAATTATGTAATCTCTTATATTTTCCCCAAAAAATATGCATATCATTTTGTTTTCTTTTTTTGAGAAAACTACAGTCCCGTACCAGTAGCGTACCAAGCTCCATCAGCACGCAAATCCTATCCACCACATTTAAATGATGTGCATTTAGTTTCCGACAGGTTTGTGGCACCGGGTCCCTCATAACAACATATACATATGAGGTTGCGCCATCTACTCCTGTGGTATGCGAGCGGTACGCACTACCAAGTGCCGCATTAAGTCATCTACATATGGGGTGACGCCCGCTGCACGTTGCAATTGCGACCAATGCAAACTGCCACGCCCTGTGTTACGCCATAGACGTACGGTGTCGCTCCACATACACCATTCCCTCATTTTTCTTTGTCTCAAAACTACATCTAAATAATTTTAAAGTGTATTTGAGAGCAAGCGATAATTAAAAATATTTTAAACATTTATATATTTCTAATTGTAATAAACTTATATTAGAGTAAATATATTTTCTGAAAATCACATCGGGTGCGGTCTCATTGCATGATTGCCATGTGACCATAAAAAAAATCATTTAATTAGTTCATAACATTTCCCATTGTAACAGTTTGAAAATGCCACACATTTTAGTCAATGTCTGTACTGCATTTCAAGAGACACACCTTTTCGGCTTAGAGAGCTTTTTTCTAAACTTTTTGAAATATACACATATTTTAGATTACACAAAACATGCAACCATCATCTTCATCAATATTCATGGTTTGTAAAGTAGCCTTCCACCTGTGATAGCCATACACCTACAAGTTACATAACCGAAATTTTCTCCAATACCAGAGGTAACATGATTGCATACGCTGTCCACAGCACAACGTAATATAGTACGGCCCAGAAACAGTATCATGCATAGATAGTTAACACACAGATAGATAGTGGAAGTGGGTACGGGCACGTGCACTCAACTTCTTTTTATTACCAGGGTCACATATCCACTGACGTCTGTGCTGGATGCGTGTGGTGTGAGTATAAACAAGCCCTCAGGGAATGGTTGCTGCTAGCATCAACTACAACAGTAATCACACACAGAGATTCAATATTAACAGAAGTAATAATTTGAGCTGCAGTAAGGTAGGGACAGTAGATGTGTAATAATACAGAAATAATTCTATTGTAAAAGAACCACAACTTGTGGTATACTGAGACACAATCAATAGATCTCAAATAATACACAAAAAGATTATATCATAAATGCTCAATCAGTTCTAGTGCACTCACATAGCCACATCAAAAGCATTCAGCATGTGCACAGGCAGCGATGATGCGTGCTGCAGGCCGGCCGTACTAGGAGCAATATCTGATGCCATCAACACTGCATCATCTGCAATAGCGACTCAATCTGAATTGTGAATACTGCTGTCTGCAGTGTAGGCCACAGAGAGCAGTCAGCAAGCACCCACAGCTACATAAGATGACTTGACCTGCCCAGTTTGTCATAAGCGAAGCAACAAAAAAGTGTGTGCGGATCCTGCAATACTACGTATGTATGGTGCAGACAGTACGCACTGGAGCAATGTCTTTTCCTACAGGACTACCTCATCTACAATAGCAACTCAATCTCAATTGTGAACACTGCTTTCTGCAGTGTAGGCCAGAGAGAGCGGTCAGGAAGGGCCCACAGCCATGTGGCATTGACTTGAGCTCTACAGTTTTCAATACACGAAGCAAAAAACACGTGTGCAGAGCCTGCAATGATGCATATGAGTGGTGCAGACAGAGCAAACTAGAGTAATTTCTTTTCCTACAGAACTGCGTCATCTGCAATACTTATTCAATGTCAAATGTGAACACTGAAGTCAGCAGTATAGACCAGAGAGAGCGTTCAGCAAGGGCCCACAGATACCTAGCACTGACTTGAGCTGCCTAGTTTGTCATATGCAAAGCAAATAAAAAGCGTGTGCAGATCCTGCCATGGAGCATATGCATCATGCGGACAGAGCGCACTGGAGCAATGTCTTTTCCTACAGGACTGCATCATCTACAATACCGACTCGATCCCAAATGTGAACACTGCTGTCTGCAGTGTTGGCCAGAGAGACTGTGCAGCAAGGGCCCACCGCCACGTGGCATTGACTTGAGCTCCACAGTTTTCAATGCGTGAAACCACAAAGACTGTGTGCGGAGCCTGCAATAATGCGTATGAGTGGTGCAGATAGAGCGCACCACAGCAATGTCTTTTCTTACAGGACTGCGTAATCTACAATAGCGAGTCAATCTGAATTGTGAACACTACTGTCTGCATTGTTAATTGAAGGCAGTACTCACACACACAACCATGAATACTTTTTCTCACTGCCTCGTTACAAAATACAACAACATACATTACAGAAAACTCTACAATAAATAAATCAAAACAATTTTAATTGGGATTTCATCTGTCCACAGTCTACACTATTTACTGTTCCTTTGGACTTGCAAGATGAATTTGGTTATTTTACTAAACCTATAACTCATCTAAAAAAAGTTTTTCAAGGAAGTATACTATAGACTTATACCCCGCCGTAGCAGGCTATACCTGCTATTAAAAGCCCTCTCCAGCATTCGGCTCGGGGGTGAGTGCCTTTAACAAGGGAGAGGGACTTTAATATTAATTAATTAAAGGGGCTTATAAAGCGCCTGGTGACGCCTCCCGGCGTGTCCCCGCGCTGTGTGGAGAGAGAGTCTTGGCCAGAGATCAGAGAGACTGTACATTATAAAGTAAATAAATGAGTTTTCAGCAGCTTCCTGAAGGAAGCCTCATTTTGTTCTAATCTGATGGCTGCAGGGAGGGCATTCCATTTCCTAGCCGCAAGAGTGCGGAAGGACTTTCCACCCATCCTGGCTTTTTTTATGCGCGAGGTTTTAAGCAGCCCCATTCCCCTAGAGCGTAGGGTCCTGTTCGGCTCATATGGTATGGCTAAGTCAGACAGATAAGACGGGGCTTTTAGATGGATGATCCTATGACACCATAGGAGGGCTTTAAATAGTATCCTATGTCGGATGGGTAGCCAGTGAAGGGAGGCAAGGGAAGGTTTAGACGGAGCCCTGCGAGGAAGTCTCAGCACAAGGCGAGCCGCTGAGTTTTGCAGGACTTGCAGCTTTCTAATGTTTTTATCCGATGTTCCCAGCAGAAGTACATTGCCGTAGTCTATACGGGAAGTGATAAGTGCCTGAGTCATTGTGCGTCTAGAATTCAGGGGAAGCAGATCTAGGGTGCGGTTAAGAGTTTTCATAACTCCGAAACATTTGCCCACCGTTTTTTTGATATGGCTGTCATATGATAGCTTGTTGTCTATCCAGACACCCAAGTTTTTAGCTTCTTGACTAGGAGTAGGTACAGGTCCCAAACTAGTGGGCCACCAATCTTTTGTCCACAGAGAGTCTCCTCCACCTATTACCAGTACCTCCGTTTTAGTGCCATTTAATTTGAGGCAATTTTCATTCATCCAGACAGCCAATTTACTCATACAAGATTTGAAGTTTTCAGCCTCTGCGGATGGGGATTGTGAGAGGGAGATCAGTAGTTGGGTATCGTCGGCGTAAGAGACCAGCTCTACGCCGAACGATTGTACCACCTCTGCCAGCGGAGCCATGTACAGGTTGAACAGGGTGGGACTCAGGGCAGAGCCCTGAGGTACCCCCTGTGCAAGTGTCATGTTATCTGAAAGGAAGGTCCCTCTTTGGACCTGAAAGCTTCTGTTGGTAAGAAAAGCTTTCAACCAACCCAGAGCCTCTTTGATGACACCTGCTCGGTTTAGACACTGTAGCAAGATGTGATGAGCTACAGTGTCAAACGCGGCACTGAGGTCTAGCATAATGAGGGCCATAGTTTTGCCATCATCGGCTCCTTCCCTCATAGTTTCGGTGGCTCTCAGGAGAGCTGTTTCAGTAGAGAATCTGGGTCTGAAACCGGACTGAGATGTATGAAAGGCATTATGGGCTTCCAGATGTGCCATAAGTTGGACATTGGCAATTTTCTCTGCCAGCTTGGCCAAGTAAGGTAGCAGGGAGATGGGACGTAGATTCTCTAACAGATCCTGACTAACATTGGGTTTTTTTTTGATGGGGAGGACTATGGCTTTCTTCCAGGCTGCGGGTAGGCAGGCAGTGGAGAAGGAAAGTTGCAGGATGTGCCTAAAATGGGGCTCCAGAACTGACAGACTAGCTGCTAAGATTTTAGGAGGGGCTGGGTCACTAGGAGAGCCGGATTTAATGCTTTTGCAAGTAGATATTAGAATGTCGGCAGAGGGAACAGAGAAGGCGTCTAAGCAATATTGAGTGCTAATACGATCTTTATATTCTACAAAATCAGAGCCAGACATTTTACTACCAGAAAAGCTGGCATATATCTTCTCGATTTTACCAGAGAAGTAATTTGCGATTTTGTTGCAGGTTTCCACAGAATCAGTGTGGGAGACAGGGCTGGAATCAATTATTGATATTTCCTTAAATATCTGGAAGAGCTCCTTAGAGGAGTTCTCGGCTTCTTGAATCCGGTCGTTATAGTGAGAGGCTTTAGACGCACGTATCAATTTATTATATTCTTTTTGTGCGGCTTTATAATGGATTTTTTTATCCGGACAAAAGTTTAGGCGCCATTCCCTTTCAAGCTTTTTGCAAGCAGTCTTGGCTTTTTGTAGCTCCTGACTAAACCAAGGGGCCGATTTAGTTTTCCTCGTGGCACTAGTCATGACGCGTTTGGGGGCAGTGCTGTCAAGGGCCTTAGTGATGCAGGTTTGAAGGTGATTATATGCTGTGTCACAATCCCGACCTTTCGGCGGTCCAGCCTCTTGAAGGATTTTACTAAAGGAATCAATAGAAAATTGTTTCCATTTCCTGCAAGCCAGTATAGCCCAGCTATGAAGAGCTATAAGGCTATTAGAACATTCTACCAGAATTCTACCAGTATTAGAATGGTCTAACATATAAAACAAAGTCTTAAATCGGCGCGAGGGGATTGGAATCCCCTCAGGCTCCCTGAAGCCTTTGTTCACAGCCAGAGCAGTGAACAAAGGAACATTAGAATGTTGGAACTGCAGGCTTTTACCAGCCATTATAAGCCCAGAGCCACTCCATTGTTTTCAATGGACCTTCCAACATTACAATGTTCTAATAAAACAATATTGTGTATACGTCAATAGACGCTGTATTTACTTGACTACTGGATTCTGTAATATAGCCTTATAGCCCTCCGTAGAGGGCCAGAGCTGTGAACAAAGAAACATTGGAATGTTGGAGCTCCAGGCTTATACCAGCCAATATAAGCCAAGAGAACTCCATTGTTTTCAATGGAGCTCCCAACATACACCGCTAGATCTGAAGTATGACCCCTGCTAACCACAGTGTAAGCTAGAGGAAGTGGTCATTATCACCTCACAGCCACTTACCGTTGGATTCAAAAGCAGAGTTGGTTGCACCTGAACAGAGGGGATACACAGAAATCGTCACAGACTTTAACTTATGACATCCTCAATCAAAGAATCAAGACCCTGTTTCACTGTTCACATCTGTTGTACCGCAATGTACTCCACCGACTAGTGTCAACTAAGCCCAATATTCATCTGCAGCAGTTAGCTATGGAAGCACAGAGTGTGATGCACCTCAACAGATGAAGTTCTGAAGAAAACAAGAAGCAGGTAACATCGGACATCGTCCACTGTGGGATCAAGCCACCGTTCCACTGTTGGGACCCAGAGTTGGTTGCACCTGGTCGAAGGGAGTACCTTCATCTCCACTCTCAGACACAGTTCTAATATTATCCATTATGGGATCAAGACACCATTCCACTGTTGGGACCTAGGGTTGGTTGCACCTGGTTGAAGGGAGTACCTCCAGCTCCACTCTCAAATACTGTTCTAACATCGTCCATTGTGGGATTAAGACACCGTTCCACTGTTGGGACCTAGAGTTGCTTGCACCTCATAATAGGGGGTACACAGAAATCATCACAAACTTTAACTTCTGAAATCCTCAATCATGGAATCAAGACCCCGTTTCAATATTCGGACCTTCTGTACTGCGATGTATTCCAGCTATAGCAGTCAACTAGGCCCAATAATTAAGGGTGGGCATTGTTCGTGTAGCTGGGCTACGCGAAGCTCAGCGAAGTGAGGTGGGCGCTTCACCCACCCACACACTTCGCGTAGCCCCACTACGCGCTGGCCGCCTCCCTCCCGCCCTCTTCTACACCCATATTTTTACTATTAAACACAGTAAAATAAAAGAAAACAGCACTTACCTTGATGCGGCGTCCCGGAACTCCCTCTTTTTGTTGATGCACCGACTTCTTCAGAGGAATGCGCATGCGCGGGCGCCCGCGCATGTACATTTCTTGCGAGAAATACACATGCGCGGGTGCCCGCGCATGCGCATTCTTCTGAAGAAGTCGGCGCGTCAACAAGAAGAGGGAGCCCCGGGACGCTGCATCAAGGTAAGTGCTGTTTTCATTTATTTTACTGTGTTTAATGGTAAAAATGCGGGTGTAGAAGAGGGCGGGAGGGAGGTGGGTGGCGGGCAACTTCGTGCCACCACAAAGTGGGCGTAGTGTTGCCTACTACGCCTACTTTGCGAAGCGCGAAGTAGGCAACCCTACGGTCACTCCGTGGGCGGAGCAAAGTTCTTTGCCCAGGGTTACCAATAATTATGTGCAGCAGTTAACTACGGGAGCACAGAGTCTGATGCACCTTAACAGAGGGAGTTTTGTGAAAAAACAGCAACAAGAAATATCAGACATCGCCCATTGTGGGATCAAGACACCATTCCACTGTTGAGACCTAGAGTTTATTGCACCTAGTCAAAGGGACTACCTTCATCTCCACTCACAGAACCAGTTCTAACATCGTCCATTGAGGGATCAAGACACCATTCCACTGTTGGTACCTAGAGTTGGTTGTGCCTCATCAAAAGTTGTACACAAAAAATATCACACACATTAACTTCTGACATCCTCAATAGTAGAATTAAGACTCGTTTCACTATTCGGACCTGCCTTACCGCTGTGTATTCCAGCGACTGCAGTAAACCATGCCTAATAATCATGTGCAGCAGCTAACTACGGAAGCACAGAGTCGAATGCACCTCAACTGAATATGTTCTGTGAAAACCAAGCAGAAGGTAATATCGGACATCTTCCATTGTTGGATCAAGACACATTTCCACTGTTGGAACCTAGAGTTGGCTCCACCTGGTCAAAGGGAGTACCTTCATCTCCACCGTTCCAATGTTGGGACCTAGAGTTGGTTGTAACTGATCAGAGGGGGTACACCAAAATCATCACAGACTTTAACTTTTGACATCCTCAATCATAGAATCAAGACCCCGTTTCATTGTTCGGACTTGCGGTACTGCCCTGTAGTCCGATGACTACAGTCAACAAAGCCCAATAATTCTGTACAGCAGTCAGCTTCGGAAGCATGGAGTGTGATGCACCTCAATGGAGGGAGTCCTATCAAAATTAAGCTGCAGATAATATCGCACATCGTCCATTGTGGTATCAAGACACCATTTCACTGTTGGGACCTAGAGTTGGTTGCACCTGGTCCGAGGGAGTGCCTTTATCTCCACTCTCAGATGCAATTCTAACATCGTCCATTGTGGGATCAAGACACCGTTCCACTGTTGGGACCTACAGCTGGTTGCACCTGATCGGAGATGGTACACAGAAATCATTGCAGATTTTAACTTCTGATATCCTCATTCATATAATTAAGACCTAAGAATGTTTGGGTCCGCTCATGGAGCCGAGTGGACCCGGAGAATCTATCTGCGCTATTAGCTGCCTCCTACCCTACCTTACAAGGCCTGTCCACTCTGTCTCAGGCCGCTGCCATTGAACATTGGCTCTCCTCTAGCTGCGATTTAATCGCCCCGCTGAAGCGGGTGTCATCTAAACGGGAGAAAGATGCCAACTTATGGTTCAATGAGGAGCTTAAAATCACCAAACTTGCAGTACGCCGCGCCGAGCGCGCTTGGAGGAGGAACTACTCTCCCTCACTCAGAGCCGAGTTTACCACTCTCCTTGCTCAATATAAGAAAGCCATCCTGGCTGCAAAAACAGCCTACTTTTCCGCAAAGATCCATGCAGCTGAGAATAAACCAAGGGAAATCTTCTCGATTGTCCATAACCTGGCTTTTTCTGACAGGACATCTCTCAAGCCTTCCCCGTCCCAGGACCTCTGCCACTCTTTAAATAAATTCTTTATCGAGAAGATTGCCATTATCAAAGCCAACATCCCTTCACCCAGTCCGACTTTTGTTGACCCCCAGTGCCCCCCACCCAAAGGACAACTCAACGCTTTTCCTCCCCTGACTAAAGACTCCATGGCCTCAATAATTCCTCTTGTCAAATCCGGATCCCCACTGGACACTTGCCCGGCACACATCCTTCGTCATATCTATACAACCTGTCCAGACCCCCCCCTCCACTTACTTAACAGTTCTCTTTCCCAGGGGGTTGTAGCCAACCCACTGAAAACCGCTGTTATTGTCCCCATCCTAAAAAAACCGGGCGCAGATCCCTCGATCCCCGCCAACTACCGCCCCATCTCCCTCCTACCATTCCTGGCGAAGGTGCTCGAACGCCATGTCACCAGGTCCCTGAGCACCTTTGTGGAGGAGTATGGTACTCTCTCCCCCCGCCAGGCCGGTTTCCGCCCCGCACACTCTACGGAGTCCGTAGTTCTTTCGGTCCTCGACAACCTCAGGGAGGGTATGGATACCAACCAGGCCCAGGCCTTGGTTCTCCTCGATCTTTCAGCCGCCTTTGACACGGTTGATCACACCATCTTACTTTCCCATGTCAAGGCGGCGGGGATCGGAGGGTCCGCGTTGGTATGGCTATCCTCCTTCCTGAGGGACCGCACCCAGGCGTTTCGCCTGGGAGACTTCTCTGCGGACTTCCAAAAAGTTCAGTGCGGGGTCCCCCAAGGTTCCTCCCTTTCACCCCTCTTGTTCAACCTTTATATTGCCCCTCTTATTTTTTCACTACAACAAATGGACGTCAGCATATACAATTATGCTGACGACCTTCAACTTGTTTTCAACCTGTCTTCTTCCCCTACTTCCATCTCCAACTTCCAGTCTATTATGATTTTTATCCAGGACTGGATGAACTACAACCACCTGAAACTTAACCCAGATAAGACCGAGCTGGTGTTAACAGGTGGTTGCTCCAGTCCCTGGTCCTCACTTTTTTGGCCCCCTTCCTTAGGTTCCCCCCCGGTCCCTTCTACCTCAGTCAAAACTTTAGGTATCAAACTCAACTCTCAACTCACTCTTCACTCCCAGGTCAGTTCCGTGGTGTCCTCCTCCTTCCTGTCACTACGCACCATTCGTAAGGTATCTCGCTTCTTCACCTTCGAGGCTCTGAAACTGATCATTCTGGCAATGGTCATATCCCGCCTAGATTATGGCAACGCCCTATATGCGGGGATCCCTGCATATAGTCTACGGCGGTTGCAACTAATCCAAAACCAGGCGGCACGATTGGTGTTCAATCTCCCGAAATCTCACCACGTAACTCCCCTTCTCAGATCTCTACACTGGCTTCCGGTCCGTGAACGCGTCCAGTTTAAACTTGCTTCTATCACCTTTCAAGCTCGACTGGGCGCGACTCCGGCCTTTATAACATCTGAAATTGTTCCCTATGTTCCAACCAGAGAACTGCGCTCCGCCTCGCAATTCCTTCTTTCAGCCCCCCGCTTTCGGAGAAAGAAATGGGGAGGTTCCAAGTTTGCAACTCTTGCCCCACTTCTGTGGAACTCCTTTCCTCTTGAGCTCAGATGTATAACTCTGTACCCTCAATTTCGGAAGCAACTAAAAGCCCACCTATTTGTCAAATGTTTTAACTAATCCATTTGGCGCTCCCCCCTTCCCATTCTGCTCCCCCCGCTCCTACTCTGGAGATCTGTCTTTTGCAGCGCCATGAAACCGCTGGTGAAAGTGCGCTATACAAATATTTTAAACTCAAACTCAAACTCAACCCCGTTTCACTGTTCGGACCTGCTGTACCGCGTTGTAGTCCAGCGACTGCAGTCATCCAAGCCCAATAATCATATGCAACAGTTAACTAAGGAATCACAGAGTCTGATGCACCTCAACGGAGAGAGCTCTGTGAAAATCAAGCTCTAGGTAATATCGGACATCGTCCATTGTGGGATCAAGACACCATTCCACTGTTGGGACGTAGAGCTGGTTGCACCTGGTTGAAGGGAGTACCATTATCCCCACTCCCAGATACAGTTCCAACATCACCCGCCATGGTATCAAAAATACAGTTCCACTGTTGATACCTGTTGAACTACTGTATTAGTAGTATACAGAGCTCTCCACGGTGCTGGGCCTCAGGCTGGGCGCTGTGTGCCTCTGTCGTGGTAGCCAGTGTTAATCTCAGGAGCCTTCCGAGCTCGCAGACCTTGGCCCAGGAGCTTCTGCCGGCACGTGGTGGGCCCTCTTTCACAAACAGCGGTGTCGAAAAGTGAACTGTGGGGCATATATGCGTCGCAGCTGCCATGGCGGTTTCTAGATACCAGCACTCTGAAAGAATCATTCACGCAGCCACCTTCGCTCACTGTGTCAGTCTCGTGGCGGTGTAAGCTGCGCAGACCTGGCAGACACGTTCGCCAATCCGGAAGAGAACCACACCCAGAGAAACATGCCTCTTCTTCATACCCCTACGCTAGCCTTGCGTACGCTGAGCCAGCCCACTACCCTAAACATTTGGGAGGGAGGCACGTACGCGCTGCCATTCCATAATCTTCCCTACTGACTGTACTATCATGGATGCGTCCACTGTCCACTTCACTCAATAGACCATCATTGTATGTTAACATGTACATGCATATTCAACTGTGTCCGGCACATCCCCTCAAGACTTTGCATTATATACCCTTTTAATCAATAATTACTTTCACAGATACTTTGCTCCCATCTCTCCCCGCATTCTGCTTTGTGAGGCCGAGGTGCCATGCCATGTTTAGTTTGTGTACATGGCTAGCCACGTTTCCCACAGTATGTAGTGTTGTTGTGTCTGCTAGGTGTACATGTTGTTTGTCATATTGAATGTGATTATATAAGGTAGCGCGTTTATTCACGAGCAGTGGTTTCTCACATTTACATATTGCTGTCTTAAAGAGCATACAGAAGTTTTGCTCACAGGTGAATAGTGCGACCACAATGGCAGTCATTCATTAGTATCCAAGAATGTCCAAGTACATGGTGCTTCTCAGCTTACAGCCCCCAATCTTGCGTCCTTTCTTAAAAGGATGCCAACTCCCACAATCAGACCAACATTCACACAGCTATCTATCAGCAGTTATCTGCTTCTCAATAACATGCACTCCTACGGAATGTGAGGTGGCACACCGCATGTCCTTACTGTTTCAAACAGAGTAACTTCCTGTGGCAATGTCAATTCCCACCCACACAGAGTAACTCCCAAACTTCAACTTGGCCTTCAATTCCTAGTTTGAAATCAGATTTCAAGAAACAAACCAAACTAAAAGCGCTTTTGTTCAGAACAGAAGTCTCCTTCACATCTGCAAAAGAAATGTATTGACTGCTGATACCACGAACTTCAAGTAAAATACACTCACTTTTAAATACGAACCGCCAACTACACTTTGTGAATTGTTTCACAATTTTCAACACATGTCACACTCAAGGTCTGGCACACTTTTTTAACACAGTCTCCTACAGCATTCTAACACGCTTTCAAACTGTTCTTCTTTTAATACCAGACTCCATTCATTCGATCATCTCTGGAATAACAGGAACAGTGCCCATAATTCTCGCTCTCTTTGCGGCCATCCTACTACTAATTCTACTTCTAAAAATGGCTACGCTCTCTGTGGTAACAACTATTTCTGACAGAATACGCCTCTATGCCAAGCTACATCAATACTGTAAAAAAACTGAAAAACTTTTCGGCTACCTGCCTCTATCTATTATCGGAGCTAGCTACAACATAACATTTATCTACACTTATGCAATACGTGTACAACCAACATTTTATTGCAAAACTTGCCCATTTGACTGGTGAATGGATCTATGCCTTGCCAACATCCCATCAATCGCACCAGGTAATGCATTATCTTGAAACCCATGAATTTGATTGTTCTGGCAGTGGATCAATGGTGAATGCAATGCATAAAGGAATCGTAGCGGAATGGGATTCCTGCGCAGCCGCGAATGATCTCCTGCAACGTGCAACCTTTCATAACATCGCAGATTGCCTCCCTATTCAAATTGCCACTCCAATATTCGCGGAGCATTACTATCTCTTCGAGGATGTGAATTGTATTGCTTCGCTTTTCTCAGATGATGGCAACAATAGCCTCTTGGAACATTACGCATCTCAAGCCGCTGACGAACTCCTGGACTGCAATCTCCAAGACTTGTAAGAAACTCAAGTTATTCTTGAATGGATTTTTTCCATCTTTTTTTACTTTTTCCTTTAATTTTTTTATAATTCACTTCAATCCTACTTTTTTATATAATAACTTTCTAAGTATACTCAGACATTTGAACTATGTCTTCATTATTGCCCCTTACGTCTCCACTCTAACCAGGGATCGGTGATGTATGGCCTATGCAAATACGCTTTTTACTGCCTAAAAGCCTAAACCCGGCACCCATTTAGAAACCACATCTATTCTTTGTGCACACGCATCTCTGCCTGCCTGTTATTCACAAAGCCCTTTCACACACATTTACTCAAACTCAGCCTCTGCTCACAACCTGACGATAAAAATGAAAAAAGCGGACTTTGTTTAGGAACTGGTTGGCACAGTGTGATAATCGTAAACTACCTTTATTTTCATTATTCAATTTATTCATTGATGTCTAATAGCTATTGTGTATGTCACATAGAACTGTAACATATAACATGTAATTCACTGATGCAGGAGCTTCAATTTGACTACAGCAGAATTGTTTGGAGTTTGTCTCATCTCGATGCCTTAGCTCTCTACACAATAATGCTTTTTTGAAACAGCTGAAGACAATAATGTATGGTTTGACTACAAAGGTACCAGATGTGCTTCTCAGAAGTGCAATGTTTGTATTCATCCTCAAAGTTTCAATGTGGGTAGAACTAGTACTAATTCTGACAAGCACCACATTGAATCTACTGTACAACAGATTGCTGACTATTCTACTGTTGATAATTTTGAGTTACAAAAAAGCACTGACAAGGTACCTAAAAAGTTTGATGATTACATTTCTGTTTTCTTAAAGGATACATGTGGTAATCGTATCCTACCTTTATTTTCCTTATAGAACGTAGAGTCATTCAAGTGTAATAGCTATTGTTTATGTCACATGGAACGGTAACATGCACTATGCAATTCACAATTCACTGATGCAGGACCTTACGTTTGAATACAGCAGAAGTGGATACTCTACCTCTTGCACCAGTGGGTCCAATTATGGCACTAAAATAAAGACACTTTCTATATAATTATTAAACTCCGTCCATTTATTACACACAGCCACTGTCTTAGACACACCTAATTTCACCATTTGTCTTCTGTGGCATTGCAACATTTTGCATTATATTCTTCATGATTATTTCTTTATTCCTGCTTCCTTGAAACACTTTATTTGAGTCTTCGAGGGGTGAGTAGTTCGCTTCCCACTCCCTGTATAGTATAAATGCACACTAACAATACTTACACAGGTATGCTACAGCGGCCAGTATCCTAAAGCGCCCACAGCACATCAATTTACAGCAAAAAACTCATTACTTACACTCACAGTTTCATCCCTGAGTCTTCAGACCGGTCCCAGTGAGTAGTTTGCTTCCCACTCCCACTATACTCTAAACGCATACTAACACCAGCTACACACATATGCTACAGCAGCCAGTATGCTACACCGCCCAGAGCACATCAGTTTACAGCACTCAGCTCACAGTTTAGGCGCACGGTTTCATCTACGAGTTTACCGGTACCTCACCTCTGCACCATCTCACTCTAGACAAAACAGCACTTTCACACCGGTAAGGGTAAATACTTCGCTTCTGCCAGTATGCTACAGAGCACTCAGCTCACAGTTTTGGCACATGCTTTCATTCCCGAGTGTACTGGCACCTCACCTCACCACCATCTCACAGTGGCAAAACAGCACTTTCACACCAGTAAGGGAAATTCTTTGCTTCGGCCAGTAGGCTACAGCATCCACAGCACATCAGTTTACATCACTCAGCTCACAGTTTAGGCACACGCTTTAATCCCGACTTTACCGGTACCTCACCTAAACACCATCTCGCTATAGGCAAAACAGCACTTTCAGAACCAGTAAGGGTGAATACTTTGCTTCTGCGAGGATGCTACAAAGCACTCAGCTCACAGTAATGGCACACGCTTTCATTGCCGAGTTCACAGGGCCCTCACCTCTGCACCATCTCACAGTGGGCAAAACAGCACTTTCACACCGGTAGGGGTGAATACTTTGCTTCACAATCCCTCTATAGCACATGCTAACCACCCTACAGAGATCACAGCGCTCCTACCCTCCTCTTTCCCACTTTTTTCTCCCTTTTTTCCCCTAACTCGCTTCAATGGAATCACAAAATGGCAGCCAAGACTTCCTAGTTGCAATCGCTCGAACCGCTAGCAGCCAATCAGCAGCAAGCTTGTGCTCGTAACGCCTCAGCCAATCAGATGGCAGAATTCCTAAATATCGATATCTGTAAATTTCGATATTTCTCAAAAACTACTAAATTTACACCAAATAACCAAAAAGCGTGCATTCTAGACCAAGACCCTTCTCCCTGCCAAATTTGGGGTACTTCTGTTCACCCGTTCGATATGTAGCCTTGTCTAAAGTTTCCTTTGGAAATTAACATGGAGAAAACATGTTTTATGATCCCCCTTTTTTCTCGCCCCCCCCTTGACGCATCACCAACAAACTTTCAACATAGGAGCTGATATGAATAAAAACTTAGTTTTGAAAGTTTCACAAAGATTCATCAAACGATGCCAAAGTTATAAGCAAAGCAAAACATGCTCTTCCGATGGAAACTCGGTCCTAACTGTAACTACCTACTGGCAACCGCCGGTAGGTTATATATATATATATATATATATATATATATATATATATATATATTCACTGAAAAAACCATAGGTTTCACACCAGTTATAGTTAGCTGGAAGTTTTAATGACATAAAACCATTGAAATTCCCACGTTACAGTTAGTTGGACTCACTATAACTTGCGCGCCTGCAATGCACTGCTGATGACATCACATATTACAACACTCATGACATGGTCAGTGACATCACTCATGACATCACTGATGACACCATCCTTGTGACAGAGTGACAATGAGTCAGTGCAAAAACACCGAAAAAGAATTGGCTACAAACTCAACGGAATGGCTTCCAACCATGCTCATCATGCAAGGCATGTAAAATAGGAACCAGTAAAAAAAGCTATGAGGAACCAAACGGCAACATTATGCACATTGACCTACAGATAACATGCATGTCTAAGAATGTGGTATACATCATTGAGTGCAAATGTGGCAGCAAATATGTGGGTAGTACCACCTGCATGCTAAAAAAGAGGATGTTAGAACACATCAGGGCGGTCAAAAACAAAAACATGCTCTATGCACCCGCCAAACACATTAATGCCTGCCAAGAAGGAGACTGGAGAACTATGAGATTTTATGGCGTGAAAATGCTCACGAAAATGGAAAGAGGAGGCAACACCGTTCGGAAATTGCGACAAATGGAGTCTCGCCTAATCATTCGATTACGAACGAAAACACCGAGAGGCATGAACTTTGGGGAAGACCTTCATATACATCTGGAGTGATCTTGATAGTACCAGCTTAATAGACTTTCAATTTGATAGGGTACTATACCCAACTACGAACTAACTGTAATAACAGGAACTATTCCAGTTATAAATATGAAATTAATTCAGCTCATGTGATTTAACATGTTAAGACAAGTGTATGAAATTAATGACACACCCGTCTTTCTGTTTTTTTTAAATTGTGAATTGTATATATACTGTTTTCAAACTACAACTCCCATAATGCCACCTAAGGCTAATATGGGCTAGTATAAAAAGGAAAATAGTAGAAGGACTTACTGACCGTGAACAAAGCCCTGTGAGGCTGAAACGCGTTGGTGGGGTGAAGCGCTGATTAAAAGGCTTCTAAAAGAAATTTGGTGTGCCGCTCCCTTTGTGACATAAAAAAAAACAAATATATATATATATATATATATATATTACCTACTGGCGGTCGCCAGTAGGTATATATAGTTAGGATTTTTTCTCTATGGGATTTTTGAAAATTCTATGTCTAATAACTTTGGCGTTTGTGGACGGAATTGGCTGAAATTTTCAGGAAAATGGAACATTTTGTTTCTGAGCAGCCCCTGACAATTTGTGGGGGTTTCATCAAGGGGGGGCCGAGAAAAAAGGGGGGTCCCAAAACGCGTTTTTCCCATGTTAATTTCCATAGGGTGGTTGGCCTCACTTTTAGCTCGAACGGCTGAATGGATTTGCACGAAACTTGGCAAAATTGTAGGGACTGTTAGCCCGATGTGCCTTTGCTAGGTCTCAATATATGTGCTCCAGTGGATTTTGAGTAATTTAGGTTCAAAAAAAGATATATATCTGGGCGGAGCCTAACCACACATCTGATCTGATTGGCTGTCAGCACTTCATCCAAGAAGTGTTGGCAGCCATCTTGGGACCAATATACATGATAGCACCTCATTAAAAAGCATTGTAGTTAATAGAGGGTTTTAGGACTTTAGTTACATTATAAATCATTTGTTGATGGTACCATACTCGTTTTAGGAATTGTGGTGGGTTCTAAGGTGATTTTACCATGTGAAAAAACCTTCTGCTGTGATATCATGAATATTGTTTGAAAGAAAACTAATATCTCATGATTTTCCCACAGTGGTTTGGAAGGGGATCTATAAGCTAAACTGAAAGCATATTTTCTGTAAATTCACATTATCTTTCTCAGTCATGTGAAAATGAAGTCTGACATTCTCAGTAAAACATGTACATCCAACAAGGACAGAGACTGTCAGTTGATTCCTTTGTGTTCTACTGCAGCCTCCTAGAGTGTTCTAAAGAACAACTAGAGCGCTAACAGTCCTACTTATTACAAAGGTATGGCACACCTGAAGCCATCTTGATTGGAATAAAGTGGTAACTCTTAAAACATTTAATTTAAAAAGAAACAACATGAGGGGGTATATTTTGCCATAGAAAGTAAGATTAGTGCTGCAGAATGAAAAATTAGGGCACATTTTGAGTGACTTCTCAAATCCTTTTCTATTTCATTAAAACATTCTGACATGCAGTCTCCCAAAATGGCCACCAGAGACAAAAGAGCCTAAATGTAGCCCAAATATCACCCAGATGTAGCCCAAGTATAGCTCAATGACAGAATGTCCCAGAGTGTTCTAAAGAACAACTAGAACGCTAACAGTCTTACTTATGACAAAAGTATGGCACACCTGAAGTCATCTTGATTGGAATATAGTGGTATCACTTAATACATTTAATTTGAAAAGGAACAAAATGAGGGGTTTCATTTTGCCATAGAATTTATATATATATATATATATATTCACTGAAAAAACCATAGGTTATAGACCATATATAGTTAGGAATTAGCATTTACAAAACCTTAATTTACTCGCACAAAACCATAGAAATTCGCATATATAGTTAGTTGCAATAACTATATATCGCGCACCCGCAATCCACTGCTGATGATGTCACATATTACATCATTCATGACATGGTCAGTGACATCACTGATGACATCACTGATGACATCACTGATGACATTACTGATGACATCTCATTTGACATTACTGATCACATCACTGATAATATCATTCATGTGATAATACGATGAACCTCTTCAGACTCTAATATAACCTTAGATACAATCAGTGTAAACAGACACTCACAGATTGTCACTCATCCATGGAGTTACTCACACATCTAGTCAGTCATGAAAAGAATCAATCACTCCTCCATTTCCTCAACTATACAGTTATACACACCTTACTAATTCAAACATATTCTAACACATATTTACTCTCTTATACAATCTCTGATACAAGTTCACAATGATTCATAAAGCCACTCTCACATTCACTGGCTCTTATGCTCAGTTATTTATATATGTCAACTCTCACATGCACTGTGTGTTTACATATGTAGTTACTTTGACATGTAGCACTGAGATGTCCATTCACTCACCAATACACTCATGCACACAGTCAACTGCCCATACAGCTGTTTCCACATGCACGTTTGAACCCATACATCTAGTGAATCAACTGCTCACACATCTATGCACAGAGTCATACACCTCCCAGCCACCCACACACATACTCAGTCTCCCATACAAATACTTGGGCAACCAATCAATAACCCATATAGTTACTCATATAGCTACTGATTAACACATGCAGCAGTTTACAGAACAACAGACATAATGATGCACAAATTAAGACAGTTTAGTCACTAACCCATGCACTCAGTGAAACACATTTAATCACTCTCTCATACAGTCAGTCATGCACCTACTAAATCCTTCATCCAGACACTTATACATCCACTCATTCTTCAATATGTAAGACATATTTTAACTTTACAGAAACATACAAACACTGGATAATGTCATCAGTGATGTCATCAGTGATGTCACTGACCATGTCATGAATGATGTAATATGTGACATCATCAGCAGTGGATTGCGGGTGCGCGATATATAGTTATTGCAACTAACTATATATGCGAATTTCTATGGTTTTGTGCGAGTAAATTAAGGTTTTGTAAATGCTAATTCCTAACTATATATGGTCTATAACCTATGGTTTTTTCAGTGAATTTCAATGGTTTTTTAATAGCAAATATCAAAAGCTGTAAAATGTCAAGTACGTGGTAGGTAAAAACATTTTCGTATTTATGCATGCTGATGTGCTTTGAACGCTGCCCCCCCCTCCTCTTTTCTTTTAAGAGTATTCTCTCTTTGCAGATAGTGAAGGGTAGATAATGTAAGCCTTAGCCCCCATTGTAACCCGTCGTGCCTGCTTCCCTCTACATTTGATTGATTGTTATCCAAGCATTTACTGTTTTAGAATTGGGTGCTCTCATGCTGACGCCAGCTTCAATCTGAAACATCCAGAAACACTGTAGACTACCAATTCAATCAGTTCCGGTGGAGCCCCAACGTGACCCGGTAGAAAAGAACTTGCCCTCCCCTCTTTGACTGATTGTTCTTATTGCCTGTCCCTTCTCTTGTCATTTATCAGAACTTTTTGGACTGCTGAAAGGGGTTGTATTCCGACCGCTGGTTGGTGGAGACATATTGACTATATTCTGGACCTGCGTTGTCACGAAATGCGTCATATGACGCGCCGCGTTAGTGCACCCGGAAGTGCTCCGGTGCGCAAGGCGCAGCTTCCCGGAAACGATCCAGAGCGCGGCGCGCAGCGCGTAACGTAAGCATAACAGGTCATGTGACTTGTTAATAAAACTTTTCATTGGTTCATTTTACTTTTGTTATTCTAATGATGAAAGGCTTGGTTATATGACCTAAAAATAACACTTTTCATTGCTTTCGAACATTTTTTTTCCCCAAATGATGAAAGCCCCACCTTTTTTTCTCACTCTGACTTGTAAAGCAAAGGACCCAGATGCATTTACAGTTTATCACTTACAATGTTCCAGGCTAATGTATTTTCCCGGGAAATTTACAACTGTCCTGCAAGTAAAATATTCCTTTTTCGAGAAAAAGGGCGTTTCTTCGTCCCATGAGGGAGCCGTTGAGCAAAAGAGGCTCGGCCTGCTGTCTTAGTCGCTGATAGGCATGAATATCAGATTCTTATCGATCACTTTATGTTGCAGGAGTAGAAAACACAACAGCCCTTGACCATTTTTCTTTACTGCGTTCCTGCGTATTATACCTCTTAACAGTCATGTAATTGGACTGCTTTATTTCACTTGCCTTTTACTGATTCGAAAACAGTGGCTATTATTCAAAACTTTACCAATGTAGATACTACTACCATGTTTTTTTTTAAAAACCTTTATTGTGAAAATGTCAGTATACAAATACGGGCCTATAATCACGTGGGCCGGCCACGGAGTAAACTGGAATCGTATATGATGAGGGCACATTTACACTGTAGAAGAACGTAATGGGCGACCCATTAGATTGCAAGAACTAAGGTGTCTACCATTTACGGAATCGGTGGACGTACATTTTATAATTAAAGTACGACAGGGCCAGCTACAATAAAATTATCTAGATATACATTTGCGGGCAAGTACCATGGGTGACGTTAATTCGAACTTTCAATAGTACAGTAATCAATAACACATCAGAACTTAATATCAATAGGGATGTCAAAATGTTCAATCAATTCTCGTCCCTGCTCGCCATGTGCTTCAAAACTGCATACGTATCTCGTGATATCAAGGTTGGGCAACCAGTACACAACAAGGAGTTACGAGTCCCATTTATACCGGCGCCATTTTGGGCGCGGCCGGGCAGGTCCAGAATATAGTCAAACATAACAAATGAGGCTGACGTCTCTGAAGCAGTTGACGCACAGCAGGACATAGCAAATAAACATGAAGTCTCTGAAGCTGTTAACTCACTGCAGGACAAAACAAGTGAACCTGAAACCTCTGGAATAATTGTCGCTCAGAAGAACAACACACAAAACTCTGTAGTGTCTGAGGAAAGTAAAACAGAAGGGCACTGTAGTTTCAGACACACTTAACACTAATGACTTAACAAAGATATCGTCTGTCTATGAAGCAGCTGTCATGTTCACAGAATTGACAAAGAAGTGTGCAGACACCAATGCTATTAAGAAACACAAGGAAATCCCTAACGCATCAGCATTCTCGGAAGAGGTTGACACAGATGACATCTTAAGGAACAAAGAAAGACAAATTAAGGATGAGGAAGTTGTCACTTTAGTTTTTTCATCAGCTAGCGACAGCAACAAACACATTGTAATGGAGATTAGAGAGGCTACGGATGGGTGAATAAATTATCAAAAGAAATGTCGACTCCCCCCTTTAGCAGATTAGCTAAATCTTTGCGTAATTTGGGCATAAAAGTTATATTATTGGAAGTAGATGGTTATAGTTCTGGTTAATTTCCATTCAGAGTGTCCTACACAGCACCACTCTAGCTAAACACTACTTTATGTAAAACCTGGGACATAGCACTCATTGGAATGTTTGTGATCTTTCCTGTTAAGTTGCATCATAAGTTATTTTAACCATTCCATATAAAGTCATGCATAAAAATGAATACACAGACACAAATAACATGTGTGTCCAAAAACAAAATACAGATTTCGGCCTTATTTATTGCCTCTAGTTTTCAAAGGCAAATTTCTGTGGAAAACATGCACATTAAGGGTTGCCTTTCCTTAAACCTTTGTTTTTAAAACAAAATTGGAAGAAACAAAAAGTCTTCCCTTCCATAAATAACCCAAGACTTTTATTTTGTTATGGCAAGGGAACGAAATAGAGAATAAACTATAGTTGGTCACCATGGGGTTTAAAGAAGGGATGGTTCTTCACCTGGGTGCCGTCCAGAACTCAGCACGTTGTGCTGCCTTGGAACTATTCGCACAACAGACCGCTACTGACCATTGTTGCTTCTGTTTTAATAAAAAAAAATTAAGGTGTTTACTGTTTTTGTTGCGATGTATATATTTATAAGTTATTAAAGTGTTATAATCCTACTACTTTGTTGGAGTGCTATATATTTTTAATGTGACACATAATTGTGAAGACTTTGATGTACAAAATGGCATCCCTGGAATCTTCCGCTTCAGGCTCGGTCCCACACACCCTTACAGTGAGAATCCCCTCCCCAATCACAATACAGGATCGTTATCAGATAGTAGGAACGCGTGTGGTGTGACGGATCTCATGGGGTGGGGGCCTTGATCTACTGTAACTCCTTTGAAGAGGGGTGATTCTTTACAGTTGGGGCCATAAACTACATCCGCAGGGCTAGGTGATAGCCTGGGACCGGCCTGGACAATCGGACACAGAGGAAGAGGAGTGTCCGAGGGTGCGGTAGTGAATAGGGTGAAAGGGTGGTGTCGGGCGGTCACAGGGTGTGATTCTCAGGGAAGAGCAGCGCAGATGGGGGGAGGTTTATGGCCCATGCATAAGACAGAGAGCAGGGGTGACCAGTGCGTGGGGGAGATGCTTGCGAGGGTGGGGAGCCATGCTGAGGATCGGCAGCGTTCAGAGAGTGGGTCTGGTCAAGGCATCTAAAATGGCTGCCGTGCACGACAAAAGTGTGGCATTGGAAAAAAAGCAAGATGGCGCAGACAATGTTTATCAATACGAATTAATTTATAACAATTATATTTAACAATATATTTACTCGCAGTGTCAAAATGGCGGTCAACACTTCCTGATTTCCTTCGAATCGAACGTTAACAGACGTCACGATCGGCGTCGTGCAGAGAGTGGGTCTGGTCAAGGCATCTAAAATGGCTGCCGTGCACGACAAAAGTGTGGCATTGGAAAAAAAGCAAGATGGCGCAGACAATGTTTATCAATACGGATTAATTTATAACAATTATTTTTAACAATATATTTACTCGCAGTGTCAAAATGGCGGTCAACACTTCCTGATTTCCTTTGAATCGAACGTTAACAGACGTCACGCAGCAAAAAAAAAACGCTCACGCGCAGCCGCTGGAAGACAAGTATCAACATATATGAGCATCCTCAGCCACCCTCAGAAAACATAGGGAGTCAGGATACGTCTCCCGTACCCCCTTAAACCCATTTCTCACATTGTTTTTCCTCCATCTTGTAATTTAATTAAAACGAAACACAAAATGGCGAATTCCCGTTTCGCGTCCCGATTCGCGAACCGGAAAGCGCTTCTTCCGCAAAAAATCACATTTTTTTTATTTGCCATACGGGACCCTTTAATAACCCCAACATCATACCTAGGGGGTCAAGAAGGGTCTACCTTGCCCCCTTTCATTAAATTCGCCCTTCGTTTTTCTCCTCTTCTTGTCTCTCGATCCTACCGAGAGACAAGATGGCGGCCGCACCGGACTGTTTAGAATGTTGACAGACACCGGAGAGCCAATCAGCTTTGCTTCGCAAAGCTCCGTTACGCGAAAAGTACGCGAACTGGAGCGCTATCCGGGACGCTGTCACAGATATATCTGTTTTTTTAACCGTTAATTTCTCAAAATCCACTGGAGCACATATATTGAGACCCAGCAAAGGCACATCGGGCTAACAGTCCCTACAATTTTGCCAAGTTTCGTGTAAATCCATTCAACCGTTCGAGCTAAAAGTGAGGCCAAACGCCCTATGGAAAAATGAATGGGAAAAACGTGTTTTGGGACCCCCCTTTTTTCTCAGCCCCCCCTTGACGAAACCCCCCCAAATTTTCAGGGGCTGATCGGAAACAAAATTTGCCATTTTCCTGAAAATTTCAGCGGATTCCGTTCACAAACGCCAAAGTTATTAGACATAGAATTTTCAAAAGTTCCATAGAGAAAAAATCCTAACTAAATATACCTACTGGCGACCGCCAGTAGATAATATATATATATATATATATATATACATATATATATATATATATATATATATATATATATATATATATATATAGAGAGAGAGAGAAATACCAGTACATACAAACCAGGTCTCTCAAATAGAATGAAAAAAATCAAAGGACAATTTGACTGTAAAACGGAATTTTCGATTTATGTTTTGAGCTGTGGATGTAATCTACAGTATGTTGGTAGTACAATTAAACCCGTTCACCAACGGATACTACAACATCTGAGGGCGATAAAAAATGCTGACAGGACATATCCAGTCGCCCGACACTTCGAAAAATTCCATGACAAGAATGTGAACAGTCTGTCCTACTTTGTGATTGACTCCGTGCCCTTGAATGAAAGAGGGGGGGATAGGGTAAAAAAACTGCGCGAACTGGAGTCATGGTACATAGTTGAACTGAATACAAAAAGCCCGTATGGATTAAACATTGAAGAAGATCTATACACTCACCTATGATTTACTTTATGACTTTAAAATTAATTAATTTTTTTTGTGGTGTACTCGACTTCCTGCATAAACAAAAGTTCGTTTACTCTAGGAGAAAAGTAATGGATTGTTTTTAATTAAGTGCTCTTACAGTCAATAAGTAGAATAGATTGGGTTTGCCCACTGGGGCTCTATCTTTTTGAAAAAGTATCAGCAAATCATCTATGCACAATGAGAATACTAGTTAAATAATATCAAAATTAGAAGCTGATTACTGCTCATAAATTGCCGTTTGAGGTGGTTTTGGTGAATCAAAATAAGCCCACTTGGGCTGAATTGGCTTTACCAAAAACTGTGTGAATGTCCCGAATTGGGGTAGAGGAATGAGTATATATAAAAGAAATATTTATTGTTTCTTATTCATTCTTTCACCGTTTTTTACCACTTTGATTAGAGGCTTTATTTATGTAAATTGCATTTTGATGCGTTTATCTAAATGACACTGAAAAATAATTCTTTACTCTAATGCTGTGCACGATGATAACATGTGTAAATAACTTTTCTATTTCTATGAATTTGTTTGTCACGTGATGCATCACGTCAGTATTGAGCACTTTAAATGAATGTATGTGTTGACACAAAACCTATCGTGACCAAGCCTGCTGGGTCAGGCGAAACGCGTCGTAAGCGACTTATGAAATAAAGAAGGTTCTTTCACTACGCTGTGTCGTCTCCTTCGGAAACTGGTTCGAAGTGTTGAGCGCTTGATATATATATATATATATACATATATATATATATATATATATATATTACCTACTGGCGGTCGCCAGTAGTTAGGATTTTTTCTCTATGGGACTTTTGAAAATTCTATGTCTAATACCTTTGGTGTTTGAGAACGGAATCGGCTGAAATTTTCAGGAAAATGGCACATTTTGTTTCTGAGCAGCCCCTTAAAATTTGGGGGGGGTTTCGTCAAGGGGGGGTCGAGAAAAAAGGGGGGTCCCAAAACGCGTTTTTCCCATTCATTTTTCCATAGGGCGTTTGGCCTCACTTTTAGCTCGAACGGCTGAATGGATTTGCACTAAACTTGGCAAAATTGTAGGGACTGTTAGCCCGATGTGCCTTTGCTGGGTCTCAATATATGTGCTCCAGTGGATTTTGAGAAATTAACGTTTTAAAAAACAGATATATCTGTGACAGCGTCCCGGGTAGCGCTCCGGTTCGCGTACTTTTCGCGTAACGGAACTTTGCGAAGCGAAGCTGATTGGCTCTCCGGTGTCTGTCAACATTCTAAACAGTCCGGAGCGGCCGCCATCTTGTCTCTCGGTAGGATCGAGAGACAAGAGGAGGCCAAAACGAAGGGGCAAATGACCATAAGGGGGCATAGTAGATCCTCCCTGACCCCCTAGGTTTGATGTGGAGGCTTTAAAAGGGCCCCGCGGGGCAAAAAAAAAAAAAAATCGTTTTTTTTGCGTGGGGTGCGCCCGGTACGCGCACCGGAAAGCGGTCCAGGGAGCGTACTATAAGGAAACAAGAATGATAGACTTTTTAAATATTGTATGTTTATTGATTGTTCGTTTTGTTGTTTTTTTTATTTTTTTTTATTTACGTAGCAACATGTAGGTACCAATGCAGAGTCTAAAAATAAATAAACGCCGTCTCCTTTGTAGATATCTTGCAAGTTGTTTCAGAAGTTATTGTGGTATATGGAATTCATACCATAGTCTGTCTGGAAAGCCGAAACAATATGGAGGCAGGAGATGATAAAGAGATGTTAAATACACATTGGAGATAATATAGTTGGAGAAAGGAAGTAACTATGAGCAAACTTACTATGTAACACAAAAAAGTTGTACAGTATATTTTAAGTCTCACTTTATATTATATCTATTTTGGTACTATTTCATAATTTACATATAAAAAAGAATAATGTCTCAAACAATTTTTAATTTTTAAATTTAAATTTATTGTTCAGATTTTTCAAAATCTAAAAGAATTTGTAACATCAATTCATCAGGTATGTCCTCCTTTTCATTCCATGATTCATATTCTTCTACACATTCAATTAATTCTTCGTCTAATGTGTCATCCAAAAAGTCATTTTCATCCTTTTCTTCATTTGGATTGTTTTCAATATTTATTTGAAAGGAAATATTATTTTCTTTCTGTTGTGCTCCCATTTTCTTGCTGTAAATTGCATAAAAAATAAAAATATATCAGTAGAGATAGGTTACTGTTGGGTTAAAGTTCAGGCAGGTACTTGTGAGTTTTTAACAGTGAAGTTATCTTTGGGCACTGTAATGATTCAGGCAGGAAGTAGAACTATTACAAAGTGCCTGTGATGAAGACTAAGTAAATTCATAATTATACCATAGAAGCCTAACTTAATCCATAATTATAACAGAGAAGCCTATCTCAATCTCTAACTCTTACAGAGGGACAGTATATAACTATCTGAAAACGTTTTCACAAATTACCATAACATAGTTCTCATTTCAAATTTTTTAAATTACTTCTTACCTTTCAAAAAGAAGTTTAATTTGTCAGTGAAAATGCTCTTCAAATGTACTTCAGGAAGTAGTAGTCAAAATGGCTGTGTTTCTCTCTCTTTCTTTATATATATTCAGGTACATAACCAATCAAATGTCATGATATAATAGTAGAAAATGAAAGTAACATTTTAATTGGTTGTCAATTCCAACACTTCATATGTGTTTTGTGAAGTAATTTACCTCAGGGAATTTAGAGAGGTCTACATGCTAAATGGCTAAATGGAATTCCAACCAAATTTGTGAAAATGGTAGGGATTGGTATGTAGTATGAGCTAATGTATATTTGGTGAAAGTGTCTCCAGTGGTTTTTCTGTAAATTACTTTCCCACCTTTTTTGAGTGAGTGCTTGTCAGTGCGTGTCCCGGTACGCAAACCTGCAGCGTTACGGGAGTCCTCCATTTTGTGTTTCGGTAGAATTGAGATACAAAATGGAGGGTAAATAATGTTCAGAATGGGTAGAAGGGGGCACGGTAGACGTATCCTGACCCCCTAGGTTTTCTGAGGGTGGCTGAGGAGGCTCATATATGTCGGAAAAAAAAAATTGAATTTTTCGCGCGGTTAGCTGCCGGTACGCGAACCGGGTAGCGAACCGGGAAGCGAACATAAGTGAAAATTAGTGAAACAAGGTACATTCGAAATTTCAAAAGAGTAATTAAAGTTAAGGTAGCTCTGAAAAGAGCTTTTGGGTTCTGTGTAAGTTCTAGGTACTTATAAGTAGGTGCCAATACACAGTCTTAAATTTTGTATGAAAACTCTGTTCCCCTCATCTGAGAAGTGCACGCCATCTCCTCTGTAGATATCTTGCATGTAGTAACGCAAGTTATTGTTGTAGATGCAGCCCATTCCATGGTCTCTCATGTAAGCTGAAACAGACTTATTTACATGCTTCCTCGATTTCTCAATTTGTGGACAAAATTGATTGGACCACCTCCATTTTTGTCTTTGGCATATATTGGAATATGCCAAGGCAGTTTGAGGAAAAAGTGCCATCAATTGCTCAAAGGTGTCTTTTAAGAGCATTTCCAGACCTACCCCAGTCAAAGTGCCCAAATCATTTCCTCCACAGTGCACTATTATGAGGTCAGGGTTTGGCAAATGTAAAAAGGTTTTCACCAATGGTATCAATTGGTGACATTTCAATCCTCTTTGGCCAATCCATTTGATTTCCACATTTTGTAAATTGAGGTTGTGTAAATTTCTGTTATCAGCATACCTGTGAGCCCAGTGGATGTAGCTATGTCCTAGAATCCAGACAGATAACATGGCGAGAGGAGGTTCTGCTGCAGTCAGATGAAGTGTGGGAATGAAATGGCAGTTGAAACAGTGGAGTTTGTAAAGGAAAAAAACTGTGGAGTTTGAGTGCTAATGATTCATAAGCAGTGATTGGTGGATCTCCATTGCTGAAAACAGAAAGTTAGGGTGCATGGATGTGTTCTTTGAAAGATGTAATTTGAATGGTTAATAAAAAATGATGTTATGAAAGATTGCAGTGGATTAGCAGGTGTTCTGAGAGTTCAGAGTTCATTTGAAACATTGTTGTGTGAACTTGTAAACATGAGAGGTCTGGCAGGCGGTAGTTGCTATGGACAAAGGGCAGAAAGGGCAGAGGGGGGAAGGGTGTTGATTTGAAAAAAGTGAGGGAAGAGTTTTGATTGGCTGACATGAGAGATATGTGTGATGAATACCAGCATTTCAGTGCCTTTGTTGGTTCCAGCCTCTGGAGTGCATACCTTTTGTTCTGCTAAAGAAAAATTGGTGTGTTTCTGAGACTGTTTTGAAATTCAAAAAGCATTTGTTAAGGTGAGTTATCGTTTCTTTATTTTAGATAGAGACTAGTATGCTTTTTTGAGAAAATAAGAAAGCCAGCTGTGCATTTAAAATGATGTTTTGAGTCGTGTTTGCATTATGTTTTCAAAGAAGATTTTGCATTCTTTTACCAATTGTAATTGCAGATAATGTAAAGTATTAGTACTGACAAGGTGTGGTTGTACATAGGAGCTGTGCTGTGTTTTCAAATTATGATTAGAAAATCGTTTTTAAGGAAAAGGAATGCTTTTAAAATTTATGAGAATTTATTTACTTGCGATGTGACTCCTGCAATGCGTCGCTTTTGCGGAACAGATGCATGATGCATCTGTGTTGTTATTGCCCCATGGTGCTCCACAGTGTACATGTTAAAAGTGATGCATAAGTGGTGCAAGGGCCTTGTAAATACACCCCTATGTGTGCTTAGCCATTTCAAGTCACTTCCCCCTGGTTCAAGGGCCTTGTAAATACGTCCCCATGTGTGTTTGGTCATTTGTAGTCACTTTCCCCGTGGTGCAAGGTCCTTGTAAATACGCCCCCATGTGTGCTTGGCAAATTTTGATTTTGATTGTTTGAGTTACATAGCCATGTTAAAAGTGATGGAAAAAAAGGTGCAAGGACCTTAAAAAAACGTTTTCATGTGTATTAGGGCATTTTAAGTCAGTTCCCCATGAATGTAGGTATATAATTGTTTTACATAAAAGGTTTAAAAACGTTTTTTGAAATCAATTAGGTTTCTTGATATGTACTGCTAGTGTTTCATAGGTTGTTTGGGGCATATTAACAAGGCCTTTGAGTCCCTTTGATGTAATTTTTCCAATTTTAATTTAAGACATTTCCCCTGGAGCAAGGTCCTTGTAAATACGCTTCCATGTGTGCTTGGGTAATTTAAGTATTGATAGGGTGTGCTTCTACATAGGACGTAGACTACATCTGCACAATGAGATAACTAAGCTGAAGAAATACAGGTGATGTGATTGTTAAATGTGCGCTCCACTCTGCCTACTGATTAAAGTTCAGCCCCCCCCCCCGAAATTTTTTCTTAGCCCCCCCCCCCCCGAAATGTGGCTCTAGTTGCGCCTCTTGGTTTAGGCGTGTTCAGGGAGATAGAGGAGGTCTGGCCTTTGTTCAAGAGTGCAGTGGACATGATTCACTTCATTGGTAGGCCTGCACATGTATTATCACCTCTGTACTCTTCAACAAGCCTAAATTTCATCTGCAACCCTGAGTAGGTCTCACCTCAAACAAACTTCTAGATAGTCCACACCTTATCGTCATCCTGAATCAATGATTTAAAGTGTTAGGGGCAGATTTATGATGGCTGTGCACCTATTTTGTGCTGCTGTTGAGTCACTTTTATAATGCAGAAGAGATTTTCAAGATGCACCATGTTGTAAGATAGCAGCCCGGGGTCGTGGAGGGAGTTACGGTGGGGCAGGGAGGCGGGGAGGGGGAGGGGCAGGGTGGAGGGACCTAAACACTGGCATATGGATTATTGCAGGTAAGTACACAATTTAATGTGCGTCAAGTTTCATGTGGGCTTTTTGTTGCAGGGTGGGCAGTCATTTGCATGAAAGCCCTGTAAAACTATTACAGTAAAATTAAGAAGATTTCACTGAATCATCTTTATGGCATTGCTGAATCAAATCCTTACTGTTATTGATTTACTGTTTGGTAATAGTGGTCAATAACATTTTTTATTATATTTTACCACAGATTCAACTGCAGATTATTTAGAAATTAGACAATGCCGTCTAAGGATAGAATCCGAAAGGCTACGAAACGTCAAAGACAGCAGATTACTAAATGCTTGCAGCAGTCCTCTACATTAAAATCACGTCAACGCACGAAGAAAGCTCCGGGTAAGAGAACAAAATCATTCCTTAGAAACATTTGTAGAAACAAAAGTATAACTACAGAACAAGTTTTAGTCCAGAAAAAGAGAGCCAATTTAAATGGAAAGGAAAGGCCCGTCAAAAAAGTTTCTGCTAGAGCAGGAGATAACTCTGTGCATGGCAGTAGAAGAGAAAATACATTCAGGGACATTCGTAGGCAAATGTTCCGCAACAGGGTAATTGTCAATTTGCTAAAACAATTTAAGAAAGGCCAACAGAAAGTGGCATTTTATAAGAAAAAGAAAAATGTAGAGAAAATTATTGATCAGGCTTTCGAAATTAAGCGAAAGTTATTTATTTTGGTAATTAATAGAATTAGGAAACTAAACAAGGTAATTTATATTTTCAAATCAAATAGTAGATGGAAGAGAGTAGTTAATCGAAGTAATTTTTGTGAAGTTTTCTCAGGAGAATGGATGCATAGTTCAAATAGTGAGGCATTTTTTAATGAGGAGAGTTATTTTCAGGACAATGATTTGGTGCATGCAGTTGACAGCAATGGTCGAGCATATGAGGTAAAAGATGGTCGTCCGGTTGAAAAAGAAAAACTTGTGTCTGCAGATGCAGAAGAGGTGTTAAGTGATGAGGTTTTAGGGAGACATCCTAAGGGACCAGTGTACACCTGGAAGTGTAGTTCTATTTGCAGTGTGCGACAGGATTCCATCAATTTGCTTTGTGATTTTGTACGGACATTTAATAAGAAAAGTTTAAAACAAAAAATAAAGTTGTTGCAAGAATTAGATCCTTGTAGAGTGAGACAAGTGACAGGTTTGCATGGTCATTCACTGGCTTGTCTTTCCAGGAGAGTATGCCAGAGTGTTTTTCATCATTTCAGGATGCTAGCAGTGCATCATAATAAAGTGAGGAAATTAGTTAGAATGTTGTATTATGCTAAGAGTCCAGCAATTATGCTTAAACAATTAAGCAGTGCTCTTTTGCATGGTTCTGAAGTAGATGTGAAGAATATTTGTCAAGAAATTGAGTTCTGTTACTTTGCTGGTAAAGAGAACAATGTTGAAATTGACCCACTAGAAGAAGGTAATGTGGAAAAGAGTGTACAGATTTTCAGTAAACATAAGTTTCACAAGGAAATTTCCACGTTTATGGTGAAATCAAGTGAGAGGCCTAATTTCACTTGTGTGTGTTGTCGACGGACTTATTATAAGAATCAGACTAAGTTAGTGGATTTATATGCAAAAAGTGATATGGAAAACAATAGTGAATGGAAGGATTTTGCCACATACTTGATGGTAGAAAATTGTTTTGATTTGGGAGCGAAGCTACGTATGTGTACTTATTGTTATAACAAATTAAACCAAAACCAGATGCCTGCTAGAGCGGTTTATAATAATCTGGAATTGGTTGACATTCCATCTGAATTGAAGGATTTAAATACTTATGAATCATTTTTGATTCAAAGTGTCCATCCCTTCCAGTCTATTGTACGAATGGAGCCAAAAACAGGAAAATTGCCTCCATCAGATTTACAGAGAGGATTAAAGGGAAGAGTTGTTTATTTGCCTTTAGATTTGAAGAAAAACAATAATACAATTGGAGTAGAGAAAGTGGAAGAGAAACCTCTGGTTATCATAGTTAATGGGGTTCCGACAAAGAGTAAGAAAATCTGGCAAGATTTAGTGGATTTTAGGAAAGTCAAAAAGGCAACATTGTATTTGATAAAAAACAATGAGTACTACAAGAATGTATGTGTTGCAGAAGAGGAAGTAAGTGAAGAAGAGGACAGCGATTTGTGTGCTGGACAAATTGAGAAAGTAGAAGCCGCTGAAAATGAAGAAATATATGAACATTATAGTGTTCATCCTTTGCATTCCAAGGAAGTCATGGGGAATGCTATTGAGTTGTTTCAAATGAAACAAGCCAAAGAGAGTCCCATTAGTGTTTGGGAGGAAAGTTTGGAAGCTCGGTGTTTCCCACAGTTATTTCCCACAGGTCGAGGAGGACGATATGATGAGCGACCTGTTCAAATTCCTGCTTCAGAATACCGGACTTTACGATTGTATGCAGAAGATCCTAGGTTTCGTTAATGTATTCCCTATTTATTTCATCTACTGTTTGAAAGTGATCTCTCTGGATTGTCTTATGCAGTGAACCACATCTTGAAAAGTGGTGTACAACTGCGAAATATCTCGGCAAGGGACTTTATGGATAAAGTCAATGTGCAAGACAGTATTTTGGATTCTCACCTGAGTAATCTCATGGCTTGTCAGCGTGGTACTAATGAGTATTGGTACCGCCGTTATGGTGACTTAAAATGTATGCTGAGGAACTTAGGAACTCCCACATGGTTCCTCACTCTCAGCTGTGCTGAGTATGGCTGGGAAGACTTACTTGAATTTCTACGAGAGGCAAATGGAAATATTGAAAATATCGAATTCAAGACACCCGGAGAACTGTGCTCTTTGGATCCAGTGAATGTATGCAGATACTTCAATCATAGATTTGAAGCTATGATGTCTTTCATCACGAACAAGAAAAATCCACCTCTTGGAGAGGTGTTGGATTTCTTCTGGAGAAAGAGTATCAAGCAAGAGGTGCTCCTCATATACATATGCTGCTATGGATCAAAGATGCACCCAAATTTGGAACAGATCCGGATGACTTAGTGATGAGTTTCATAGAACAGTATGCTACATGTGCTGTTCCAAAGACAAACGAAGATAAAAGTCTAAGAGAACAACTTTTACGGTTTCAAAGCCATCGTTGTGGAAAGTACTGTCGTCGTAAATTCAGAAACAAGTACAAGTACTACACCAAATGTCGTTTTGCATTTCCACGGTCGGTGATATCTAAAGGAAGAGTGAACAATTTGATGTCTTCGCTGCGACATAATGTGACGAGGAAATCACCCAAAAACACATACAATTTGAAAAGAAACGAAGAGTCCAAGTACATTAACGACTACAACCCAGTGATTTTGTCCATGTGGAATGCTAACATGGATATACAGTTTGTGGCTGACAACTGTATGGCTGTGGCTCGGTATGTGACGTCTTACATCACCAAAAAAGAAAAGACAGAACTGAAGGATATGTGAGAGGATATTTCCCATGAAAAGAGCCTCAGTAAGAAGTTGTACAGTTTCAGTCTGAGGATGTTGTCGCATCGAGAAATCGGAGCTTACGAATGTTCTGACGGTTATCTTCAGCAAGTCTCTATGCCAAATCTAGGAGTACCATTTGGGCGAGTCTTGGTCTTGCTGCAACGCGTAATCGAGTTCTGAAGCCTGTACGGGAAATTGAGTATTTGGCGGAGAAGGAGCCAAGCAGTACAGATATTTTGAAGACCAACATGTTGGATACATATTATCCAAATAGAAGCAGTCACCTGGAGAATGTTTGTCTGTATGATGTTCTACAAAATTACATTTTCAAGAGGAACATCAAAGAAGATATTGATAAAGGAGTGTATGCTGTAATTGGAAGTGAGGGATGTCTGGTCAAGCAAAGAAAATGTCATTTGGTAAATCATCGAAAATTGAATTGCGAATCTCCAGAAAGAAAGAGTTTTTCTATTTAGCTCTTTTGCAACTTTTCAAGCCTTGGCGTGCAGAAGAGGAACTGCTTGGAGATTTCCTCTGTTACGAAGACTCTTTTAATGCAGCCAAGGAGTCCATAGAATGTCCTGTTTTTCCAAAATATCTAGAAATTTTGAATGCAGAAATCGAGCAGGAAGCAACAATTGCAGCTGAGATTGCTAGAGACAGTTCTCAGGACAGTCAGAGTTCTGTTTCATTGAGTCAGGATCCACTAGGAGAACCAGTTATCGAAAATGAAGCTGCCACTGCTATGATTGAAGTGGAAAGAGCCATGGCACATGCTCATAAGGATGCGGTTAACTTAGAAGATTTGGAAAGACAACTCAACGTTGAGCAGAGGAAAATATATGACGAAGTTACCAACCAAATTGATCATGGATTAAGTCATGAGAAGAAAGAGTGCTCATGTACGTCGTTGAAGCCAGTCCGACTGTACGTGAGTGGAGAAGCAGGAACTGTAAAAAGTTTCCTCATTAAAGCAATTTCATGTTATCTGCAGAAAAGGACTGAGTCATCGCTGTCTTGTGTTGTCACCGCTCCAACTGGACTGGCAGCACATAACATTAAAGGGATTACTTTGCATCGGCTACTGATGCTGCCAGTGGAGCATGATAACAAATTACAATACCACAAGTTATCTGGGGATGCTTGTTGTGAGGTATCTAGAGTTCTGAAGAAGATGAAACTTGTAAGCATGGTTTCCAATGTCATGCTTGCCTTTGTGCATTTGAGAATGCAGGAAGTTCTTAAAACAGAGTATGATGTGTTATTCGGTGGCAAACACATAATTGTTTTCCGTGATCTTCTGCAGCTGACACCAGTGAAAGGACAACCAGTGTTTAAACTGCTTACGCATGAAGGTACCAGGAAGTGCCTAGGGAGCATTGGCAACGTTAACATATGGTTAAACTTCAATTATGCTAAGCTGCGTGAAAATATGCGTCAGGCGAAGGATGAAGATTACAAGAATATTCTACAAGATGTTAGAATCGGGAAAGTGACTGAGCGTGGGAAAGAAGCTTTACATGCACGATTACTGTCAAATTTGTATCCAGAAGAAGACATTCTGCCAGAGGATATTTTTCAGAAAATTACTGAGAAAAAATCTGGAATATGTTTGATGCCAACTCTTGCAGAATGTTCCATCTTCAATAACAAAATGTTGAATTTAGAAAACCAAGAGATTGTGAAACTGGAAGCTATTGACAGAATAGAGCACATGGGTGCAACAATTGTTTTGTCTGAGAATTTGAAATCTAAATTGGATTCATTAGAGAAGACTATATATAAAACTGCGGGTTTTGAAAAGACTCTGAATGTGTGCTTAAATTGCTGTATCATTTTGAGAAGAAATTTACATGTTGAAAGAGGTCTGGTAAATGGATCAATGGGTAATGTTGTTGATTTTGAGAAATACAGAAGTAGAGATGGAATTGAATTTTTAAAAATTAAATTTGATGGCATTGAGGAAGTACAGCTAATTGGTCGTTGCACAGCTAGGTTTTTGCTTGTAAAAGACTTATATGTTCGCCGTAAGCAGTTTCCTGTTTGCTTGGCATATGCGGTGACAATTCATAAATCGCAAGGTTTAAGTGTAGACACTGCTTTAGTGAATATTGGCAGTTCTGTGTTCAAAGAGGGTATGGCTTATGTAGCATTGTCACGAGTCAGAACTTTATCGGGATTGTACTTGATTGACTGTGATGTCACAAACATTTGTGCGGATCTAGATTGTGTTAAGGGATACAATAGGTTAAGAAGAGAGTATGCGCCACATTTGCCTCAATATCCTTTGTTTGAGAAACGTGTAGTAGGCCGGAAACGAAGAGATATCAGTAATAGTAGGGAGGTTGTAGCAAAAAGACCAAAAGTCGATGAACCGAAAATTGTAAGCAGAAATAAAATGAATTCTGTTGAAGATGTTGTTGGTTTTCAATTTGAAAATAGTTCTGGTGTCAACTGCTATGCTAATGTAGTGGTTAATGTTCTCTTTTCACTAGAGACTTTAAAAGAACAGATTGTGATCAATTCGGAACAAAGTTTATGCTGTTTGTTGAATTCTGTGTTAGAGAAATGTAGCGCTGATAGAACAAGAGTAGAAAGTGTGTCTGAAATTCGTTATCTGTTAGACGAATGTTCAGGTCAAACACAATTCTCTCAAAAAATTCAGCAGGCTTGTCAGGAGTTTTTAATGTATATGCTTGATGTATTGCAAGATGAAGGTGTAGATGTAGATTATCTGTTTGGCATTTCTTATCAATGGCAGCATGATTGCGAGAACTGTAGGCTATCAAGTACTACTAGTGTAGACTCAGAAAGATTTATATATTTAACTTTGCCTGACAGTAAATCAGTATCCTTCAATAAGCTAGTAAAGGCAGCCGATCAAAACATGGAGTGTAGCCAATGTAAGTCTGCAATGCTGTCCACGTTAATTTTACGAAGGTATGGCCAGTATGTCATTTTAATGTTCCAACGATGTAGGCCTGATGGAACTAAATTGACAACTTTAATTAATAATTTTGTGGCTTCGCAGTTGTCAATATCAGGAAGGACTTTTGTAACTACAGCAATTATATATCATGACGGTCCTTCAACTACTTCAGGACATTACACAGCTTATTTAAAATCTGGAAACGGCTGGTCATTCTGCAATGATTCTTTTTTAACTTTAAAAAAAAGATTGCCTTTCCACCTTCAAAATTCTTACCTGGTGTTCTTACAACCAAAATTTTAGGAAAGGAATCTTGGGATTTGTTCTGAGGAATTTCAAGAGGTTCTGATGGCTCCTACTCTATATGGCCTTGTGGATAAGTGTAGTACAGAGCGAAAACTGTTTGTGTTTATAAGCTAATTCAAGCAGCAGATCAAAACAAGGAGTAAAGGAAATGTAAGTCTGCAATGCTGTCCATATTATTTATGGAAACGTATGGGTGAAATGTCATTTTACAATTTCAACTACATAAACTGGATGAAAAAAAGTTGTTAAGTCTAATTAAAAATGTTTTGGCTACACAGTCATTGATTTCAGGAAGAACATTTGCAACTGCAGCTATTATATATTAAGATGGTCCTTTGACAACATCAGGATATTACACAGCTTATTTGAAATAAAAAAAGGCTAGTCTTTCAGCAAACATTACCAATTGAGTATGAAGCAATGTTGCCTTTTGACTTGTTTTCTGAAGTGAGAATTTAGGGTAGGTAACTGGACTATAATGATTCTAGGTGTTGCTGTAATTTAGTGTGCTGTTTTAAATTGCTTTTTATGTCTCATTTATCTTTCAGAAAGTGGCGGGCAGAAAATAGTAACAGCACAACAGAGTATAAGCTGTTCATAGGACATCCTTTGACGTCATAGAAAGTAAGTTACTTTTGAGGAGTTCTGATTTCTGATTAGTTATATTATTTGGGTTTTTTAAATACAATCATTTTGATTGTGTTTTTTTTTCCCAGCTGTTATATGATGAATACCTTCAACTCACTGTTTTCAGTGAAATTTGATATATTCTGAGAACAGCAAAAATAAACCATTAAATATGTATAATTAATTTTGTACTTTGAATTGTGATTTATAATATGTATTCATCTTGTCTCATGCTCACTCTTTTTTTACTACCTTCTATTAATTTAAAATTTTTTGTTCTTTCTTACACAGATTAAAAGTATAAAAATTACAATTGACTAAATTAACGACAATCATAAGGTAAGTGTTTAGTACTCTTTACGTTACATCTCTATCAAATTTAACTTTTATTAGTTCCACTGCTTCATTTCTTTAACTTTCAGTTTCCTGCCTTTGCTACTTCCCTCATTTCTTTTTCTATTACTTACTTATACTACTCTTTCCACTCCTTTTCTCAGTCCCTCTTTCAACAGTAACTGTGTGTTACTCCCTCTATTTGCCTTTCTTTTAACATTACTCTCTGTTTACTTACTCTTCTTTTTTTTTTTTAATTTTTTTTTTTAGTTCGCTTCCGGTTCGCGTACCGGCGCGCGAACCGGGAAGCGAATCAAAAGAAATAGAGGTTGCTAGAGTGCTAAACATTCTAGCAATTTTTCATAAAGGGAAGGTAGTTCTGAAAAGAACTTTTTTTATTATTTTTGTTGTAATATATTTTTTTGTGTTTTTTTGGGGGGGGGGGAACAAAAATGATTCATTAGAAAGGGCTCAACAGGAGCAACAAAAAAAAAAGAAAATTTAGTTTCTGGGACGTTTTGTACATTGATGATGTTCATAAGCTCTATTGATTAGAGTTACACTCCTCTCTCCACAGGAAATTAATTTGCCGCAAGTTAAACATGTTAATTTCATTTGGCCAAAGTTCTTCTGTAGATTTGGGACCGTTTCCCTTGCCTCTGATTCCGTCACTGCCACTTCATTGGTGGATGTACTGGCAGGTCGGGGGTTATCCACCAAATCACGTATTTGGGCAGCACTGTAATTTATCGGGTGCCACCTCTCGATATGGCGATGCATGGTATAATTACCATAACTATATTTTTTTTCGGTTCCTCTGGACAGTTCATTGTGGCAGATGAGGCAGGTAACGTACCGGGCATTTACCTTTTTTTGATGTGGAGGAAATGAAAAAAATTGCCAAATAAAATTTTCTTTTATATGGGACCTCCTTGGCTGTTCTTTTAAAAAAAACCCTTGTCCCTTGCTCCTCTTCCTCTTCTTCCTCTTCTTCCTCCTCTTGTTGGAGGATGACCTGAGGAGGTGGTCCTCTCTTCCTTGGAGGTGGTGGTGGTGCTGGGGGTCCACCAGCTGCAGCTACTACAGATGCCATGACTGAACAAGCAGAAACAGGTCTTTCTCTCATAAAAATGAAAGTCAGAGTGAGGAAAAAAGGTGGGACCTTCATCATTTGGGGAAAAAAAATGTTCTAAACCAATGGAAAGTGTTAATTTTAAGTCATATGACCAAGCCTTCCATCATTAGGAATGGTCAGTGATGTCACTGACCATGTCATGAATGATGTAATATGTGACATCATCAGCAGTAGATTGCGGGTGCGCGATATATAGTTAGTGCAACTAACTATACATTGCGAATTTCAATGGTTTTGTGTGAGTAAAATAAGGTTTAGTAAATGCTAATCCCTAACTATATATGGTCTATAACCTATGGTTTTTTCAGTGAATTTTCAAGGTTTTGTAAATGCTAATTCCTAACTATATATGGTCTATAACCTATGGTTTTTTCAGTGAATATATATATATATATGTATATATATATATATATATATATATTCACGGAAAAAAACATAGGTTTCACACCAGTTATAGTTAGGAATTAGCATTTAAAAAACCTATTAAATTCACTGAAAAAACCATAGGTTTCACACCAGTTATAGTTAGGTGGAAATTGTACTCGCATAAAACCATTGAAATTCCCACGTTATAGTTAGTTGGACTCGCTATAACTTGCGCGTGCAATGCACTGCTGATGACGTCACATATTACATCACTCATGACATGGTCAGTGACATCACTCGTGCAGTGGAGCCTTCCGTACTGTGTCTCTGGCTGACACAGAATAAATGTCAATAACATCCCTCCAGGAGAGCCCTCAAAGAAGAACGCAGAGGCCAAGGGGATTGCAGGTTAGACAGCACGTTTATTTCTTAATTCAGCAATGGCGGCGAATGCATTTCAGCTTCTATAGCCTTCTTCAGCACCCAGCACTGCAGCATGTCCTGTTCACCAATGTTCCTTCCTGCTTAATACATAATTCCAGCACCTGACGCTCCTCCCCCTAATGTGGTCGACACATCCTGTTAGAGTCCGTTGCAATACTGGACTTCAACTCCCAGAAGGCACTGTACCGGCTCGGCTGGGTTGATGGCGTGGGGGAATGAGGCAGACTGTAGGTCCCGCTGGTTGACAGGTAGGTGATGAAGGGTTCAATGCCTCGGGAAGAAAGAAAGTCAACGGCCGCTGTCCTGAGTCCCCTTATAGCCGCTGCAGCCAGTGTACCAAGGCAAGCGGTTGGGTCAGGGCAGTCAATGCGGACTGGGCGCCCCACCGAAGTAGAATACCTCGCTCTCCCCAACGTAGATCCAGGTCCTCTGGCGGTCTTTGGAGAATATCGATCCCTCGATACCGTCTTGTAGCTGCAAGCATCTGGGTGCCAGTTAAATCTCCGAGACGCTTGCGTGCAGTGGAGCCTTCCGTACTGTGTCTCTGGCTGACACAGAATAAATGTCAATAACATCCCTCCAGGAGAGCCCTCAAAGAAGAACACGGAGGCCAAGGGGATTGCAGGTTAGACAGCAAGTTTATTTCTTAATTCAGCAATGGCGGCGAATGCATTTCGGCTTCTATAGCCTTCTTCAGCGCCCAGCACTGCAGCATGTCCTGTTCACCAATGTTCTTTCCTGCTTAATACATAATTCCATCACCTGACGCTCCTCCCCCTAATGTGGTCGACACATCCTGTTAGAGTCCGTTGCAATACTGGACTTCAACTCCCAGAAGGCACTGTACCGGCTCGGCTGGGTTGATGGCGTGGGGGAATGAGGCAGACTGTAGGTCCCGCTGGTTGACAGGTAGGTGATGAAGGGTTCAATGCCTCGGGAAGAAAGAAAGTCAACGGCCGCTGTCCTGAGTCCCCTTATAGCCGCTGCAGCCAGTGTACCAAGGCAAGCGGTTGGGTCAGGGCAGTCAATGCGGACTGGGCGCCCCACCGAAGTAGAATACCTCGCTCTCCCCAACGTAGATCCAGGTCCTCTCTATAACTGGTGTGAAACCTATGTTTTTTTCAGTGAATATATATATATATATATATATATATATATATATATATATATATATATATATATATATATATATATATATATATAAATTACCTACTGGCAGTCGTCAGTAGGTAGCAGTAGGTAGGTATAGTTAGGACCTATTATCCATAGGAAATCCGCAACATTCTATTTGGAATAACTTTGGCGCCGATTGACTAATCTTTGTGAAATTTCCTAAACTTTTGGCCAGCTCCGGTCCGCTCCTATCCTGAAAGTTTTAGGATGATTCATCAAGCGGGGGCCGAGAAAAAAGAGGGGTCCTAAATCGTGTTTCCCCAGTCAATTTCCCTTAGGACCTTTAGCGGCAGCTACAGCCCGAACTGCTGAACGTAATTACACCAAATTTGGCAAAGAGGTAGTCCTTGGTTCAAACTCATGCCTTTTGCTTATTTTGTGTAAATCCATTCAGTTGTTCCTGAGAAAATTACAGTTAAAACCATTTATATATCTATGGGCTCGGTGGATCCGCGCACCCTGCGCGCACCGTGAGCACACCATAAGCGCACCCTCCCGATCACACGCTGAATACTAATTGGCTGTCAAGTGGTTGTCAACATTCGAAACTAGAAACTGTTGGCAGCCATTTCATGCCTCAGTAGAAGCGAGGCTGACGACGTCTGTGAAATATGTGTGCAAAACAATAAAAGGGTGCACGGTAGACACATTGTGACCCCCTAGGGCTGCTCAAAAAGAATCACGGGATGCGCGTGGGATCTGCGCATTTCGCTGCTGAAAAAAAAACCGAATTGTGGGCTCCCGCACTTTAAAGGTTATTAGCCCCCGGGGGGCCAAATCCCGGGCTTTAAAAAAAAAATAGTGTGGGGGGTCCCAATCCCCCCACACTGCCCCGGGGACTGCCACCCCCGGGCTCTAACTTAACATATGTGGGGGTTCACGGGCCCCCCCCCGGAACCCCGGGGATCGCCACCCATAGGGGCTTGTTTAAAATGGGTAGAGGAGCTCTTCCAGCCCCGGGGACCGCCACCCCGGGGCTTTTTGAAAGTGTGAAAGGGGAGCCGCGTGGCCCCCCTCCTGGAGCCCAAGATGGCCCTGGAGACCACCACCCCCCAAGGCTGGCTCCTGCAGTGTCCCGGGGTGCCCACCCCAGGACACTGCTGTTTGCAATGGCAGGGCGGGTGCCTCCCGGCTCCCACCCTGTCATTGCAAACTGATTTCCTATTTGGAAGAGAGAGCAGGTTAACCTGCTCTCTCTTCCAAATAGGAAAGGAGATTGCTTTTCCTCAAGGGGAGCAGCATGTTAGCTGCTCTCCGTGAGGAAAAGCAATGCCAGCTCCCGAAGGACGCGGGGAGCTGGCTTGGACCATGGGGGCATTCAGGCTCCCCCCACGGTCCCCAACATTTTTAATAAGCCCCGGGGGATGGGGTCCCCGGGGATAATAAAAATTAGTGATAGGGGCTATTTTTTTTTTACAGTAAAATTAGGAGTCGCGCACTCAGCGTGGCGCTCAATGTGGCCCCTGGTGTGCACATGTTGGATGCACGGCTTCTAACCCGTAGGGTATGCGACTCCATCACTTGTGGTGCATGACTTGCACGCATCGGCTGCACGACTTTAACGCGTTGGGTGCGTGACTCCAAGCCAAAAAACAAATATTATTTTTCAGATATACATCAAGTTTATGTGTTTAGTTGTGAGGTGGCTCTAAAAAGAGTCCTTGTGGTTATTGAGAGATTTTAGTACCTACAAGTAAGTACCAATGCAGAATCTAAAATTCAAGAGGAAGACTCTGTTCTCTCACCTGTAAAATGTACACCATCTCTCCTATAGATGCCATGCATATTGAAACGCAGATTGTTGTGGTATATAATCACCATTCTATAGTCTCGGAGAAAAGCAGAAACAGATTTATTCACATGTTTCCTAGCTTTCTCAATCTGTGGACACAATTGATTGGACCAGTTCCATTTCTGCCTTTGGCATATGTTGGAATAGACAGAGGCAGTTTGGGTGAAAAGTGACATAAATTCTTCAAAGGTGTCCTTCATAAGCATTTCCAGACCTACCCCAGTCAAAGTGCCTAGGTCATTGCCACCACAGTGCACAATTATGAGTTTAGGGTGTTGGAGATGCAAAAAGGATTTCACCAATTGCATCAATTGGTGCCACTTTAACCCTCTCTTCCAATCCATTTAATGGCTACATTTGGTAAACCTAGGTCTTTGTGAATTCCTTTGTGTTCGGCATACCTTTGACTCCAGAAAATATAGCTGTATCCCACAATCCACACCCTAAGCATCTTGAAGGGAAGTTTGGATGCACTCAGATGGTCTCTGTAAATGAAGTGGCAGTTTGAAAATTAAGATTTTATTAAATGGTGGATAAGATGCAGTGTTGAAAAAAGAATGGAAATGATTGGTTGTTTTACAACATTTTACACTGAAAACTAGGGTGCATGTTTCTGTTTTTTAAAAGCATGATTCTTATTGGTTAACAAAAAAGTGATTGAAAAGAACATTACATAGGATACGCTGGTATATTGAAAAGTCAAGCACACTTGCTGTTTTGATTAGCAACATTGTGTGATGAAATTTTGACCTGTGTGCTCAGTTAAGTGTTCCATGAAGTGTTTCTATGGTAACAGGCAGAAGGCAGAATGGAGGTAGGGTTGAAATTCATGTCATTTGGAAAGGATTGAAATGTTTAACCAATAGAAATGCGTGTTTGTTTTTGAATTAATGTGGGAAGTAATGAGATTTGATGGGAAGGTGTATATGTGTTCAAATGAGAGGGAATCTGTGCCATTCTTTGGTTCTGGTGAGATGAGTTCAAAACAGAGATTCTGTATAAGAAAATCTGCTGTGCGACTTGTATACTTCTTATTCTACAAAACAATTGGAAAGGTGAGTTATTAAATTGTGAGGGAATGTATGTGCTCCATTTTGATTTTAATCAGACTAATGTGTTTGTCCTGCAAAAGTACAGGGAATATTTTTTCCCCTAGAATTTTATTGTCAGTGTGTGTGCGTTTAGAAAGCATTCTGAGATAAGCATTTATGTATTTTGTGTGTTTGCAGACAGATAACTATGCTGTTCTCATGTTTTGGTAGAATTAAAAACCAGTTAGTTTTTATTTATTTGCAAAAATGACTCAAGTTTCTGCATTAAAATGCAGTACTCATTCCAGAGTATGAAATGTGTTTTGGTAAAATGCAATGGATAGTGTTGTTTGTCTAGAATGTCATAGTGAGTCTTGTGTGCATTTAAGAATTATTCTGATAGAAGCATTCTATACTAATGTGTAGTAGAACATTTTGTGCAATGTGAAGAGTCACCTAAAGTCTTGTTGAATGTAAATGAGTTTTGGTAAAATGCAAGGGATAGAGTTGCTTGAGTAGAATCACACAGTGAGTCTGTGCATTTAGTAATCACTCTGAGAGAAGCATTTTGGTAGTTCATGTGTTTCCTGATATGTAATTGATTAAAAACCTATTGTGTTCTCACATTTTGGCAGAATTAGAAAATACTCATTGGTTATGTGTTTCCAAAGTGAGATTAGCATCAATAGTAGAAAGCAGTTCTGAAATATATGGAATGCATGCTTGATATTTTTACAGACAAATAGGTACATGTAGTCTTGCAGTGATACTACCCCAGTATGATTTCCTACACTACCCAAACACCTCTGTTCTACTGTAAACCCGTAATCTACCTCCAGTACGAACACCTACATTACCCATTCACCACTTTACTACCCTAAACCTTAAATCTATCCCAGCACAACCTCCTACAATACCCAATCACCTCTTTATTTCCTAGAACACTACCCTACCTTGACCCCTACACTACACAAAAACCACTGCACTACCTTAAACCCTAAAACACTATCCCTAGCATGACCCTGTATAGTACATACATACCACTGCACTACCCCAGCATGATTCCCTACACTACCTACACACCATTTCACTACTCTAAAGCTTAAATCTACCCCAGCAGGACCTCTTATAATACCAAAACACCATTATACTACCCTGCCAGTGAAGTTATAAGAAATATTGTTATTTGCCTAGAATCACACTGAGAGTCAGTGTCCATTTGGGGAAATTGAGAGACAATGATTTGGTTGGTTTATGTGTTTTCAGAGATATAAATACATGTAGTCTTGCGGGGACACTATCCCTAGCACGATTCCCTACACTACACAAAGAACAGTGCACTATCTTAAACCCTTAATCTACCTCCAGCATGATCACCTACACTATCCATTCACTACTGCAGTACCGTATACCCTATAAACACTACTCCAGCACGACCGACTAAACTACTCAAACACCATTGCACTACTCTAAACCTTAAATCTACCCCAGCACAACCTCCTACACTACCCAAACACCACTGTACTTTCCTTGAACACTACCCTACCACTACCCCCTACACTACAGAAACACCACTGCACTACCTTAAACCCTAAAACACTATCCCTAGCATGACCCCGTATAGTACATACACACCACTGCACTATGCTAGAACACTACCCCAGTATGACTTCCTACACTACCTAAACAGTATTTCAGTTTCAGTTTATAAACTTTATTTCGATTTAAAAAAAATCACAAAAGTCATCACAAACAAACATCAAATCTGAGTTAGACATACCAAAATATCACTATAAAACCATACTTGTTTAGTACAAGGACATATGACACTCATCATTAAGACAATAAATAATTTAATAAAAGCTCTAAAATAATCCGCTGTCGGTGGCCAGGAACTTACATAATGAAAGTTTTCTTATAAAAAGATCCTTTATCACACAATGAATACATCATACAATGATAATAAAATGTCAGTTGATAGACATGGGAGTGAGTTTATCTATATCTCCCTTCGGTCCTCGGTTCACCCATACCCGACCCAGGAATTTGGCTGTAGCTATCATAATGGGTCCGTCTACAAATGTTTTAAGTAATCTAAAAACCTTGTAGTATGACCTGATATCCAGGGCTAGACAAATAGGTTTTAGCCAGCGTCATCTCGGGTTACTATATACAGGGCATGCAAAGAAGATGTGAGGCATTGATTCTTCTTTATCTAAACAGAAGGGGCAGTTGCTACTACTTACATCTGGGTTAGACCATTTCGAGGTAAAGGCCTTGGTAGGTAGAGTTCCCACTCTGAACTGGTGGAATAGTTTTCTATCACGTGTAGAGGTGTTTAAATCCCAATACAGTTCAAACTTTGGTTCATGTTTGGTCTCCAGAAAAGTGCTAGACAGGGTAAGACTGGAAGAAACTGTAAACCGTCTGAGACTTATCATATGCCAATTGGCTGTCTTTAGCTCTGCTTTGCTTGGAAATGCGCTTGTGGCTGGGGAGGCCCACAAACGACTTAGCTCCAGCTCATTAAGAATATTTCTGACACAAATTAACCATGCAATATTCTTGTTTACATCCAACTCCCTGACTTCTAGCAAGGCCAGGGCATAGTTGGCCAGCTCTGGAGTCACCCAGATTCTCCTCCAATATACTAGCAACCTATAATGTGCAACATCCTTGATGGACTGACAACCCAGATCTAAATATAAGGGAACCAGTGGGGTCGATTGCGGAAGGCCAATCAATGATCTTAAAAATCAGTTTTGATCCACCACTAAGGATTCCAAATTCACATACCCCCACAGTTCTACACCATAGAGTATTAAAGCACCAATTCTAGAATTGTAGATTTACAGAATAGGAGCTACTGGTTTAGTGCATTTCACTATCCTAAAGCTTAAATCTATCAAAGCACGACCCCTTAAACTACCCAAACACCACTATACTACCCTACTACTGCATTTATAAGAAATATTGTTATTTGTCTAGAATCAGAATGTGAGTCAGTGTCCATTTGGGGAAATTGAGAGACAATGATTTGTTTGGTTTATGTGTTTGCAGACATATAAATACATGTACTCTTGCAGAGACACTATCCCTAGCATGATTTCCTACACTACACTAAGACCAGTGCACTACCCTAAACCCTTAATCTACCTCCAGCACGATCACCTACCTTACCCATTCCCTACTGCAGTAGCCTAAACCCTAAAACACTACTCCAGCACGACCGCCTACACTACTCAAACACCACTGCAGTACTGTGGTGGATGGGCTGTTACATATTTGGAATACCTCCCTGATAACTGGCATTTTTCCAGACAAATGGAAGCATGCAACGCTACTCCCACTGAAACAAAAAGCAAAATGGTGACCCGGGCGATTTAAAAAATCTACGCCCTATCCCACTTCTACCTGCCCCAGGCAAAATGTTGGAAAAACTGGTCCAACGCCAACTGACCAGTTACATTGAACAAAATGGGATCCTGCATGATACTCAATCAGGTTTCCGAGCCTGATTTAGTACAGGGACTGCTCTACTGGAGGTGGCTGAGTCAATTAGATGGTCATTAGATTCAGGGGCTCCGGCGCTGCTGGTGCTCCTGAATCTGTCAGCCGCGTTTGATACGGTTGACCACACTATCCTGGGTGTTCGGCTAAAAGAAGCCGGTGTGGAAGGAACTGCTTTCACATGGCTGACCTTTTACCTGAGTGGACGCACTCAGAAAGTCGCCCTTATGCCACATGAATCTTAAGCGAAACCACTTTGGTGCGGGGTACCCCAGGGCTCAGCATTAAGCCCTCTACTCTTCAACATCTACCTAGCTCCTCTGTTTTCCTTGATTGCCAACTGGGGAGAGAAGGCTATTTCTTATGCTGACGACACCCAGATGGTTTTCTCCTTTAAAGAGCAGACAGTGGTTGGTTTCAGAAACTTTAAGGGGTGCCTACGCGATATAGCCATATGGATGAACGCCAATAAACTAAAGTTAAATGCGGAGAAAACAGAGGTGCTGTTTTTCGGGCAAGGAAATGTGCCTAAACCAGACTTGTGGTGGCCAGCAGAAATGGGCTCCCCACCATCCCCTGCTACCTCGATTCTCAACCTAGGAGTAAAATGGGAAGCAAATTTGACTTTTTTGGCTCAAATCCAACAAATCTCTGCGACCTGTTTTTGCAAGCTAAAAAATCTTCGAAAAATCTTGCAATTTCTGCCGGATGACTGCCGAAAAACAGTGGTTCACGCGACAGTTACATCAAGGCTAGACTATGGCAACGCGCTGTACCTCGGCCTGCCTAAATATGCAATAAATCGCCTTCAGATGATTCAAAATGTGGCGGCCAGACTGGTCTGTAAGACGCCGTCTAGACAACATATCTCCCCGCATTTGAGAAAGCTTCACTGGCTTCCAGTGGAGAGAAGAATCATGTTTAAGGCCTTGACTTTAGCCTATCGGGCCTAAATGGTAACTGCCCGGCATATTTGAAAGAGAGACTTCGCCCGTACAAACAAAATCGGGCGTTACGCTCCAACTTCCTCAATCTGCTGCAGACCCCCGCTTTCAGAGAGTACGGTTGGGAGGTAGAGCCTTCACGGTAAAAACTGCAGCACTGTGGAACTCCCTCCCAGCATCGCTGCAAAACTCCAAATCGGAAGCATGTTTTAAAAAGGACTTGAAGACATGGCTCTTCAAGACTGTAGCACCTTAGTTAAAAAAAAAACACCCGCCATTACGGATGCATTTACCAGGGTTCTTTAGCACCGGGACACCCCTGTGTCGGGGGTAGCTGTCGTGCTCAATAAATGACAGTATTAATATTATTATTATTAAACCCTTAATCTACCTCCAGCACGACCACCTACACTACCCATTCACCACTTTACTACCCTAAACCTTAAATCTACCCCAGCACAACCTCCTACACTACCGAAACACCACTTTATTTCCCAGAACACTACCCTACCACGACCCCCTACACTACACAAACACCACTGCACTACCTTAACCCTTTCAACGCTATTGATGGAACCGTTCCGTCACGCCCCTCGGGTGGGCTGTGCTCATGACGGAACGGTTCCGTCACGGCCCGCTCGCCGTGCCTGCGTGGCGCTGATTTCGTGCCTGCGCGGCACGTTTCATTAAGCGGGCGGGGCCGTGACGGAACCGTTCCGTGACCGAACCGTTCCGTCACAAGCACAGCTCACCCGCGAGCCATGAGGGAACGGTTCTGTCACCCGCGCAGGTGAGCCGCGCGCCCCCCGCGACCGCGAAAGCTTAAATCGATCACAGCAGGACTCTTTACACTATGCACACACCACTATCTACCCTACTACTGCATTTATAAGAAATATTGTTATTTGTCTAGAATCACACTGTGAGTCAGTGTCCATTTGGGGAAAATGAGAGACAATGATTTGGTTGGCTTATCTGTTTGCAGACATATAAATACATGTACTCTTGCAGTGACACTATTCCTAGCATGATTCCCTACACTACACAAATAGCAATGCACTACCCTAAACCCTTAATCTACCTCCAGCACGATCACCTACACTACCCATTCACTACTAAAGTACCATAAACCCTACAACACTACTCCAGCACAACTGCCTACACTACTCAAACACCATTGCACTACCCTGAATCTTAAATGTACCCCAGTACAACCTCCTACACTGCCCAAACACCACTGTACTTTCCTACAACAGTACTCTACCACGACCCCCTACACTACACAAACACCACTGCACTACTTAAACCCTAAAACACTATCCCTAGCATGACCCCGTACAGTAGATACACACCACTGCACTATGCTAGAACACTACCCCATTTACAAAAAGGGGGTGGTGATGAACAGAGTGTCTGAGTTAAACAGACCACTCTTACCCAGTCCAAAGATCAGGGCTTGATCCATCACCGTTATTTATCTCACTGCCCCATCCCAGCTCAGAACCTGGCTATATGCAAATCAGTCTGTCCCTGGCCCAGTGCATCATGGGAACAGGGCAGACTAAACTACCAAGCCAATTCTTCACCAGAAAGGAGACAAGCTACCGGGGACCGGTTTCTGGCATTTCAGCCTTCTTCGGCCCGGCTTGCTTGAATCCTGATGGAGCAGTGAGAAAGGGACTCATGTCTGAGTATACCCTGCCACACCTATAGTGGCCAAAAACGATTTACAAAAAGGGGGTGGTGATGAACAGAGTGTCTGAGTTAAACAGACCACTCTTACCCAGTCCAAAGATCAGGGCTTGATCCATCACCGTTATTTATCTCACTGCCCCATCCCAGCTCAGAACCTGGCTATATGCAAATCAGTCTGTCCCTGGCCCAGTGCATCATGGGAACAGGGCAGACTAAACTACCAAGCCAATTCTTCACCAGAAAGGAGACAAGCTACCGGGGACCGGTTTCTGGCATTTCAGCCTTCTTCGGCCCGGCTTGCTTGAATCCTGATGGAGCTGTGAGAAAGGGACTCATGTCTGAGTATACCCTGCCACACCTATAGTGGCCAAAAACGATTTACAAAAAGGGGGTGGTGATGAACAGAGTGTCTGAGTTAAACAGACCACTCTTACCCAGTCCAAAGATCAGGGCTTGATCCATCACCGTTATTTATCTCACTGCCCCATCCCAGCTAAGAACCTGGCTATATGCAAATCAGTCTGTCCCTGGCCCAGTGCATCATGGGAACAGGGCAGACTAAACTACCAAGCCAATTCTTCACCAGAAAGGAGACAAGCTACCGGGGACCGGTTTCTGGCATTTCAGCCTTCTTCGGCCCGGCTTGCTTGAATCCTGATGGAGCAGTGAGAAAGGGACTCATGTCTGAGTATACCCTGCCACACCTATAGTGGCCAAAAACGATTTACAAAAAGGGGGTGGTGATGAACAGAGTGTCTGAGTTAAACAGACCACTCTTACCCAGTCCAAAGATCAGGGCTTGATCCATCACAGTTATTTATCTCACTGCCCCATCCCAGCTCAGAACCTGGCTATATGCAAATCAGTCTGTCCCTGGCCCAGTGCATCATGGGAACAGGGCAGACTAAACTACCAAGCCAATTCTTCACCAGAAAGGAGACAAGCTACCGGGGACCGGTTTCTGGCATTTCAGCCTTCTTCAGCCCGGCTTGCTTGAATCCTGATGGAGCAGTGAGAAAGGGACTCATGTCTGAGTATACCCTGCCACACCTATAGTGGCCAAAAACGATTTACAAAAAGGGGGTGGTGATGAACAGAGTGTCTGAGTTAAACAGACCACTCTTACCCAGTCCAAAGATCAGGGCTTGATCCATCACCGTTATTTATCTCACTGCCCCATCCCAGCTCAGAACCTGGCTATATGCAAATCAGTCTGTCCCTGGCCCAGTGCATCATGGGAACAGGGCAGACTAAACTACCAAGCCAATTCTTCACCAGAAAGGAGACAAGCTACCGGGGACCGGTTTCTGGCATTTCAGCCTTCTTCGGCCCGGCTTGCTTGAATCCTGATGGAGCAGTGAGAAAGGGACTCATGTCTGAGTATACCCTGCCACACCTATAGTGGCCAAAAACGATTTACAAAAAGGGGGTGGTGATGAACAGAGTGTCTGAGTTAAACAGACCACTCTTACCCAGTCCAAAGATCAGGGCTTGATCCATCACCGTTATTTATCTCACTGCCCCATCCCCAGCATGACTCCCTACACTACTTGTATTGTATTGTATTGTATTGTGATTTATAGAGCGCGATTGCTGCCCAATGGGCGTCCAAGCGCTAAAGCATAAAAAACAGAACTGAGGGATAACGGAAACTAAGCTTTAGGTGGACCTGGCAAACAAATAAGTTTTCAATTGCTTGCGGAATGAGAGTAGGTTAGGATTGGACCTGATTTGTAGCGGGAGTGTGTTCCACATCTTCGCGGCGTTTAAGGAGAACATCCTTCCTCCGGTCCACCATTTCACTACCATAAAGCTTAAATCTATCACAGCAGGACTCCTTACACTACTCAAACACCACTAAACTAACCTACTACTGCATTTATATGAAATATTGTTATTTGTATAGAATCACACTGTGAGTCATTGTCCATTTGGGGAAATTGAGAGACAATGATTTGCTTGGTTTATGTGTTTGCAGACATATAAATACATCTACTTTTGCAGTGGCACTATCCCTAGCTCGATTCCCTACACTACACAAAGACCAGTGCACTATCCTAAACCCTTAATCTACATCCAGCACGATCACCTACACTACCTATTCACTACTGCAGTACCCTAAACCCCTAAAACAGTACTCCAGCACGACCGTCTACACTACTCAAACACCATTGTACTACCCTGTGAGCCTGAAGAGGGAACTGTCCTAGAAGAGCTTGAGCCTGATCGGGTTGAGTTTCTTGGGACAGGGGGACCTTCCAGGACAGATCTGAGGCAGACACAGTTGGACTGCCTTTCTCCTGAACTCCTCAGACAGCAAGCTGCTGCTGAGGCTGCAGGAAATGCTAGTGGAACCCATAAGGTTTACTGGGATGAAGGCCTCCTGTATTTAGAGGCTAGAGAGTAGAGACCCCAAACCTGGTGCTTCCAGGATGTTGGTCATACCTTTACCATTCAGGGGCTTCCTTTTGACACTAGCCCATGATATTCCCCTTGCAGTTCATCTTGGCCAGAAAGAAACTTGGGATAGGCTTGTTCCACATTTTCACTGGCCCCATATGTCAGAAGACACCAAGGAGTTTTGTTGCTCCTGTGTCACCTGCCAAGCCAGTGGCAAACCAGGTGGCAGTACAAAGGCCCCCCTTATACCACTACCTGTGGTGGGGGTTCCCTTTGAAAGAGTAGGGAATTACATTGTTGGACCAATGGATCCTCAAACAGCGTCTGGGCACAGGTTTATTATGGTTATAGTGGATCATGCCAGCAGGTACCCAGAAGCTATTCCCCTTAGGACCACTACAGCACCTGTTATGGCACGAGCCCTTCTGGGAGTTTTCTCAAGAGTGGGTTTCCATAAGGAGGGTGTATCAAATAGAGATGCAAACATCATGTCTAGTTACTTGACTGCAATGTGGAAGGAGTGTGGAGTGAACTATAAGTTCACCACACCCTACCACCCACAGTGCAATGGTCTAGTTGAAAGATTCAATAAGACCTTAAAGGGTTTGATCAAGGGTCTCCCAGAAATCCTCAGGCAGAGATGGGATATCCTGCTGCCCTGCCTTTTATTTGCCTACAGAGAGATCCCACAGAAGGTGGTTAGCTACAGCCCTTTTGAACTTCTGTTTGGGCATCATGTAAGAGGACCCCGTTGTCTGGTGAAGGAAGGATGGGAGTTACCTCTCAAACTTCCCAAACAAGACATTGTGGACTATGTACTTGGTCTCAGCTCCCAGATGGAAGAGTACATGAAAAAGGCATCCAAAAACATTGAGGCAAATTAGGAATTGCCAAAGGCCTGGCATGACCAAAAGGCTGTGCTGGCTGTTTACCAGCCAGGTTAGAAAGTGTGGGTGTTGGAACCTGTGCCCCAGCAGCTCTCCAGGACAAGTGTAGTGGACCCCACACCATTGTTGAACAGAAGGGAGAAGTCACCTATTCGGTTGATCTTGGAACTCCCAGGAGCCCCCACAGGGTGCTTCATGTCAACAGACTGAAACCATATGTTGACAGGGCAGACATTGGCTTGCTCATGGCTACTGATGAAGGACAGGAGGAAGAGAGTGACCCTCTCCCAGACCTGCTCTCTCAGAATCCTGATGATGGTTCAGTTGATGGTATAGCCTTGGCAGGCAGCCTCACTGACCAACAGCAGAATGACTGCAGACAAGTTCTGCAAGCCTACAGACATATGTTTTCACTGACTCCAAGTCAGACTACCTGGGGCACTCATGAAGTGGACACTGGGGACAGTCTGCCTGTTAAAAGTAAGATTTACAGGCAACCTGATCATGTCAGGGACTGTATCAGGACAGAAGTCCAGAAGATGTTGGAATTGGGAGTCATTGAACCCTCAGAGAGCCCTTGGGCCAGTCCAGTAGTCCTTGTGCCTAAACCTCACACCCAGGGTGGTAAGAGAGAGATGAGGTTTTGAGTGGACTACAGAGGTCTCAATGCTGTCACTAGGACAGATGATCATCCAATACCCAGGGCAGATGAGCTCATAGACAGGTTGGCATCTGCCAAGTTTCTGAGCACATTTGACCTGACAGCTGGCTACTGGCAGATCAGACTCGCTGATGATGCAAAGCCAAAGACAGCATTTTCAACCCCTAGAGGACATTATCAATTTGTGGTAATGCCCTTTGGTCTGAAAAATGCACCTGCCTCATTTCAAAGGGTGGTGAACCAAGTCCTCTCAGGCCTGGATGACTACTGTGCAGCTTATCTTGATGATATTGCTGTCTTTAGCTCCATTTGGGAAGATCACCTGATCCACCTGAAAAAAGTTTTGGAGGCCCTGCAAAAGGCAGGCCTAACTATCAAGGCTACCAAGTGCCAGATAGGGCAGAGTCAGGTTGTATACCTGGGCCACCTTGTAGGTGGAGGCCAGGTTCAACCATTGCAGAGGAAACTCTAGACCATAATGGACTGGACTGCTCCAACCACCCAGACTCAGGTCAGAGCTTTCTTGGGCCTGACTGGGTACTACAGGAAATTTGTCAAGGGGTATGGTTCTATTGTGACACCCCTTAATGACTTAACATCCAAGAAAATGCCTGAGAAAGTTCAGTGGACAGTCAGCTGTCAAAAGGCATTTGATGACCTGAAGCAGGCCATGTGCACTACACCAATTCTACAAAGTCCCGACTACTCCAAAGAATTCATTGTTCAAACAGATGCTTCAGAGTTGGGGGTAGGGGCTGTGCTATCACAATTGAATAAAGATGGTCAAGACCAGCCAGTAGCTTTTTTTAGCAGAAGGCTGACCCCTAGAGAGAAACGTTGGTCAGCTATTGAGAGGGAGACCTTTGCTATGGTTTGGGGCCTGAAGAAGCTGAGGCCATACTTGTTTGGTACTCACTTCAAAGTTCAGACATACCATAAGCCCCTCTCCCTCTTGTGGCTAAAACAGATGAGGGTGAAAATCCCAAACTGCTCAGGTGGTCCATTTCCCTACAGGGGATGGACTTTACAGTCGAACATAGACCTGGGAGTAACCATGCCAATGCAGATGGACTCTCCAGATATTTCCACTTAGAACATGAAGACTCAACTGGTTAGATTATTGTCCCTGCGTCTGAGGGGGGGGGGGTGTAGGAGAGTAGGGTCTGCTTCCTATGGTTACCCCCACTTTTTGCTGTGATTCTCTGGTTTTTTTTACTATAGTCTGGCTGTGGCCCTAGTAATCAGGCCCACAGCCTAGCTGTTCTCTCTCTAAATCGATACCATGTACTTTAGGTACATGCCAGATTGGTTACTGAGTCATCCTTGTGAGCCCCTGTATAGTGTACCCTAGGTACCCAGGGCATAGGTGCACCCTAGGCCTACCAGGGGCTGCAGCATGTATTGTGCCACACCTGGTTTGCCTTCCAAACTGACACAACAGGTCTGTTCACACAGCCTGGGTAAGGTGGTGTAATCACCCCTTACTTAGATATAGTATACTTATATATATATATATACATGTAGAGGGGCTGCAGCATGTATTGTGCCACCCCTGGTTTGCCTTACAAACTGACACAACAGGTCTGTTCACACAGTCTGGGTAAGGTGGTGTAATCACCCCTTACTTAGATATAGTATACCTATATCTATATATACATGTAGACACATAAACCTATAAGTCTCTCCAATAGCAGGCCATAACAATCCTGGAGGCAGAGTGCTTGGTTTTATGTGAGAGGGTGCCCTAGCATGAGCTGAGCCCCTCTGCAGCTTTGGGAACCATCTCCTTATAGCTGTTCTATGCTATAGCCATACCATATACTCTTACGTACATTATAATCCTTGCGGTTAATGCTAACTTTGGCTTAGCTTTATAAAAACGTGTCATGTAAGGTGTCAAACACTTTGGAATACTACCCCCCCGCCAGTTCTGGTGGCGGGGGTAGGATTCCAGCCTTCTGGAGGGAGAAGACATGCAGTTACTGGCTTACCCGGTTAAAGTTAAACAGAGCCTCAGCATCACAAAATGGATGCTGCTGCCACAGACACGAGTCTGCCCTCCTGCTGCTGGACGAAACTCTGGCAGGGGAGGCCTGGACAATAGGTTTCCTGTCCAGGGAGGTGCTGGCACCTCCCCAGACAGGCTTTAGTGTATTGGGGCAGGGAAGGCTGCATTCAGTGAATGCTTTCCAGACATTGCCTGGGGCACACAAGGTGCTCCATGCATTTCCCAGTTCAAACCGGTTGCTAGGGCAGCTCTGGCATGAAACTGGACAAAGGGAAAGGGGTGTAATCACCCCCTCCCCAGGTCCACCCATAGGGGGGATCTTAAAGGTAGTCCAGCCCCTAAACTTAGTATAAGTATAGGAACCCAGTCCCTAGGACTTTAGATTACCCTGGACGAGACTCTGAAACATATATCCTGGACCTTCAACATTCCATTTCAACTGGAAGACGGACGATATCTCCCTTGTGGTCAAGGAGTGACCACTCTGTTCAAACAGGCACCAACAGCAACTTTGCCAGTCTGCATTTTTGAGGCTACTGCCAGATCCCAAAGAATCTGCAACACGAGACACAGACTTCCAGACATCTCTGACCCGACCTTCGCTCACAGCAAAGCTGAGACCCATGGCGGGCACGAGAGATGTGGGAACGGAAGTCCTAGACATCCAGCACTTTGCAAGCTGCACCTACTTAACGAGGTATCTCAAAGTTTTGCATTGGGGTGCTTGCCCCAAGAACCGAGCACTATTTGTACCAAAGCTCAGAGGCCCCCACTCCACGAGTGTACTGTGGGCTCTGCTTTTGCATTTCAGCTTGATGCGTCTTTGTTGTTCTTTGCCCATTGGCTAGTGAGCCCCCAAAGACTTTTCTTTGAATCAAACTTGTTTTCTTGGTTGCACCAGGCTTGTTTCAACTTCCCTGCAAACAAGAAGTTCCTCAGATCTTGCTGGTCTGCACCAAAGCCCATCTCGACTTCCTGCATGGGTTGCGTTTGCCTAGGCTTGTTGGGTCCAATCTGGATATCGACACCACAGTCAACTAGATCCTTTGTGGGACAATTTGAATCCAGCTCCTAGTCATTGTCGATGCCTCCTGGTCCTTGTGGCTGAAGAGACAAGCTTCACCTTCTCACCTGAAATCACCCTACACCTGGTGGCATCATCCTGTCGCCGCCCTGGTCACTGGCAAGTGACCCAGACTCTGTCCTTTCTGGTTTCAGGTTCTACAGATCTTCGATCCACCCTTTGATCCACCAGGACACTTTTCCTCTGGTTGCTTTCAGCACTTCTTTTCAGATCTCAATTGAAATCGACGACGAAACCCACCACCAAAAGAGACCTATGCACCCGGCTTCCGTGGTTGAGGTAACCCGAGTACTCTGGTAGTCTCAAGGGTATTGGCCCTCCTAGTGTCTAAGTCTAGAAGGGTTCCATCGTGGTTTATTTAGAAGTGTCCTTAAATTGTAAATTTGTAACTTGTTTGTTTCCCATAGACAGTCAATGATAACCCGCGGCTGTGTTTAGTCACTGCACGCGTCTCCTGTGGGCCTCCGACATCCTAACCTTTGGTTGTTTAGAGTAGCCCCAGCGATTCCCCAGGCCCCAGACCTGCTTTCTAATTCTCAAGTGGATCTTATACCACTATTTTAGTATGTGGTTTGTGAGGCCCCTATGGCAAAACGTATACTGTGCAACTTATCGTATGCCAATTAAGTAACTTGTATTGTACTTTTACCTGTGACCTCATAAAGAGTGCAGAGGGGTTGTGTTTAGAATAAATACATATATATTTGATACATACCTTGTGTGGTGTGCTTTCATTTGGTACTCAAGGGATTATAATTGGTAAAACAACTCGCTTTGTAACAAGGGACTGCCCACCATAAAGGCGGGGGTCCCGTATGTGCCATTAGGATGTGCCCGCCACAGTGGTGGGCGCATCCTGCATCCCTACATTGTGGCGGGTGGTGCACTCAGCACCGCCCACCACAATGCCAGGGAGGCATGTTGTGCACTTCCATGCACAACATGGCAGGCACCGCGTGGGGCCTGCCATGTTGTGCATGGAACTGCAGGGGGGTACCATAGGTGCCACCCATGTGCACCTCCCACCCCCCCGAGTCCACAACGGGCCCCCCAAGCAGACTCTGCATGCCTTTCCGTTGCAGCATTGCCACCACGGAAAGGCATCTGTTAAGATACATTCTAATATGGCTGGCGGTGTCTTTCAGACACCGCCACCATATAGAACCCTTTTCCGCCCGGTCGACATGTCGACCGGGCTGAAAAGTGGCGGACGGTCTTTCGGTCCGCCGCAGACCCCCCAGCCATAATAATATGACGGGGTGTCTTTTGTACAGGGATGGCGGGCGGATTGCCTCCGCAAGCCGGCGGTGACTACCGCCAGCCTGGTGGGGGCAATCCGCAAGCCATCCTAATGGGGCCCCACGTGTCACAACCTCTATCTTCAATCTATCCCATTGGGCCCTCAAATTACAGATGCCTGCTGTTCCTGTGGAATGCCCATAGTTTATGGCTGTCAGTTTGGGAATGCAGAGATGGTGTGCCCTGGAACCAGATATGCCAAAACCCCCTTTACCAATGCTAAGGGTCAGGCATTACAAATCCATTGACAAGAAACATCATGAGGCTGCTCCATTTCAATCTAATATTTCAGTCTAAAGTAATGTCAACCACTTTCCCATGTTCACCTATGGGAAGAGCAGGCATCATAGGTAGCGAAAACACACATAGGTATTCCTCACTACATGGGCTCACGCTCGCTATTGCTCACTCTGACTTCGGATGGCAGGTGAGACACACAGTTCCCAGCACCAGTGGTGCAAGTGTGCCTGCCTGAGTCTGCACAGCAGACTGGACACAGGTTTAACTAATACCTATGTCTGTTCAAACGCACAAGCCTGCGTTGACAGGTGACACAAGCAATCACTGTCACCATAGGTGTGGGTGCACACTCACAGCAGCCTAGACTGGCAAGCTGCTCATGAATTCACTCACAACAGATACCAGAGCACACCCACCGGTCTGCAATGAAAGATCAGCCTGTATTTCTGGACTTGGAATCAGCGCCACTTCCCAACACTGATAGGAAGTGCATGCGTGCATTCACACGTATTTACAGTGTGAAAGTATGCAGAGGCCTCTCAAAAGAGTATCCACAAAACCTGTGCAGAAAAAGTGAAAAAGTTCAGTGAACGCTACCTAAAGGGTATCAGGTCCAACAATGTGCCATCAAATACTGCAATGTATAGGCAATGTTTTACCATCAATGGGCAAGGTGTTGAGGCTGTGAGGAACATAGCTGCCAATATGACTATGGTAAGGAGTCAGCTCGTGTCCCCAGACCAGGTGATACCCAATGCATTCCACCAGGTTCTAGTGGCTGACAACCGAGAGGGGCACTATCCAGTGGGGGGAGGGTCAGGTCTTCTAAAAGTTGCAGTGAGCCCAGCCATGCCTGTGGACGGTTTGAGCACACTACCTGGAAGGATATGGAGCTCAGGGAACACCTGGAAATGTTAAGGTTGCCTGAGTGGATATGTGCTACCACCATGGCTGCATAATGGGATTCAAAATGGGCTGTATCTAAGCATGGGCGGAAAATCCGTTTCGCTCGCGGATTTTGCGGATTTTCGGTAAATTCGCAATCCGCGAGATTCGCGAATCTCCCGCAAAATCCGCAAATCCGCGAGCAGCGGATTTTGCTCGCACTGTTCGCGTGAGTTCGCGGCTTCCCAGTACAACTTCGCGCCCCGCGAATAAGCGCAAAATTGCAGAAATACGATCTTAGCAAAACTGAAACTACTTACCAGGTTCAAAAGTTCAGGCTCATCATTAGTAGCCATTTCCTGTAGTGCTTCCTGAGGGGCCCCTCCAGAGTTCAGTTGCCAGTTGCAACTATTATGTGACCCTGCTCTGAACCTCAGAATAGTTACACATATGCCACAAAGGTCGTGAATTACAGCTAAGGGAGACAAGCAGGAGCCAGGCTGGAAGTTCAAATCCATTAATCAGCCCCTAATTCATTATTGTCAGTTGGGGCAGGGCAGGTGTTGTAACTAATTTTGCAACAATGAAAGCACTTAGCAAGTGCAAAAGATCACTAATCAGGAAGCACTAAGGAAGCAGGTGCCAGCTAAAAAAATATTCTGTGACACATTAAACAGCCCCAAATTAATTCAGGCCACTTGAGGCAGGGAAGGTGTGCTTGCTTTGCCACAATAATGTACACTGACTGGACAACCAGAGGGTGCTGTGATGAAACAGAGGGTGGCATGGGTGGGCCAGAGGGTGGCATGAGTAGTCAGAGAGTGGCAGTGGTGACAGAGAGTGGCAGTGATGAAGAAGAGTGTCCCCGACTCCCAAACAGGCTGGACACGTAGAAACAACAAGTTCGCGAAACTTGCGACCCGACAGGTAAGTTCGCGTTTGCGATATTGTACAAAACCCTCGCGAACTGGCAGAAACCCACGCGAACACACAAAAAAAAAAAATTCGCAAATTCGCGAGAATTCGCGGATTTTGCGAATTGCGAGTTCGCAAATCCGCAAAATTCGCGAACGCGAGATTCGCAAAATTCGCCCATGCTTAGCTGTATCCTGAAAGAATGGCCTAGCCAGCTGCTAACAAAGAGAAGGGTAGATGGCATGGGAAACCAGCCCCTGAATGTCTCCCAGTTGAGTTGGATGGGGCCCGTGTGGTACCTGCCCTGGAGCACACTGAGGAGGACATTTCTCCCCTTGGTGACTTGCCAGAGCTTGCTGGATAACAAGAGGACCCACCAAGGATGAGTTTTGTAGGGCACAGAAAGAGTATCCAACCCTGGAGGGCATGAGGCAAAGGCTAGACCCCAAGCAGCAGATGATGCCTCTTGCAGTCATAACATTTACTGGGAGGACAACCTGATTTACAGTGACCCTAAGGCTCCCGTGCATGAGACAACAAGGTCCCTGGTGGTGCCCAAAACAGCATGGCCTTCCTACTGGAGCTGATTCAAGACAACCCCTGGTAGGACACCTGGGCCAAGAAAAGACCTTTGAAAGACTTGCCCCCCACTTTTATTGGCTTAAGGTCAAGACTTCCTCAGATGGAGTTGTGTGACCTGTCAGGCCAGTAGGAAGACAGGGCAAAGGCTGAAAGCCCCCCTTATACCCTTGCCTGTCATTGGTGCAGCCTTTGGGAGGGTGGTAATCAACATTGTTGGGGCTATATATTCCTAGATTGCTTCAGCAAACAGACTTATCCTGGTTCTGGTTGATCGTGCCACATGGTACCCAGAAGCCATCCCTCCAATGACTGCAACTGCACCTGCACCTACAGTGGATAAGGCCCTTATGGGGGTTTTACCAGAGTGGGTTTCCCAAGGAAATGATGTCTGACAAGGCCACCAACTTAATGTCTGCTTATATGGAGTCACTGTGATAGAAGTGTGGAGTACCTTACAAGTTCTTTACCTGTGCCATCCACAAACCAATGGGCTTGTTGAAAAATTAAAAAAGATCCTGAAGGACTTGATCAAAGGCCTACCGGAGGCTGTGAGGCGTAAGTGGAAAATCCTCTTGACATGAATTCTCTTTGCGTGCACGGAGGGGCCACAGAAAGGAGTGGGCTTCACCCCTTTTGAGCTTCTGTATGGACACCTTGTAAGAGGACCTCTGAGCTTGATGAAAGAAGGGTGGGCGCAAACTCCCAGGAAGATAACCTAGGATGTAGTTAGCTACATGCTGGCCTTCAGAAGCTAAATAGATAAGTTGTGGAAGCAAGCTTCTGACAACTTAAGAGCCAGGAAGTGACAAAGCGGTGATATGACCAAAAGTCTACCCAGTGGAATTACAATCTGGGCAGAAAGTGTGGGTGATAGAACTTTTGGAGACCAGGGCCCTCTAAGACCATTGGCCAGAGATCTACGAAATTGTTGAAAGGAAGGGTGAGGTCACCTACCTGGTGTACCTCAAGACCCCAGGCACCCCCACACGTGCTCCATATCAACTGTCTCAAACCACACTTTGAGAGATCTGAGCTCACCATGCTTTCGGTGACAGATTGGGAGTAAGAAGAGGTATGTGAACTTCTCCCTGACCTCGTAGCATACATGGAGAAAGATGGATCAGTGGCAGGTGTGAAGCTGTCCCCCTGTCTGACTCCTGAACAGCAGAGGGAACTGCCACCACTTGCTGGGACAGTACTCCTCTATGTTGTCCCTTATCCCTGTTAATACCCAACTGTGTACCCATGATGTCAATAATAAATCTTACAGGATGTCTGACAAGGTGAGGGACAACAGTAAAGATGAGGTTTCTAAAATGCTGGATTTGGGGTTCATGGAACCCTCCAGTAGCCCCTGGTTCAATCTTGCGATATTGGTACTAAAAACTGCTGCACAGGTCACCACACCTGAACTCAGGATCTGTGTTGATTTCAGGGGCTCAATTCAGTCTCCAAGACTGATGCTCATCCCATCCTTTGGGTTGATGATCTGATAGACTGGCTAGAGGCTGCCCAGTACTTTAGTACCTTCGATAATACATTAGGGTATTGGCAGATTGCCCTAACAGTAGGAACAACGTGAAGGTTAGCCTTCTCCACTCCAGAGGGTCACTATCAGTTTCAGGTGATGCCCTTTGATTTCAAGAATACCCCTGTCACCTTCCAGAGGTTCATAAACCAGATTATGGCTGGAATGGAGGCCTTCAGCCTACTCCAATCAACATTGTTGATTTCAGTAGCTGCTAGATCTTCCTATTCACCTCCAGGAATTGCTTCGGGGTCTGCAAAAGGCAGGCCTGACTATCAAGGCCAGTATGTGCCAGATAGAGCAGGGGTCTTTAGTGTACTTGGGACACCTGGAGTAAAGGGGTAAGGTGCTGCCCCTCCAGGCCAAGATAGAGACTATCATGGCCTGGGGGAGGAGGGGGGGGCAAAATCCAGAGTGAGGTCAGAGCATTCTAAGCCTCACTGGGTACTATAGGAGGTTTGTCAAGGGATATGGCACTGTTGTTGCCCCCCCTAACAGAGCTGACTTCGAAGACGCAGCCCTGAAATGTGATTCGGCTGAAGCATGCCAAAAATCATTTGACTCCCAAAAGCAGGCCATATGTACAGCCCATGTTCTCAAGGCCCATGACTTTTCAAGGGAATTTATTGTACAAACAGATGCCTCAGAGCATGGTATAGTGGCAGTACATTCACAACTTAATGAAGAGGGCTTAGACCAGAGGTCTTCAAACTTTTTGATGCCGAGACCCCCTTGTAAAACCTTTTTAGGCGTAAGGACCCCCTTCCGACAAAAGTTTCTAGAAACTGGTACTCCTCATCATCAACTTTTGACAACCATAAATGCGCCTGTTAGACCTCATCACATCCCTCCATCGTTCATCCACCCACACTTTCACACATCCATCCATCCACCCTTGCATCCTTCCATCCATACATCCATCCTTCATCCATCCACCCTTTCATCCTTCCATCCATACATCCATCCATCCTTTACCCATCCACCCTTCCTTCCATCCACCCATCATTCATCCACCCACCTTTTCACACATTCATCCATCATTCATCCATGCAACCTCTTTTATCCATTCATATATCCGTCCATCCTTTCATCTTCCCATCCTTCATCCACCCATCCTTTCATCCTCCCATCCATACATACATACATCCTTCACCTATTCACCCTTTCATCCATCCATCCACCCACCCTTTCATCCATCCATCTACCCATCATTCATCCCCCCACCTTTTCACACATCCATCCATCATTCATCCATCCACCCTTTCATCCATCCATCCTTCATCTGTCCACCCTTTCATTCTTCCATCCATACATCTATCCTTCACCAATCTATCATTCATCCATCCACCTTTTCATCCTTCCATCCATACATCCATCATTCATCCATCCACTTTTTCATTCATCCATCCACTCATCCTTCATCCACCCACCTTTTCACACATCCATCCATCCATACATCCATCATCCATCCATTCACCCATCCTTTACCCATCCACCCTTCCTTCCATCCACCCATCATTCATCCACCCACCTTTTCACACATCCATCCATCATTCATCCATGCAACCTTTTATCCATTCCTACATGCAGCCACCCTTTCATCCTCCCATCCATACATCCATCCACCCGTTCATCCATATATCTATCCACCCACCCTTTCATCCATCCACCCATCATTCATCCCCCCACCTTTTCACACATCCATTCATGCATCATTCATCCATGCAGCCTTTTATCCATCCATACATCCATCCCCCCTTTCATCCTCCCATCCATACAAACATCCATCCTTCATCCATCCACCCATTCATCCTCCCATCCATACATCCATACATCCATCCACCCTTTCATCCTCCCATCCATACATCCATCCTTCATCCATCCACCCTTTCATCCTTCCATCCATACATCCATCATTCATCCATCCACCCTTTCGTCCATCCATTCACCCATCATTCATCCACCCATCTTTTTACATATCCATCCATCCATCCATCATTCATCCATCCACCCTTTCATCCATCCATCCTTCATCCGTCCACCCTTTCATTCTTCCATCCATACATCTATCCTTCACCAATCTATCCTTCATCCATCCACCCTTTCATCCTTCCATCCATACATCCATCATTCATCCATTCACCCTTTCATCCATCCATTCACTCTTCATTCATCCACCCATCTTTTTACACATCCATCCATCATTCATCCATCCACCCTTTCGTCCACCCTTTCATTCTTCCATCCCTACATCTATCCTTCACCAATCTATCCTTCATCCATCCACCCTTTCATCCTTCCATCCATACATCCATCATTCATCCATCCACCCTTTCATTCATCCATCCACTCATCATTCGTCCACCCACCTTTTCACACATCCATCCATCCTTCAGCCTTTCATCCATCCATCCACCCATCATTCAACCACCCACCTTTTCTGTGCCTCTCTCATGGGGGGGGGGGGGGATCAGTATCTCTCTGCGTCGTCTTCCTTCTTCTTTCCCACTCATGGGAGGGCATCTCTGTGCCTCCCTGCTGGGGGCGGGGGACGTGTCATGGGACCCACAGCTCCAGGTGTGCAACATCCATTGAACTCAAAGGGCTACACTACAGCCACTCCCCCAGCCCCCCCGCCCCCCAGCTCCCCCCAGCTCCCCCCAGCTCGTGTATGTGAGCCCGGCTGTAACAGCTTCAGGGACACACACACAGTCACACCCAAGTACTTGACAGGTCTTTAAAAGACCTTTTACTTGTTAATGAGGCGTTGATGTTTTTCACACCTCGGTGTGAATTAGGCCTCCGCCGTGAGCACCCTCAGCCCAATGCCAGGAACTGCACTCTGCAGAATCTGCGACCCCCTTCCCAGGACTCCACGACCCCCCTGGGGGTCGCGCCCCACAGATTGAAGACCGCTGGCTTAGACCAACCTGCAGCCTTCATCTCCAGAAGGGTACTTCCCAGGGAGCAAAGTTGGAGTCCTATTGAAAGTGAAGCCTTTGCTGTGGTCTTGCCACTGAAGAAGTTGAGACCATACCTGCTTGGGACTCCCCTCCTGATTCAGACAAACAACAGGCCCCTCAGGTGGCTTATGCAAATGAGGGGTGAGAATCCAAAATTGTTGCGTTGGACCATTTCGGTGCAGGGTATGGAATTTAGGGTGGAACACAGACCAGGGTTACATCATGCCACCACTTATGGTCTGTCAATGCTTTTCCATCTTAGTGATGAGAACTCCCTAGCGGTTGGGTAGCTCTCACCATTTTCAGCAAGGGGGTGGACACACGTTAGACCTGACAGCCATAGGGTGGTCTTCCCCCAAAATATTTGCATGCTTTCCTCCTCTTTTTTGTTGATTCTCTTTGTTGGATTTAGGACTTTGAGCACTTTACCACTGCTGACCAGTGCTTCTACCCTGAACATGGCTACATTGGTTTATTCACAATTGGGATATTTCATTTATCTATAAGGACCTATTGGAGTGTGCCCAAAGCCTGTAAATGAAGTGCTACTATGGGCCTGCAGCACTGATTGTACCACCCGCACGAATAGCTCTTTAATCATTGCTCATGCCTCCCACTGTAGAGCCTGTGTGTGCAGTTTTGCTGTCATGTCGACTTGGCATTTAGAACGTCTGCCAAGCCTTAATCTCCTCTTTTAGTACACATAAGTCACCCCTAAGGTAGGTCCTACGTAGCCCATAGGTCAGGGTGATATGTAAGTATAAGGTAGGACATGTTCTTTTAAGTTTTCAATGTCCTAGTAGTGAAACTGGGAGGTACACTCATGTCATAGATTAACATTGGGAATTCCTTATTACACTTTTGAGATTTAATTCCTAATTGAGATTGAGTAGCTTTGTTATATGTTATATCTTTGGAATAGTAATGATACATCCTCCATACTAGTAACGCTGGATTTAACATTATCATTTTAAAAATGTCACTTTTAGAAAGTTAAAACAACAACACAAATGCCAACACTGGAGCTATTTAGACTAGTTTTTGAAGTAACCCCTACGGATAAGACATAAGGATCCGATTTTTTATTTGCGTCACTAGTTTATTTATTTATTTAGCACTAGTGGATCAACAATAATTTTCATAAGTAAATTATTTTCATGTGTATATACAAAGAATGAGAAAACACATTACAAATGACAGCATATAATACAATGAAATTTATACAATATTTACAACATATCCGCGCATTCACTTTGGCCAAACACATTCATCCATCTCCATTCATACCAAGAAACAAAAAATATACTGCTGGGGGCCTAGTGTCAAAGAAATATTTTTTAGTGTAAATTTGTAAACAATGAATACAACTAGTAATCAATGTACTAAACTCCTATACATCAGTAAACTCCTAATTAATAAAGCCTATTTATATACTGATTTTAATTTTGACAACAGGACCCAATTAAACAGGTTGACGCGTTTCGAAATCCTCAAACGCGTCGACCTGTTTAATTGGGTCCTGTTGTCAAAATTAAAATCAGTATATAAATAGGCTTTATTAAATAGGAGTTTACTGATGTATAGGTGTTTAGTACATTGATTACTAGTTGTATTCATTGTTTACAAATTTACACAAAAAAATATTTCTTTGACACTAGGCCCCCAGCAGTATATTTTTTGTTTCTTGGTATGAATGGAGATGGATGAATGTGTTTGGCCAAAGTGAATGCGCGGATATGTTGTAAATATTGTATAAATTTCATTGTATTATATGCTGTCATTAGTAATGTGTTTTCTCATTCTTTGTATATACACATGAAAATAATTTACTTATGAAAATTATTGTTGATCCACTAGTGCTAAATAAATAAATAAACTAGTGACGCAAATAAAAAATCGGATCCTTATGTCTTATCCATAGGGGTTACTTCAAAACTAGTCTAAATAGCTCCAGTATTGGCATTTGTGTTGTTGTTTTAGGTATTTCAGGCTCAGCCTTACTGGTTCAGAGTCACGACCCTGTGTTGTTTTCAGACTTTTAGAAAGTTGGCATTTCTCTGCTCTTAAAGCGCTGTGTTCCTGCAGCCTGTCTCCCATACACTTCTGGGGTGGGCAACAACAGGACTTTGTGCATTCCATCTAGACAGCCACACACAAAGGAAGAGTTGGTGTGATTGAGTGCCCATCTGCATCCTGATGGCTCATCCTGGGCAGAGTGGGAGGTAGGAGTTGACAGATCTGAATGGATTGGTTACCCCCCACTGTGAGTTTGGAGCCAGGGCTGGAACAAAAGGACCTCTGTGCACTTCAAAGCCCCCCCTTCAAAGGCACAACTGTGTATAAGTACTAGGCTTCTGCCCCAACAAATCAGACACTTCTGGACATGTAGAGAACCTCTGTCAATAGAACTGCTGTGCTGCTACAAGGACTGTGTTAGACCTGACACCATTGGCTTGAGTCTCTCCTCCATTTTTTCTGTTTGCCTCCACTGTTTTACGATGTTTTTGCTGGTGTAATGCTTTGGGCACTGTGCCACTGCTGATCAGTGCCACAGTGCAAGTGCTCCCGATGTTAAATTGATGTATTGATTGAATTCCATGTTTGGCTTATTTGGTTTACTGTCAGTCCCTAGTCTAGTGCACCAGGAGTGCCAGGGCTCGTAAATACAAATGCTGCTCGTGGGCTTGCAGCACCTGTTGTGCCACCCACAAGAGCGGCCTAGTAAAAGTATGTCTGAGGGTCTGCCATTGCCAGACCCACGTGCAGTCTAGTACTGTCACGCTGACTGCGCAGGTATACCTACTTGCCAGTCCCTAAAACCTTCCCTTAACTTCATGTTAGTCATCCCTATGGTAGGCCCACGGGCAGGGTGCATTGTGAGTATAAGGTAGGACAAGCCTGACCAAGTTGGCATGTCCTAATAGTGAATTACAGCCATATTCGTTTTTCACTATTGTGAGGTAACCTGCTCTCCATTAGTTAGAATGGGCTGCCAGGATTATTAATGCTATAATCCTAGCTGGCTCGGGGAGCATGGTGCAATGTCGAGTTTGGTATCCCTGAACTCGGGGTTTAATCACGCATCCATTTGTGTGGATGGTTTTTGGACTCTGGGTTTGAAAATAGCACTTTTAGAAAGTGGCTATTTTCTTGTCTAACTATTTCTGGTTTCTGCTGGTTTGGTGTTTGTGTGACAGGAGCTGGGTGGCTCCAGAGATCTGCTGAGTCAGTGTGGGATGAGTGGGACGTTTGCATTGAGAGTAGGGGGAGAGTAGCTTCTGATAGCCTGCCCTGCCTGATACAATGCTGGCTCCACCTCCTGCCAGGCGACTGATGGCTCTGTGCCTGCCAGGGACGATCCTGGCCCCACCTCCTGCCGGGAGGCTGATAGCTCTGCTCCTGCCAGTGACAATACTGGTGTTGCGTGCTTATCTAGGTTCCTGATCGATACTGTGACCTTATGCCCCTATTCGGCTATAAATCCATTTATTCCCTATATTGGCATAACCGTTCAAGTGCGATTTTCTGAAAAGTCATCTCTGGCCTCACACGAACAGAGCCACATTCCAGCATGACTCTCTGCTACTTCCTTTGCGACCAATTAGTGCAATGACAGAGCAGCAGTCACTATCTGATATTCCTAGATAACACTCCGAGTTCTTCAACAAGATAAAAACTTAGCAAACCTGGAAATCCCCGCTTGCTATGTTTTGATTAGTAATGGAACTCTAATGAGCAACTGATAACTGTCACTTCCTAGTGACATCTTTAATTGACGTCTTATGTCCAGCAAACTTGCGTCAAACCCGGCACCTGTCAGGTATAAATATTACCAACGTTGCCTTAAGCAATGTGAGCTGCAAACTACTGTTGCTGATGCCAGCTGCCTGCATGACCCTGTGTTGGTAAAAACTAGCACTCTGTCGCTGCAGCCTGCTATCCTGTGGTGGTGAAGCTGCTGATTACCATTATCGCCGCTACAGCGCGAACTATGGTGCAGTACGCTTAAGGAGCTGTACAGCCGTCCTCTGCGAAGACATCCAGCAGATTCCAGCTGCCCGCGGACGCTGTCACCCCTCCTTCCTCGACGCGCTGAAGAGAAGCCGCTGCCTTTCTCGTGCAGAGAAATCCAGTCCCGGCGCTTCCAGTTTACCCTCGCAGGTGACTGGGATATCGAGAGAGACCCCTGAAGGAGATACCAATCCTCCATCATTCTATTCAGAGGTATGGTGTTGACTAAACCCTTAGACGAGAATTCTTGAAACAAACCTTGGCAAAACCAACTTAACTTAAAGCTACTTACTTACTCCCCTTTTCACGTGTTAGGCTTAGGTCAGGCACACTGGGGTAGGCTTAGTTAGAAGCACCAGTTGAGTACGTTAGCCAAATGTATATATGACTGTATATATGTTTTATTACTTTTAAACCATTGTATGGCTAAGAAACCATATCAATGCTTTTACAGTTCTATTTCGCAATACTTATCTTACTGTACGTACTTTTTATAATAACAATTATTGCAATTGTGGAAATACATTTCTCTTGTACGAGAAGAAAGACTGTTCAATAAATGTTAACCCTTTATTGACTAACGCCCGTCTCTTTATTCTCTACATCTTGTGAAAGTAAACTGCACTAGACTGACTGAGTGAAATACATGTCTATTGTTTCACACGACCCTAGAGATCGACTCTTGATCTGAGGAGCAAAGTTGTCATGTTGCACGGTTGTTGGAAAACTGAATCCCTTCTTGTCTGTGCCAAGGAAGCTGATCACTTCCTATGCAGAGAAGAAAGTTTCCAGTGACCTCTGAGCTAGTTGGTAACACACCCAATTAAGTTTAGCATAGTCAGTGGAGGCCTGGAATATAAGCAGTTCCACGTCGATACTACTGTTTATGTTATTCCAATGCGCAGGGCCTAGTGGGAAACTATAGAGTAACTCAGTCGTGCATATTTCACACCCCTTTCTCCCGTAAATACTCCAATAGACGTCTGGAGTGGGTGAAAGGTTAAAATCCGCCCGACCTTAGTAGGAAGAGATTCCTATGTAAAGCTCTGGTTTATTCAACGTTGAAGGATACAGTGTTCCAAAATATTGTGCACCTAATCTTTGTCTCCTTGGAGACCTACTCTGCAAAGCCTGCATTTCTAAAAAATGACAGACAGTGAAGAAGAAAGGGAAGCAGTTAGACTGGCAGCCCAACTAATAGAGGAAGACTCGAGTCTCCTATAGATTGACCCGGATGCTATCGACATCCCGGTCCACTTAAGAAGATCTATAACTTTAAAACTTATAGAAAACGGACTGACACCACAAGGTGGTACAGTAATTTTCGTGATAGAGGCTCACGAGTATCGGCAGACAGAGGTATTCTATTCATGGATAAACTTTCCAGCGGTAAACGCTAGAACAAAAGAGTTTCACTATTACAAAATAGAGAAACCTCCGGAAGAGTACGCTCCTTTCGAGGAGATTGAAATTCCACTTAAATTTCAAGAGCACCTGCTCTGGTTTAATGGCGCCCTAAAACACAATGATCACATAACTAGGCTCGGTCCACTAGGTAGACCAGGAGCCACGTGGCCGGTTCTAGCCAGCTACACACCACATCCTGACATTGCAAAAATGTCTAGAGAAGAGCTGTTAGTACAGCTAAACACATTAATAAAAATACATAGGCAATTAGTCCAATATGTAATGCGGACTGCAACAGTCCAGCCAGCTGTTAATACACCACAGCTGACCCCTCATCAGGGGAACACAAATAAAATGACACCACAGAACATACAGTCATGTCTTGGTAAAACACCCGCAAAACGGGAACAAATTCCTTTCTGGTTAGCCCAGAAAATCACTCAAATAGAGGCAGTATTTCCTGATACTACCCCTATTGAGAAACACAGAATCTTGACCATCTGCCTTCCTATGGGAATCGCACCACACGTGGAGGACTGCGACACTTGGGGTACAGTCTTTGCTTCCATTTACACAAAAACACACGGTGTTCCGTCTATGGCGGTAATACCAGAAGTGCTAAAACAGATTCAAAATGAATTCGGTCCAGAGCCCGCTTTAAATCTAGGTATGAAATTACTGAAAGACTTCAAGCAGGTCACGGCTATATTATTAGCCAACATTAAAGGAGAAGCAGCATCTGTGGCGATCCGCCAGAAGTTGAGGGAAACAGATATAAAAGATCCTGTTGAGCTTGCAAAAATCATAGAAAAGTGCTATGAAGAATTAGGTAGAGACAGCTTGGGTGGGAAACCAGTTAAGCCCCAACTGCTCGAAAATCCTGAAAAATTATTTATTAAAAATAATTTAAACACTCCTAAAAAGAGCTGGGATGGAAATAAACAATCCACTCCCAAGGAAAAAGTTTTCCAGTCCAGAGGAAGGTCTCCTCGACGGAGGGAGAGAACTCCGACTCGAGAACGCCAGTCTCCCCAACGGGAGCCCTCTGAGAAAAGATATAACCTTAGAAATAGGGATAATATAAAAAAACCTGATAGATATCAAAGTATTGATACACGTCCCTCTCGATCTTCTCCACAGAATTCGGAAAGAAGAGGACGGTCAGACCCAGGAGAGCACACCAAGTCCAAAGACAAGGAACCTGCTCAAAATAAGAAATCTCAATTTCAGAAAAAGAAGGTAGCCAGTATTAGAGTAATCAACCATGCCGAGAATACTGAGGACACAGTTGAAAAACGGGGAGTGGGCATTGACAATGTTGGACAGTGCAGCAGAGATCAGTATAGCGCGCAAGATCTTGATGAGTCATCTGGAGACAGTGGACACGAATGAATTCATTCAGGTTGAAACTGCCGACGCCAGACTTAGCGAGCCCCATAAAATATATGAAATAACATTGCGTATAGAGGGTGATAAGACTAGGAAAATTAAGGGTCTATTTTGGGATAAGCTCTCAAAAGGCTATGATATTCTGTTAGCTGAAAAAGATTGGCCCCCAGAGTTTGTCAGGGAGTGCCCTCGTGGCGAAGAAGTGATTATGCCTGCCTTCTCGAATCACATTCCGATTCATAAAAAATATACATATGCAAGGAAATGGGCAGTAGCCCAGGCACCTGCATTATATAAAAATCATGTAGGATGGGATGAGGATTCTCCTCCTCACAAAATCCAACTAAAAAGTGAACCAACTGCCCAACGGCAGTATCCCATAAAGCAAGAAGCTAAACAACAAGTCAGGGAGATCTTAGATCAACTTGAGTACCAGGGGGTGATTGAAACATGCACCTCTCAAATGAACAATCCTTTGTTTCCTGTCTCCAAGCCAGACAATTCATATCGTCTAGTTTTGGACTACAGACATCTTAATACATGTTGCAAAACTTTTGCAGTACAAAACTCGCATAGTGCAGCCCTAATGAATATAATAGTTAGGAAAAAATATAAAACGACATTAGACATTTCTAATGGTTTCTTTTGTCAAAACATTGCACCAGAAAGCAGATATTTGACCGCTTTCTCCGCATTTGGGTCACAGAAAAAATTCTGTCGACTCCCACAGGGGTTCAAGAACAGCCCAGGACTATTCTCAGCTAGGGTAACAGAGTTACTACAAATCTATGATGATGAAGCATTATCTTACGTAGATGATATTTATCTCACAGACGACGACTTGGATACTCACTTGAAAAGAGTGAACACCATTATACTTGGGTTCGCAGCAGAGGGTTACAAATTCAACTTTAAAAAGTCCCGAATTGCCCATCTGACAGTACTGTTCTTAGGGTACGAATTATCAAGTGAAGGGAAAAGCCTAGCGGACAACTTCTTAGAGAAGTGCGCTGTACTCCAAGCTCCAAAAACGCTGAAGAATTTACAATCAATACTAGGTTTTCTGAATTTCGGAAGGACTTACATACTAAATTACGCAGAGAGGGTTAAACCTCTCTACGAACTAATAAAACCTGATTTAAAACAAATCAATTGGACTCAAAAACACACAGAAATTTTGAGATCACTGCAAACAGACATGTTAGCAAAAACAAAATTAGATACACGTGACAACACGATCGATCTTGTAATCCGAGTCATCCCAGGAAGATGCGGATTCACGTACCTGACCTCTAATGAGGGAGAAAAGGTACCTATTTCAATTAAATCTCACTTGTACACACAAGCAGAAAAAACATTCAGTCGCACAGAAAGAACTGTGAACGCAGTGCAAATCGCATTAGCAAATGAACGAGAATTAGCACACGGCAAACGGATTAATATCCTTACAGCGGAATCCGCCTTCGAGGCGCTATTCAGCCCAGTAAACCTGCCTACAGTGTCACTGGATCCGAAATGGATACAGTGCATAGATTCTCTAGGAGCGGAAGATGTGAAATACTATTTCGCCCCGCAATTTGAAGAACTGAATGATTTAGAATATGAAGAAGAATATCCTCTGCCAATCGAAATTCTGCCTCTCCCACAATATGCCTGTATAATCTATACAGATAGCTTTGTACAGCATTTCAACGTAGAGAGAAAATCCTACGATGCAGCATGTGCGATTATTAAATGTCGTTGGCTGTGCGGTAAAATTAGACCGAAGGTAACAAAAACCGAATCTGTAAGAAACTGTTCGGTTCAGAGAACTGAAATCAGATGTTTAAAGATGGCGCTCGAAAATGCAGAACGCGAATTCCCCACACTTATAGTGTGCGATTCTCATTTTTGCGTCAACTCTTACAACAATAAACTGCAGAGTTGGATCGAAAACGACTACAAAGATGACACAGGTGCCACAATAAAGCATAAAAAGCTCTGGAACGAGGTAGCTCTTTTACACAAAGAACTACAAAAGACTCACGTGATTCACGCACAGAGTCTTCAACGTGATGGCGTTCACGTTGCAGGGAATTCATTGGCTAATACAGCCAAAGCGGAAGCAACTAAACCGGCTTCCGTAGCCACAAAAAAAGCGTACAGATAAATACATAGACGGGGAAACCATGCTGGCAGTAAAAACGACCGTAAAAGGCGACTGTGCAGCACTACCCGTAAACTATCCACTCTATTATGCATACATAATCGATGCAAACTCCGTTCCTTTTGCTCGAATCCCTGGAGTGGGGGACAGAGTAATTCCAAACACGAACAGGAGAATATTTTTAATAGCAGACGCACACATGGGTTTGGGTCTAAGGCACAGAGAGATCAAGGAATCACTGACTGAATTACAATCAGTATTCTGGTGGCCGGGAATGAGTGTAGAACACCAAATATATGCAAACAACTGTGAAAACTGCAATAGGGATCGCAGTAGCGAACCTTGCTACCGGCTACCCATCAGAAAGAGCGTAACGCTGCCTACACCCCATCCTGCGTCCTATTAACAGTTAAGGCGAAAAGCACTTAAAAAATGAGGTCCCCAGCGCTCGGCTGACGCTAGAACGGTTATAAAAGATTTGCGAGTCTTTATCGGCACATACGCAATTACCACGTTCCATTCTGACCAGGGTCCTGCTTTCAGCTCTCGAGCCTATAAGGAGGCCATGGCCAGCATGGGAATTGGGTTGCGGTATTCTTGTCCGTCGCACCCCGAAGGGAATAGTGTGGTAGAAAGAAAAAACCGTGACATAAAGCAATCTATAACAGCGAAGGTATTAGGTTCAGGCGCTGGGTGGGTCAAACATTTAATAAGTGTCCAGACTAGTCTTAACAACATGCCAAGAAATTCTCTAAAAGGTTTCAGCCCATACGAACTATTGTTCGGAATTAGAATGAACGTTCCGGACCTCGATAGTCAGATGTCAGTGGTACAAGAAGAAAAAACGCAGTTTGATGTAAAAGACCGTTTGGCTGTTTTACAGGAACTGAATGAAACAAGAAAATCATTAAGCAACATAAAGTTAAAACAACAGCCAAGTACCACTGACGAGGCACCACCCGCAACAGCCCCAGCAAGGCCTGTCTGGATTCCAAAAATTGGGGATCTAGTCAGAGAAAAGATCGCGGTTAAGAAGGAATTTGGGCCTTCTTACAGAAAAGCAGTACCTGTCTTAGCAGTCACCGGAACAAGATCAGTTGTGCTACCGCCCCTTGCTGGTAAAAAGGAGAACAGAGTCGTGTCTATCGATCTGGTAAAACCACAAGCATGTGGCCTATAATCAACAGTAGGCCCAGTGGACTCCCAAGAAACAACAGAATACCCAAACTTGCAACAATCCAAGAGGTTCAAACTGAAAGACTCATCACATTCGATCAGCCTGCAGTGCACAATGAAGGACTATGCAATAATGCCATGGAACTCGTGCCTCTTGAAACACAGATTGAAACAGTTCGTCAAGCGACAACACCAGTCTACATTGATGTGGCATCAGAAAGTGCTACCGAGAGACAGATTGAAAAAACAATCCCATCAGTTGACAGAACTGCCTCTGGTTATTTCATCAACTTCGACAACTTCTCTAAAGATTTTAACGACCCCGAAGTGATGCCAGAAACAAAAAAGTATTCTAAAGAAAATACAACAGGACTCCTTCAACAAATCAAAGAACTATATCTGGATTCACCGTTGATTGAGCATTGGATTATCTCAGGGGTATTCATACTCCTACTATGCCTAATTTTAGTTTTAATTTTAGGGAAGTTCATTACAATTGAATGGACACAGCAAGTCAGAACATCAACCTAGTCTTGAAACCACACAGATCATCCCACGTGAAGAAAAGAGAACTGTCAACAGTAAATGTCACAGCAATTCCAATACCTGGTGGGGTAGTATGGGAGAAAACAGACTATGAGATATATGGTCCGGTCGAAATCCTGAAGTATCCTCATCAACTAAAGGTTTCCTTAAGTGACTTTGTGACACCTAGTACATTCTCTGATGATTGGGACTTTAACAGTATTAATGACATGATGTCTGATTTAGTAATGTCAGCTAGATTCACAGATCATGATTATTTACAAGGTTCATCTAGTTATGAACAGTTATTCTGTTACACCCACTATGGGGATCATTACTTGCATAAATCTGCACAGCCTAGAAATGTTTTTATGTATAATCAATGGGAACATTGTGCTACACCACCTAAAAGCAGTTCTAAAAGCATTTTTTGAGAAATTCAAATACTTCTCAGGGTTTAACACCAGTGATGCAGAAACGTTTTATTATAAACTGTTAGATAAAACAGGAATGAAAACAATGCTGACAAATTCTAAATTGATATATTCAGAAGCATTTTATGACAGAATGATGACATTTGGTTTTGATTATTGGAAAAATAATATTGAAACGAAAACAATTTGGGGTACAAAAGATTGGCAGGTGCAAGGCATAGAAGCACTATTTAGAACCTGCATGATACCAGAACAAATGTTATTTTTAAATGACACTGTACACCAAACATCCTGTCTTGGCCTAGCTAAGATCAAAGACCTTAAAACACCGTCTATTCCAAAGCCAATACCTGAGAATACAACAGCTGATATTGAGTTAGACGTGTCACAAATTTTACATTTCAACAGAACAAATGCTGATTGGAAAAAGTGGTTAATCTGGCCTACAGACACAAATAGCTGTCAAGATAGATTCCTGAATAAAACACAGGGGTTAAAAATGACCAGATTAGACCCTAGATACTCCCAGAGACAACATCCAGGGATTATAACAACATACAGTGAAGGGAAACTCTGCCTAGAATGGCTAACTACATCCACACTGGCTGAAATTAAGCAACACTTGTCTTTATTAAAAGATGGTGCTGATTTGCGCGATTTCATTCTTGGACCACGCAAACAGCGTCAAAAGCGTTTCATAGCGACCAGTATCTATGCTGCTTACAACGAGGCTTGGAAAGTAAAGCAAATTGAAACTGCTGAAAAAATACGAGAAATTGATCGTATTAATTTGGAGAAATCACTTTCTGTGGTAGACAATGGGTTAATGACTCTGTCTTCCAGAATATATTCTTTGGACAATATTGTATCCTCTGCCTTTGATGTGATAGACAGAGATTTGCTAATGTTACAACATGGCCAATCTCAATTACGCTCTATTATAGAATTAGGCTGGACGCTGCAAAATCTTCGTTCAGGCTATGTGCCTTGGCGTTTAATCAACACAACGTCATTATTTTCCAGTTTTAACCTTACTGATAAACAGATCAGTTTGGCACAGAAAGGAGCAGACTATACAATCCTGAGCATCGAAAAACTCGAGAGATTATCATTGACAATGTCAGAGAGTCCTGTCATTGAATGGATAATACACGGAATTATCACAATTCCGATTACAACTTTCCAATTTAAAAAGTGCCTTGAGTACATACCTGCTGGCCAATATGAACAATTGGGTAAGGGATATGTAAAATCCGAATGGAAATTACCATACACTCATTCTTGCTATAGTGACAGTGACAAAAATGTATTTCTTAGTGGTGAAAATTGTAAACATTCACTAAGCGGTATACTTTTGTGTCAGGGTATTAATTTACACGGAGCATGTGATGGAAATTCAAACAACCTTTCATGCCACCAGCTAGTCACACCTGCAACTCAGATAGAGCCCTTCTTTATGCAACTCGCAAACGGGAGTTACATTCTTAGAACGGATCACAGATGTTGTGGCCTGACGCCTGGGAAAAGTTATCTAATACAAGTAACGTCCATGGTCAAATGTTGTATGCAAGCATTGTTTGCGAGCGGGCCTCCAGACATAGTGACTCCCCTCTGGCCTCGTCTGAATCTCTATTCTATACGAATTGATACATTAAGCAAAATGAAATCTGTACTTTTACAGACAACAGTGCCTATAACGTCATCTAAAGAGACGTATGATCTTCTAGTCGCAAGGACGGCTACTGAAGTTCATGACCTTTTATCAACAAATTGCCCCGTGCATTTCGTAGAAATGTTCAGCCAACTCCTTAACATGTCTAGTGCAACAAGCATCCCAGGCATATTTAAGACAGTCTTTACGGGACTGCTAACACCCTTCCAGGCAATTTTGGGAATCTTTCCTAATTTTGTGCACTCCATTTTTGGCGGCATTCCACTATTTTTGGGACTCGTCGCAGGGATTCTATTTTTGACCCTTCTGCTACGTTATGGCAAGCCTCGGCTCAGACATAGCTCCCATGGGAATGGAAGAGACAATCCTAGCAATGCGCTACAGGGACAGGATAACTAACGTCCTCGGATTGGCCAGGCTGAGAGATCTAAACATGACCTGGTTCCTTTCATTCAGACCGATATGGCAAAATTGCATTTTACCTGTGCTACGGTGTATGCTTTGCGGCGATGAATGCGTGTTGGACATCTGTCTTTCACTTCCATCAGCAGTACCAATGGACGTCGATACTTTGCTCAGTCCAATAACGGCTCACGCATTGTGTTTTCCCCAGCGGCTACCAATCCTGATGACGGCATTTGTGGAGACTCCTGTACTACAGCCAAGTGGTATCAGTGGAGCGAGTGACAAAAGCAACATCATCCAGGTACAACGTTCTGTGAGCATTGCTGGTCCTGCCTTCGATGACAGCAATCATTCTCACACCTGCCAAGTTACAGCGCTATCTAATTTGGTTGAACTATCACCTGAATTTGTAGACCAATTCTTTGAGAGCCTGTCTGATACGATGTTCTCACCCACAGAGAAATAATAACTTTTGAGAAGCTTTCCGACACACAGCGTTCCCATGAACTCTGAATTCGGCCTTCAGTTTTGATCAACAAAAACTGCCAGGAGCTTTGGAAATCTATTTTCTTTGAATTGGACAATTTTTTTTTAATATTGACCCTTTTTGGCACGAACAATTCTTTGCTTAACGTAAAAACTATTCTTAGAGAACAGAAGCTTCACACTTCTATTTCTAAACACATCTAGAGACATAACAACATAACACCAGCCTCTAGCACACATGTTATTACAATGCATTTTTATGTGATGATTTATCTCGCCTTTCTTCTGTCAGAGATACTTCATGTGTAATTCCTTTTGCATAATCGTTCAATGACTTCATATGCAATAATTTTTTGAATGATTAATATGCTTTAAAAAACGTACAGTACCTAAATTCCATGTATTACAAGTACGCCTATTTCGAATGCATTTATGTATTTTGGGGTGGGCAATGTTACACATGCATCTTATTGCTTAGTTTTAGTAATTTTGATGGACATGAAAACGTGGAGTGGGTGTTGCGTGCTTATCTAGGTTCCTGATCGATACTGTGACCTTATGCCCCTATTCGGCTATAAATCCATTTATTCCCTATATTGGCATAACCGTTCAAGTGCGATTTTCTGAAAAGTCATCTCTGGCCTCACACGAACAGAGCCACATTCCAGCATGACTCTCTGCTACTTCCTTTGCGACCAATTAGTGCAATGACAGAGCAGCAGTCACTATCTGATATTCCTAGATAACACTCCGAGTTCTTCAACAAGATAAAAACTTAGCAAACCTGGAAATCCCCGCTTGCTATGTTTTGATTAGTAATGGAACTCTAATGAGCAACTGATAACTGTCACTTCCTAGTGACATCTTTAATTGACGTCTTATGTCCAGCAAACTTGCGTCAAACCCGGCACCTGTCAGGTATAAATATTACCAACGTTGCCTTAAGCAATGTGAGCTGCAAACTACTGTTGCTGATGCCAGCTGCCTGCATGACCCTGTGTTGGTAAAAACTAGCACTCTGTCGCTGCAGCCTGCTATCCTGTGGTGGTGAAGCTGCTGATTACCATTATCGCCGCTACAGCGCGAACTATGGTGCAGTACGCTTAAGGAGCTGTACAGCCGTCCTCTGCGAAGACATCCAGCATATTCCAGCTGCCCGCGGACGCTGTCACCCCTCCTTCCTCGACGCGCTGAAGAGAAGCCGCTGCCTTTCTCGTGCAGAGAAATCCAGTCCCGGCGCTTCCAGTTTACCCTCGCAGGTGACTGGGATATCGAGAGAGACCCCTGAAGGAGATACCAATCCTCCATCATTCTATTCAGAGGTATGGTGTTGACTAAACCCTTAGACGAGAATTCTTGAAACAAACCTTGGCAAAACCAACTTAACTTAAAGCTACTTACTTACTCCCCTTTTCACGTGTTAGGCTTAGGTCAGGCACACTGGGGTAGGCTTAGTTAGAAGCACCAGTTGAGTACGTTAGCCAAATGTATATATGACTGTATATATGTTTTATTACTTTTAAACCATTGTATGGCTAAGAAACCATATCAATGCTTTTACAGTTCTATTTCGCAATACTTATCTTACTGTACGTACTTTTTATAATAACAATTATTGCAATTGTGGAAATACATTTCTCTTGTACGAGAAGAAAGACTGTTCAATAAATGTTAACCCTTTATTGACTAACGCCCGTCTCTCTATTCTCTACATCTTGTGAAAGTAAACTGCACTAGACTGACTGAGTGAAATACATGTCTATTGTTTCACACGACCCTAGAGATCGACTCTTGATCTGAGGAGCAAAGTTGTCATGTTGCACGGTTGTTGGAAAACTGAATCCCTTCTTGTCTGTGCCAAGGAAGCTGATCACTTCCTATGCAGAGAAGAAAGTTTCCAGTGACCTCTGAGCTAGTTGGTAACACACCCAATTAAGTTTAGCATAGTCAGTGGAGGCCTGGAATATAAGCAGTTCCACGTCGATACTACTGTTTATGTTATTCCAATGCGCAGGGCCTAGTGGGAAACTAGGAACTACACTACACTGGCTCCACCTCCTACTGGGCGGCTGAGGACTCTGCCCTGCACAGTGAATAGGCCAGGTGCCTCTGCCTGGCTACACCCACAACAGACCCAGGATGTTGAGAAATTCCCCTGCATGGACAAAGGGATCAAAGCCAAAAAGGGGTATAAGAGAAGGACCCCTGAACCAAGAATTTAGATCACTTCTGACAAGGAACCCTGAAACCAAGGACAAGAAGCCTGCTGATCCAAGGACTTGCCTACCCCTTCTGCCAGTGTGCTGTTTGCTGGGGGGAATCCTGCATGTGCTTCTTTATTTTTGCCAAGGAACCAGGAGAGAGGAACTGTGTGTGTACTCTCAAGCTTTGCTAAGAAAATCTCCAAGGATTGGAAGAGTGCCAGTCTCCTGCTGAAGTCACAGGGCTAAAGGACTTCATTTGCTAAAAGTGCTTGTTGCTGGAACTTGAGAATCCAGCACCTCTGAAAGAAACCAGCAATCTCGACGCCGACAGACGCCGCCGAATCCAGCTCGACATCGTGAGTAACGGCTCCAGTGTCCCGCTTCCTCGACGCCGGCCGCCGGGCCCGATCCACGCCAGCAGCAACGCCAGTGAGTAGCGAGTTCGGCTCCAGCTCCAAGTAACCCCGTGTCTGCACCGCTGCTGATCGCATCGACTTCGAGTCCTCTCGACGCCGTGAGCGCTGCTCACTCTTGCAACTTCATCGACATCGACGACGACGCCGTATCCTGCTTCACCTCGTGAGCGCTGCTCCTGCCCGACATCGATCGACGCCGCTGCAGGTCGCCCAGACTCCGAGGCCGGATCGACGCCGAAGACGCGACGCCGGACATCTCGATGCCGCTGATCATCGTGTGCTTCACTTTTCCAAGGTACTGTGTTGTGGGGGTCTGCTCGACTCCGGGCTCGACGTAGCGCTCCTCGCGGTCGATGCCGAACCCTTTGGATTAACTTTGCCTCGACGTCGTGTGACTCCCGTGTGGGTTACATTGATGCCAAGATCTTTGTTTTAAAGAAGAAGAGTTGCTTTTGTTACTAAAGACTTTGTGCTAAGAAGAAACTACACTTGAACTATTATTTTTCCTTCCAAGAGTATTTATTAAGATTGTGGTATATTTTTGTCGTTATTTGGTCTTGTGCTAAGCCTTATATAAAAATCCTTATTTTTATAATACTACTGTGTCGTGTCCATTTGTAGTGTATTCACTTTATTACTGTATGTGGTCATAAATGCTTAACACACAGCCTCTGAGATAAGCCTGTCTGCTTTGCCAAGCTACCAAGGGGGTGAGCAGGGGTTATCTAAGTGTGTGATCCCCTTGCCCTGACTAGAAAAGGAGTGTCCCTATTTGTCAGAAGTGCCTACCTCTGCCAACTAGAGACAGCCGGTTCTAACATTGGCCGCAGCGGTGAGGATTTGAACCTTGCATTTATGACCCATGTGCAGTGATTAGTGTGCGCTACATAGTTAAAGCAGACCATAGCGCAGCCACAATCTAATTTGGAAGGATTCTATTTTTGGTTCTCCGCTTTTCTGAAGCTTGATTTTTTGAACACTGCCAGTTTTGACCATGAGTGACACCGGAGTCACTACCCCTGTTGTTGCTGTGGAGGGATTTGATAGAGCAAAGATAAAGAAATACAGGAAGAAGCAGCTGCAACACTTTTGCGAGCAGTTTAAAGTTCCTACCACAGGCCTCGAAATTAAAGATGATTTTCGCAAAGCTTTGGAGGCCTGGTTGGAGTCTAGAGATCCCTCTGATGTGGTGGTGGTACCGCCAGGGGAAGGGGAAGAGGAGGCGCCAGTGAATGGGCCTGTGTCCTCTCCCGGTAGCAGTGTTTCCTCCAAAGGTCTTTCCCCTGAAGAAAGAGAAGAAAGGGCGAAGGAGCGTGCATACAACATGGAAATGGCAAGGCTAAAGATAAATGGGCAGTTGGAGTTAGAAAATGCAAGAGGTAGGAGAGAAGCTGATTTGGAGACCAAAAGGTTGGATTTTGAAAGAGAGAAGTTAGCTTTGGAGCGTGATACCAAGTTGAGGGAGTTGGATATCCAAGCTAAGAAGTTAGAGTTGAATCCCTCTGGTGGCAGCATCCCATCTGGGCCTGCAGAAAGTAGGTTTTATTTTCCCAAAGATGTGATAAAAGATTATCATAGGAATGAAGATATTGGCCAGTGGTTTAAAGCATATGAGTGAGCATTGTTGGCCCACCGGGTCCCTGAGAAGGATTGGGGAGCGGGGTTGTGGGGTCGCTTTGTAAATGAGGGGAGAGATACCCTGTTAGACATGCCTGTTGAGGATAGGATGTCTTATGCTCATATGAAAGATGCTTTAATGTTGAGGTATGGCCTAACCCCAGAAAAGTACAGACAAGCTTTTAGAGAATGCAAGAAGTTGCCTGGTACGACGTGGGTTGAATATGTGTCTTTTTTTTGCAGAGCCATGGATGGTTGGGTAAAGGGCAGCAAAGTGGAAAGTTATGAAGCTCTTTATGATTTGTTTGCTTGGGAGCACTTGTCTAATAACTGTTTTCCAGAGCTGCGCCAGCACCTTATTGATAGCAAGATATCTAACCCTAGAAAACTTGCTGAGGAGGCGGACCGCTGGGTCAGTACCAGGGTCCACAAGGGTCCAGTGGGAGACTCAGCCAAAGGTGGGCAGGGTCCCCAGCAGAAGAGTGGGGGGTACAAGGGTAAACAGAAGGAGTCCCAGAAAGGGCCCCAAAGTAATCCCCAAGGGAACCAAGGGAAAGGTTCCCAGCCTCCCCCTGAGAAGAAGCCAGGGGCCCGACGGGTAAACCTGTTCATAGGGGCCCCCTAACCTGCTACGTTTGTGGGCAGGTGGAACACCGGTATTATGACCCCCAGTGTCCCATGAAGAATTCGAATGCACCGCCACGTGCACCCCCCGTCAGTTGGCGAGTGTAGCCCTGGGAGGGGAGGAGATGGTTGTCCCTGGTGGGAGGGGTCCCGCAGAAATGTCCCTGGTCTCGCTAGGAGACATGGAAATGGTCCCTCCACCCCCTCTGCCTAGTAACATTAATAAATATAGGCAGTGGGTGACCATTAATGGCCATAGAGTGGAAGCTCTCAGAGACACCGGAGCGAGTGTGACAGCTGTCAAGTGTCACTTTTTGTCCAGAGAGCAGGTGGTTCCCCACGCATTTTACCCTGTGATAGCTGCTGACAACTCCCAGAAAGAGTGTGAGGTAGCTCAGGTTTCCTTTGAATGGGGGGGAGTTGCAGGTACTCTTCAGGTTGCTGTGAGGCCCGCCATGCCTGTTGATTGTCTCCTGGGCAATGATTTAGAAGACTCCCCCTAGGCTAAGGTGGAGAGGGAGACACATTTGAAAATGTTGGGTGTGCCAGAGTGGGTGTGTGCAACCACTCGTTCCATGACAGCAAGTAAGGGTGTTGATGGGGTCCCGGAGCCTGAAAGTACGGCCCAGGACCCAGCTGTGAAGAGAAGAGGCAGGAGGCGCGGGAAACCGGCCCCCGTAGTTCCCGTGGTCCAGGAGGAGGTAGACCCTGAGGGGGATGCCCTGGAGCCCACAGGGGAACAAGTCGCTGAACTGGGAGACCTGCCCGAGCTGACCCATTGGCAGCAGGATGGTGGTCCCTCCAGGGAAGAATTTTGTGCAGAACAAAAAGTGTGCCCTTCTCTTGTGGGTATGAGGCAGCAGGCCTCAGCCCAAACCTCAGGTGATCAGTCAGGGTCACATTTTGTGTATTGGGAGAACGACCTCCTGTATAGCGAGCCTAAGGCTGCTGAGCCTGGGTCAGCCCGTGTGCTGGTGGTACCCCAGCGCTTTAGAGCCTTCCTACTGGGTTTGGCTCATGACGTTCCTTTAGCTGGACATCTGGGGCAGGACAAGACCTATGACAGGCTTGTCACCCATTTTTATTGGCCCCAGATGCGAAGGGATGTAGACATCCATTGTAAGACTTGTCACACTTGCCAGGCAAGTGGGAAAAGCGGAAGGAAGCAGAAGGCTCCCCTCCAACCTTTTGCAGTGGTCAGTACCCCCTTTGACCTGGTGGGGATTGACATTGTTGGGCCCCTGGACCCCAAGACAGCCCTGGGCAACAGGTTCATCCTGGTCTTGGTGGACCATGCCACACGGTACCCGGAAGCCATCCCTCTCAGAACAGTGACGGCCCCCGTGGTGGGACGGGCACTGATGGGTGTTTTCTCCCGCATGGGGTTCCCCAGAGAGGTGGTGTCAGACCGGGGCACCAACTTCATTTTCAACTATATGAAGTCTCTGTGGAAGGAGTGTGGGGTAACCTACAAGTTCACCACTCCTTACCACCCTCAAGGTAATGGGCTGGTTGAGAGATTCAACCGGACCCTTAAAGGCATGATCATGGGTCTTGAAGAACCAATGAGGCGGAAATGGGACGTCCTCTTGCCATGCCTGTTGTTTGCTTACCGTGAGGTGCCGCAGAAGTCTCTAGGGTTCAGCCCCTTTGAGCTTTTGTATGGTCACCCGGTAAGAGGACCTTTGAGTCTGGTCAAAGAAGGCTGGGAGCAATCTCCCAGGAAACCTCCCCAGGATGTATACAGTTACATGCTGGCCTTCAGGAACCAGACTAGGCGCTTCAGAGATCTTGCTCAGGCAAATCTGGAGGCCAGCCAGGAGGAGATGAAGCGTTGGTACGACCGGAATGCCACTCTGGTAGAGCTTCAGCCTGGTCAGGAAGTTTGGGTCATGTCCCCTGTGGAACCTTGTGCGCTCAAGGACAGGTGGACTGGACCGTTTAAGGTTGTGGAGAAGAAGAGCGATGTCACCTACCTGGTGGACTTGAAATCTCCCAGGAACCCCTTGAGGGTCCTGCATGTCAACCGTTTGAAGCCCCACTTAGAAAGGTCCGAAGTGGGCATGCTCCTAGCTACAGATGCTGGAATGGAGGAGGAGAGTGAGCCTCTTCCTGACCTCCTGTGTGCTAAAGAGCAAGATGGGTCAGTGGATGGTGTGGTCCTCTCTGACACACTGACCCTTGAGCAGAAGCAGGATTGTCGCCAACTGTTGGGACAATTCCCTGATCTGTTTTCCTTGGTTCCGGGTGTCACTCATTGGTGTGTCCATGATGTTGACACCGGAGACAGCCCTCCTGTGAAGCACAAGGCTTACAGGGTGACTGACAAGGTCAGAGCATACATTAAGGAGGAGGTCTCCAAAATGTTTGCGTTAGGGGTGGTTGAGTCCTCTAGCAGTCCTTGGGCCAGCCCAGTGGTCTTGGTCCCGAAGGCTGCAGCGCCTGGTGCTTCACCAGAACTTCGGTTCTGTGTGGATTACCGAGGACTCAATTCAGTCACGAAGACTGACGCGCACCCCCATCCTCAGAGCTGATGAGCTCATAGATCGGTTGGGGGCTGCCCGGTACCTTAGCACGTTTGATCTGACGTCTGGGTACTGGCAGATCGCCTTAACTGATGGGGCAAAGGAGAGGTCAGCATTCTCCACACCAGATGGGCTCTACCAGTTCCGGGTGATGCCCTTTGGGATGAAGAATGCCCCTGCCACCTTCCAGAGGTTGGTCAACCAGGTCTTGGCTGGACTGGAGGATTTCAGTGCCGCCTACCTGGACGACATCGCAGTGTTCAGCGCCAGCTGGGAGGAACCCTTGCGCCACCTCCAGGAAGTGTTGTTGGCCCTGCGCAGAGCAGGCCTCACAATCAAAGCCAGTAAGTGCCAGATTGGGCAGGGTTCTGTGGTGTACTTGGGGCACCAAGTAGGGAGCGGCAAGGTTGCCCCCCTGCAACCCAAGATTGATACCATCCTGGCTTGGGCGCCGCCCAAAACCCAAACTCAGGTGAGAGCCGTCTTAGGACTCATGGGTTATTACAGGAGGTTTGTCAAGGATTATGGTAACATTGTGCACCCCTTGACTTCGCTGACTTCCAGGAAGCAGCCACGTAATGTGATCTGGACTGATGCCTGTCAAAAGGCCTTTGACACCCTGAAAACTGCAATGTGCACAGCACCTATACTCCAGGCACCCGACTTTTCTAAAGAATTTATTGTCCAGACGAACGCTTCAGAGCATGGCGTGGGGGCTGTTCTAGCTCAGGTGAATGAAGAGGGCCGAGACTTACCTGTAGCCTTCATCAGCCGGAGGTTACTTCCCAGGGAAACAAGGTGGAGTGCGATAGAGCGAGAAGCATTTGCTGTGGTCTGGGCGCTGAAGAAGCTAAGACCCTACCTGTTTGGGACTCACTTCCAGGTTCAGACAGACCACAGGCCCCTCAGATGGTTGATGCAGATGAGGGGCGAGAATCCAAAACTGTTGAGGTGGTCCATTTCCCTACAGGGGATGGACTTTACGGTGGAACACCGCCCTGATACAGATCACGCCAATGCTGATGGTCTGTCCAGATTTTTCCGCCTTAGTGATGAGGACTCCCTAGGTCAAGGGTAGTTCTCCCCACATTTCAGCTGGAGGGGACACGTGTTAGACCTGACATCATTGGCTTGAGTCTCTCCTCCATTTTTTCTGTTTGCCTCCACTGTTTTACGATGTTTTTGCTGGTGTAATGCTTTGGGCACTGTGCCACTGCTGATCAGTGCCACAGTGCAAGTGCTCCCTATGTTAAATTGATGTATTGATTGAATTCCATGTTTGGCTTATTTGGTTTACTGTCAGTCCCTAGTCTAGTGCACCAGGAGTGCCAGGGCTTGTAAATACAAATGCTGCTTGTGGGCTTGCAGCACCTGTTGTGCCACCCACAAGAGCGGCCTAGTAAAAGTATGTCTGAGGGTCTGCCATTGCCAGACCCACGTGCAGTCTAGTACTGTCACGCTGACTGCGCAGGTATACCTACTTGCCAGTCCCTAAAACCTTCCCTTAGCTTCATGTTAGTCACCCCTATGGTAGGCCCACGGGCAGGGTGCATTGTGAGTATAAGGTAGGACAAGCCTGACCAAGTTGGCATGTCCTAATAGTGAATTACAGCCATATTCGTTTTTCACTATTGCGAGGTAACCTGCTCTCCATTAGTTAGAATGGGCTGCCAGGATTATTAATGCTATAATCCTAGCTGGCTTGGGGAGCATGGTGCAATGTCGAGTTTGGTATCCCTGAACTCGGGGTTTAATCACGCATCCATTTGTGAGGATGGTTTTTGGACTCTGGGTTTGAAAATAGCACTTTTAGAAAGTGGCTATTTTCTTGTCTAACTATTTCTGGTTTCTGCTGGTTTGGTGTGTGTGTGACAGGAGCTGGGTGGCTCCAGGGATCTGCTGAGTCAGTGTGGGATGAGTGGGACGTTTGCATTGAGAGTAGGGGGAGAGTAGCTTCTGATAGCCTGCCCTGCCTGATACAATGCTGGCTCCACCTCCTGCCAGGCGACTGATGGCTCTGTGCCTGCCAGGGACGATCCTGGCCCCACCTCCTGCCGGGAGGCTGATAGCTCTGCTCCTGCCAGTGACAATACTGGCTCCACCTCCTACTGGGCGGCTGAGGACTCTGCCCTGCACAGTGAATAGGCCAGGTGCCTCTGCCTGGCTACACCCACAACAGACCCAGGATGTTGGGAAATTCCCCTGCATGGACAAAGGGATCAAAGCCAAAAAGGGGTATAAGAGAAGGACCCCTGAACCAAGAATTTAGATCACTTCTGACAAGGAACCCTGAAACCAAGGACAAGAAGCCTGCTGATCCAAGGACTTGCCTACCCCTTCTGCCAGTGTGCTGTTTGCTGGGGGTAATCCTGCATGTGCTTCTTTATTTTTGCCAAGGAACCAGGAGAGAGGAACTGTGTGTGTACTCTCAAGCTTTGCTAAGAAAATCTCCAAGGACTGGAAGAGTGCCAGTCTCCTGCTGAAGTCACAGGGCTAAAGGACTTCATTTGCTAAAAGTGCTTGTTGCTGGAACTTGAGAATCCAGCACCTCTAAAAGAAACCAGCAATCTCGACGCCGACGGACGCCGCCGAATCCAGCTCGACATCGTGAGTAAGGGCTCCAGTGTCCCGCTTCCTCGACGCCGGCCGCCGGGCCCGATCGACGCCAGCAGCAACGCCAGTGAGTAGCGAGTTCAGCTCCAGCTCCAAGTAACCCCGTGTCTGCACCGCTGCTGATCGCATCGACTTCGAGTCCTCTCGACGCCGTGAGCGCTGCTCACTCTTGCAACTTCATCGACATCGACGATGACGCCGTATCCTGCTTCACCTCGTGAGCGCTGCTCCTGCCCGACATCGATCGACGCCGCTGCAGGTCGCCCAGACTCCGAGGCCGGATCGACGCCGAAGACGCGACGCCGGACATCTCGACGCCGCTGATCATCGTGTGCTTCACTTTTCCAAGGTACTGTGTTGTGGGGGTCTGCTCGACTCCGGGCTCGACGTAGCGCTCCTCGCGGTCGACGCCGAACCCTTTGGATTAACTTTGCCTCGACGTCGTGTGACTCCCGTGTGGGTTACATTGTTGCCAAGAACTTTGTTTTAAAGAAGAAGAGTTGCTTTTGTTACTAAAGACTTTGTGCTAAGAAGAAACTACACTTGAACTATTATTTTTCCTTCCAAGAGTATTTATTAGGATTGTGGTATATTTTTGTCGTTATTTGGCCTTGTGCTAAGCCTTATATAAAAATCCTTATTTTTATAATACTACTGTGTCGTGTCCATTTGTAGTGTATTCACTTTATTACTGTATGTGGTCATAAATGCTTAACACACAGCCTCTGAGATAAGCCTGTCTGCTTTGCCAAGCTACCAAGGGGGTGAGCAGGGGTTATCTAAGTGTGTGATCCCCTTGCCCTGACTAGAAAAGGAGTGTCCCTATTTCTCAGAAGTGCCTACCTCTGCCAACTAGAGACAGCCGGTTCTAACAGACTGTCACTCTGCTGCACTGCTGCTCTGGAAGAACTGATTTTCTGCTGTGCTGCCCTGCTGCCTGCTGCTCTCTGACCCTGCTGAGAGAGAGCTGGACTCTGCCTCGAACTCAGAGTGTTCTCAAAGGGCTTGTTGGCTTGCCTCCTGTTTCCTGAGACTCAGACATGTCAACGCCTCACCACCTGCTCCTGGCCTGTTCCACTGGAAGTGGACCCAGGTGCTTGCTCCAGTAAAATCGATATATCTCCAGTCCGAGTGTAGCAGAACTGGTGCATCTACCCTTTTGAGGGAGCAGAATAGGTGCATCCCAGTCAGAACCAGCGCATCACCTTTAAGAAACGATGCATCGTAAATGCCCCATCGCCGCTGCTAAAGTGTAAGAAGATCAACGCATCCTGTCAATCACGTAGTGAAACCCAGTGCATCGTCTTCAGAACAGGTGCATCCCCAGCACTGCATGAAGACAACCAACACATCACCTCAACTTTGTGATCGACACCGATGTATCGCTCAGCTGCACGCCCCATCTTGTAGTTGTGACCAAGAGAAAGGTGCTTTGTTCAGTGAATCTTGCATGGCTCCTGTATCCAGCCCGCACTCCATCATTGTTGGCCTGCCCTGGGGCAGCGTGACCAGATGACCCCCATAGGTGCTTATTGCTTCTAAGGGCTATTTTTGCATTTTATCTTTAAAAATTGATATCTCGACTTCTACTCATTAGATTTTTGTTGTTTTGGTCTTGTAGTATTTGTAAAATCAGAACCTATTTTTCTAACCTGGCATGGGGTCTCTTTGAGGTCTTTTCATTGAGTTACTGTGTGTTGTCTTGCACAAATACTTTACACATTGCCTCTTAATTGTGCATCAAGCAGGGTAGCAATGTTGTGGGATTCATTCAATAGTGAGCGACAGCTGCTGGTTTGATGTTAACATGATAGGTGGCTTTTGTGTGAGATTCTAGATAAGGCTAGTCAATATTTGGAGGTAGTGGGTTGGGATTGGCTTTATATGAACAGAGTATGAGTGCCTAGTCTTTATTCTGTTCATGTCATATCAATATATACAAATGAAATTGAGAGTATCAATCAAGACAAGTCACTTTTTATGAGCAAGAAAATGAATGTCTATTCCAAGATGGCTTCATTTGTTGCCTTTTATGGGTACTATGTGACTTGGGTCGCGATCTGATTTTTGGTGGGTTGGGAAAATCCAAGTAATAAATACAATCACCTTTAAAATATGTGTTTTATTTGTTACATTTGCCCAGTTCTTTAAAGACAAAGGTCAAAAGTTAGGCTATTTTTTCTGACCCAATGCTGCTAAGTCTTTTAACATGGGATTGGTGTTTACTTTTCTCTCTGACTGCAAAGTGAGAGGAGTTTTTAATGTGAGGTATGTGTCAATCTTGCTGGAGTACTAGGAAAGTGAAAGCAAAGGGTATAAGATGTCCTTATTTCTTGCAGCACACAACAACATGTAAATACCTATAAATTAACTGTATGCATTCAGCACAATGGAAAGCAAAAGTGAAGCACATTTATTTTGTAATTCAACAGAATTCAAGACGCTTTATTTGGTGAAGCACAAATGCTAAATATTCACATTAACCCATTTTCCACACATATTCATGAAAAAGCTTACATCTTCATGTCCATTAGTGGCAGGTGGGTTGCAAAGGTTTGTCATTCTAAAAAGTGGGTCGTTGTTCCAAAAAAACTGGGGGACCACCGTCCTACACCATGAGTAAAACACTGAGCAATGCGCAGACTGCCATGGCAGAAGTCCTCTGACTGGTAAGCCATCAGGATCAGGATGGATTTTCCCATGCCCGCAATGCCTCACATACAAATGAAGGAGATGGATCTTCCTACCCTTCTCGCCGATATAGAAACAACCTCATTTTCGTACCAAGGTTATTCACCTGAACTTAATTGAAGCAGCATCTCACTGTAATTTCTCTTTCCCGCGGGAGACAGAGACAATCTTTGGGCAAGCTGTCACTCTTGCTTACTTAATCTTCCCCACAGCTGTGTGTGCTCTCGAAGGAAGTCACACTCTGTCAGACATTAATTAAGGAACTCGCGTCTCTCTGTTAACTCAGGGGATCATGGCCTGCACCACATGACGCCATACGCAGGTCTGAGTTGAGATGAATTTCCCCAAATTACTACACCGATGGGTTATTGTGCATAATGTTCGAATTTTAAACACTGAAGCATGAAACGGTGTTTCACTGATGCATGATTTGGCATGAAACACAGAGAAGAGGCTGGGAGTGGCCGGCTCGGAATTTTAGATAACTGGGAGGATAGAAAAGCATACAGCCCAGTTGACCATATCTGATTTTCCAAGCTTCGCAGCTCCCTAAAAATAAGCCCTAAATCGCTTACAACTGGATTGAATTAGCTTTCATAATATTAAAATTCCACAACAATACACATAGGAACACATCGTGAGCCAGCCTATCGTTGTATGCCTGGGGCCTCAGAAAAGTGTGTCTCCATGACTGTCCTTGGTTGCCATCTAAGCTCTGCCCTCATATGCTAGGTTTTCCCACTCACTGGAGGTGCAATATCTTAACCCGGGGAGTAGCTTAGTCAGTTAGATTCGGGTGTGGAATGGGGGAGCCTCGAATTTCCCAACTAACAAAGTAGTGGGCCTTCGGGAGGAGGAGTGCGGTGGCTATTGCTCAGGTAGACTGTTCCATGAGGAACAGGGTCAGTACTGATTTGCATAATGTGGGCCTCTCTTTTTAATGTCACGATGGCTGAACAATTGTGGGTTGGAATGACACCTCTAGCGATTGACTCTGGTTCGACTATTTGCAAGCATTCATCTGATTACCTTTTGGATGTTTAACAACCAGTAGTATGGTTGGAAACCTGAGACTGGTGCAGCTTTCCAAGCCTGTTGCCGCCAGTGTTTGTGAATTCCAAGAGAAAGTAAACTTGCAGCCATTCAAGGAGTACTTCTATGGGTAAAGATATACTGTGGGTCTGGTAAACCTGTGACTATATAGATTTAATTTGTGTCTCCATAAAATGGACAAGCTAAAAACTGACACAAACATAGCAACCTTACCTGCCCGTCCTGCCTGAAACTGGTAGTTCTCTCCGGGAACTCATGACTATGGTCTCGTAGAACACAATAGCCTGAAGTCCCTGCCCAGGGAGCACTTGCCTTAAAAATATTTTTTACTGTACACACTTGTTAGACCTGTAAGCCTTAGGGTGCTCTTCCGCTAAACTTTTTGCCTTCCTCCTCCATTTTTGCTGATCTCGATTTTGATGACATTAGACTGTGCACTCTACCACTGCTAACCAGTGCTAAAGTACATGCCCTCACTCCTTAAAGAATGGTAATATTGGTTTATTCCCAATTGGAATATTTAATTTGCTGATAAGTCCCTAGTAAAGTGGTATTACATGTACCCAGGTCTGTAAACTAAATGCTACTTGTAGGCTTGCTACTAAAAAGAGGCTTGGGTCTTTCCGCAAGCTAGTTTAGACCACTTCTATTGTATATACTAACAAAATATCTAGCTGCCTTATTTCTCAATTATTTCAATTGTTTCAAAAATAGCTTATTGTGCCAACCACTAAAGCAGCCCTTTAAACACGTCTCAGGCCTGCCACTGCAACATTTATGTGCAGCTTTAAATTGACATTTCGATGTGGCAGAATATACCTTTTGCTGGGCCCCAACCTTACTTTTTAATACATATAAGTCACCCTAGGGTAGGCCCTGGGCAGCCGGGGGCAGGGTGCAGTGTATTTGAAAACCGGACATGTACTTTTACGTTTTACATGTCCTGGTAGTGAAAGACTCTTAAATTCAATTTTCACTACTGCAAGGCCTACCACTCCAATAGGATAACATTGAAGTTACCTTATTAGATTTGATTAACTGTTGTTTGGGAACAGGTAACCAGTTCATGTTTCGTGTCTTCGGAATTCTGGGTCCAGGACTGAGGTGGCCCCAATAGGCAGGGCAGGACTCACAGTTGCAGAGTCCAGGCACTGGTTACAAGAGACTAGCCCTTGGAGTCACTCTTGTGGTCTTGGGTTCAGGTTACAGGTCCAGTCCTTCTCACGCAGGCAAGACAGCAGAAGGCAGCAGGTGATAACAGCAGTTATCAGTTCTTCAGGGCAGCAGTCAAGCAAATCGGCAATCCATTCAGCAGCACAGCAGTCCTTCTTCCTGGCAGAGTCCTACACAGGTCCAGAAGAGTACTGAAGAGTTGGTGTCTGAGGTCCAACATTTATACCAGGTGCCTCCTTTAAAGTAGAATAAGCTTCTAGAGGTTTCCCTTTGAAGTGTACAGCTTTCCTACCTCCCCTGCCCTGGCTCCAGACTAACCACACGGAGTGTGCGCTCTTTGTGTGGAGGAAGGCACAGTCTATTCAAGTTTAAGCAGTGCTTTGCCCAGCGCTGTCCCCCACCTCTGGATTTAACAGGACTATTGCTACATCATGGCTGCACAGTGCAAGCCAGAACAGACAGTACCAATGCATCGCTTCTGCTGTGAGGGTTCTTCCAGCCCAAAAACTCTGCATCGACCTCACAGGCCGCAGCCGCCTTGGAACTCCACTGCACAATGCTTCCCAAACACAGGCCATTACATAGCAAACCTATTGTTGACTGCAGCCTCTATGATGAATCAGTCTTTTCAGAATCAGCCAGTGTGGAACGCATCTTCGATGTAGGGCTTCACATCACAAGCTTCCCTCGACGACGGCCTCCTTGATGATGATGCAGGCCCTTGCAACGCAGCCTTACAGCTCCCCTAAACTGATGCATCACCTCAGCTGTGCAACGCATCCTTGATGCGGGACCCCATCATTCTCTGCAACTAAGATTTAAGTTACTCTTGATCAGCTGGCCTAACTGGGTCCCTGTAGCCGGCCCACGCTCTATCTTGGTCAGAACTTGTGAATTTGTCCCGGTCTGGCCAAACACGATATCCTCAGTAGGTGGTTTGTGCTTTTTGGCACATTTTTCACTTAAATCTTCAGGTTTGGGCCTGGTAAGAGTGTTAACTTCTCAGGTCGACATGGCAGTTTAAAACTACACACACAGGTTCTGAAGTGGCAGGTTTTAGACATGTTTAAAGGGATACTTAAGTGGGTGGTACAGTCAGTGCTGCAGGCTCACTAGAATAATGTAATTTACAGGCCCTGGGCACATGAAGTGCACTTTATTTGGGATTTATAAGTAAATGAAATATGCCAATTAGGGATACGCCAATGTTAGCATGTTTTAAGTATAAGGCACATTCACTTTAGCACAGATTAGCAGTGGGAATATCCCCAGATTCCTAAATCCAGCAAAAACGAAGTTAGCAAAACAAATTAGAACACAAAAAATCAGGGGAAACCACGCTAAGGATGCCAGGTCTAACATTGCTAATCTAATGGTCTACCAAATTGAATTGTGCCATTTTGGTCTTGTTTGATTTATTAAAATGTACTCTAGTGTTTTAGTCTGGTGTAGAATCCATTTTGTGTGTTATTTTCACTGTGTTACTGTTTGAAGTTTTGCTGAAATCCTTTACACATTGCCCTTGAGTTAAGCCTGAGTGCTCCATGCCAAGCTACTCTATGGTTGAGCACAGGTTAATATAGGGCTTGCTTGTGACCTCACCCTGAAAAGGATTGTGGTTCCTGCTTCAGCACAGTTTTGCCCCCTTCAACCAGCAACCCAATTTCTTAAAGCACTCTTCTTTGTCTCTGCTATGAAAGGTCTTGGTGGTAGATCTATCAAATTGGTGTATGTAGGTGGGATTCCATGTTTCTAGCCCCCACCTTTTTCAATTTAGTATATCAAGTGATTGACAGCCCCATGTATTTAGCCCAAGCTGCCAATAGATGTGGGCATGCCATCATAATCATAGTACGAGCCGAGTCAGAGCCAGGCCAAATGTCTGGCTTGGCTCTTAACATCCATGCATGAATCAATCCTTGAAAAGGTTTGGTATGTACATTGTGCAAACAACATAATGCAAGAATATGATAGTCTCTTCAAAACTCAAAAAGTATATATTCTTTAACATGCAGAAGCGTTTCACCTTAGTACTTCAGGTTATATCAGTGTTTAGAAAGACCTGTTTTAAAATTAGATAGCTTATAAACATGAAGTTAGAAACATCAATGGGTCGTCCCCAACAACAATGCCTTTAGTGAACTAAGAGGCAAGTCAATAGTCAAGTAAAACCCAATTATGGCCTATATTTCTATTATAGAGCAACACTATTGTCAATTAAATCAAACATAACGGAGTATTTAAAAGTATGCTCCTATGTGATAATAAAGAACAAGGATTGACATAGACAATAGGTCTCGCTTTTGGGACCTAATAAGTATTTATTTATGGAGCACAATATGCATGCAACAACATCAACTGTTGCATGTCTAAACACTTATAAGGTCCCAAAGGCGAGGCCTATTGGCTATGCCAATGCTTGTTTTTTGTAATCAGGGAACACATGCTTTCTTTTGACAGATTAAAACACTTCCCACATGGGCCAGCCACGCAGTCGCTCACTTTCCATCGATGCCCTAGCACCTAATAAGACTGTGCGTTTTATCTGGCACACCTTTTAGCTTAGCCATACGCCAAGGCTTGACAATAAAAGAAAACTAGGACTCAAGCTTTGGTCCTCGTGCAGAGCATCAAAGCACTAGTACCTCATCTGAGAGCAAGCCCCCTGCAGTGGAGTGTAATCTGTTTACAAATGCACTTCGTAAGGGGTGCAAAGCACTACATACAACTGTAATATAATGCTGTAATGTGATCAGTGTCCATCCCCTTTTCAAACTTTCAATGTATAGGCTGTACACCACATCAACTTTAACCGTAGCTTGAAGCATTTAAACAGTGATCTATTTTACTTGTTACATTTTCTGAAGTACTAAAACAGGTCGCCTAATAACTCCAGGGCAATGGATGTATAATACTATTGGCTTAGACACAAGCGAGGTTGGCTGTGTCTGTACAAGTTATTCAAAGTTCATATATGGGTTTCTAGTGGGCATGTGTCACCGTCACATGTGTACAGAAGTGCAAATGAACACTCGGTTTTGTGCACCAATGCTAATCCTAAATACTGTTTGTTGTAATCTCAGCATTTCTGTGAATACCGAATTAAAGATAGATACTTATACAACAAATAAAATTGTATAATACAAAATATGCAGTAGAATTAAAAAGTAAAACTTTAGCACAGACAATCCCCACTTGCAATATATTTTAAAACTTTCTGAGTGAAAGACAGAACAAAACAGACTTTAACCATTTATTTTCGAATAAACACGCAGCACCTACCTTGACATCGTATTACTTCCTACCCTGCATTACCTGACTTGACAGGTAAAACAACATAATCTGGCTATAACAAAATGTAACAAGCATTACAATGCAATAGGTCTCGCAGCATTAAAGTTGGAGTTATTGGCATTGTGTATGACAATGCGGTGCATAAAATTTTTAGCAAACTTTGAATTGGTGAGCAGTGAGAGTGTGTGCAAGAGTATGCTGTTTTTGAAAGCAGTGTGGTAGAGAGTGCAGGAATGTGGGTGACCTGAGCAATGTGCATGATGCACCTCACGCACGGGGCTGACGCAGTTATTATTCACACAGCTCTGATGGTGCACCTTTGGCACGGGCTCACAGCTGTTATTATTCACACAGCTCAATCCTGTTGCTGCTGTGTTGGTTGCTGCCGTGAACACTGTTTGTTGGTGAAGCGCTCCTTATCCACTACAAGCGCCGTCACCCTAAAAGCGCTATCTGGCAGCGCTGGTGACCAACTGCTCGCGTTTCCCGCTCCGCGGGAAACACTCGTGATTGTGGGGCTGAAGGCGGATTGAGACTCAGAGAAACACCCTTGCCCACAAGCCATCTGGGCCTGGAGCACCTCCCCGCCCCCCTCACCTGGCTTTAATTGCGCTGGAAGTCCGTTGTGGAGCGGAGAACAATCCTTTTGCTGCTGTGTTGGTTGCTGCCGTGAACACTGTTTGTTGGTGAAGCGCTCCTTATCCACTACAAGCGCCGTCACCCTAAAAGCGCTATCTGGCAGCGCTGGTGACCAACTGCTCGTGTTTCCCGCTCCGCGGGAAACACTCGTAATTGTGGGGCTGAAGGCGGATTGAGACTCAGAGAAACACCATTGCCCACAAGCCATCTGGCCCTGGAGCACCTCCCCGCCACGCCCCCCTCACCTGGCTTTAATTGCGCTGGAAGACCGCGCATCGCGGGACGCGCGCGGGCGACGCCGGACTAAGCCCGGGCAAAGGGCGGGCCCTCTGTGGCCCTCAGTGGCTGAGGTAGGCTGGGCCCCGTTATTTTCATTTTCGATCAAAATCGTCTTATTAGTGTTTTGAAGGCGTGTAAACTGTATCTCTGTTGACTGGCCATCTATTTCCACAATATGACAGCAAAGAAACTACGCTCCGGAAGAGTCCTAGGTGGGAGGTCCTGTATAAAAACTAGATCTAACCCCTTAAGGAATAAATATGAAAATAGTGTACAGCTTAAAGGTCAGATGCAGCTGCTGAAAATATGGGAAAAACCAGCGAACAAATCTATGGAAGCTCCAATTATCACTGATGATGACTTGTTAACAACGGCGGAACCGCAGTTCGAAGTTGTGAAGGATATTAAACCTGAGCTAACTGCGGATAAAAACTTGTCTATTCTCTTTTCAAATACTGATGCAATCCCCTCACTATGGTCATCCAAAGGAGCTAATTCTGACCCTTCGAAAGCTAACTCAAAAGTGCTTCAGCCTAACACTCTTAAAGACACAGAAAATGAGGAAATGAATATAAAAGATCTTTCCATTCCGTCCAGTATCGATCTCGAACTTTGTGGTCGCTATATGGACGAGAAAATCCTGAAACAGCCTGAACCCAGTAAAACTCCAAATGGAGCAACACCATCGGGATTACTGCTATATAGTATCACTCCTTCTATGACATCTAATGACATCCCTTCTTTGCAGAGCAACTCGAAATCTCCGCTACTTAATCTATCAGGGATCTGTTCTCTTACTGCATCTGGATACCCAAAAAATGATAAACCCATTTCAGATTCCCTGATAGCTCTTGAACATTTACTGGCTTCCATACTTCTTCTATTAGGCAAATTCGTTGGGAGTTCTGATTGTATTTTGGACTCGGTTACAGAAATACTGAAAGTATTACTTGCTAAAAATACTGAGTCTGGGTCCACCTTCCCCACTGAAGCTGTAGTCCAGAAGGATCTGGTCAGTAATATTTCATTGAGTAAAAATGCACAAATGGGGAAGTTGCTAAAGGTAGACATTCATGAGCCCTCTACGACCCTCCCCTCACTTTCCTCACAACGGAGGAAAGAATCAGAACCAACCCTGAAGGAAGAAAGCGTGGCAGAGGTTAACCAAACTGCTGTGAAAGATCTTTTTCCTATTTTTAATCAGGATAAAAAAGACTCCGAAGGAACTGTAATGTCCAAGGGGATAGTAAAAGAAAAAAGCAGAAAGAACAAAGGGAAAAATAGGAAACCTATTCGCAAGTATAAGAAGAGAAGACAGAGACAAATTATTTTTCAAAAGCACATAGACACAGAAGCTTGTGATGTAATAGAAATTGCAGATAGATCACTATTGGATACTTCCTCTAATGAGGCTATTGTTTGTTTCACTAACCCTGTTGTAGAAGGTCCCCTCGATGCCAGCATTATGAATGGGGGAACACTAAGCTCTAAAGTTGTTGAGATAAATCCCTCGGAACCTGAAGAGGAAGCCACAAGAAACAAGCCTATTGAAAAAAGGGTACTTAATCCATCTGTACCTAATTTTTGCCCCACTGCTGAGGTGACCACGAACATTACTATTGCTCCTTTAAAAATTTCTAATCCATGCGTTGATACCTTGACATTGGACTTTCTTCCCTTATTCGACTCTGACCTAAATTGGAATAGGTCATGGTTGATTAATTCCTTTAAGGATATTGAAAGCTTAAAACCAAACTTATTTTGTCAAGTGATATTGACTTGGTCTCTGTAATAAGGTTTGGAAACATTCCAATGTAGAGGGATTGATGTGTTACCCTTTATTAATAATGGAAAGCGTATCTTCCCTAAAGAAGGAGCCTCTAAAATGGGTCTTAGGCAGGAAGACCAGTCCTCCTATAGTAAAGATTTAAAAATCTGGGTATCTAGAGGTAAACGCACGGTTTCTGAGGTACTCCCTACTTCTGAGAACTTGGATACGCCTCTAACAGAAGACAATCAGTTATGGAACTGGCTACCAGGAGTTTTGTCCAATAGCACATCGAACAACCCAAGACTGTTTCAACACCTTTAACAGTCAATTAAAAGTTGTATCTTGGAATGCCGCAGGACTACATAATTGTTCAGAGAAATTAGACCTTTTATTTTCTTTGCATGCAGATGTGCTATGTATTCAGGAAACATGGTTTAAAAACAGTATATATGGAGGGAAAGATTATTTTGTCCTTGAGGCCGCTGCTACACCTTCAAAAAAAGGCCATGCGAAAGGTGGAATTGCTTGTTTTTTATCAAATTCATTACAATGGCAATATTCCCACTACACGGACATTAGTAATCTATTTCAATCTATAACTATTAATAATATAGAGACTGTAGGAAATCGTTCTTCTCTTGTAATTTTAAATGCATATATTCCTCCTGAAGATACTTTTAACGTTGTCTTGAAGCGAATGTTTTCCTATGTAAAACAATTATTAGAGCTCGATCAGCCCCCTCATATTTTACTTATGGGTGACTTAAATAGCAAAGTTTCTAATTCAAGTATAAATATGTTTAGAAACAAATTCAAGGAAGAAGCATATAATATACCTCAAGCAATCTTTCCTAGTAAAATAAAAACTAATTAAAGAGGAAAGATATTACTTGAAGAACTTAGCCATTTTGAGGGACTAATTGCAAACGGTAGGATGCCTTCTGACATTCCCGCTAAGTTTACACATAGGTCATTTAGGGGTGAATCCATCTTGGATTATGTGATTACGGACTATGATACGTTTCCCTTCATTCAAGACATAATGATCTCTCAGTCTTCCTTAAGCGATCATAATGTGATTAACATAACTGTCTCGTTACAACCTCCAGATACCGACTCTTGGTCCATAGCCAACAAAGGAGTCTCAATTCATTCTAAGTCTGGAAGGTGTTTCTGGGACCCTATCAGTATGAAGGATGTTCAAAATATTCTTGCTCAAACTATTCTGGAATTAGATGAATGGCAGGGTAAGGAATTCTTATACTTCGAAAACTTCAAGAAAAAGCTTACTATGGTAGCTAAGAAAACAAAAAATTCTAAGAAGTTGCATCCCCCTCCCAGTATATTATTACCCTTAAATAAGGAGATAAATAAACTTGTGAGGCAACAGTACCTTAGTAGAACTAGGGAAAATGAGCAGAAATTAGCCTTACTACGAAGAAGGAGGGTGAGACTGAAAATAAAATTAAAAAGAGAAAAAGAAGATTCCCTCTGGATTAGGTTAAGAGAAGCATCGGCCTTTAATAATTCCAGAGAATTTTGGTCTATAATAGGGAAGGGATGTGGTGTAAGAACTACCCCTGTCCCCATTTCCATTGCAGAAGATGTTTGGATATTATTCATATCTAGTCTGTACGCATCTAACGGTGCAGAGGGTGACAATGGGGATCTAGCTCAGAATAGTGAGAACAATATAGAGCTCCCAACCGAGAAAACCATAGCCTCTGTGATAAAGAGTATGCGCTCTTCCGGAGCTATGGTTCCGGACGAGTTACCCATGTCACTAATGAAGCAAGATGTCACCTCCTGGAGTAGGATTCTTCTCCCAGTATTTCATGCATGCCTCCTATCGAGATCAGTCCCTGACTCATGGAGGGGAAGCATATTAATTCCCCTATTTAAAAAGGGAGAGCGAGATAATCCAACAAATTATCGTTTAATAGCTCTATTGGACGCAATAGGAAAAGTTTTTGCTAAATATCTTTTAACATTAATTAATGAATGGATAGAATCAAACTGTATTTTACCTTTGGAACAAACCGGATTTCGCAAAGAGCATGGTACATTAGATAATTTAACAGCATTACAGGTGATTGTTGACAAATATGTACGTGTTCGAGGTGGTGGAATATCCGTGGCATTTATAGACTTCTCCACAGCGTTCGACAAGGTGGACCGTCCAACGCTGTGGAGAAAGCTTGCAGCTTTAGGTATGCCAATACAGTTACTTGAACTCGTAAAGGTACTTCACTCGAACACGTGGTGTAAGGTGTTATATGGTGGAGAAAGGGGTCTCTCTCAATCCATACCTTCCCCAAATGGTTTGAAACAAGGGTGTATATTGGCCCCTATATTGTTTTCTTTATATACGGCAGATCTCCGTACTTCCATTTCTGCCTGTGATGGGCAAGCCCCGAAAATTGGAGGATCATCCATATCGGTATTAATGTATGCAGATGATATCCTCATTTTAGATCTAACCCCAAAGGGCTTGTCTAACCGGTTACAGGCAATAAATCAATTTGCAGAAGCACATTACATGAAGATTAATGTTTCGAAAAGTAAAATAATGTGCATTTTTGGAAAGAAAAAATGTAGATCTGAAAATTATAGTTGGGCCATAGGAAGGCAGAAACTAGAGGTGGTTAAAACCTATACCTTCTTAGGCAAAATCATTTCAGCAAACCTAAGTGAGAAACCCCACATTGAGCACAATGCACGTAAAGCATCGGCTCATGGTATGGGGCTAAGTTCCCTGTATAACGCTACTGGGAAGAGACACTTTACACTATTTCTGGAGGTATTTAGAGCAAAGATCCCTGCTACACTACTGTATGGTTTAGAATTAGTGGAGTTAAATCACTGGGGATTCTTGCAAAAAATAGAAGGAAAGGTGCTAAGAAGAATTTCATCTCTAAACACAGCTTGCTCTGTATCATCATGCAGGCTGGAATTCGGACTCCGAAGCTGTTGGGTACAGGGGTTGATTGCCCTCGTATGGTGGGTGGCCCGTTTAGCGAGAGGTAAACCGGGTACCTTACGGGAAGCCATTAAAAATAAACTCCTGGGCAATTTTAACGAGTTTTCTACGCTGGTTAAGAACTTTAGAAAAGCTGTAACTCTGTTAGAGTTGGAAGTAAGCACACTGTTTTTACTTACTCCTACTGAACTAAAGTCTAAATTAAAATGTGCATCGTGGGAACTCAGTTTCAAAATGGATATGATTGCCAAACAAGGGAATAGAGAAAGGCAATCACTGTTAATTACTTATGCACCAAAACTGGCCCAACAATACCTTACTTGGAATATTCCCCATAGAGTCCGTAGATTATGGTACCTTTTAAGACAAGACTTGCTCCCACTTAATTACCTCTTTGCAAAATGGTATGGTGTATCTCCTATATGTAACTTTTGTAATAGTGCTATACAATATCGTAATCATGTCTTGTTTATCTGCCCCGCATTACGCCCATTGCGTTTTAAGTGGTTAAAACCTATTTGTTTACAATTGAGAATCCTAAATGTCAAAACTTTTTTCCATGCACTTTACTGTCCGCCAAATGAAATGTTCTGTTTTAGAATTTTTAACTTTTTTAAAGGGTTTTTAGATATTTATTAATGTTACATGGAGAAGTGCTAGATGATTACTCGTCCAGAGAATAAGTCGTGTTTCCTTTTGTTCTGTAACCTGTGTTTTCCTTTGTAATCATTATTGTATAATTGTATGTGTATTTTATGTGGCCCTCATTTGAGAGCCAAAACATAATAAACTTAAACTTGAAACTTGAAACACAGCTCTGATGATGCACCTCACGCACGGGGCTGACGCAGTTATTATTTACACAGCTTTGATGATGCACCTCAGGCACGGGCTCACAGCTGTTATTATTCACACAGCTCTGATGATGCACCGTAGGCACGGGCTCACAGCTGTTATTATTCACACAGCTCTGATGATGCTTCTCACGCACGGGGCTGACACAGTTATGATTCACACAGCTCTGAAGATGCACCTTAGGCGCGGGCTCACAGCTGTTATTATTCACACAGCTCTGATGATGCACCTCACGCACGGGGCTGACGCAGTTATTATTTACACAGCTCTGATGCACCTTAGGCACGGGCTCACAGCTGTTATTATTCACACAGCTCTGATGATGCACCTCCGGCACGGGCTCACAGCTGTTATTATTCACACAGCTCTGATGATGCACCTCACGCACGGGCAGACGCAGTTATTATTCACACAGCTCTGATGATGCACCTTAGGCACAGGCTCACAGCTGTTATTATTCACACAGCTCTGATGATGCACCTCATGCACGGGACTGACGCAGGTAATATTTACACAGCTCTGATGCACCTTAGGCACAGGCTCACAGCTGTTATTATTCACACAGCTCTGATGATGCACCTCACGCACGGGGCTGATGCAGTTATTATTTACACAGCTCTGATGCACCTTAGGCACGGGCTCACAGCTGTTATTATTCACACAGCTCTGATGATGCACCTCATGCACGGGCTCCCAGTTGTTATTCACACAGCTCTGATGATGCACCTCAGGCACTTGGCTGATGCAGTTATTATTTACACAGCTCTGATGCACCTTAGGCATGGGCTCACAGCTGTTATTATTCACACAGCTCTGATGATGCACCTTAGGCACGGGCTCACAGCTGTTATTATTCACACAGCTCTGATGATGCACCTCACGCACAGGGCTAACGCAGTTATCATTCACACAGCTCTGAAGATGCACCTTAGGCACGGGCTCACAGCTGCTATTATTCACACAGCTCTGATGATTCACCTCACGCACGGGGCGGACGCAGTTACTGTGTGTGTGCGCTCGTGTGTGTGCGCGCGCTCTTGTGTGTGTGCGGCAGAGGGTGGTGGTTTGTGTCTCTGTATGTGTGCGCTCATGTGTATGCGTGTATGTGCGCTAGTGTTTGCATGCGTGTATGTCTCTGCGTGTGTGCCTGTGTGTGTGTGTGTGTGTGTGTGCGCGCACGTCTTTGTGTTGGTGTGGGTGTGACTAGCCTGGCGGAATCGGAGCGCGTGGTTGTGCGCGCCACCCGTTTCAGTCACTTTAAAACAATTCCAGTTACTTTTTGGGATGTCACAATTCTTACTAGCAATGTTCAATCTTCAAACAGTGTTAAATGCCCCTCAAAACCACTTTACTGGGCCTCAGGCACTGTTTCTTCTTTTACGGGGTAACAAGAGGCTCTAAACACGCCATCCCTAGCTTGCAGGCAAGACCTAAGGCGGGGACGCGCTGTCCGTGAGGCCCGAACTCCTCTGTGCGCCTCGTACGCCGATCGGGGGACGAACCTACAGAGTCTCACGCATCCCGCGTGAGATGTTACGATTCGAAGTGAGTGTACGAGTCACACCAGGCAGGTACGACTCGTGGGGGAGTGCGCTTACAGTGCCCGCGCCGCCTGGCGTACGCTCAGTGACTCAGGTCTTTGCGAGGCAGAGAGGCTTTGCGAGTCGTGATGGGGGTGAGACTCGCACAGCGCACACCTCAGTACTTCAGGGGGCACAAAGGGCGGTGCGAGCCGTATGCTTAGCGGCGACTCGCACCGTGGCGGCAAACGCGCTTGTGTGTGTGTGCGCGCGCTCTTGTGTGTGTGCGGCGGGAGGTGGTGGTGTGTGTCTCTGTATGTGTGCGCTCGTGTGTATGCATGTGTGTATGTGGGCTAGTGTGTGTTTTCATGCATGTCTCTGCGTGTCTGCCTGTGTGTGTGTGTGCGCGCGCGTCTCTGTGTTGGTGTGGGTGTGATTAGCCTTCCGGAATCGGAGCGCGTGGTTGTGCGCGCCACCCGCTCCGATCCGATTCTGGCAGATGCAGGTGGCAAGCTCCTGTCGCCCCTCGTTGTCGGCTGAGCCGACAGCTATAGTTCTCTCTGCGCGAGCGCGCTTTTGTGCACTTTTCGCAGCGAGCCCTAAAAATTACATATGCAAAATTCTCAGGCACTATGTCGTGCATCGAGGTAGAAATGTTTCTGGCTGAACAAGTTTCTCTCGAGTAGATTCTCGAAAATGAAGCTCTGAACCATCACGCAGCATAATAGGAGGGAGGGAAAGCTGCTGCCAGAGATAGAAGTAGGACTGGTTCTTTTTGTTGTTCCTGCACTATTATTTTGTCATGAATGGAGGAGTAACTACATGGTGTGGCGTGAAGGCGCCATTTTGGGAACTTTGCGTAACAAGCATAATACAAAATCTTACATTTCTCATCACCTTCACAGTGGTTACTGTATACAATCCTCTTTCTTCCAAACATGGTGTCCCTTCAAGAATTAAAATAGTCTAGATCTACTCCATTGAAAACTCTAAAATCAAGAAATAATTAATATATAAAACATAAAATTCTGCTGCCCCAACCTACAAAAAAAAATCACCTCTACCGCTGTGTCCTTGAAAAGCACCTTCCTCTAAAAGGTGGTTTCATGTGTCTTTTTCCCTTTTCATGCCCCAGTTCTGAGATGAAGCGATAGAAACATGATCCTTCCAGTCAATGTGGCGGATACAGAATGAATCAGGCTGCATTTGGAACTGCAAAATTATCTAAGTGGCACATTTGCCATAAGCCCCGGCCCGCTAAAAAGAAACAACTTAATCAATGAAATTTGCTCGTTTGGTTCAGCATTACTTCATTAGTTGTGGGAATCCATGAGGAAAGCGCCAGCCACAGGCAGGAATTAGATTAGAAACAAAAAGACAAAACGATTAGCTCCATCGCTGCTAATGGAATTCCCCTCCTGTGCTGCCCCTCATTGAAATGGGTGTGGTTGTGATGGAACCATTCCATTATCAGCACAGCCCAACCGTGACTGATGACGGAATGGTTCCGCCACAAGCATCGAAGGGGTTAAGGCAGACGGTATACATCACCGCCCAAGTTGTCTTATCAACAGATCTGGGCCGAGTGATGAGTCTCCTTTTAAAAATGCCACCCGCCATCCAACAAGTGGCCAACTTGGAAGGACAAGCGCAGCAGCAGGGGGAGGCGCGCGCGGCAGCGGGGGGGAGAAGGGGGCTGCGAGATTCACTTGCGGGAGTGATAATTGCTACCATATGGAGGCGCTCGCTCCCGCAAGTGAATCACTGACGTGCAAGCGTTGCAAATTGAAGGCAATGGAACGCATGCCCACTTTTGGCTGACAAGCCAAAGCGATCGCAAAAGGTCTTTTTGCCTTTGTAGCGCATGCGCGCTGTGTAGGCGAGACCTAAAAATGAGGTGGTGAAATAAAATGTTTCTCTACAATCACACAATTTGGACAAGCGGGGAATCTGGTACCGAATAAAGGTTGTCCGGTTTCACCTTTTAAAATTCAGCCACCAGATTATATCAATATCTCTCTTCCTCCTGTTTTACATTAAAGGTCAATATTTTGTGTTTTGTTCTGGGTGCACAAAGAGAAAAATCGACAAAGATATAGCAGACCCAACTCAGGACCCCTAGACCCAACTGCCACGCTAACAATGCATTCATTTGGGAGGGGGCACACCGCAAACACCCCCAGTTCCCCCCCACCCCTGAAGCTACGCCCATCTCAACCTCCCTCCCTATTCTAACACTTCAGATTTTAAGGAAGTATAAATCAATAGTGGCTTGAAAGGATGATCAGGGTTGGTCATTAACTATTTGAAGGCTCATCGCCCATTTTTTTAAAAAAAAATCTCAAGATATTACAGTGTATTTGTCGTCTGCCTTTATATATTTTATTAGTACATTTTGTGTTCTTTTTGTTGTAGTTGCTATGTAATGGGTTTTCTTTCCAGGCATACACTTTTCATAAGCCTCTTCATTAGAGTATCAATAGAGTAGAGGGCAGAAACGTTCTAAGGCATGGGCAAAGTGGGGACAACTTCCTAGGGGCCCCAGTGAAAGTGCTTTTTTGCTCTATCTTGCTTCTGTCCAGTTCTCTGTTTTACCCTTTGACATGTACTTTAGTATTGTTTGACATCATGGGGCTTGAATTTGCAGAAAATGCGTAATTGAATTAAAAGCTGTTCTGAACAGGGACCCCCTAAATATTTCCTGCTTGAGACCTCCAAAATCATTAGAATGACACTGGTAGAATGTCACTTCTGTCTATCCTTCCATGGATGATGCTGTAGAGGAACACACCATGGTCAATGAACACACTTGTCATGTGCAACGTACATGTACTATACTCGACTCACATGTGCTCACGTGGGAAAAGGCTGTCCCTGGAGGCGGGGCACTTGAAATGTTTCTTTTTCAAACCAATACCTCTGCATATCATGGCCCATGTTTACCCCACTTACATTTTCCTGTTATCCCAGCCTTCACCACCACTCTTTGATATAAAAGCATCAAATCCCCTCATGACCACTCTCTCCTACCACCCCTTCATAACCCTTTTGACACATTTTGGGAGATGCTTTCCGATGTCCCTCGAACTATTCTCTTTCCATGGGTTCCCCTATCGGTCCCTGCAAAATGCCATTGACTTCATACTGGTAGCTTGAGCTTTTAAACCTTCTTATATGTTCTGTCCACTTCTTAGCTGGATCTCTGGGAGATATTGTTCTATGTATCCTGGTAGCCAATTGCATCTGCTATTCTTTTACACGTTCTGTAACACTCGTTCACATGCATTTGGGTGACTTTTTCTAACCTTCAGACCTGTACACGTCAGTTTCTTTTACATCATTGTTATTTTTTAGCTTTAGGTCAGATAAGAGCAGCCTATAGATAGGTGGAGCTTCTTCCATCTGGACAGGTGGCTAGATGCCAGCTGATCTAGGCAGCATCCCTACCACCCTCCATAGTCTTGGGCCCTCTTTACAAGTGTTCCTCTATTTGCACTAGTATATATTGAACCTGATCAAATCTGGCATCACTGCGGTCCAATTTATCGGGCGCAATAAATAACAGCAGTTACTGCAAATACTTGTACCTGGTGATGAGGGCCTAAGCATTACATATGATCAAATTCTCTTAATGATTCCTGTGTCAATAAATTGTTGGGTGCTTGGTTTTCTATTAGGAAATACTGAAAATGCTTGTCATTGCATCCCTCCTCCTCCTTACTGTAATTCAGGCCACTGCTGGCTCCCGCCTGGCTTACTGTTAATGCCCTCTAACTTGGGCAGGACTCCTTCTTCAACCGGCTCGCAGAGTACCTATTTCTAACAATATTGCCCGCTACCACGGGCTCCATGTTACTAAGAGTGCAATGTTTAAAACTCTCAAATCTCTCAGAAGATAGATTGTGGGGTACGTATATGCCACTTTGGAGCTGTACACATTTATCTAATAAAATCTGGAGCAACTTCAGACCCTGTTCTCCAAAAAAATATCATATGGTACAGGATAATATCAGTGAACAAGTTAGCACACTTTTGAAACTAATCATCACATCAGGTATCTTTCCAGATGCGTGGAGGACAGTTTCAATTCTTCCTCTGTTGAAAAAACCCAACCTAGATCCTAGCGACAAGAGTAGCTATAGACCAGGTTCGAGAATTCCATTCCCAGCTAAAGGACTGGAAAAAATTCTCAACTCCCAACTTACAACCTTCTTTTCCTCAGCAGACTTGTTGGATTCTTCCCAGTAGGGGTTCCAACAAGAGCATGGGACAGAAACTGCCCTGAGCATGGCAGCAGAGGAGATACGGGCAAATTAGACACCGGTGCCAAGGCCGCCTTGATACGGTTGGATCTATCACCGGCATTTGACACCGTAAATCACAACATTCTAATCAAAAGACTCCAAGAGGTAGGTGCCAGGAACTCTGCCCTCAAGCTAATCAAATCTTATCTGAACAACAATTATCAACATGTTCAGATTGGAAACTCCTGCTCAGAGCAGTTTACTCTGCCTTGTGGAGTGTCCCAGTGCTCTTCATTAAGCCCTACCCTATTCAACCTATATGTGACCCCTCTAGCCAATATCATCAGGCAATTTGGCTTCACACTGATCTCCTACGCAGACAAAACCTAAATGGTGGTGTCCCTATCTAGCAGCCCTGAGGAAAAAGATAACCGCTTTAGCCAATGCATGACCCACATACATGAAGGGATGGGCATAAACTGTCTTAACCCCTTCGATGCTCATGACGAGCTCAGCTCGTCATGAGGCACAGTTGAGCTGTGCTGATGACGAGCTGAGCTCGTCATGAACAATGATAAATCTGAGAATCCAGCGCTGGAGAAAAATATCCCTAGCAGCCAAGGTGTTAAACTCAATGGGACTAAAACAGAGGTTCCCCTATTAGGATCTGATACCTCCTTTTTGTCACTGAACTGGTGGCCTCCCAGTATGGGAGATCATCCCACCCCAGTCCATAAAGTTAGGAATTTGGGCATCAGCTTTGATGACAAACTTACCTTCCAACACCAGATCAATAAGGTCGTCTCCGAGGTTTTCCTAACACTAAAATCCATCCGTAAAATACGCACTTTCATCCCTCCGGAAGCAGTAAAAACATTAGTGACGGTGCTGGCCATGGCAAGACTGGATTATAGAAATGCCTTATACCTAGGCCCTCAAAAACAATATCTTCTTAAATTGCAACGGGTGCAGAATGCAGCCTCCAGACTGCTGTTGTACATCCCCAAATTTCAGTCCATCTCAGAAGGTCTAAAAAAAACTCCAATGGCTCCCCGTGAAGAAAAGGATGAGTTTAAATTCTTATGTCTGGCATACAAAGCATTGTTTTTAAATGGACCAGCATTCTTGAAAAGACACCTTACGTGGTATCTTCCATCCAGACATCTACGATCAGCATATAACAAACTCCTCCAGAAACCAACATTTTAAAAAGCTCACTGGGGAGGAAGAAGCTTTGTCCTGGGTACAGTGAGGCTTTGGAACTCGCTCCCGCTAAATATTAAAAGCTACCCCACATTGATTGGATTCAGAAAGTTGCTAAAGGCATGGCTATTTTCAAACTAACGATTCAGAAAAGGGGGGTGGAGATGAACAGAGTGTCTGAATTAAGCAGACCACTCTTACCCAGTCCAAAGATCAGGGCTTGATCCATCACCGTTATTTAGCTCACTGCACCATCCCAGCTCAGAACCTGGCTATATGCAAATTAGTCTGTCCCTGGCCCAGTGCATCATGGGAACAGGGCAGACCAAACTACCAAGCCAATTCTTCACCGGAAAAGAGACAAGCTTCCTGTGACCGGTTTCTGGCATTTCAGCCGTCGTCGACCCGGCTTGCTTGAATCCTGATGGTGCAGTGAGCAAGGGACTCATGTCTGAGTATACCCTGCCACACCTATAGTGGCCAGAAACGATTCAGAAAAGGGGGGTGGTGATGAACAGAGTGTCTGAATTAAGCAGACCACTCTTACCCAGTCCAAAGATCAGGGCTTGATCCATTACTGTTATTTAGCTCACTGCAACATCCCAGCTCAGAACCTGGCTATATGCAAATTAGTCTGTCTCTGGCCCAGTGCATCATGGGAACAGGGCACACCAAACTACCAAGCCAATTCTTCACCGGAAAGGAGACAAGCTTCCGGGGACCGGTTTCTGGCATTTCAGCCGTCGTCGGCCCGGCTTGCTTGAATCCTGATGGAGCAGTGAGCAAGGGACTCATGTCTGAGTATACCCTACCATACCTATAGTGGCCAAAAACAATTCAGAAAAGGGGGGTGGTGATAAACAGAGTGTCTGAATTAGGCAGACCACTCATACCCAGTCCAAAGATCAGGGCTTGATCCATCACCGTTATTTAGCTCACTTCACCATCCCAGCTCAGAACCTGGCTATATGCAAATTAGTCTGTCCCTGGCCCAGTGCATCATGGGAACAGGGCAGACCAAACTACCAAGCCAATTCTTCACCGGAAAGGAGACAAGCTTCCGGGGAGCGGTTTCTGGCATTTCAGCCGTTGTCGGCCCGGCTTGCTTGAATCCTGATGGTGCAGTGAGCAAGGGACTCATGTCTGAGTATACCCTGCCATACCTATAGTGGCCAAAAACGATTCAGAAAAGGGGGGTGGTGATAAACAGAGTGTCTGAATTAAGCAGACCACTCTTACCCAGTCCAAAGATCAGGGCTTGATCCATCACCGTTATTTAGCTCACTGCACCATCCCAGCTCAGAACCTGGCTATATGCAAATTAGTCTGTCCCTGGCCCGGTGCATCATGGGAACAGGGCAGACCAAACTACCAAGCCAATTCTTCACCGGAAAGGAGACAAGCTTCCGGGGACCGGTTTCTGGCATTTCAGCCGTTGTCGGCCCGGCTTGCTTGAATCCTGATGGTGCAGTGAGCAAGGGACTCATGTCTGAGTATACCCTGCCACACCTATAGTGGCCGAAAACGATTCAGAAAAGGGGGGTGGTGATGAACAGAGTGTCTGAATTAAGCAGACCACTCTTACCCAGTCCAAAGATCAGGGCTTATTTATTTATATTTTAATTTTTTCAATTTATAGGGCGCAACAGCTACCCAAAAAGGGTTTCCCGGCGCCTAGACACAGCTAGTTTGAGGACAGAAAAGAGGGGTAATGGCTATTGAGTATTATTGTTCAAATAGCCAGGTCTTAACAAGCTTTCTGAACCGGATGTAATTTTCTTCCTTTCGGATGAAGGGAGGGAGCGTGTTCCAGAGGGAAGGTCCCAGATGGGCGAAGGATCTGCCACCTGTTCTCGCCCGTTTGAATCTCGGTACGCAGAAAAAGGCTGCCGTCTGCGACCGAAGGTTACGCTTGGGAGTGTAGAGGTAGGCGAGGGTTTGAAGATATTTAGGTGCTGTACCTGCTTTCATTCTGAACATATAGTTCAGGGCTTTAAAGCGGATTCTGTTTTCAATCCTGAGCCAATGGAGTTCCCGACGATGGTTCGAGACTCCGGAGTTTTTGGGAATATTGCATAGTAGCCGAACTGCTGCGTTTTGCACCACCTGCAGTCGGCCGACTACAGATTTGTTTGCGCCCAGGTACAGAATGTTGCCGTAGTCAAGCCTTGATGTAATGAGGGCATTGACTACGGTCTTTTGCGTGGACAGAGGCAGCATCCAGAGGATCTTCCTCAACCATTTAACTATGGTAAGGCATAGGGCAGTTACTTTACTGGCCTGTTGGTTCATGGATAGGGAATTGTCCAGAATGAAGCCCAAATTTCGAGTGTGGGTCACCGGAGTAGGAAGGGCGCCCATCTGGCTTGATCCATCACCGTTATTTAGCTCACTGCACCATCCCAGCTCAGAACCTGGCTATATGCAAATTAGTCTGTCCCTGTCCCGGTGCATCATGGGAACAGGGCAGACCAAACTACCAAGCCAATTCTTCACCGGAAAGGAGACAAGCTTCCAGGGACCAGTTTCTGGCATTTCAGCCGTCGTCGGCCCGGCTTGCTTGAATCCTGATGGTGAAGTGAGCAAGGGACTCATGTCTGAGTATACCCTGCCACACCTATAGTGGCCAAAAACGATTCAGAAAAGGGGGGTGGTGATGAACAGAGTGTCTGAATTAAGCACACCACTCTTACCCAATCCAAAGATCAGGGCTTGATCCATCAGGGTTATTTAGCTCACTGCACCATCCCAGCTCAGAACCTGGCTATATGCAAATTAGTCTGTCCCTGTCCCAGTGCATCATGGGAACAGGGCAGATCAAACTACCAAGCCAATTCTTCACCGGAAAGGAGACAAGCTTCCGGGGACCGGTTTCTGGCATTTCAGCCGTCGTCGGCCCGGCTTCCCAGTGTAAGAATTGGCTTGGTAGTTTGGTTTGCCCTGTTCCCATCATGCACTGGGACAGGAACGGACTAATTTGCATATAGCCTGGTTCTGAGCTGGGATGGTGCAGTGAGCTAAAAAACGGTGTTGGATCTAGCCCTGATCTTTGACTGGGTGAGAGTATTCTGCTTAATTCAGAAACTCTGTCCATCACCACCCCTTGTTGTTAAATATTTTGTCCACCATAAGCGTGGAAGGGTATACTCAGATGTGAGTCCCTTGCTCATTGCACCATCAGGATTCAAGCAAGCCCGGCCGACGACGGCTGAAATGCCAGAAACCGGTCCCCGGAAGCTTGTTTCCTTCCCAGTGTAAGAATTGGCTTGGTAGTTTGGTTTGCCCTGTTCCCATCTTGCACCGGGACAGGAACAGACTAATTTGCATATAGCCAGGTTCTGAGCTGGGATGGCGCAGTGAGCTAAAAAACGGTGTTGGATCTAGCCCTGATCTTTTGACTGGGTGAGAGTATTCTGCTTAATTCAGAAACTCTGTCCATCACCACCCCTTGTTGTTAAATATTTTGTCCACCATAAGCGTGGAAGGGTATACTCAGATATGAGTCCCTTGCTCATTGCACCATCAGGATTCAAGCAAGCCGGGTCGACGATGGCTGAAATGCCAGAAACCGGTCCCCGGAAGCTTGTTTCCTTCCCAGTGTAAGAATTGGCTTGGTAGTTTGGTTTGCCCTGTTCCTATCATGCACTGGGACAGGAACAGACTAATTTGCATATAGCCAGGTTCTGAGCTGGGATGGTGCAGTGAGCTAAAAAACGGTGTTGGATCTAGCCCTGATCTTTTGACTGGGCGAGAGTGTTCTGCTTAATTCAGAAACTCAGTCCATCACCACCCCTTGTTATTAGATATTTTGTCCACCATAAGCGTGGAAGGGTATACTCAGATGTGAGTCCCTTGCTCATTGCACCATCAGGATTCAAGCAAGCCGGGCCGACGACGGCTGAAATGCCAGAAACCGGTCCCCGGAAGCTTTTTTCCTTCCCAGTGTAAGAATTGGCTTGGTAGTTTGGTTTGCCCTGTTCCCATCATGCACTAGGACAGGAACAAACTAATTTGCATATAGCCAGGTTCTGAGCTGGGATGGTGCAGTGAGCTAACAAACGGTGTTGGATCTAGCCCTGATCTTTTGACTGGGTGAGAGTATTCTGCTTAATTCAGAAACTCTGTACATCATCACCCCTTGTTGTTAAATATTTTGTCCACCATAAGCTTGGAAGGGTATACTCAGATGTGAGTCCCTTGCTCATTGTACCATCAGGATTCGAGCAAGCCAGGCCGACGACGGCTGAAATGCCAGAAACCGGTCCCCGGAAGCTTGTTTCCTTCCCAGTGTAAGAATTGGCTTGGTAGTTTGGTTTGCCCTGTTCCCATCATGCACTGGGATAGGAACAGACTAATTTGCATATAGCCAGGTTCTGAGCTGGGATGGTGCAGTGAGCTAAAAAACGGCGTTGGATCTAGCCCTGATCTTTTGACTGGGTGAGAGTATTCTGCTTAATTCAGAAACTCTGTCCATCACCACCCCTTGTTGTTAAATATTTTGTCCACCATAAGCGTGGAAGGGTATACTCAGATGTGAGTCCCTTGCTCATTGCACCATCAGGATTCAAGCAAGCCGGGCCGACGACGGCTGAAATGCCAGAAACCGGTCCCTGTGAGCTTGTTTCCTTCCCAGTGTGAGAATTGGCTTGGTAGTTTGGTTTGCCCTGTTCCCATCATGCACTGGGGCAGGAACAGACTTATTTGCATATAGCCAGGTTCTGAGCTGGGATGGTGCAGTGAGCTAAAAAACGGTGTTGGATCTAGCCCTGATCTTTTGACTGGGTGAGAGTATTCTGCTTAATTCAGAAACTCTGTTCATCACCACCCCTTGTTGTTAAATATTTTGTCCACCATAAGCGTGGAAAGGTATACTCAGATGTGAGTCCCTTGCTCATTGCACCATCAGGATTCAAGCAAGCCGGGCCGACGACGGCTGAAATGCCAGAAACCAGTCCGCGGAAGCTTGTTTCCTTCCCAGTGTAAGAATTGGCTTGGTAGTTTGGTTTGCCCTGTTCCCATCATTTTACTGGGACAGGAACAGACTAATTTGCATATAGCCAGGTTCTGAGCTGGGATGGTGCAGTGAGCTAAAAAACGGTGTTGGATCAAGCCCTGATCTTTTGACTGGGTGAGAGTATTCTGCTTAATTCAGAAACTTTGTCAGTCACCACCCCTTGTTGTTAAATATTTTGTCCACCATAAGCGTGGAAGGGTATACTCAGATGTGAGTTCCTTGCTCATTGCACCATCAGGATTCAAGTAAGCTGGGCCGGCGACGGCTGAAATGCCAGAAACCGGTCCCCGGAAGCTTGTTTCCTTCCCAGTATAAGAATTGGCTTGGTAGTTTGGTTTGCCCTGTTCCCATCATGCACTTGGACAGGAACAGACTAATTTGCATATAGCCAGGTTCTGAGCATGGATGGTGCAGTGAGCTAAAAAACGGTGTTGGATTTAGCCCTGATCTTTTGACTGGGTGAGAGTATTCTGCTTAATCCAGAAACTCTGTCCATCACCACCCCTTGTTGTTAAATATTTTGTCCACCATAAGCGTGGAAGGGTATACTCAGATGTGAGTCCCTTGCTCATTGCACCATCAGGATTCAAGCAAGCCGGGCCGACGACGGCTGAAATGCCAGAAACCGGTCCCCGGAAGCTTGTTTCCTTCCCAGTGTAAGAATTAGCTTGGTAGTTTGGTTTGCCCTGTTCCCATCATGCACTGGGATAGGAACAGACTAATTTGCATATAGCCAGGTTCTGAGCTGGGATGGTGCAGTGAGCTAAAAAACGGCGTTGGATCTAGCCCTGATCTTTTGACTGGGTGAGAGTATTCTGCTTAATTCAGAAACTCTCTCCATCACCATCCCTTGTTGTTAAATATTTTGTCCACCATAAGCATGGAAGGGTATACTCAGATGTGAGTCCCTTGCTCATTGCACCATCAGGATTCAAGCAAGCCAGGCCGACGACGGCTGAAATGCCAGAAACCGGTCCCCGGAAGCTTGTTTCCTTCCCAGTGTATGAATTGGCCTGGTAGTTTGGTTTGTCCTGTTCCCATCATGCACTGGGACAGGAACTGACTAATTTGCATATAGCCAGGTTCTGAGCTGGGATGGTGCAGTGAGCTAAAAAACGGTGTTGGATCTAGCCCTGATCTTTTGACTGGGCGAGAGTGTTCTGCTTAATTCAGAAACTCAGTCCATCACCACCCCTTGTTGTTAGATATTTTGTCCACCATAAGCGTGGAAGGGTATACTCAGATGTGAGTCCCTTGCTCATTGCACCATCAGGATTCAAGCAAGCAGGGCCGACGACAGCTGAAATGCCAGAAACCGGTCCCCGGAAGCTTTTTTCCTTCCCAGTGTAAGAATTGGCTTGGTAGTTTGGTTTGCCCTGTTCCCATCATCCACTGGGACAGTAACAAATTAATTTGCATATAGCCAGGTTCTAAGCTGGGATGGTGCAGTGAGCTAAAAAACGGTGTTGGATCTAGCCCTGATCTTTTGACTGGGTGAGAGTATTCTGCTTAATTCAGAAACTCTGTCCATCACCACCCCTTGTTGTTAAATATTTTGTCCACCATAAGCGTGGAAGGGTATACTCAGATGTGAGTCCCTTGCTCATTGCACCATCAGGATTCAAGCAAGCCGGGCCGACGACGGCTGAAATGCCAGAAACCGGTCCCCGGAAGCTTGTTTCCTTCCCAGTGTAAGAATTGGCTTGGTAGTTTGGTTTGCCCTGACAGGAACAGACTAATTTGCATATAGCCAGGTTCTGAGCTGGGATGGTGCAGTGAGCTAAAAAATGGTGTTGGATCTAGCCCTGATCTTTTGACTGGGTGAGAGTATTCTGCTTAATTCAGAAATTCTGTCCATCACCACCCCTTGTTGTTAAATATTTTGTCCACCATAAGCGTGGACGGGTATACTCAGATGTGAGTCCCTTGCTCATTGCACCATCAGGATTCAAGCAAGCCGGGCCGACGACGGCTGAAATGCCAGAAACCGGTCCCCGGAAGCTTGTTTCCTTCCCAGTGTAAGAATTGGCTTGGTAGTTTGGTTTGCCCTGTTCCCATCATGCACTGGGACAGGAACAGACTAATTTGCATATAGCCAGGTTCTGAGCTGGGATGGTGCAGTGAGCTAAAAAACGGTGTTGGATCTAGCCCTGATCTTTTGACTGGGTGAGAGTATTCTGCTTAATTCAGAAACTCTGTCCATCACCACCCCTTGTTGTTAAATATTTTGTCCACCATAAGCGTGGAAGCGTATACTCAGATGTGAGTCCCTTGCTCGTTGCACCATCAGGATTCAAGCAAGCGGGCCGATGACGGCTGTAATGCCAGAAACCGGTCCCCGGAAGCTTGTTTCCTTCCCAGTGTAAGAATTGGCTTGGTAGTTTGGTTTGCCCGGGCCCATCATGCACTGGGACAGGAACAGACTAATTTGCATATAGCCAGGGTCTGAGCTGGGATGGTGCAGTGAGCTAAAAAACGGTGTTGGATATAGCCCTGATCTTTTGACTGGGTGAGAGTATTCTGCTTAATTCCGAAACTCTGTCCATCACCACCTCTTGTTGTTAAATATTTTGTCCACCATAAGCGTGGAAGGGTATACTCAGATGTGAGTCCCTTGCTTATTGCACCATCAGGATTCAAGCAAGCTGGGCCGACGACGGCTGAAATGCTAGAAACCGGTCCCCGGAAGCTTGCTTCCTTCCCAGTGTAAGAATTGGCTTGGTACTTTGGTTTGCCCTGTTCCCATCATGCACTGGGACAGGAACAGACTAATTTGCATATAGCCAGGTTCTGAGCTGGGATGGTGCAGTGAGCTAAAAAACGGTGTTGGATCAAGCCCTGATCTTTTGACTGGGTGAGAGTATTGTGCTTAATTCAGAAACTCTGTCAGTCACCACCCCTTTTCGTTAAATATTTTTTCCACCATAAGCGTGGAAGGGTATACTCAGATGAGAGTTCCTTGCTCATTGCACCATCAGGATTCAAGTAAGCTGGGCCGGCGACGGCTGAAATGCCAGAAACCGGTCCCCGGAAGCTTGTTTCCTTCCCAGTATAAGAATTGGCTTGGTAGTTTGGTTTGCCCTGTTCCCATCATGCACTTGGACAGGAACAGACTAATTTGCATATAGCCAGGTTCTGAGCATGGATGGTGCAGTGAGCTAAAAAACGGTGTTGGATCTAGCCCTGATCTTTTGACTGGGTGAGAGTATTCTGCTTAATTCAGAAACTCTGTCCATCACCACCCCTTGTTGTTAAATATTTTGTCCACCATAAGCGTGGAAGGGTATACTCAGATGTGAGTCCTTTGATCATTGCACCATCAGGATTCAAGCAAGCCGGGCCGACGATGGCTGAAATGCCAGAAACCGGTCCCCGGCAGCTTGTTTCCTTCCCAGTGTAAGAATTGGCTTGGTAGTTTGGTTTGCCCTGTTCCCATCATGCACTGGGACAGGAACAAACTAATTTGCATATAGCCAGGTTCTGAGCTGGGATGGTGCAGTGAGCTAAAAAACGGTGTTGGATCTAGCCCTGATCTTTTGACTGGGTGAGAGTATTCTGCTTAATTCAGAAACTCTGTCCATCACCACCCCTTGTTGTTAAATATTTTGTCCACCATAAGCGTGGAAGGGTATACTTAGATGTGATTCCCTTGCTCATTGCACCATCAGGATTCAAACAAGCCGGGCCGACGACGGCTGAAATGTCAGAAACCGGTCCCCGGAAGCTTGTTTCCTTCCCAGTGTAAGAATTGGCTTGGTAGTTTGGTTTGCCCTGTTCCCATTATGCACTGGGACAGGAACAGACTAATTTGCATATAGCCAGGTTCTGAGCTGGGATGGTGCAGTGAGCTAAAAAACGGTGTTGGATCTAGCCCTGATCTTTTGACTGGGTGAGAGTATTCTGCTTAATTCAGAAACTCTGTCCATCACCACCCCTTGTTGTTAAATATTTTGTCCACCATAAGCGTGGAAGGGTATACTCAGATGTGAGTCCCTTGCTCATTGCACCATCAGGATTCAAGCAAGCCGGGCCGACGACGGCTGAAATGCCAGAAACCGGTCCCCGGGAGCTTGTTTCCTTCCCAGTGTAAGAATTGGCTTTTGTAGTTTGGTTTGCCCTGTTCCCATCATGCACTGGGACAGGAACAGACTAATTTGCATACAGCCAGGTTCTGAAACTGGGATGGTGCAGTGAGCTAAAAAACGGTGTTGGATCTAGCCCTGATCTCTTGACTGGGTGAGAGCTTTCTGCTTAATTCAGAGACTCTGTCCCTCACCACCCCTTGTTGTAAATATGTGTGGAATTATGTGGCATAGTGTGAAGTGATATTATGTGGCCTGGTGTGGAATAGTATTATATGGTGTGGTATTATGTGGCATGTTGTGAAGTTGAATTTATTTTGTGGAGTATAATTATGAGTTTTGAAATTGAGTAGATATGTGTGGAGTCTGAATATGCAGCGTATAATCTAGGTTGGAGTGTAATTTTGTGTAGTGAAATTATCTGGAGTTGAAATGTGTTCTGTGGAGTGTAATTATATGGTTTGGAGTGGAGTGAAATTATGTAGCAGAGCTTTATTATGTGAAGTGGAATTTTGTGGCATGGAGCAGAGATGAATTATGTGGAGTCTATTTTATTGGTTCGTAATTATGTGGCATGGAGTGGAATGTTATTAGGCAGAAGTGTGTATTTGAATTGTGTGGCATGTTATTATAAGATGTAAATATGTGTTGTATGTAGTCGATTTATGCGGCATGGATTTGTGTGCTGTTGTATTGTAAGAAGCCTACAGCCAGTTCTAATGCCTTTACTCATGATGCTTTACCCAACAGGAAAAATTAAACTACAGACTGCGACAGTGAAAATGCTACTGAACATCTATGTCACTTACCCATATCATCAATATTTTATTTTTTTTTTTTATTCAGTGCCTTGCATATTTCAGAGAATAAAGGAATACCAAAAGTATGTGTTTAAAGATACAAGTTTGCAACTGAAATTCCTAATAACATTTCTTGTGTTAGAACTGCATTGACATTTAAAGGGTTACTGATCTACGCCACAGGCGAAAAATTATTTTACGATGTCATACTCTAAGATTTATTCGAGATCAACGTAATGCTTTGGAAAAACAGCACTTAAGGTGGAGCAGCACAACCTAAGAACTATTTGTTACAGCAATATTCTGAGAGTATGTCTGGGTCACTAACGCGTTGGAAAGGTTGGGATGGTGTCTGCGGAGGTAACGGGGAGAGGTGCCATCCTTCACCTCAGTTCTAAACTACAAAAGACTTCAAGAAAGACAAGCATTGGATTAACCAATAGGTCTTGCCTTTGGGACCTAGTAAGTGTTTAGCTAGTGCTATTGGCTCTGCGAATGTGTTAAGGTTATGTTGTAAAGCAGTGTCACTGCTATAAAGTGGTATAAGCATTTTTGTTCCTCTATTTGTAATCAAGAACACATTATGTACATGTCCTGGATGTACGTATGTGTCAAGAGTGTGGGGAAGGTGGGGCCAGGGAGTAAAAAATCCTCAAAATCCCACCCACACAGTTTCACTGAAAGATATTTTTACACTTCAGGGAGGCCTGGCTGTCCACAGCATGCAGCTAATCAAGCCGTTCTAAGGGATAACTTAACATAACTGCAAAGTTTGATTTATTAAATATGTTTAGAGCAACCATATGTATAGAATAATTGTGAACAAAATGTTTCTTATTCTGGACGCAATTATTTAAGTTAACACCTTGGGGACATTAAAATGTTTGAAGCTCACCAGACTGGGAAGTTCTTCAATGGTAGTTCGTGAAGATCTGAGTGCATACATTGAAGAGGTTATTGGTTCCAGACATTTTCTCAAGGGAGGCGCACATGAGATACAGAGTGACCCAGCCGATACATATTACATAACAGGTAAAGCTCTTATCCCAACAACTCAAGTTCAGTGGAGCAGGTAAGTCAATTCCTTCTCTTTACCAGTGAATGAAAGTGCAATAGGACAAACTAATACTGAGACACGACCAGAGCAACCAGTTTCAGGTCACAGCCAGAACCAGAGCAACACGATTGAACAACCAGATAAAGCAGCGACAAAACCAAGAGCCAAAAGGGTACCAGGGTAGAGTCAGTACCAGGGAAAGCCCAGACCCATAGCAGCAATATGGCACCCAAGCACTGGGCCACCACCATAGAAGAGTCAGACCCAGAGCAACAGAGTGACACTGCTAGATTGCACATAGTAGCAGGACACTGTCTCGTGCCATGGCACATGAGGACGCCACTGAAAGCAGAACAGCATTACCAAATAATTGTAGCAAAGCACCATCACACACAGAAACACCCAGGCAACAATATAACACCACCAGACCCTGTGTACTAATGAAAACTGCCAAAACCAGTGCCATAACAGTGTTCTACCAAAAGCAGAGTGGGACAAATACAGAATAGTACTAGGCTCTGCCAGACACACCCATACCAACTTCTCATAGCACTTTAACACCATGACACAACCAGACCCCCTGGAGTGCCAGACCCAGTGAAATAACTGGGAATTACATGAAACAATGAAGCAGAAACACAGTAGTGCCAATTCACATACAGGCCGAGCAGCACAGTAATACTGAAGTAGCCGCAGGCCACGGACAGAGCAAAAGCACCAGCAAGGCATGGCCCAAGCACAGTCAGACACGGAGCAGTACAATGACACTGACAGATTTGGCAGAAAGGATATCCAATATCAACACCAAGGCCAAGCGTGACCCACAATTCCACAAGGGCATGACCAGAGTTTCACCAGGCCATGACAGAACTCCATTGGGCACGGCCAGGTGCAGGGTGCATCAGGCGTACTGTAATCATACCTTGTGACCCAGGCCTGGCCCAATGTAGGGCCAGAAAGGCACAAGCCAGTAGTGACAAAGCAAGCCGGACCCAATACATGTGAAAACCTCTTGTGATAGTAGGGCAAAGCATGAACCAATGCAGAGCCAGGGTATGATCAGAGTAGCCGGATATATCAACAAACATATTGAGGGAAGGGTAAATACCACAGGTGGAAGGGAAAGTGTAAAACACCAGTGGGACTGGACCCCCTGGGTAACAGCAGATGGGTGCCATGACTATTGCAGTCCGAGGTCGTGAGTGTGGCTGTGGAGGGCTGCCTTCCATTCATTCCCAACAGTGAACTCATGTAGGGGTGGGGGTTGTGTAGCAGTGCTCCCTCCAGCGCTCCAAAGCACACCCAATGCCATGCATAGTACCAGCATCAATACACCCTCCAGCGTCGCCCTATGTACAGCTACCGAAGTCTGTCCTCTGCATGCCCAGATGGACCCCTTTGCCCGTCATGCCTGGCTCATCATCTGCCACGCGATAGCAGTGGCCACCATAGTGTCTGGCTCGGAGCAGCACAAGAAGCCCCTCTAAGGCCAGCAGCAGCCAGAAAGAGAAACTTTTCCAGCGTGGGCAAGACCAAGCCAGGCGCGCGAGGAGCTGTGCAGGGGGCGGGCTGTGTGCGGCAGAGAGCAGCCTCACTGACCTCAGTGCACAACTGATCTGCACACATGCAGCCCTGTTTTGAAGTCAGAGGAAGCATCCACATGCCTTTGTTTTATGCACGGCGCCTGCAACATGAAATAAGAAGTGCGGGGGCCATGAAGGCGGCGTCATACTAATTAAAGACAGTCTCCCAGCTGCCATGCTTAAACATAAAGCGGGCACTGCCTAATTAAGATGCTCTCCTTTTTGATAGTCAGGACAAGGGAAACGCCACCTGATTAAGGGAAATGCTGCTTTCGAGTGACCCAGGGGTAAGCATGGGCGGAAAATCCGTTCCGCTCGCGGATTTCGCGGATTTTCGGTAAATTCGCAATCCGCGAGATTCGCGAATTTCCCGCAAAATCCGCGAACGGAACGGATTGGGTCAAAAGTTCAAGCTGACTTTTGTAACTCTTTTAGAATGGCGCCGGCAAGCTGCCAGAGCCATTCTAAAATAGTTACAAAAGTCGGCTTCAACAGGAAGCTCTAATAGATAAAGTAAAGCAGGTGCTGCTCAAATTCAGTTACACAATCGTTAATCACTTCAAACTTGGGGTGATTAATGATTGTGTAACTTAATTTGACCTTCAACTGGAGCACCTGCTTTACTTTATCTATTAGTGTTTCCTGTTGAAGCTATTTCTAGCTATTTCAGAGCGCCATTCTAAGTGGGGCTGAGGGCAGAAGGGCACAAAAGTGGGACAGAGGGCAGAAGGGGACAAAAAATGAGTGGGGCAGAAGGGCACAGAAACGAGTGGTACAGAGGGCAGATGGGCATAAAAAACGAGAGGGTGGCAGTGATTAAGCAGGCAAAAAAAAAACCCCGCGAAATTGCAAAGTGCCTCGCGAACACCCGCGAATACGCAAAAATAAAAAAATTCGCGCGAATTCGCGAATTTTGCAGATTGCCAATTCGCAAATCCGCAAATTCGTGAATTGCCAATTTGCAAAATTCGCCCATGCTTACCCAGGGGCATGTGGGGGTAGGAACAAGTGAGGAGGTGGGAGGGACAAATGTTTCATTAAGATGCAAGCACCTATGGCACCAGAGCTGTGCCAACAGTGTAACAAGGTTAGGAAAGAAATAATAAAATGGTCCTCTAAAGAACAGAAAAAGAACTAAAGCGTAAACATGCAGTACTTAGTCAATGTTCCATGCAAGGAACGAAAGAGAAAAAAGGAGGGACAAAGAGGCAGGACTGACCACTAGCAAAAAAGGATTTTTAAATGACACTGAAAGAAACAAATAAAAAGCAGGGGAATTACTTTAAGTCCAAGATATGTTAAAGTATATGTAAGAGGACTTGAATGCTCAACCTAAAAAGGATTCAGAAAAGGGGGTGGTGATGAACAGAGTGTCTGAATTAAGCAGACCACTCTTACCCAGTCCAAAGATCAGGGCTTGATCCATCACCGTTATTCCAGTAAAGAATTGGCTTGGTAGTTTGGTCTGCCCTGTTCCCATGATGCACTGGGCCAGGGACAGACTAATTTGCATGTAGCCAGGTTCTGAACTGGGATGGTGCAGTGAGCTAAAAAACGGTGATGGATCAAGCCCTGATCTGTTGACTGGGTAGGAGTGTTCTGCTTAATTCAGATACTCTGTCCATCACCACCCCCTTTTTGAATCAACCTAAAAAGGAAGCACTTTTGCAGACTGCCACATTTGTTACACTGTCAGCCTTGTATGCATATATGTTAATGTATTTATAGAGTGCAAACTTACATGGAAAGCAGCAGAGCACTGCAGTGGCGGCTATTGACATTTGAAAGTGGTGACCGTAAACTTTCTGTCTGAGTGCACCGTGGCGAGTGAGCCTGAAAATCTTAAGGGCATTTCGGGAGGGATTTTCACCCGGTAAAATTTTGAAAGAAGAATAGGTAAATGGTGCATTTTCAAGCAAGTTTGAGAAGCACAGAGACTTGGGGCCCGATGTAGAAGCCCTAATACCGGTCGGAAACGGCCGATTTCGTCCGTTTCCGACCGGTATTAGGGTTTTCTAATGTAGGAGCATGCTTTACAGAATCGGTATTTTACCGAATCTGTATTTACAGATTCGGTAAAATTACCGAATCGGTAAATACAGACTAGGTAAAAATACAGATTCTGTAAAAGCACATGTAGGTAGCACATCTTTGAGTGCCGCAGGCCTTTCAGATTCGGTATTTTACTACCCAATCCAATTGGGTGGTAAAATACCGAATCCAGGTGTGCATGCACATGTGTGCATGCACACCTTTGCCATGTGACAGACAGACATGCCCTTAGGGCATGTATGTGTGCCACATGGCACACATACCTGTATTTGGGGTGCTAGAGGGTGTCAAAGTGACAACCCCTGCACCCTTGCAGGAATCAGTAATTACTGAATCGGTAAATACCGATTCGGTATTCACCATTGATTCTTATGGGCTTCAAGCCCCATAGGAATCAATAGGGGATACCGATTCTGTATTTACCGAATCGGTAAATACCGAATCTTACAGATTCGGTATTTACCAATTCTGAAATACCTACATGTGCCCCCTTCTATTTTACCACTTCTTAAATACCGAATCAGAAAAAATCTGTATTTTAGAAATGGTAAAATAGAATTACCTACATCTAGCCCTAAAGCCTTAAACACACAGAGCCCGCCACAGAGGCTATGTTCATAGGTGAAGTCCTGCTGAAACTAAAATGCATTAACATTCTAATCTCAGTTTCCCCGCTTAACAAAGAGAGTGAACCCCAGAAAATGAGTTCCGCATCCTGTTTCTTCATTACATTTTCAGAAAAAATTAGGAACATTCATAGACAATTCACACATGCAGTAAGCGCATTGTAAAAACAAAAAAAAGCATGTGCCATTTATTTTAAGGTGATACATTATACTCCTTGGTTACTGTAAGCCAAGCAAAGCACGAAATAAGCTTCTTTAAAATGTTTCCTGTACCCTGATTTGAAAGTGTGGCATTGCTCTGTGCCACTCAAACTGTCTACAAGAGTAGCAGCCTCCTGGCCCTGCTGCCTTCTCGCTAAAGTGGACGTGCAAGTGTTGCTTTGCAGTACACTACATATTTCAGGCTGTTCTGAGGGTACTGTCATTGTTGAAAAGATTGGAGGGTGAGGATAATTTCAACTAGATCTGAGTGGTTTGTTATTAGAGCACACTCATCCTCCCACAAGAAGCCCAATGTATTACTTCACTTGAAGATACAGTACACGGAAATCAAACGCAGATGGTGGTTGCACATGTACTGTTCACAATTAGCTGCATACAAATTTCTCTCTTTAGACAATGCAGAGTGCGTGCCTCAAGCCACCGAATCTCTAGAAACATGAAGCGCAATACATGCCTTATACTTTTCATTTCAGGGCGAGTCAGTTTCACCTCAGAATCACACCCACCTAATGCTACCTCTGCATTTCAATCTCTTCAAATCATCAAACAGAATGCAAATTTTGCCATTTCATTTTCAGCTTAGAGCAAAGGTAAAGTGGCGATACTCACTAGCTGCACAATGCGGCGTAGCTACAGCCTTCTAAGCTCAGGAGGCAGCGAGATGCACACGACCCATGGTGTCTTGGAGAACCGCAGCCTTAAGGCCCGGTGGCGCAGGGTATGCCTGAAATCCCCTGGATTCACCTGCCTTGTCAGAAACAGAGACACGGACTCTTCGTCTGGCGTAGAAGATGGTATTTATTAGCTGCAGCTAGTACAGTGGTCTTAGAAGTCGTTGGTATAACGAGGTTCAAAAGAGACTGCCACTTAACTCCGTGGCGCACAGGTTTATATACGATACAATACAATGCAAAATGCAATCAAACAAGAGCATGATCTATAGGCAAACGTTATAGACAATGTTTTAAGACCAAAGCAACTCAAGTTCCCGGTTCTGTTTGTCACTCGACCCCTTAGGTAAATTACAAATGAATCCACACAATTCAATTTACAAGTAGAGAAAACACAGCTGCATGTTGTAGAAGGACAGTCGTGAAACAGGAGAATGCATGAGACATGTAGCGAAGGAGAGCAGATAAGATAACTTAAAGGAAACAATGGTGTGAACCAACATGTAGTCCGAACGGAGATTAATCAGCTCAGACAGGAATTAGTGTACTCGGCCAGACCCTGACACTCATTAGTAAACATAGGCGAAGAAGCCACCTGACACGTAAATGCAGAAACGACAAAAACATCGCGTTCGCTGCACTGCCTGAGTGAGGGCAACATAAAATGGCGGCGATCACAAAATGGAGGCTGAGCACGAACAAATTCGTAATTTACAGAACCTCAGACCCTCCTTTTGCCATTTTTCAGGCAAAAACGAACCAACTCATGCTAATCTGAGTCGGAATCAACATCGATGTTCATAAAATCCTCAAGCTGTTGCTGCACCATCATCCTAGTATTCTCTGTCTTCTGAGTCGCAGATTGTGGAACACATAAAGTAGCCAACAGGCCACAAACTGCAGGACCACATTGAACACACAGGCAACAAGAGAATATGTTGGCCAAAATTGCTCCAAGGAACTTTAGGATCTTCCATCCCCAAGTTGACAATATTCCCCAAAACCATCCCAAAAAAGACCAATCTCCTTCGTCCTGATGAATCGACTCGGAGACAGTATGCAATTTGGAAATGGCTTGGTATACTGCCGGAGCATCATCTGGAATATAAATGCAGCAATTACATCTGATCAATCTACAGACACCTCCTCGGTCTGCTAAGATCACATCTAGTGCAATTCGATTTTGCAACGTCATAAGATTGTCAGCCTTAAGCTCTGCTATCACACCTGCAGTAACAATAATAGTGGTCTCAACCACTCGAACCAATTGACTGATGTTTCTGCTGTTGTCCATCCGGCCCAAAAAGGGAAGAAATCCTTTAAGGAAATCTCCTCGATCTTGTTCTGCTATGTCTTTGGCATCAAATACACCTCTGCTATGTCTACCTCTGTGGTGGTCTGACGGAGCCGTATATGTAGGAAGGAGAAAAGCTATGTAACAGGTTCCAGAAAAGTTGGAAGGGAGCCAAATATAAGCTCGATCATCACAGACAAAATATGTTCCTTGAGATGGAACTAACGGAGGGAAATCAGGGGCCGAAAAAATGTACGTATACAAACATTTCTGCTTGATGTCAGCTTTCTTGCTGTTGACTTGGAGACAAAAATGACCTTGATAGGGCACAGTCCATACTGGAGAAGACTCACCCTTTCTAGTTTTGTCACCAAGGATAGAAACATAGTGGGTAACATTCCATCCATCATAAGCTCTCTTTTCATCTAATGGAATCTTGTTCTTCTCTATAATCTTAGCCATTACCACTATACCTTTAATGAAGGAGCTGTGATTGAAGTCTAATCCATTCCCAGAAGTTCTTACAGGGCTTCTGAGTCTGTTGTGGTATGCGGCTGAAAACATAGTCAAATAGGGCCCAAGCTGAACCTTCGTATGAGAAAGGAAGAACCAGATATGGCATTCCCTTTTGTGTATTGTGTGGCATAAGTCCGCACACCCAACAGTCAGTCATATTAATAGCCAACTGATGTTGGTGTAACAACTGAATGAACCTATTATTCATATATTCAGCTCTCCTTATCTGTTCATGAGGGGTAGAACATGCATTTTACGTGAAAAGACAGAAAGACGAGAGGGTAAAGAAGTTGTAGAATTAACAGCATTTCTTGATTGCAAAACATGTACGATCCAACCTGTGCAAGCTAATAAAATACGCAAAAACATAAAAACACACAAAGTTACGCCTTATCGACTACGCAATAATTTACAATACTTCTATCTCATTTCCTGCTTCCTATTTTCCCTACCTACGATTGTTGTACCATCCATCTTTATCTAAAAAAATGTCGCTCACGGCAATCTTCCTCAATCACTCAGCTACTCACTTCTGTATATCCTGAGGTACTAGCCACTTTCTAAAAGAACAGAAACCAGGTTACAGTCTGAGTCTCCTACCGTGACCCTGCGACGGTGACAGATGGCACATCTAATACTAAAATCACACAAAAGAAGGAGGCAAAAAGGACCCCAAAAAAGAATGTCTTTGAGTAATAAAGAAAAAAGTGTTCAAAGTTTTCAGTTCCCTTGGTTAGCTCTCGGTCTTAAGTTGTAGCGTGTTTTGTTCGGCACGGTCTGGTCTTTGAACAGAGTTTCTGGGTTAGTAGTATCTAATCGAAGAAGCGCAGGCACAGCAGCTTGAAGAATGTCGTCATCTGCTTTTTCAGACTGAGTTCCATAAATTTGGGAATCACTGAAAGGCACAAAACAAGGGATCGCTGCAGATTCAGATTCTCTTACACCACTGCGGATCCACTGGTCGAAGGGTAATGGCAGTGGCACCTTTTTACAGTGCCTGCCATGCACCCAGTTACGCTTGCCGACCACTTTCATGGCCGCGCGGGTGATGAGCAAAACTTGCGTAGGCGCAGACCAACGAGGCTCCAAGTTCTTAGTCCTTTGAAAATTTTTGATGCAGACCCAGTCACCGGGCAAAATGATGTGACCTGGGTCTTTGGAGGCCTCCAGCAAAGCACTTTGTACCTGTTGACGAATAACACTTAATTTAGTAGTCAAGTCATGCAAATAGTCAATTAACAGAGGATATGGTATATCAGAATATCTTTTGGGGCGAGGGACGCCCCAAACATTAGCTGGGCCTCCGAATACCACTTCATATGGGCTAAGTCCCATACGAGAGTGCACAGTAGTTCTGGTTGACAAAAGAGCTAGGGGCAAGGCATCAGGGCAAGCAAGGCCCGTGCTGGCTTGAATCTTGGCTAGGTTAAGCTTGAGTGTACCATTATAACACTCAACCAAACCCGCTGACTGTGGATGGTTTGCCGTATGGAATTTCTGTCTAATACCAAGACCAGAACATACTTTTTGCATAATCTAGCCCACAAATTCACCTCCATTGTCACTCCAGACAATGCGCGGCCAACCAAATCTGGGGAAGAACTCCTTAAGCAACACTTTAGCAGTTGACAATGCAGTGTTATCTTTCAAGGGGTGGGCCTCTATTCAGCGGGAAAAGGCACATACCACCACCAGAACATACTTAAGGTTGTTGCATCGATCCATATGAATGTAATCAATCTGCAACACTTCAAAAAGATATGACGGGGGAGCAAAATGACCTGCCGGAGTTGGGGTACCCTTTCCTGGGTTATGCATTAAACAAACAATACAATGCTTAACCACATTTTCTGCACATTTCGGAATTCCTTCATTCTGCCATACAGGAGCCAAGAGCTTACATATGCCTTTCGCACTAATGTGAGCATCCTTCCACAGCTCAGGGAACTACTTATTTATTTTTCTCTCAAAACTCCATGAGAGTCCATGTGTATTTGTGCTCTCTTCCCATGACCTGTTGCCAACTCACTTCCTTCCCTTGCACTATTCCTGAAACTCCCAACTCTATGACATAAAAGCTGCTTTTATCAGCTTGGTTTAGTATTATTTCCTGTGTTCACAATATCTTGCACTCATGCCAAGGAATTTGCACGCAAAGGTTGCATTTATGATGCTGGAGAGGGGCAGGATGCTGCACTCTTTCAGTTCCGCTAAGGTAGCCTGGCCACCTCCATAGTAACAATTGGCCTGAGAATGCCTTCCAGATCAGAGATATATGGAAAGGAAAGGAGGTTTTGGCAATGTTTCCCTTTAAACTCTATTACTTTCATATTTATGGCACTAGACAGCAGTTGTGTTCTTTTTAGCACCTGGTCTTTTTGGTCTGGATCATATGCAATCAGACTTTTGAATTCTTTTCAGATTTTCAGCATAAAAAGTATTTGAAAAAAAACATGATGTTTATAAAGTTTGAATACACTGAATTCAATGTTCACTTCTGTTGGACTTGGCCCTTAAAGCAGGTTCACCCCTAATCTTTTTGCTTTTAGTATATGATCTGTGTTGATGATTTGTGGGTCTCTGCGCACTTTTTCCCTGTGTCCCAGAGCAAAGTGCGTGCGTGTAGTGAGGCTGGCCTGCCCTCCAATAGGAATGCATGGGGAATGTCTGTGTCCCTGGTAGTTCCTGATGCGTGGGGAGTGCAGGCTCGAGTTTGGTATGTGCGAACTCGTGTGATTGAATGCTGCGCAATGATGTATGTGGCATGATTGTGTCTTATGTGGACATGCCACTTCTAGGAGTTGGCATATTAGTGTAAAATATGCCTGGAGTGTGATTGGCTGGAGCTGGCTGGTGAGCCTGGCTCCAGGAAGTCTGGATGGGTCTGCCCGGTGGTGAGTGTGGAGATTAGCATGCTGATGGCTGGGGAGGGCTGTGCCTGGTTCCTGAATAGGGCTAGGCTTTACCCACACAATGCTGGCTCCGCCCCCTGTGGTGCGACTGATGACCCTAGCCCTGCCGGTGAATAGAGTGAGGGGCTGAGCACATCAAGGGTGCTCCCAGACCAGCTGTGACTGGTTTTTTCCCTCACCCTGAAGTGAAACAAAGGATTTTTATGTATAAAAAGGGGCTGTGTCCCCTACAATTTGTTCTGTTCCAGGGTCCTGCCTGAGGGGGCTGCTGCTGTTGCTGGGGCCAGGAGGACCGCCACTTGGATTTTCTCCCTGCCTGGAGACCCAGTGAGCTGGCTCTGGGCCCAGCCTTGCCCCCTGCCTGCCTAAGGACTTTGCTGGAGCTTTGCTCTTGCCCCTAGCGATTGGGAGCACTGCGAATTGTCTTTGAGCGCTGGGAGCACTTTATTTTTGCTCTCGCGGCTGCCCACGCCGCTTTTTGTGCCGATTTTAAAATCCCCTGGCAGGTGCCCACCCTGTCAAGGACCTTGCGCTTTATCTTCTTACTTGCGCTTTGGGAGCGCTTTATTGATTTCAAAAGCCGGTGCCCACCCGACATTGCTCCGTGTCTGCCCGTGAAATCGTCCCCGTCGCCGCCCGGCCGAACCGGAAGTCAGGCAGGCCGGGGGCGGGACATCCGGAAGCCCATGCGGGAGCCACCCCGCACTGGAATGCGTTAGCAAGATGGAAGAAGCGCCCCAGAGAGAACAGTCCAGCCGTGGCCCCGGACAGTCCAGAGGAGCGGGAGCTCTATGCCTACAGCCACCATCCAGAAGAGCCCAGCAGAGAGGAGCTGACGCCGCGAGTAGCCACCACCTCCGACAGCCGGTGAGTGTGGGCGGGCTACGGGTCGCTCCTCTGCTCGGGGAAGTGCCGCGGGCTCAGAGGCAGGTTGGTGTGCTCAGGGTGGCCCGGTTGGCAGCGGGCCGCTCCCACGATCCCCGGGGGCCTATTTTGTTTAACGAGCCCTGTGAGGCTCCCGAGTCCCTTGATTCTGAGTCCCCCGTGAGGGACTCCAACGACGCCCGCGTTTGGTGATTGGAGCACTGAGGTTCCTGGGGGAATTTGTGCATTTCTTCGAGCCCACGAGGTTTCAGGCCCACATCAGTAACGAGCCCTGAGATGCTCCGGGCATTTCTGTTTTCGAGCCCACGAGGCTCCCCACGCCCGCAATTGTGTTTCGAGCCTAGAGAGGCTCCGAGTGCCATTTGGTTTATGTAGAGCCCAGCAAGGCTCTTGGGGGACACAAGTGTTGGTTAGAGCCCTGCGAGGCTCCCACGTGGTGTTCCACCCCATTGTGCTCTTGAGCCCACGAGGCTCCAACGTTGGCCCATCATTGCTTTCAGCTGTCCAGCACTTAGTGGACAGTTGTGATGTTTAGGTTTTTTCTTGGCTGCCTGCGCAGCCTGCCCTGACATTTTGGACTAAGGGCATTTCAGCCCTTGCGAGGCCAGTTGGCCTGGGGGACAGTTCTAGTGTTGTGCCCTGTGCACCTTGCGCAATTTATGATTTACTTGCTCATGTGATTCCTGCGCAAATGTTCTACCTGCACCTCTGAATATGTTTTAAGCCTCATGTGCAATGTGTTTTATGTTTCTTCCCCTTTGCTAAAAGAGACCCGCTTAGAGGATTGTTTTATGTTTATTTGCCTTTGCTAAATGTGACCTGCTTAGGTGATTGTTTTATGTTTATTTCCCCTTGCTAAATGTGATTTGCTTAGGTGATTGTCTTATGTTCCTATAGGTCCTGATAATAAGGTCCTAGTTCCCTGTGTGCTTTTCCTAAGGTGGTTAGGGTTGCGTAGGAGGTATTTACCCTTTACCAGTGATTACTGGTTGTGTGCTACATTTACTATTTTGGTGCTACAGTCATTATATGTCTATGTGCTAAGTGTTATACCTTCAAGTATTATTACTATTACAACAAGTGCTAATTCTAAAAGTGCCTACCCCTGACGGTGGTCCATGTGGCCCTGTCCTGTACATAATCCCCTGTAAATTCTGCCCGTGCCTGTTGGCACATTGTAAAGTGTGTGTTTATCTAATGTGTTTTTGCTATAATACAAAGGCTATTTTTTATATAACCTTGTGTGGAGTTTCCTTTGTGGTGGGCCTTGGGTGTTGTTGCTGGGTGCACGCGCAAACGCTTTACACATCACTTCCGAGATTAGCCTTGCTGCTCGCGTCACGTTACCTAGAGGGTGAGCAGGGGTTGTCTTGGTGTGTAACTCCCTTGCCCAGACTTAGAAATGGTGATCTCTGACTGACTTTGACGCGAGCCTTGGCCAGCCAGGGTCACGTTTCGAACATTGGTGGCAAGCTGTGCGGATTGGAGTTGCGTTTGCGCTGTACCACAGTGGCGACAGGCCACACTACAAAGTTCTACATTTTTAGATGACCACATTTTGGGGATTATTGTTTTTTAGGTGAAGTCCAGTATTGCTTCTCCTGAAAGGTTTCATTTGGTTATTTTGTCCAGTACATTTGTTCCCGGCCCTGCTCCCAGAATTTGGTACCTGTGTCGCTTATGGTCAGATTGAGAAATCAGGGGTGGTAGAAACTGCCTTACCAGTCCGAGGGGAGGGTGTGTGGATGAGTGGTGTGTTACACTGGACAGAGGAGTGTAAGTTCCCATAGATAGGGAGCTTGCTGAATTTTTGTGAATTGTGTACTCCTGTGTAAGCTCAGACCCCCAGGTTCCCTGTGTAATCTTGTCTCTAGAACGTCTGCCAAAATGAAACCTGTTTTTGATCTCAGTGATCTAGTCAGTATGCAGGAGTTGAAAAGGTTCTGTAGAGATAGAGACATAGGGGTGGGTGAGTCAGATACTAAGTACGAACTTAGGGGCCACCTGGATCAAAGGGATCTTGAGCGCAGTGAGGAAAGGGCCCGGGCCGCATGCCATGAGGGTGGTGAGTCTGAGGGGAGCCCTGAAGAATGTGAAGTTGATGAAAATGACAGTGAATGGGCCTCAGCAGATAGTGAGGACCCCATAGATGGGGAGTCCCTTGCTGGGTCCAGTGTCAGTACCAGCGCCCCCTCCTTTGTCCTGTCCCCAGAGGAGTGGGAAGACAGGGAATATCAGCCAGCGATGGAACAGCTCAGGTTAGAGCATGCCAAGGTAGAGGCTGAGAGGGCCTTGTTCAGGGAGAAGATAACCCTAGAGAGTAGGTTGTCCCCTGAGCACAGTTATAATTTTCTGGACCCCCCGGGGAGGGTTGACTCCAGTGGTGGCAGCTATTTAGATTCCAGTATAGGAAGTCCCACTCCCAGTTGCCCAAGTATGGTACCTGTTTCCAGAGAAGAGGAGTGTCGGTGGAAATTCAGGAACCTTAGAAAACAACCTCACCAGGATTGGGAGGATTATTCTGATGATTGTGAGGATGCACTGATTGATTGGTTAAGGGTTCACTGGGAATTTGAGTCTGAGGGACTGTTCAACCTAGCTGTCAGGGAGCAACTGCTCAATTGTTTTGCGCCAGAGTTTCGCCAACACCTGTTAGGGTGTGGATCGACTGAGCCTTGTGAGCTTGCAAGTGAAGCAGGCCGCTGGGAAAGTGCGAGAGGTTCTCTGGAGTCACTAGTGAGTGATTCCAACAATAGTGGGTCAGGTGTCCTCCAGCCCAGCGTGGTGGAGGAGGGTGAGAATAGCCCAGCTAGGTCCCAGTATAGTGAGGAGGGTGTAGGGGCTTACTGCCTGTTTCAGTGGAGCGGGAGTGAGTGTGAGACCGAGAGTCCCCAGATGCCCTAAGCCCTGCCGCAGAGCCTGGATGGTTTCTTTAGGGAACACCAGGATGGGAACCTAAGCTTACCTGTTATTTCACTTGAGGGAGATCTCCTAGTGTGTAGAAGACCTGGAGCATCTGTAAGCGGAGCTTCTATGCTTCTAGAGTCTGGCAGTACCGCTCCAGTAGGGAGAGTACAGGAGTCCAGCGAAAGGAGTGATTGGAGAATAGTACGTGAGTCCCCAGAAGTCATGGAGTGCCAGGCATTGATTCCACCAAAGGTTTTAGACCGGAGGTTGGGAGGCCAGGTTCAGGAGTCACCTGACCTGAAGAGTGGGACTACTGTAATCAGTGTCCTGACCAGTTCTTCCTTCAGAGGTACCGCCCCGGTTGGGAGGGAGCAGGATTCTGGAAGGGGGTGCAGAGGGTGGGAGAGCCCACCTCTGACCCCGGTGCAACCTGAGGGGTCAAACCCTAGGTTGGGAGAATGGTGTTCTGAGGGGACCCCTCGCAGGAGGATGAGGAACCCTAGAAGAAGAGGTAGGGGGAGGAGAGCCTTCCCTGAGACTCCTGGCCCGCCTGAGGTTGTAGACCCTAGGCTGGAGAACCAGTGGCAGTCTAGCCCTGTCTTGCAGACAGGAAGAGTGGAGAATGGCTTCTATGTGCCAGGGGTTACTATCCCCCATTTTGTGAGTAGGCAGGAACCAGTGGCACCTGGGTTGCCTAGGGCCTGGTCCTGGCCGAGGACAGCTGGAGAGTACCAGTGGGGTAGCCCAGGTAGTCCCTACAGTAGGTTTAGAAAGAACCCCAGGGGTTCATGGTGGCGAAGAACCGGAGGGTGTCCCTGCAGTTGCGGGCCCGCGTCCGTGTTTTATCACCCCAAGCAGGGAAGCCCATCACGGTGGTGATTGGTCTGCCCTGCGTTTTGGCTGGAAGGGGGTTGTGTTGGACTTGGCCCTTATGGCAGGTTCACCCCTAATCTTTTTGCTTTTAGTATATGATCTGTGTTGATGATTTTTGGGTCTCTGCGCACTTTTTCCCTGTGTCCCAGAGCAAAGTGCGTGCATGTAGTGAGGCTGGCCTGCCCTCCGATAGGAATGCATGGGGAATGTCTGTGTCCCTGGTAGTTCCTGATGCGTGGGGAGTGCAGGCTCGAGTTTGGTATGTGCGGACTCGTGTGATTGAATGCTTCGCAATGATGTATGTGGCATGATTGTGTCTTGTGTGGAAATGGCACTTCTAAGAGTTGGCATATTAGTGTAAAATATGCCTGGAGTGTGATTGGCTGGAGCTGGCTGGTGAGCCTGGCTCCAGGAAGTCTGTATGGGTCTTCCCAGTGGTGAGTGTGGAGTTTAGCATGCTGATGGCTGGGGAGGGCTGCGCCTGGTTCCTGAATATGGCTGGGCTTTCGCCACGCAATGCTGGCTCCGCCCCCTGTGGTGCGACTGATGACCCTAGCCCTGCCAGTGAATAGAGTGAGGAGCTGAGCACATCAAGGGTGCTCCCAGACCAGCTGTGACTGGTTTTTCCCCTCACCCTGAAGTGAAACAAAGGATTTTTATGTATAAAAAGGGGCTGTGTCACCTACAATCTGTTCTGTTCCAGCATCCTGCCTGAGGGGGCTGCTGCTGTTGCTGGGGCCAGGAGGACCGCCACTTGGATTGTCTCCTTGCCTGGAGTCCCAGTGAGCTGGCTCTGGGCCCAGCCTTGCCCCCTACCTGCTTAAGGACTTTGCTGGAGCTTTGCTCTTGCCCCTAGCGCTTGCGAGCGCTGCAAATTGTCTTTGAGCACTGGGAGCTCTTTATTTCCCCTCTCGCGGCTGCCCACGCCGCTTTTTGTGCCGATTTTAAAATCCCCTGTCAGGTGCCCACCCTGCCAAGGACCTTGCGCTTTATCTTCTTACTAGCGCTTTGGGAGCGCTTTATTGATTTCAAAAGCCGGTGCCCACCCTGCATTGCCCCGTGTCTGCCTGTGAAATCGTCCCCGTCGCCGCCCGGCCGAACCGGAAGCCAGGCATGCCTGGGGCGGGACAAGCGGACAACCGGAAGCCCAGGCGGGAGCCCACCCCGCACTGGGACACGTTAGCAAGAGAGAAGAAGCGCCCTGGAGAGAACAGTCCAGCCGCGGTCCCAGAGATTCCCGAGGAGCGGGAGCTCTCCGCCTACAGCCGACATCCAGAAGAGCCCAGCAGAGAGGAGCTGACGCCGCGAGGATGCGCCGCCTCCGACAGCCGGTGAGTGCGGGCAGGCTCAAGGTCGCTCCTCTGCTCGGGGAAGTGCCGCGGGCTCAGAGGCAGGTTGGTGTGCTCAGGGCGGCCCCGGTTGGCAGCGGGCAGCTCCCACGATCCCCGGGGGCCTATTTTGTTTAACGAGCCCTGTGAGGCTCCCGAGTCCCTTGATTCTGAGTCCCCCGTGAGGGACTCCAACGATGCCCGCATTTGGTGATTGGAACCCAGAGGCTCCTGGGGGCAATTTGTGCATTTCTTCGAGCCCACGAGGGTCCACGCCCACATCAGTGACGAGCCCCGAGAGGCTCCGGGCATTTCTGTTTTCGAGCCCACGAGGCTCCCCACGCCCGCAATTGTGTTTCGAGCCTAGAGAGGCTCCGAGTGCCATTTGGTTTATGTAGAGCCCAGCGAGGCTCTTGGGGAACACAAGTGTTGGTTAGAGCCCTGCGAGGCTCTCACGTGGTGTTCCACCCCATTTTGCTCTTGAGCCCACGAGGCTCCAACGTTGGCCCATCATTGCTTTCAGCTGTCCAGCACTTAGTGGACAGATGCAACGTTTAGGTTTGTTCTTGGCTGCCTGCGCAGCCTGCCCTGACATTTTGGACTAAGGGCATTTCGGCCCTTGCGAAGCCAGTTGGCCTGGGGGACAGTTCTAGTGTTGTGCCATGTGCACCTTGCGCAATTTATGATTTTTTTGCTCATGTGATTCCTGCGCAAATGTTCTACCAACACCTCTAAATATGTTTTTAAGCCTCATGTGCAATGTGTTTTATGTTTCTTCCCCTTTGCTAAAAGTGACCTGCTTAGAGGATTGTTTTATGTTTATTTACCTTTGCTATATGTGACCTGCTTAGGTGATTGTTTTATGTTTATTTCCCTTTGCTAAATGTGACCTGCTTAGGTGATTGTCTTATGTTCCTATAGGTCCGGATAATAAGGTCCTAGTTCCCTGCGTGATTTTCCTAAGGTGGTTAGGGTTGCGTAGGAGGTATTTACCCTTTACCAGTGATTACTGGTTGTGTGCTACATTTACTATTTTGGTGCTACAGTCATTATATGTCTATGTGCTAAGTGTTATACCTACAAGTATTATTACTATTACAACAAGTGCTAATTCTAAAAGTGCCTACCCCTGACGGTGGTCCATGTGGCCCTGTCCTGTACATAATCCCCTGTAAATTCTGCCTGTGCTTGTTGGCACATTGTAAAGTGTGTGTTTATCTAATGTGTTTTTGCTATACTACAAAGGCTATTTTTTATATAACCTTGTGTGGAGTTTCGTTTGTGATGGGCCTTGGGTGTTGTTGCTTGGTGCACGCGCAAACGCTTTACACATCGCCTCCGAGATTAGCCTAGAGGGTGAGCAGGGGTTGTCTTGGTGTGTAACTCCCTTGCCCTGACTTAGAAATGGTGATCTCTGACTGACTTTGACGCGAGCCTTGGCCAGCCAGGGGTCCCGTTTCTAACAACTTCTGAAACACTTTATAATATGTGTTTGCAGTTCCACCAGTTTTGTAAACACAACAGCCCTAACAGCGCTGGGATGCCTGGCTTCACCTTGGAGGTGCCCAGGAGTGGACATTTCACAGGGAAAAGCCAGAAAGGGTTCCACTGCGGTATGAGTACACCGCCAGGACGCCCCTTTGCTGGGGCAGCAGTGTGCTTTACAAGTACAAATTCCTTTAATTTCATTTCATTTTGTAAAACTTTTTTTTAAAGAATATTTGGCAAACAAGTATTCGCAAAAACAATAATTTGGCACTTGCATTATTAAGAGGAGAACAATTAGCTTTGATAGATCTTGTTGTTAGTGTAAATATAAATAGATGTTTACTTACTGTTTGTAGCTACGCTGTGTGTTTGGCTCTAAGCCATTCAAATGTGTTCCTTTGTCGTTGTTTTGCAGACTTCTGACCTATGGTAGATTCCATGGCAATGTGGGCACTCTCAAATGCAAACTAAATCATCTCAAAATTATCTCTGTTTTTTCAGATAAGGCAACAAGATGCAGGGATGCATAGGACATTGCAATCTGGAGAATGGGCAGACAAGATTTAAACATGGGTCTCCTGTGCCCTGTAGCTACTGGGCAAACCCTCATGCATACACCAGTATTTCTTTACCACTAGGATATGGGTGACATCACACAAGGTTGACTGTTTTTCTGTGAAAAGTACAATGTAAAAGTGCACATCAGAAAGAAGAAAACATGTTTTTAGGTCTGGCATTAGCCAAGAGCTTTTGATTTACTCAAAGTAAATGTACAATATACTTACATAAAGTGACTTTCAGCCACCTTTCTTTGTCCACTGGTCTGTTCTTGTGTCATTCATATTTTGCTTACGCCAACTACAGCATACAGCATGCAGCTTCACTTGGAATGACTGCATTCATAGTCTAAGAAATGGAAGAGAGAGACCCCTTCAAACAACCAGGGGAGGATGGTACTATTATCTTGTAACTGTGGGGTTGTCCCTTGGTAGACACTTTCTTTCAGTCAGAGGATTTTATCTATGGTATTGGATGTAGCACATACCATACAACCGGTACCTCAAAGCATGGACAATCCAAATCCGATTTAGAATATTACAAAAGTATTTCTTTATTTAAAAAAATATTTCTTGTGTTATATGATCAGCAATTAAAAACATATATTTATTAAAAAACACAGTTCCTAATGCCCTCTACGTGTATCAAAAAAAACAATTAATCATAAAACTAAATACAAATCAATATTTGCAATAGGTAGATAGACCGATTTTTCAGCACCAAGGGCCGGGTTAAGGGGTATGAAAAGCCCCGCACTTGGTGCTAAAAAATCGGTCCATCAACCACATGAACATCCGGATTGTAACCAGAAGTGGCAGCGGTTTTGAGGGTATTTCTTCCGGTAAGGGGCACGTTGCGTCACCTTCAAGAGTACAAAAACATCTGAGGGAGATTAATCAATTATATCAGAAGCCAATAGGAAAGAGGCAATAGCAATATTTAAACACCCGGGTAAAAACCATTAGCCATTTACACGGAAGATGAGGGACACGAACAGCACAACACAACCGGACAAAATCGAAAATAAATAGGTAAAGCAGGGTGGGAGAGGTTTTGTGGTTAGAGAGCCCCTTTCACGATGCACCACGCCTGATAAATTGCAATGGCAGACGGTGAGGAGCATGGTAACTTAAGATATTCCAATTTCTTGCCATTTTAGTTCCGCATTTGAGAGGGATACCGTGGTACTTTGGGAAACGCGAAGGAGACTTCGACGGCGGCTTTGTGTGAACGAAGGAATACCACAATCTGAAAAGATAATCCTGCAAACGGGAGGTACGAGAGGTGCTTAGTATTTAGACCTCTATAATAATAAGAACACAGTAATGTATATTAATAAGGAACTATGTTCTGTTTTTATTGGGTAAAACAACCTAACCTTGGAACAACCGCTAGAGTGAAATTGGAACAGGGCAGTGTAAGAGATCTTCAAAAGATTGCTATTAAAGGTAGGTGAAGGCCAATATAAATCAGGGTCTATTATTTAAAAAAGGAACTAGGGAAGGGTAAATATAGAAAAAAGTAACGTGAGACCCTTTTATTCCAACAGACAAAATTTGAAGAAAAAACGTTTTAATAAAAAGGAAATTTTTCCAAGAAACAGATTAAGTAATAGGAGGCATTAGAGAAAAAAAGCGGCTCCCAATAATAAGGTGAGAAGGACACTCTCATATATAGTTATGCAGTAAGGGTAGAATGAAATTGTGCTAATCAGGTTACTCATTGAAACATTTTAATTACATCCCCCAGAATCGTGTAAACACTAGAAAGAAGAGCATGTCCAATGAAAAAGGAGTGTTAATACAGCAGTAAGATGAAATAAGGTAATATATCTACTGTCTGTCACAAACTAGGCAGAAATTAATACTGGTACATAGTGATCCTAACTAGACATGGGGTATGGTGAAATAAACACCCAGAGGATGTGCACAAATCCAAATCCATGACTTAGAATACTATACCGATAATTTAACAGGTTGTAAATGAATCAAAATGTGATGAGTATTTAACCACAAAGATTAATTAATTTTGGGACTAAAGTGTTGCTAGTCTAAGATGTTAAGTTATCATATAAATTGAATGATACCGAATGGAATATAAAATAGAAAATTAATATAATGTTTGCCCAACAGACGCAACCTCAGCAGGCAACTGATCCAGCACTCCTAATAGAAAATTGTCTCACAAATGCTACTCATCTCCACAATACTCACCATTAATCATGAATTACTACCAAGGCCCATAAACTTATGAGACTATTTTTGAGTGACTGAATTATGTGACCCAATTAATCAGAACTATTCAAAAACTATTTATAAAATTATATACAACTGCAGTTTATCATTCCTTACCATGGTTTTGAAACATTTGACATTTAATTATGTCACTAAGGCGAATGGATCAACTAATAGCTAGATAACTAGACCGTGAATAAACATGACCAGCTTGTCATTTCAAAATCTAATTTATCAGCTTTATTTTATTCAAGGAAAGAGCATTTTTATTCAGAAATCATTATTTTATTAGCAAAGTGAAAGCATCATTCAAGGAAAAGGGTTATTAGACTGACATTTCAAAGATAAATCAATCAGCATGAATTAAAACATAATGTAAGTTTCCATCCCTAAATTCTATTTCCCTTTCTAAAACTCTCTTCACCTAAAAGAAATTTCAATAAAGACTGTGTCCTTACGTGCGCCAAAGTCCGTCAGCACGTCAATCAGGAATCGGGACGCAAGAGCCCCCTCCTGCCTGTAGGGCCAGATTTTATACCTGTCTAACTAGCTAATCTTCTCAAAAATGTTCTTTTTCATTGCCATCAGAGTTCCCATTGGCTGACTTATGTCAGACCATTTTATGTCATCACCATTTTCAAACCAAGAATGAGCTCTTCTTTAGCTCTATTGTTCGTGTCATTTCGCTTCCTCGAAACTGTATCAAAATAAGTTCATTTGAGTTACAATTCTTAACTTCCTTGCTTTGGCAATCCTGCCGCTTTCTGTCCTTGGAAAAACTCCATGAGCACATTATGCACAACTTATCCATCAGTAATTTCTGACAAAATTGTCAACGTGGTAAAACTTTCCACTTCTCGTGTGTGCAAGGCTCTTCTCAGGACAGGTTTCAAAACGCCATCTTTTGTAGGCCTAAAAGGCCTGTCACGGAAACTAGTATTCAAACAAACATAAAACAGTAATTAATTACAGAATTAAGACCCATTCTGTTACCCACCCCTCTTCTAATTATTAACCGGGTTAATTATGTTACCTAGCCAAAGCACAAATAGCAGCATTTATATCAACCTTCTTCTTTCAGGCCATAAGGATTCTTCACGAGCCTCTGCTACAGAAAAGACACGACAAAACATGTTGCACACGAATATAGCACATGCCATTAATTAAACGGCCGCATTTAATACTGACAAAGACAATAGACAAGGTTAGTTTATTATTTTTCCACACACTTGCAAATGCAACATAAAAGCACATTAGTTCCTCATGTAATGTCTGCAATTTTAAACTAAGTTGGTTAATTATTTCAACACATGCTATTAGTACTGTTACATTAATTATGGAAGTTTAACTTTGCGAGCTTGAATGAAATTTCATTCAACATCTCGCTCCATCAACTCCCCCATCTGGTGATTTCATAATCACCAAACTACACCCAAAAAAAATTCAGCTAAAATTTCTATTTCTATTGATCATGTTTTGAACAATCACTGTATTAGTATTTCTAAACTTTTGATTCAGCATTTTGTCTGCAACTCTCATATTGAGCTCTACGAAACTCTTCCAGTTCTATTTCCTTCTCCCGTTCTACTCTAAGCTTATAAATTCTTTTCTTTTCCTTCACATATTTCTTTCTCTTGTGTATCATGCAACTAATTTTTAGCAAAAGTGTCACTATAACTATAACTATTACAGGATAAAGTATTTTACCAATGATTGAACTACCAATCTCATGAAACCAGTTTCTGATTGCTGCAAATCTTTTGCTCAAACGTTCTGAAAAATTATCTTCTTCTAAGGGTTCTATCTCTTAGTGTAATTCTTTAATATTTCTGATAAACATCTCCATGTTCTGGCTCTTACTGGGATATAAGAACAGCAATGCTGGACATCTAAAATTCCACAAACTCCTCCCTCTTTTGCTAGCAGGATGTCTAGTGCAAGACGGTCTGCATAACCATTGAGCACATGGCAATAAGCTCAGTATCAACTAATTGAAAACCACTTGCAGTATCTGTTGACAATCTGTCCACAATTGTAGACACTTTTCTGATTTTATTTGCATTCAGGGTTATTTCCACCATAGGTATAATCGCACCAAATATATCCCATAGTATTTCTGAAACACGTTTCCTTTTGTACCTATTCAGGCGTTTGCCAATTTCAAATGAACCTTCTGAATTTCTATCCATGTGAAAAACCTTTGGAAAAACTAAACCGATATAGCATGTCCCATACCAGTGGTCAGGAAGACTGAAGTAAGCATTATTTCCACAAACAAAATAAATTCCTGGAAAAATTTGATCTTTTCCTCCTTTAAATCCCCACCCTCCTAAGATACGATAAGTATCTTCACATTGGCTAGCACCCACAAAATAGTTATCGAATTGGGTGTTATCTCTCCTTATGCACAATTTTCCACTAACAGGTTTATCTATGTGTATAGCTATATTTTCATTTTTGCCATTAAGCTTTTCATCCTCATTCTGCCAAAACTTAGATTGTGTTTGTTTCAGCATCTCGTTTCTTTTATAAATCGCTCTTCTCTCCTCAACCATCTTTAAGAGAGACTTTTCTTCTGTTCTCAATTTGCATGTTAAATTGTTTCTAAAAGCATATTCATAAGTAAGTTCATTAGTCACTATGAAAAATTCCCTCATCTGCTTACCATGTTTCAGTTTATTTAAGCTATTGTCAATCTTTAAATTTGAAAAGATCTTGTCATAATGAGAGTAATAATACTCCAGGCGTCCAGTTTAATAAAACAAACTAGCTATTACACTACAAGTAATGCCATAAGTGAGGGGAAGCCTATTATATGTCACCCCTTCCGAAACAGAAGCAGGTAGTTTTACACAGATGTAGCAGTCTTTCACATTCATCACCTTAACATATTCAGATAAAAGTCTAGAAAAGGTATTACTAGAAAAATCACCAACAGATCTATCTTGGTGGATCTCTGGTTTGTGCTCAATGACTCTATAATTCTTACCTACTACATCATGAATAACTTGTTTAGTCTCAACTTTACTAGTCATATTAGCTTTGTAAATTCCAAATGGGAAAATGACAGCTAGAATTAGCCAAACAAAAATTATTAAAATCACAAAAATAGAAGACATTTTGCAACATCTTCTTAGAATAGAGCATCTCGAGTTATTGTTAGAATTAGGCATCGTCTACTTAAGACAAGATTCTTTCAGAAAAAATAAAAACAAAAATTTTAAATTCAGTAAATATACCCCCATTATTTACTTTTTTTTTGTTAAATAAAGAAATCTTCTAACAGCTTTTCTTCGACCTTACGTCTTACATCAATGCGTTTTTCCAGCTAACACAATTTCTTCGACCTTGTGTCACCTAACACATTTTCTTTGACCTTATGTCACCTACAACATTTAACCTTAAATGAAAACAAATTCAATCAGTCACTTGTGTCATCTATATCTTCCTGACTACTACTGCTCACTTCCACCACTGGTGGAATTATAATGTGCGTCAACTCAGGTGACTTATACTTCTGATTAGGCTTTAACGCTCTTTTTGCTCTACTGCTAATCACTTCTATTTTCTTTCCTGCTTGATTTATCTTGTCTAAATCATCTTTCTGACTTGAAATTTCATCAACCTGTACTTTTGATTTATTCACTAATTTGAATTTCAGGCCCTCATTTTCATTTGGCCAATTATATCCTTTTCTTGAGCGTTTTTTCTTTGGCTCAGTTTGATTACACTCAACTCTCCATGCTCTTTTTCTTAATTTTCTCTTCTTGGATTCATCATCACTTTAATCTAATTCGCTCTCTGTGGTATCAGCTTTAGATTCAGGCACTTCTTTACTCTGCAGCTTCATTCTGTCAGGAACATCATCCTTATAGCTGGTACTTGGTAATTCGTCTTCTTCTTCTTCTTGAATTACTTCCAATCCACCAGTTTCAGAATTTTTGTTCCTTCTTTCAGAGCTTCCAATCCACTTTTCAATATTCTCCTGATCTTGATTTTCTTCTTGATCAGACTCTTTTTCTGCTTCTTTTTCTAGCAAATCTTCATCATTTTCAGAGTCTACTACCACAATCTTTAAATCTTTTTCATTCAATGCCTCATTCGCATTCGAATCTTCCAGATGTCGACTATCTTGTCGATCTTCAGGATTTGGATTTCTTTCAGGTTCTTCTTCAGAGTCTGAATCAGTTGTTGTATCACCTTCTTCGTCAGGATTCTCAGGTGGTGGTACTCAAATGGTATGACTTGCATGAATCCACCTTTTCAGACCTCTACGCTTTACTGCATTTGTTGTGACAAGAATCACCTGTCTTGCTTTCTGCCACCTGAGTACTAGACAATTTCTTCTTCGATGAACCTTTGTCCTCACCCAATCTCCTGGCAAAAGATCATGAGCCTGTTCTTTTTCTTTTGTAAGCACTTCAGTCCCTACCTGATGGAACACAGAAGTCACTACGTCAGACACATTCTTACAGTAATCCATAATTGCACTGTCATTTATAATAAGCACTTTATCTATTGGAACAAATGCTTGTCTCATTACTCTGCCCATGGGAATCTCATGTGGGCTTAGACCTGTTTTTCTATCTGGAGTACTTCTCAAAGACATCAAGACAAGTGGAAGTGCATCAGTCCACTTTATTCCTGTAGCCAAGCACATTTTTGCAACCCTATTCTTAATTGTACCATTGACCTGCTCAACAACACCTGATGCTTCTGGTCTGTAAGCACAGTGCAGCTTTTGTTTTATACCGAGTGCATCACAAATCATCTTTAACAATCTGTTTTCAAAATGTGTGCCGCAATCAGTTTCAACCATCACTGGAAAACCATACCTAGATATGATCTCTCTCAAAAGCAATTTTGCCACAGTAACTGAATCATTGTGATGAGTTGGGAACGCTTCCACCCATCTCGAAAAAAGACAGATAATCACTAAGACATATCTCAATCTGTTATGTGGAGGGATATTAATGAAATCCACCTGCAACCTGGTAAAAGGACCACCCTCCCGTCCTATGGTTCCCAAGCTTACAACTGTCTTCCTGTTTGGATTGATCTGCTGGCAGATCAAGCATCTCTGGCAAAAGGACTCTGCAATTATCCTAAATTTTGGATTATACCATGTTTGTCTGAACAACCTAATCATATAATCTCTGCCTAAATGTCCTGGACCATGATACATTTGGGCCATGTCAGCAATCATGCAATTTGGCATTACTGGTCTGTCATCTTTGTAAACCCAAATGTCATCTTCCTCTCGCTGTCTGCAACGTGATTTTAACCATGTATCTTTTTCCTCATCATCTGCCTCATCTTGTAAATCTTTCTCTCCTTGCCATGTCTCAACTACAGATGTTAGCATAAGTGAGTTCAAAACATGTTCATTGTTTTTCTTCCGATTAATGGACATATTATTTTTCGCGCAGCACTTTTCATCAGCATATGCATTTCCCTTAGTCATATAATCATTTCCGTTTTGGTGTGCTGTACATTTCACCACAGTAATTTTCTCTGGCAACTGGATGCCATCGACCAACCTTTTGATCAATTTTGCATTTCTGATAGGAGTTCCCACAGAAGTTAAATAACCTCTTTGAGACCAAAGCTGGCCATAGTCATGGACTACGCCATATCCATACTGACTATCAGTTACTATGGTAATTTTTAATCTGGTTGCTTTTTCACATGCACGAATCAAAGCAATCTATTCTGATATTTGAGCTGAACAAATTCCTTTGAGACAAGAGGCTTCAACCACATCTGCAACTGTACAAACAGAGTATGCTACTCTCAGAATACCTTGATCCGTCCTCAAGCATGAGCCATCAACAAAGTAAACAAAATCTGATTCAGGCAAAGGAACATCTTTAATGTCCTGCCTAGGTTTGGTGCAATATTCTAAAACATCCAGGCATTCATGATTAACATCATTCTCATTTCTGATCTCTGTCACAACACCATCTGGCAACAATGTTGAAGGATTTAAATTCACACATCTCGCAATAGACACGTTATCTGATCCCAAAACTACTTTTTCATATTTTGTCAATCTGTTACTCATCAAATGTTGAGTCTTGCTTCTGGGAAGGAGAATCTCAACTGAATGGGGAACATATACTTTTACAGGAAACCCCATTATAATCCCTTCACTTTGTTCGAGACTCACACTTGTTGCAGCCACTGCTTTTAAGCAACCTGGTAATGCTTTGGCAACAGGGTCAAGAACTGCTGAGAAATAAGCTATAGGCTTTCTCAGTTTTCCATGTTTTTGAATCAAAACTGATAATGCACATCCTTCCCTTTCACTGCAATACAGCTCAAATTCCTTTTCATAATCCGGCATTCCCAATACTGGAGCTTCACACAAACTTCTTTTTAACTGCTCAAAATCCTTAACTCAGTTTCTGTTAAGGTAATCGGGTCTTTTATGTCTGCTTTTGTTAGTCTCTGTAATGGGTTTGCAATTACTGAAAATCCACTAATCCATTGACGACAATAACCTACCATTCCTAGAAACATTCTGACCTGTCTCTGTGTTTTTGGAGGTTGCATTGCTTGACTCATTTTTATTCTTTCAATTGTCACTTGTATAATTCCTTTTGATATTCTGTGACCAAGATATTTTACTTCCTGTTTACAAAACTGTAATTTTGCAGGAGACACTTTATGTCCCTCATCTGCCAAATGATTCAAAAGAGTAATGGTGTCTGTCACACAGTTGTCTCATGTTTTTGCAGCTACAAGGAGATCGACAATGTATTGCACTAATGTCGATTTTCCAGGAAAATCTAGATTTTCCAAGGGTTTCTTTAGCAACTGGTTAAAAATAGATGGACTTTCTGTATACCCTTGAGGGATACGACACCATGCTAAGATACGCTCTTGAAATCTGAACGCAAAAATTTGTTGGCTTTCTGGATCCAATGGAACAGTAAAGAATGCGTTACAAAGATCTATAACTGTGTACCATTCTGCATCATGCGGAATCTGATAAAGAATTACCGCTGGGTTTGGTACGACTGGGCAACATGGAACAACTATTTGATTAAGCTTTCTCAGGTCCTGAACAATCCTGAAAGTTCAGGGATGCTTTTTGATTCCCATAATTGGTGAATTACATGGAATGCTCTCAATTTCTTTTAAAACACCTTGCTTTATGAATTTTTCAATTACAGGTATGACACCTTCAATAACTTCTGCTTTCATTTTATACTGAGGAACGTTTGGATAATTTGCTCCTTGTCTCACTGTTATTTTAACTGGGTCTACATGTTTCATTAAACCCATTTCGTCTCCAGATAAATCCCAAATTTTAGTATTGACTGTCTCTTTTAATTCTTCAGGTAAATCATTTTTGTCAAAAGCAGGAAATAATTTACTTTCCTCTGCTTCAACCATTAACATTGTTAATTTATAAAGGCCATCCTCTTCTTCCGGAGTTTGAAGCTCAATACCATCGGGTGAGCAATATATTTTGCAGTTCATTTTACAAAGGATGTCCCTTCCTAACAAGTTTACAGGACTGCTATCACAGACTATATATCTATGTTTGTCTTTAAATTTGCCAATTTCAACTTTAACTGGTTCTGTTAAATCTGTTTTAATCTGTTGATTAGCTACGCCAACTACTTGGATGGTGTAACCAGAGAGAGACTGGTTTTCTATTTCCACTGATCTGACAGTAGAACAGGTAGCACCTGTGTCCACTAGAAAAGTGATTTCTACATCATTCACTTTACCATTAACAAATGTACCAGACTGGTCTACCTCAAGAGTGGCTCCAAGAACACACTCTTCCTCCTCTCTCAGGCACCGTCATAAGTAATCCTCAGATTCACTTCCATCATTTTCTTTCAAACAATATTGTTGAGAAACATTCGACACATTCACTCTTGGCAAACTGTTTACGTGTTCACCTCCGCAGAATCCTGTTTCTGTATTGTATCTCTGCACATTAACACAATTTGGAACTGGCGGTTGTGGAATCTGACTCTGCTGATTCACTACCTGTCGCTGTAGCTGTTGCTGCTGATTTATTTCATTTAACTGTCACTGTAGCTGTTGCTGCTGATTTATCTCATTCTGCATCTGTGGATTTAATGATGTATTTTTAAAATTTCTGGGCGTATTCTTACACTCACGCTTCCAGTGTACAATTTCGCCGCAATTAAAACATGGTAGTTTCTGTTTTAATTCCTCAATTTTACCCGTTATTTTTGGCTTATTGAAATTACCATTAAATTTTCCTTGATTCTGGTGAACGTTTTTATTTTCTAAAGTTACAATTTGTTGTTCAGCCACTTTTACCTGTGCCCACATTGCTTTTTCTTTCAGCTTCTTTTGTTTGGCATCTATCTCATCACTGCCGTATTTTGCTTTTCTCAGGATGTCATCAACTGTAAGTGATTGCCAACCAACTATTCCTGATCTGATCATCTCACCAATTTCAGGTTTCAAACCATATACAAATCTGTATATAAAATGGCTCATATCTTTCTTACTCAACTTCTCGTAACCACTGTATTGTTTAAATACCAGCAGTAGTCTTTCATAGAATGAAAGTACTGACTCTTTTGGTTCCTGATTTGTTCTGTCAATTTTTACCCAATCTACTTCTTTTGGGGAATCTTGTTTTTCAACCACACAATCACTTTATCATACAGATTTATAACATCAGGTGAAGGAGCACCTGTTACTTTATCTCAGACAGGTTCTTCTTTGGGCCAATCTATAGAAATTTTACATTCTGTCCAATATCTGAAGGAACAACAATGTCAAATAATCCATCAAGTTCAATCCACAGAACTTTTGAGACCTTAAGAAATCTCTCTACCTGACGATACCATTCGACAGGTTTTTCTCTCAGTCTGGGAAAATCATTTGTAAACAGCAAAATGTCCTGTCTTGTCCATGGAACATGAACATACCCTCCATCAGCTATTTCTCTCATAGGAAACTCAGTTGCAATTTCCCCTCTTTCTCTTTTATCTTCCTCTCTTTTCTTTGTCCATTTCACTCTCCATTTGCTTAATTCACCTAATCCTTTTAGAAATACTATTAATTCTTTTATATGAATTATCCTTCCTGTTGTGTTCATGTTTTCAATATATTTTTCAGAGAAATCCCCTCTGTAATGCTTCTGCAAATTTTTCTGTCTACTCAAATCTATTTCTAATTCAGCAGCCATTTCTTCTAACTGATCATATTTGGTTTTCATTTTCCATTGTATGCTTTTGCAAATGAACAACAATTCATCATCCTAATATAGCTTTAAACTGTCAAGTCCAATTGTGCCAATAATAAATTCCTCTGAATCAGCTTTTAATTTTGCAACATCAAGTAATTTAAATTCTGGGGGCTGTGGAGTCTGTGTTAAATTTATTTTATTTATGCTCTTTTTTGGAGTTCCAGAATCAGATCCTGCAACAGATGGAGTTTGATCATTTGAAAAACTTTGATTAAAAGTTAAGTCTGGCATCTTTTTCTCTTGGTGAATTTCTGATAAATCTGAATAAAAATTTTCAGCTACTTTCTGAATTTCTGCATTTAATGGAACATTCTGAGCTGAATGTCTAATTTCTTTTTGATCAAAAACTGAAACAATAGGTCCAATTCTTACTGGTACTGTTACTGCCTCCATGCCTTTAGTTAACTGTTGTATTATTTCTTCTTTTGATCTTAAATATTCTGAAATATCTGGTATATCTTCAGGTCTTTCTGTTCTTTTTACATTTCTTGGGATTTCATTTCTCTGAACTGGAGTTTCAGCATAATTTCTACTCTCTCCAGATGTACTCGAATTAGTTCTTGTTTCTACTCTTTCAGGAATTTTTGCATTATTTTGATTTAATCTGAATGGAGTCTCATCATTAATTTCTCTAGGAGGAGCACTTGGAGAAGTTCCTTGAGGAATTCTTGGGGTTGACCATGAACAAACTGGTTGATAAGGTGGTGGCTGTTTTGATTTGATATAAATCTCTTCTAAAACTTGATCTTCTAATTCACTATCTACAGCATTATTATTTTTCTTTGCAGAACTCTTTTGACCTGTTTCCTCATTGAATCTTGCTGGGTACAAACCATCACACAAATTTGCTCGTCTCCAATGACGCATTCTATCTTCATGTGTTTCTCGATTAATGTCTAATTTAGTGCCTCTTGTCACTAAATTATTTAGAACTGTTTTCACGTTCCAATTCAAACATCTCATCCTCCCATTCAGCTAAAGCCTCAAATTGTGTAGGTCTAAGGTTTGGTACGAGAGCCATCATTTTTTCTCTCAAGTTTTTCAACACCTTAATTTTAAATGACCCGTCTTCCGGCCATGCCAGTACACCATCATTTTTGGTATATTCCATCCAATTCTCCATCCCAAGGCAAGTATGATAACCATATACACCTTCCATATAGGCTGCAGGAGTTTAGTACTTATGAAGTAATTTTCCACCTCGCGTTTCAATCTTATTGTCACTTTTGAAAATATTTTTTCATTTCTGAAACCATGAAGGCTTCTTTTCCTCATACATGTAATAATAACTCATGTTTTAAAACAATTCCGCTTACTACAAAAAGATCGTAAATATTTTCTTGATGTACCGCTACTTTAACCAATCCGTGAGCGAAACTCACCAACAAGCCAATCAGGTTAAGCCACGTCACTACTCTGTTCAACCAATAGAATTACTGTATTTCTGGATGAGCCAATCAGCTACAAGTCTGGCTAGTCACATGAACCAATCGGTGCGCGAATACTGTGACGTATACTAGCCAATCACAGCGCGAACCCTGTGACGTATGCTGCCGCTGCAGCTTCACTGTCTCCGCTCCACTCCTTGAACTGACCCCTCCCGTACAAAATATTTTCACAGCGCCATATTTTACAAATTTTTCAATGGAATTCTGTTAGCAACTTCACATAAACAAACCATTTGTCTGTTTCGCTAAAATAAAGAGATAACTTTTTCAATCATTCAAGTATCCTTTTGCGTGAAATAGACTACGCTATTTTCACAGAATATTTAAATTTGTTGATAAAAACAAGTAGCCTTGTTCTACCCTTCTAGCACACGCAATCATACGGAAATAATCCCTAACCATTCATACATGAAATTTTGGTAGGACTTTAACCCGCCAATAAAAATCCTCACTTGCCAGTAAGAATAGACAACGCTTCCTTACCCTTCACACAAGCTTGGTTAAATTCTACTACTCTTTTCACAGTGAGTTTTAAAACAGGACAGTTGTCCCTATACTCAAAAGCTACAATGTCATAGACAATCCTCACTATACATTCTACCTAACATACCTAAGATCCCCAAACTTGTGCTGTACGTCCACAACACTAGTGATATATGACAATACCACTATTTTGAAACAGAAGAAATGCACTGTGTAACTTCACCTGTCACACTTTAACTTTTGCCGGCAAACCAGGAATTTTCACACTGCTGGAAAAATCCTTTCGACTACATGTAACAACTAAACAAACTTAACAAGTTTTAGACATGTATCCTATGTAATTATCATGTAACATGTCTGTTACCATAGTAACCGTAACTCTGCTACCAAGTAATTGATCCAGCGCTCCTAATAGAAAATTGTCTCACAAACGCTACTCATCTACACAATACTCACCATTAATCATGAATTACTACCAAGGCCCATAAACTAATTAGACTATTTTTGAGCGACTGAATCAAGTGACCTAATTAATCAGAACTATTCACAAACTATTCATAAAATTATATACAACTGCAGTTTATCATTCCTTATCATGGTTTTGAAACATTTGACATTTAATTAAGTCACTAAGGTGAATGGAGCAACTAATGATAACAAGACCATGAATAAACAAGACCAGCTTGTCATTTCAAAATCTAATTTATTAGCTTTATTTTATTCAAGGAAAGAGCATTTTTATTCAGAAATCAATATTTTATTAGCAAAGTGAAAGCATCATTCAAGGAAAAGGCTTATTAGACGGACATTTCAAAGATAAATCAATCAGCATGAATTAAAACATAATGTAAGTTTCCATCCCTAAATTCTATTTCCCTGTCTAAAACTCTCTTCACCTGAAAGAAATTTCAATAAAGAATGTTGTCCTTACGTGCGCCAAAGTCCGTCAGCACGTCAATCAGGAATCGGGAAGCAAGAGCCCCCTCCTGCCTGTAGGGCCAGATTTTATACCTTTCTAACTAGCTAATCTTCTCAAAAATGTTTTTTTTCATTGCCATCAGAGTTCCCATTGGCTGACCTATGTCAGACCATTCAAGTATCCTTTTGCGTGAAATAGACTACGCTATTTTCACAGAATATTTAAATTTGTTGATAAAAACAAGTAGCCTTGTTCTACCCTTCTAGCACACGCAATCATACGGAAATAATCCCTAACCATTCATACATGAAATTTTGGTAGGACTTTAACCCGCCAATAAAAATCCTCACTTGCCAGTAAGAATAGACAACGCTTCCTTACCCTTCACACAAGCTTGGTTAAATTCTACTACTCTTTTCACAGTGAGTTTTAAAACAGGACAGTTGTCCCTATACTCAAAAGCTACAATGTCATAGACAATCCTCACTATACATTCTACCTAACATACCTAAGATCCCCAAACTTGTGCTGTACGTCCACAACACTAGTGATATATGACAATACCACTATTTTGAAACAGAAGAAATGCACTGTGTAACTTCACCTGTCACACTTTAACTTTTGCCGGCAAACCAGGAATTTTCACACTGCTGGAAAAATCCTTTCGACTACATGTAACAACTAAACAAACTTAACAAGTTTTAGACATGTATCCTATGTAATTATCATGTAACATGTCTGTTACCATAGTAACCGTAACTCTGCTACCAAGTAATTGATCCAGCGCTCCTAATAGAAAATTGTCTCACAAACGCTACTCATCTACACAATACTCACCATTAATCATGAATTACTACCAAGGCCCATAAACTAATTAGACTATTTTTGAGCGACTGAATCAAGTGACCTAATTAATCAGAACTATTCACAAACTATTCATAAAATTATATACAACTGCAGTTTATCATTCCTTATCATGGTTTTGAAACATTTGACATTTAATTAAGTCACTAAGGTGAATGGAGCAACTAATGATAACAAGACCATGAATAAACAAGACCAGCTTGTCATTTCAAAATCTAATTTATTAGCTTTATTTTATTCAAGGAAAGAGCATTTTTATTCAGAAATCAATATTTTATTAGCAAAGTGAAAGCATCATTCAAGGAAAAGGCTTATTAGACGGACATTTCAAAGATAAATCAATCAGCATGAATTAAAACATAATGTAAGTTTCCATCCCTAAATTCTATTTCCCTGTCTAAAACTCTCTTCACCTGAAAGAAATTTCAATAAAGAATGTTGTCCTTACGTGCGCCAAAGTCCGTCAGCACGTCAATCAGGAATCGGGAAGCAAGAGCCCCCTCCTGCCTGTAGGGCCAGATTTTATACCTTTCTAACTAGCTAATCTTCTCAAAAATGTTTTTTTTCATTGCCATCAGAGTTCCCATTGGCTGACCTATGTCAGACCATTTTTTGTCATCACCATTTTCAAACCAAGAACGCGCTCTTCTTTAGCTCTATTGTTCGTGTCATTTCACTTCCTCGAAACTGTATAAAAATAAGTTCATTCGAGTTACAATTCTTAACTTCCTTGCCGCTTCCTGTCCTTAATTCAGACACTCTGTTCATCACCACCCCCTTTTTTTCCTTCCTGTCCTTGGACAAACTCCATGAGCACATTATGCACGACTTATCCATCAGTAATTTCTGACAAAATTGTCAACGTGGTAAAACATTCCACTTCTCGTGTGTGCAAGACTCTTCTCAGGACAGGTTTAAAAACGCCATCTTTTGTAGGCCTAAAAGGCCTCTCACGGAAACTAGTATTCAAACAAACATAAAACAGTAATCAATTACAGAATTGAGACCCATTCTGTTACCCACCCCTCTTCTAATTATTAACCGGGTTAATTATATTACCTAGCCAAAGCACAAATAACAGCATTTATATTAACCTTCTTCTTTCAGGCCATAAGGATTCTTCACGAGCCTCTGCTACAAAAAAGACATGACAAAACATGTTGCACACGAATATAGCACATGCCATTATTTAAACAGCCGCATTTAATATTGACAAAGACAATAGACAAGGTTAGTTTATTATTTTTCCACACACTTGCAAATGCAACATAAAAGCACATTAGTCCCTCATGTAATGTCTGCAATTTTAAACTAAGTTGGTTAATTATTTCAACACATGCTATTAGTACTGTTACATTAATTATGGAAGTTTAACTTTGCGAGCTTGAACGAAATTTCATTCAACATCTCGCTCCATCACAACCAATCAGTGCCTAAAAAAGAGAGACATATCCAGGTTTTGAAAAAATGGATCAATAGGAGAAAGCCATCGAAACGCGTCAACGGCAATAATAGACACACTCATTTGGGACTGTGACCAATTATTAAACACAAGCTAAGGGCATATGCTAAGAGGATTGGTTTGAAAAAGTAATGTGACCCCGATGTGTCGTAGAATGACAAATTGAATTGTCTATGTTTTTGTCTCTCTGTTTATTGTTGTGCTTTTCAATAGTAGAAGGGGTAATAGTGGGTTTATAAGTTTCCACATTTGAAATATGTATTTGTATTCTTCTCTGTCAAGCGAATATTGATTTGTATGTAGTTTTATGATGAATTGCTTTTTATGATACACGTAGAGGGCATTATGAACTGTGTTCTTTTATAAATATATGTTTTTAACTGCAGATCATATAACACAAGAAATATTTTTAAAAAAAAGAAATTCTTTTGTAATATTCTAAATCCGATTTGGATTGTGTATGCTTTGAGGTAATAGTTGAATGGTAGGCGCTACATCCAATACCATAGATAAAATCCTGTGATTGAAAGAAAGTGTCTACCAAAGGACAACCCCACAGTTACTGTGACTGCATTCATCCCTGTCACAAAGAGCACATCCTAACTCAAGGTAGTTCCCTTGAGTGACAGTGTTTTTGTTTTTGATTACTTTAGTGTGGTGTGGCGAGCCTGATGTGATAGCAGCACGCTTTTGATGTAATGCATATTACAGCTTTGTCAGTTCTTGTTTCCTACCAATACTTTTGTAAATCCCATTGGTAATAGCCTTTGTTCATTTACTTGACTGCTGCTTTCATACAGCATACCAGATTCTGTTCATTTTGAAACTGTTCTGCATTAGGTTATTCTTTCTTTCTTCCTTTCTTTCTTTCTTTCTTTCTTTCTTTCTTTCTTTCTTTCTTTCTTTCCCTTCTTTCTTTCTTCCCTTCTTTCCTACCTTCCTTCTTCATTTCTTGACTTTTTTCTTGCGATCTTTCTTGCTTTGTTGACACTATTCGTTCCATCTTTCTTTCCTTCTCCTTGTCTTTCTTGCTTTCTTGCTTTCTTGCTTTCTTGCCTTCTTTCCATCCATCTTTCTTTATTTATTTTTTTCTTTGTTTCTTGCTTTTTTTCCTTTATTTCTTGCATTTCCTATGTAGTGCCTTCTTTGTCAAAGGGAATAGGTTTGTAGCCAGTGCCAGACCAATTGGACTTTTTATGTCTGTGTTGGCCAATACCTTTTGTTTTTACTAATATAACATAACATGGTTTCTTATAGAAATTTCCAGCTGGACTTCATCCATTGGTTTGGGGTTGTGCCATTCACATTTTATGTCCATCCACTCCAGCATGCGCCAAGGGGCAATACATCAGGCCTTTTCAGCCATTGACTTCACTACTAGTTACTAAATGCTGTTTTTTCACAGGGAGCACATCTATACACAATCTAGTTTTGCTCTGTGCCAGGGGGTTCTATGGTAATATATATGTTTTTTGAGCGCAATGCACATTTTTACCTTCAACCATTTTTTTTACAATGAGCAGTGCCGCAGTTTCCTGAGCAATAAAGTTTTGCAAGAATCATGGCAAAACAAAACAAGAATTGCCAAATAGCTGGGGGCTAACCCTAGACCTATTGTCTTTGCCAGTGCATGTACATTCTAGGGGTTATGGCAGTAAGGGTGACACGTTAATCACCATTTATTTCTTTTATTGATTTCACTTGTATCTGCATGTCTCACAAAATAAAATCCCTGGAGGACCTTTCCTAAGGGTGTATTAATTTAAGTTGTTGTTAGACCTGGGGCACACAAAGTTAGCCCCTCTCCCGGTAAGTTGTAAATTGCATTTTGGTATGGTCTCCTACTCATGTTGGTTAACAATCCTAATGATATCTCAGGAGTGATTTGCAGGATTTGGGGTAAATGGACACAATGGGTGACAGGATGACTGTATGTGCGGAGCCCCTTCACTAGACCTTGCAGGTGGGCCCCTAAGCTTTTCTTACCCCACTCTCCTTCCCCTGTTCAGGAGCTAAATATTGGAGCTCTCTTCCACAGTCACAGGAAGCCAAACCTGGTTTTTCTCTGTGTAAGATCTTTGCAGCCCCTGATAAGCTCTTAGCTCCAAGATATCCTCATGGGAAATCAGGTTCTTTATGAACACCATAAATAAAATTAGTACATTTTTATGACACACGTTTGTAGGACTCCTAGGCACTGGTATGTTGCTTCATATTATTGTTTTTCCATGAACTACTATACTGTGCATTGCTTGTTTTCGTTTCAAACTAAAAATATTGTAGAAGGACTGAAGCCTTCTAATTAATCTTGGTGATTTACCTTAACCCACAAACGTAATGAATATGGAATGTACGTACTAAATTACATTAGGGGTTGTTGTTTTATTTCTTTTTACTGTTCACATGTATTCATGTGTATCTCAAATACAATTGGTATTATTTACATGAATTTGAAGTGCTTGAAGGAAAGATACATAACCCAGCCTGGATTGGTCTTAGGTATAATAGCTGAATGTTCTGACAATTACAGATAATGTAACTCCATTCACTGCACCTAATATTAATGAGATAAATGATTTATTATACCCATATGAAATAAATTAACGAGAAGTATTAAATATATATAGCTTGAATGGTAAGTTTGACAATAAAATCTGAATTCCACAGCGGACCCTGAAAAGTGCAGACGGGACAGACTTACACACACACACACACACACACACACACAGACAGACACACCCGCGCACACGCGTGCACACCCGCGCACACGCGTGCCCGCACACACACCATTATAGCAGAACAGAAGGCCGTTGATGATATTGAGTTCTAAGTCTAATCTAAAGGTTTATCCCACTTTCTCGCTGTTTCCGTGAAAACGTGTTTCACCTGACCACATAGCATTTTTCACGTTACCAGTGACTAACTTTTATGTATACCCTATGGAGAGAGCTTACTCCGTGAATGAAGGCAACTCCGCATTTTGGAGCACTGCAGCTGTCAACAACAAAAGGATTCTGATACAGATTCTGGGTAGATATAGTTAGGACCAGGTTACCATAGCTAAAGCATATTTTTATTTGTGAATAACTTTGGCACCGAATCATCACAAAACCTTTGAAAACAATGTCTCATCCACCTCACCTCCTTCTAGGGATAGGGATACCCTGCCACCCTATGCCTAGCCTGGTGTGGTGGCTAAATACAAACATTTTCTAATCGACGCTGCAGAAACACGGCTCTGATTATAATGAACACAACATTTTCATTGTGACCCCCTGGAGTAGGCCAAGGCCTTGGTGTGAGCACATTTAGGAAAAAAGGGATGGCTCGCTCCCTCTCAAGGGAGACAGAGTATAGGCTGCTGGGGCCTTGGGGCTCCCCCACTGCCCACAATGTTTCGGTGAACAAGGTGGGCAGAAGGACAACCACTTAAAAAATGTTTTTTTCTTTTTTAATGGCTCGCTCCTACCACAGTGGCCATAGCCCTCGCAAAGTAGAGATCGACAGAGAACATCAAAGCCAGATGGGCACCGGGGCACCCCAAAAAATCCAAAAAAATAAATATTAAATGAGCAGCAGCTGACACTTATTTATTATTCACAGCTCCAGCAAGGAGCGCCTAATAAATCAAGTGCTTTTGTAAAAAATATTTTTTGCTGCTGGTGGTACCCCAAGAAGAGAAAGACACACCACCAACCTTTTCTATTAAAGACAGGGATGGCAGCTGGGAATGTAGCAGCAAACCCAGTAAAATAAAAATATAAAAGTATCCTGTGTCATTGAATCCACGAGCCCAGAAGAGCTTACTATATTTTTGAAAGCACTCCAGCCACATCTGTATGCTCTGCAGTGGGAGTGCAGAATCCCTTGAGGTTGGAATTTTGGCTGCATATTGTGGCTTGAACCAAACTTATAAAAAGACACACAGATCAGACCCTATGCCTACACCCATGGTATACAGCCACAGGCCAGGCCCTGTCCAAAACCCCATAAGCACTGGGGGACTAGGGCCCATGGGATGTTGAGCACTGGCCCTGGCCATGGGCCCATGCACTGTGCCAATCCCCCATCATGTACACAGAGGGGGGTAATCCACCAGTGGAGGGGGTTGGGTGCAGGTGTATGATTTTCAGTTGAAGTGCAGGGTTACCTTGTGGTAAATTCCCCTATCTACATCCACATGACATGTCATCTACCCCACTCCACTGTACACCACTCCAGTCAATGACACTCCGATGTATGTCACTAGACTGTATGCTACTCCATTCTCTGATATTCTATTTTTCACCACTCCACGGTACATGAGTCAACTCTTTGATTGCTATTCCACTGTATGCACTCCAATCTGTAGGCCTCATTTGGATGGTAGCGGGATCCCTTCATAAACGAGACCGCCTGAACATTTGTCGGTGGTCCCACCTTTGGAATCATGATGCATGAATTGGCCGCTGGAATCTGACACTGTAATGCCACTCCAGACTATGCCACTCTAGTCTAAGGCACTCCACTCTACCAGTAGCGGCTGGCAGGGAACAAGAGTGGAGGACAGGGTGGGTGGCGGGGGAGTGCAAAATGTAAAAATAACACTTACCTCCTCACTGCATCTCTCCTCCGTTGTCTCTCCTCAGTAGTCCCTTGTTGTCTCTCTGTGGCCAGAACCAGGAAGCACACAGGCTCCCTCCCCATAGCCAACAACAATGCTGCAATGCAGCGTTGTGATTGGTCTGAGCACCGTGATTCAGCACTCAGGCAGGGAATGGGAACCTGGGCATATTCCTCACCAGGCAATAGTAGTAATGCAGCCTGGTGGGGAGTATGCACCGGGAGCATGATTGTTTGGCCAGCCCAGATAGCTGGCCAAACAGTCATGCACCCTTGGAGTATGCAAATCACTCCTCTCCCTCTGCCACCAGCTCCTCCCTAACCCAGCCCAAACCACGGAAATATAAAATGATAATAACAACGTTATTATCATTTTATTTTCTTGCTCTGAGAGCAGTGAGGCGACACTCCTTAGCGGGGGAGCTGCCTCTGCTCTCTACTCTACGTCACGCCACTCAACTATATGCTATTCCACAGTACACCAATCAACTATATGCACTCCACTCTACGGTATTCCACTGTACGCAACTCCATTTTAAGCATTCCACTCTACTTCACTCCACACCACTCCACTCTATGGTAGGCCTGAGTGAAGTTCGTAGAGTTCTGCTACGTGAAACTCTGTGTAGTGACTAAAAAACACCATCACGTGCAGGGAGAGTTTTCCAGGCACCTGTTCACGTTACCATGTGCAATGCAGAGTGTATCCTCACATTGCAAATCGTGCATGAATAACACTACACTGTTCTCATACGTGTCCTTGTGCTGGAAATCACAAGCGAACGGCATCAAGCGGTTTGCATGAACATGGCCATCTTGCTTTTCTACTCTCTGTTATGGTGCTGGGCCTACTTTACAATCCCTCTTTAATCTCTTTAATCCTCCCCCTATCAAATGTATCTACCCCTCAGTTATATTTATTATATTAGTGTGTGTCTTTGTGTTTATGTATCTTACATTTTTTTAAACATTTTTGGTTTTTTGTGTTTTTTCCCCCTTACTTCCTTATTTCTTCTTTCCTTTCCTTCCTTTTCCTTCTTTTCTCATCTTTCTTTATCCCACCTAGCGCTATGGCAGAAGGTCATCTTTCTTGCAAACGGCACCACCGCCCATTTGTGGAACCCTGGGCGATCTTTAGCACTAGGTTTTTTTTGTGCAGCACCACCTACCCCCATGCTGACAGCAGGCGGCAGGCCTGGCAACAGATACCCCCCTGCAGGAGCATCAGCTGCCCTGGCGAGAGGGCGTGCAGCTCACCTACCAGGTTTGGTGCACCGTCCAGTAGCTGACACACCGCTTACACTGGGAACAGGACCTGCTCGATTTGCTAGGCATCGAGATTCTGGGGCTCATAAGTATTAATTATCACTAAGCGCTATGAAATCGTACTCATCATTGGCACTCGCTTAGGCTGATTAATTAAGAAGCCATTGCAGACTGTCCTCCTGTCACTATAATGAATCAGTGATACCAGCGAGTAGCGTGTTGTTTACTTAGCTCATACGGTTCCAAGCTATTTCACAGTGATGTGTAGTATGCATCTATCCATTGCAAAAAAGGGAGACTGATTTAGTCTATCAATTAGGGTCGAGAAACGAGAATAGAATCAAATATCATTCACAGCAATGCATTAGTTCTAAATGTAATTTTTATTAAGGAAATTTGAAATAGGGATTTCAGAATTAGTATGGGCAATTCAACGATAGTCGAAACTAGTACCATAGGTAATCTGTTTTAGAAAAGTACAAGGTGGGTGGGTGGGTGAAAGAGTGAGTAAAGGGATGATTGGCGAAAGGATGGATGGAAGAAAGGGTGGATATTAATGGATGGATAATATTTTGGAAATTTTGGTCAAAGACTGGATGAGAGAAATTAAATCTTAATCATGGTGGCTAAGGGGGAATTAGAATGAAAAGATGAATGCATATTGGGATTGTTTGGATGAATAAGCATATCACCTCTTTTCATGGAGAGGGGCATGCTGCTCACCCACTTCGTTTATTTTATTTATGTAGGGTTATCAAAGCTGTGGTTTAAAGTGGGGAGTATTTTTTTTGTTCTACTCCCTTGACTCACTGCATTTTTTGAGTAAGTAGGATGTATCCCACCCATCCTTCATCACCCCCTGCCTGTTGCATTTTGCACATATGACCGAAGTGCTGTATGGTTCAATTCGAGTTGTGACTGCAGTGTTGGCTGTGCATCTGTTACAGCTAATGCAGCAGTTACAAAGTTTTGAATGCATTGCAAACCGAACACACATGGTGTATTTCCCTTCGCCCACTTAGTCACTACAACATTGGAAAATCCATTCTTGCTGTGTGCCACATTTGATTTTATAACCATATGAAGTGAAGTTATTCCAGAATATATTTCATGGTTTCCCATAACAGATTAATTTTGCTCCTTCAGATTTTTCCCTTTCGACTTCTGTCGACTAGTACAGTGATTGAATAAGCCAAAGATGATGAATTGATGATCAGTGTAGTGACCCCTCTATTCTATATCAAAAGCTCTACCCTACCCGCCTAATCCCTCTACCCTACCCAGAAGTTGAGTAATTCAAGTGTCCTTTCCTTACTTACTGCTCAGAAAATGAATTTGTTGGAAATAATATGTGGTGGTGGGTGAGGCCATTGAGTAAAGTGGGAGTAAGTGCATGATTTGATGTCAAGTTTGGGGTTTGGCATGCACTGCAATCTATGTAGTCCGTTCCTTTCCCTGTAGTGCAGTCCATCATTTTCCCCAAAGTCTGCGGCGGCTAAGGCTGGAGCATATCCTACAGGAATACGAGCAACAGGTGGTACTGGAAGAGGAGGAGGAAATAAATGCTTCTCAGCTGGGCCCCAGAACTGCCGGATCCCCCTAAGCCTCCAGCCTCCCAGCCATCCCATCGCTGGCGTCAGCTGACGTCAACTGCGTCCACCCACTCCCATACTGACAACAGTAGGCCATTGCTGTGGCACATCCTGCAGTGGCTGTACACCATAAAGAGGTGACTCACCATGATGGAGCCGAGCCTGGACCAGACCCAAACCCAAATTCAGAATGCACTCTTTTAGCCCTTTTTTATTTTTTTGTTTTCGTGGGAAGGAATTGTTGTGTCTAGGTGAAGAGTGTGGGAAGAGAGTTGAGACAGTGCTTCTTTGGACATTTCGGATTTTGGGACATTGGGGATTGGGTCAGTTTGTTTGAGGAAAGAGGTAGGTATGTTGTGTGGGTGGAGAGGGTGGGTTTCTTTGTAAAAAGATAAAGGGGAAACTATGTGATAGAAATATATGCCTGAAGTAGTTTGTTTTATTTTTACTTTGCACTGCTGCCTTCAGTGTTTATTCAGGCTGTTTATGTGCTTGTAATAGAGAGTGTTCCAATTAGTTACAGAGTTATATATCTCTTACGATCTTGACTATTAGGGGGATTGCTACCATGACCTATTTTGTCTACAACAACCTAGATCAATGATTACTTGTAGTAGCCATTGGTTAGTTACTTGATAACTTAACTAATTCACTTCACTCCATAGTTGTTTTACCTGAATATTGATGAAGCGATAACAGGGAAGGCATTACAGCTTTATAAGTGAGGTCCCACTTCCACCCAGGTGAGCTCCAACTGTAGGATTAATGGGAAGGAGCATCCATGATAGGCAACTAAATGGAAATAAAAACACTACGTTGATGGGTCATATCCAAGTTTTACAAAGAATTGACACCAAGCTATTACATGATGCCACAAGAATTTCTGATAGTGTTCAAATAAAAAAAATAGCTACTAGAAACTTACAAAATCCTCATGTCGTAAAAAAGACTCAAGTCTGGAGTGAGCAAGCTTAGGTTAAGCGTTTATAGTTATGCCACACAAGGTCTGAATGATGATGCTGACAACTAATGTTCTTCATTCTATATCTGAAATATGGATAACTTTTTATGTGTTAGTCGTCAACTGGGGCCAGTGTGGGCTGTTGCTTGGAAGATCCTGCAATAAGTTGGTGTTGCTTTGACTATATCCGTCACATCAATTGTGTGATCCATTGAAGTATAAATTAAGCCACACCTCAATAAATCACACAGTCCGGAGGAGAAGGGTTAGGAGTTTGATGAATCGATGGAAAGGGGATCTGGGGAAAGATTTGACAAAGACAAAAACTGCACAAGGACAACATTCATGTGGGCGGTGAGCAGCAGTGAGTATGACAGAGTACAGTTAAATGCATTGCAAACACTCCTTCTGCCCCCGAGACCCAAGTTATCCGATATCTAAATTTTCTGTCATCTAGGTTGGGACAGACCCCACCCACCCAGTTCTCCAAATATGATTATTAATAGAAAAATGATACTGTATTGCAAGATTAGGTGGTGCATCTGCATTCTCCCCGGGAATGTCCATCACTCTTGGGTGCCTGTCTGGACTGGTCCGGTAGGTAAGCAGTAGTGTTGAGCTCACTTTTTGCCTTTTCTTTATGTAGAAGACTAGAAGGCCTGTGAATTGTAAAATAGAAACTATATTTCAGAGTCAAGGAGAAGGACAGAAGGAAGGTAAGCTTTGTTTGTTTGTTTGTATAAGCTTTATTCGAGACAATTCTCATAAAAGCACATAAAAGCAAAACAGTTACACAAAAATACATAGTTACAGAATAAAAATTCATTAAACATAGGGTACAGCTCCTACTACATTTACTTATAAGAACCATTTATACCAATAGTATTGCATAAAACATTGTTAAAAGGAATACCTGATTACCTACTACCCCCCAAGGACCGTTGTCTAATTGCCCAAGCCCAACCCAGGTATTTGGCTACCCCTATAACTATCGAATCCTGGTTTGTTGTACATAGGATTCTTAGAGCCACTGCACTGTCTCGTGTCCCCAGGTTTTTACATACCGGCGAGAGCCATTTTCTCCTCGGATTTGCGTAAGCTTGGCATACGAAGAGGAAATGACCTATACTCTCCTCGGCATTTTCACATGCTGGACATAAGTTGTTGGTGGGTCTGTGCCAGCCAGATGTCAGTTTCTTGAGGGGGATAGAACCTGATCTTAACTGAAATACAAGTTTCCTGTCCATAGGTACCGTGATGTTATCCCAGTAGTTTTCTAGGGCAGGGAGGATTTTTGTCTCCAGGAAGCGACCAGACATAGAGTCAGCCCTGGTGTCTTTCAGCATCTTTCCACCCACCCAATCCCAGTACTGTTCTTTGAGGGCTTCTTTACTAGGGAAGATTTCTCCCTCGGGGTTGTTCCAAAGATTTGAAAACCCTAAGTTTACTAACATGGTCTTCAGATGTTTTAACCATTTTATCTTATGGAAGATATCTTCCTTGATTATCCATAGAAAACCCTCTGCATATTGTCTTATTTCTGGAGTCGTCCAAAGGCGTCTCCAGTAGAGGACTGGGCGCAATCGGGCTCTGTCTACAATGGTGCGTCTACCCAGCTCCAAAAACAATGGGATTAGGGGGGTGCTCTGTGGGAGTCCTGTAATCCCTCGCATGAACTTGTTCTCGGAAGTCTGGAGAGCCACTAGACTATCCCAAGCCCATAGCTCCGCGCCATATAGAGTGGCACCCAAAACCTTCGCATCATACACTGTTATTGCGGGTTTTATAGGTTTTGTTTTAGATTTGCGGTGTTCCCCCCTTAGAGCACCTGAAAGCTGCTGGTGCTTCAAGACCACTTTATCCACGTGATGCGTCCAGCCAATGCCCTCTGCGATCTGTACTCCCAAGTACGTAAATTCAGTAACAATGTCTAGCCTGCTGCTATTTAAGGTTACCTTAGGGTAACTCCTGCGACCGGTGGAAAAGGCCATTAGTTTAGTTTTTCCCACATTTACCTCTAGCCCATGCTCCATGCAAAAAGCATCAAAAATGTTTAATGCACGTTGCAGCCCCATGGGGGTCTTAGACAGGATAAGAGTGTCGTCAGCGAACATCAGGATCGGAACCCTGGTGTCCGCTAACGATGGGGCATCTACACTAGCCTTCAGCATTCTCTCGACGATCCCGTTAATAAATAACGAGAAAAGTAGAGGGGCCATGGAACAGCCTTGTCGGACTCCCCTTTCCACAGGGAAATCCGCTGTTGTCTCTCCACTTCCACCCCACTGGACTCTAGCGAAGTTGGATTCGTGCAGTCGCATGATTAATGTTAGCAGATCAGCAGGAATCCCCAGCTTTTGGAGAACCGACCATAGCTTGTACCGGGGGACTAGGTCGAACGCCGCCCGCAGGTCGACAAACGCGACATACAGGCAGCCCCTTCCCAGTACAACGGTCTTCCACCGCAATATAGTGAAGCGGAAGACCTGATCAATGGTACTGGTTGCTCGCCTGAATCCCGCTTGGTATGGGGAGAGGGCGTTGTTGTCTTCTACCCAGTCCATAAGCTGGTTTGTTACCATTCTCCCAACTACTTTCTGTATGGTGGCTATTAAACTTATAGGCCTATAATTAGCAGGCAGTGAGCGATCACACTTCTTGTGGATGGGGATAATGGTTGCACCCTTCCAAATGTCTGGGACCACTGCCCCCTTCGCTAGGGCATTTGCTACGAGGAGGGTATATCTCGCCCATCTAGTTACGTCGTGTTTAAAAATATCAGGGGGAATACCATCTGGACCTGGTGCCCTCCCACATTTCGCGGAACCAATGGCAATTTCCGCTTCCCTGAGGGAGAATAGATCATTGGTTGCATAAACTGGTATTATACTGTCAGCTGCCACGGGATGGTTACTTTCAGCATACTGTGGTCCAAAATAATCGACCCAAGCTTCCTCTGCTACATTATTATCTGGCTTCGCAGGACCCGCTCCACTACCCCACTTGATAATTTTCCAGAATAACATTGAGTCTTTGTTATCAGAGGCCTCTTTTAGTTTGGCCCAGTGGTCTTCGTCCCATTTCTTTTTGGCACGATAGATGGCTAGTTTGTACAATTTCCTATTCTTTATCACTGCAGCGCGGTCCCTATTCCTTATGGCTTGTCCCAGGTCTAGTCGTGCTGTTCTACAGTGATTGTCAAACCACCTGCCCACTTCCTTAGCTTTCTTCCCTTTCCTTTTTGTAATAAAAAAACATGGTCTTAGAAGGGAGAATAACTTGTTGTGGATTTCAGTGATGCCACTGTCCCCTGGAACCATGGAACCGCTGCTTCAATCGTGGAAATTGCACTATCAACCTCGTTATTGATGTGAGTCATAGTGGCCTCATTTGCCAGTACCTTGGGCCATCTTAACCTGCGTTCTTCGTTACTCATAACAGGGGTATCGTCGTATGACTCTATGGGGTTTCCTGAACCAGTATTCCACCACCTGTGGGTCACACATAGGGGGTTGTGGTCACTTTCAACCCGGGGCCTAACAGCCATATCAACAACCCCGTTCCACAGCTGAAGACTACACAATATGTAGTCAATTCGGCTCCTGTTGATACCATTGTCAAAAGTGTAGCTGCCCTCCTTGTCCCCAGGTGTCCTCCCATTCAGTGCTCTTAAACCATGTTCCATACAAATTCCATTTAGCAATAAGATCTCTTTTGTCCATCGCTTCACAGGTTTTAAACATAGAGATGGTACACCCCAGAGATTGTCCTCTTCACTCTCCAGGAGGTCATTTGTACAGTCCAAAGGTTCAAAAGTCCTGTTTAGGTCCCCAACAATTATCATTACACTTTCCTGGGAATTGGCCTCTATCGCAACAGACAACAGCTCTATAGTGGGTAAATTGGTTACATTGGTTATATTGTTACCTCTCACATAGACATTATATAAATCTATTGGTTGGCCCTTAGCTACGGAGATTCTTAATGCTTGCAGATCAATATTTCCCAGGTCCAGCGTTTTGATGTTGATGTGCAGGTCCTGTCTGACCCAAACAGTTAGGCCTCCCTTGGGCCGCCCTCTTCCCCCTTTTGAAGCTGGTATACAATAATTCAGGTAACCTAGGCAAAAGAGGGGGTCACAAGCCCAGGTTTCTTGGAAACAACAAATGTCAAAGCCACTTATAAATTCACCCAGGGTTGGGAATCCAACTTGCTAGCCAACCCGGCAACATTCCAAGATAAAAGTGTACCAATGTCGGCATTTGTCCCATCTCGAGCATTAGTAAGTGGGAATACTTGGGCTAACATTGGGCTTTCCATAGGACTGGTCAGCCTTACTAAGTCATCTTTTGGATCGACAGTCAGGTCAACTGTTACTGGGTATGTTATCATGGCATTTGTATTTGGGGTTCCCAGTCTTAAACCACCTTCTTCAGCCAAACCCCCCGTCTCAATATTGTTGACCGATAAATTTGTAACAATAGTATTACCACAAACATCACATGACCCTTTTGGCTTGTTTATAATCCCACCTGTGCTATCTGTACTAGTTTGTCAATATCCCCATCCCGGGTCCTGCCATCCTACATAGGGGTTGTAATATGTGTGTAAGGTATGATTATGACCAACGGGAGGAGGTGGTAAAGAATTGACTGGCCATGATACAGTAGGGGGGATTAAGGGTTCATTGAGTAGACTAGTCGTTACACTTGAAGGTCGGGGGTAAAAAAAGGTAAGGTCCACAATACCAATACCACCCTTGTTTGTTCCCCATCCCTGCCTAGTTATCCATCCCACCACCCTTGGGTCTTGAAAATTAACCACAATACAATCCCCCCCCAAGGTTTTTGGTGTGTATCCCATCCAATCTATTCTCCTTACCCCTATTATTAGCCCGTCAATATCACCAGGCAGGGGACGATTTTCCTTTAACCAGTGCATGGTCTTGTTTTTGAGCATCTGGAATGTTTCTCTCTGTCCTGGGGGTGGTGGTGGTACATTGATAAGAACTGCCACATAGGGGAAGGAGTCTGGGGTGAGATTAATTGGGGGTTTTCTGTGGGGTGGCTTTGCCAAGGGCGGTGGGATAGATTTGGGAACTTGGGGGACATGTTGGGGGGCAGGCTTCTGCGCCTGTTGTTTGTTATTTGTTTGGGACGATACTAAAGTTTTACCTGCCGACGAGCATACGTTAGCCCTATTTCCTCCCCCCGGGATGTTTGGAGCTATCTGTGTGTTATTAATTACATTTACAGGTGTTGGTACTTTACCCGCTTGGTGACACGATATAGCCTCAGCATTCACAGCGGCCGGTCGATTTTGTGTCTGGGGTATTGTGGGCTGTGTAAGATGTGTTATAGTCGACTGAGATGGTTCAGAACCAACGGTCGCTCTCTCAGCTCTATCTAAGGTTTTTACAGTAGCTTTGGCTGTGGGTTTACTTTGTTTGGGAGGTAAAGGAGAGCTATTTCGGGGGTTTCTTCCCTTATCCTGAATAACAGGGTTGTTAATGACCTGAGGATTTATGTTCGCTTCCACCCTATTTGCTTTAATCAGGGATTTTGTAGAATAGAAATTGTCTAATGTTATCTGTTCAAAATGGTTTAGCCTATCTGCAAGCTTGGCAATTCTATCCTCAATAGGGGTAAGTAGTAGTCTAAACAATTTTTCCAATTCTGGGAGTACATTTGCTAGTGATAGAGCATTTTCGTTACATGATACATTGGAGACAGTACAAGAATTGTCCACTTTGTCTTGGCTATCCAGGGATACAAGAATCGTGGGTGTGACACTTTCTGTACTTTGGACTTGTTCGGTAACAACCTTTCCAATGTTCACGAGTTTGTGTAGCTTCCTGAGTTTTTGTGGGGGTTTGACCACCTTTTTACAATTTTTTACAGAAGCTGGTCGTTTCCTTTTGGACCCGATTTTGGGATGGGCCAATGTAACCTGGGGACCAGAGTCAGGATGCAGTGTTGGTTGGAATGTACTGCCACATGGATTATTTGAATCTGTCGCAACACACTTATTTATTTTTTCAGCCTGATCCTCAAAATGTTTGTTTGTAAGTGGGAGGTTCACTGATGATAAGGGGGTTACCAAGGTGGGGTAAGCTAGACTTGGAAACTTGTCCGTGGAATTCTTAAGAATTTCAATTGATAATCTACGCTCTGCGCGCTTCTCTGCCAAGGTTAGCTCTTTGTCTATTGTCAGTGAGCGGTTAAAAAAGAATTTGTCTAAGGGGCCAATTGCCAGTGGACCAGACTCTGCAGGAGGAGTTATCAAGTGGCTGTTTACAGAACTTGTAATTGTAGACATTGCCATATTGATCAAAAAACGAAGTTGGAGTGTCAATGTCACTTACTGGGATAGATGACGCTGGTAAGAGGGGTGGCCCAGCCCGGCCTCCTTTGGCCCCTGACGGCCACAGACGGTCCCGCCCTTGTCCCGGGCTTCTCCCGGCGCCCTCCCGCGCGCTCCCGCGACGCGGGTGTCTCGGTCCGTTTTATTCCCAATCAGTGTCAGTCATTGGTTATTGGACAGGGGGGTGTGGCCAGCGGGGAGAGCAGCCCAGGTGTGAGCAATGGGCGCGCAGGGGCTCCTGGATACTGGAGTCCCTGCCTGTGCTCGCAGCCCCGCCGGCTCCTCTGCCTGCCCGCTCCTCAGCCGTGTATTCTCTACAACCAGCAGCCCCAGATGGCCAGGCGCTGCGGGACCCGCGAAGCGGGTCCGGCGAGGTGAAATGGCAGCGTCAAACGTCCCTGAAGAAAGCGCTAGGGATCCCACGAAGAGGCACACCCACGGTCAGCAGCACGAGCGACTGCAGAAACGGTTTACAGGGATTCCACAGAGCGATGGTCTCAGCCCGATTTTCAGCTCCAAGGCGGGGGGCGTGGCCAGCGGGGAGAGCAGCCCAGGTGTGAGCAATGGGCGCGCAGGGGCTCCTGGATACTGGAGTCCCTGCCTGTGCTCGCAGCCCCGCCGGCTCCTCTGCCTGCCCGCTCCTCAGCCGTGTATTCTCTACAACCAGCAGCCCCAGATGGCCAGGCGCTGCGGGACCCGCGAAGCGGGTCCGGCGAGGTGAAATGGCAGCGTCAAACGTCCCTGAAGAAAGCGCTAGGGATCCCACGAAGAGGCACACCCACGGTCAGCAGCACGAGCGACTGCAGAAACGGTTTACAGGGTGGTGCATCTGCATTCTCCCCGGGAATGTCCATCACTCTTGGGTGCCTGTCTGGACTGGTCCGGTAGGTAAGCAGTAGTGTTGAGCTCACTTTTTGCCTTTTCTTTATGTAGAAGACTAGAAGGCCTGTGAATTGTAAAATAGAAACTATATTTCAGAGTCAAGGAGAAGGACAGAAGGAAGGTAAGCTTAATGAGGAGTGTATCAAGAAGAATCAGAGGCAAAACAAAAAAACAAGAGCAAGACTCTTTTCACGTTTGCCACAAGTACAACACACACGCACGCACACACACACCCATACAGACAACAGCATTTCACAAATAAACGCACCTCTCTCCATTACACATGGCTGAGTAATAGGCCTCAGACTCTTGGTTTACCTTTGAACTTTTATCGATAACTTCTTGTCTCTAGCTGTTGTTGAGGTAGTCCCAAAGTTCCTGCCCTGAATTTTTCCATACTCCTCCTGACCCCAAGTAACTCCATCCCAGACCAGTCATCATGACCTGAGCAAGATAGACGTGTAGTGCACTGGAGTTGGAGAACAAGTAAAGAAACAGAATTGCAGTATTTTGCATAGGTTTTTGTTTGTTAACTAATGTGACCGTTCTGGTCTCTGAAGAACCAGAAAAAAGGAGTGGACCCTTTAAGTAAGTCTGGCTAACTTTGAAAGGGCCAATCAACCTTTGGGAAACAATGATCGTCTGTCAATCAAGCCCCAAGAACTGAAAATAAATCATCTCAAGCAAGTTCATACATTACAGTTCAACACCCTCCCTCTCTATCTGCCACGACATGAATCATCAATCATCACTCACAATCACTCAATAATCAGATAGCTCATTGGTGCAATGGTTACTACTTCCAATCCAAGCAGGGTGGTAGGTACACTATTTCCCCTTTGATGCAAACAACAGATTGGAATTTGGCAGTCTTGCAAATAAAACGATTGTCTAGGTCAGCCATCCTAAATGATGAAAGAAACAGACAGGTCATAGGAATGGACCATACAGGTAAATTTATTTTTGCTAAGTAAGTTTTGTAAAGGCCAATCACCTCCAGGGAAAAAATGATCGTCATCACTCAGGCCCCAAACATTGCAAATCAGTAATCTCAAGAATGTTCCTAAATTACAGTTCAACACCCTCCCTCATTGTCTTCCACAACCTGGATCATCAGTGATCATCACTCACACAATCACTCATTCACCATTGCAATAGTTGTAGTTACCTCTTCCAATCCAAGCATGGGTAGTTTAGATATTCATCCTTGATGCAGGCAACACATTGGAATTTGGTATTGGCACTTTTGTAAAAAGAACAATCTACTGGGGCAGACCTGCTAGTGCTAAGTGATACAACAAGTGATAGTCAATAGACGTGCGAGTGGGACAGGCATTGTCTTGAATGTCATGAAGGAATTGTCGAGGCTGCTTCAACGCACACAAGTCCGACTCCACTCTGGAAATATATGTGACTAAAAATTGGTGGGGCAGCATTAATCGGAAACAAATATAATAATGTTCCATTAGTTGCTTTTTTTAATTGCAAAAATAGAAGTTCAATGAGAAATTCTATGAGGACACTAGCATACTTAGTGCGAGAAGTAGAGCTTTGTTTCAGGAGGATAGTGCGAACAGCATCATGTTGCTGCACTGGAACAGCAACCCTGGCAAATAGGTCCTACTCAGAACCTTCCATTTCAGGTAGATGGCTGACACAAATTCTAAGAATTCCACTCCTTCCACAAAGGAAAAAGACAAGAGGTCCAGCGCTAACATTATTGCCACCTTACCATTGTACAAACGTGCTGTTGGGTGGTTCTGCTTGCAGGACCCTCCTGCCTAATCATGCCCATAATAGTAGCCTGGATTGTCATCTTTTCAGGGGTCACTGACACAGTCATATTTTGAGAAGTAGATGGTGGTGGTAAACTCAATGCGCGTTGTGGTCGGACAGTCACTGTATCACTTGGTGTCTTCATCTCACTCTTAGTCTTGTGCCATTGTGAAGTCACACAGGTGGGTGATTCTGCTGGTGCACTGCAGGAAACAGGGCTGCTTTTCCGTGAAAATGTCACCCTCTTCTTTCTCATCATCACCTTCCACCGTGATTGGACTTGTAGCTAATGTTCCCCTGCTCCTCTCACCAAAACGACCACATTAATCGATTTGTTAAAGGTGCTCCTCCCACTTGATTTTGTTGTGTTTTGTTTGACCTCCAGTACCATAATGCGTACCAGTCTTACCTCGATAAACATTTGTGTTGCAAATGCTGCATACTGCAATTTGATCCCCCTCTTTCCTAACCGTAAAAAAAGTCCCAGACTGGGGAGAAGTACTTTTTGACTTTGCCACTGCCAATGCCTGAAGAAGAATTGAGGTTTTGGCCTTATCGTTGATTGCCTCTCTGCTTCTTCTTAGGTAGGTATTGGGGACAAGTCTCAGATAAGTCTTTCTAAATATTTGCGCTGGCAGTACTACCTGTGCCACATCCCTTGGAGCAGGTTAAATAGCAATATCAGACCCCCTTGTGTCACCTTCCACATTTAACTGCCTCATCATCGTCATCCTCCTCACCATTCCCTTCCATAACTCTATAACTTTCAGGAACCTTTATTTTCCCTTGCCTCACCTGTTGTCTCCTGGACTCTGCTGTGGGCCGGTCCATAACCCTATCATCATCATTAAGAATGGTGCTTGGAGAAGATGGTGGAGTAGTATCCTTCCTTTTCCTTGCTCGAGATCTGGGAACTGATGATTCTAAAAGAGGAAGTTCTTGCTTGGAAGGAAGCTTAACCGCTTGTTCTATTCCAACATCAGGAAAATGTTCCATTGCTGGCTGCGACTACATTGCACAAGGAACAAATCCAATTCAGCATCACTACTTGTCAGTGTCGACATGATTGCAGTGGCTCCTCGCTGACAGACATAATTATAGGCTTAGGTTAGGGTGGTGCTGGAGATGCAAGAGTGCTGTTCTCAGATTGCTCCTGGGCAAGCACATGACTTGGTGGTCTAAAAAAGGTTTAGGGCAACATGCCACTGGTTGGAATTTGCTTCTTCTAACTTACTACTGTCTTGAAAGCATCTTTCTTTGGGGCCATCATAAAGCTCTCAGGTGGTAGTTGCACCAAACTGCACAAGTAGAAGTGATTGGAGGACTGACGTCAGACTGGGTGATGTCTTATATTGTTTACCTTAAAGCAAACAAGCAAGAAAAATATAAAGGGCCTTATTATGATGTTCTGCGTACTCATTTCCGCCCGACACTGTTGGGGAATTGGGACCGCCGGTTGGCCAGTTGGCAGTACTGACAGCAGCATGCAATGCATACTCCCATTTCCCAATGGGAGCTTGTGCTGCCACCAAGCTCCCATAGAGAAATGGTAGAATCTGATCATCCCTGCACCGTGGGTCAGGCACCTCATGGTGTCAGCCACATGGTTCGGGGATTAACAGGAGGGCCCCATAGGTGCCCCATTGCCCCCAACCGTGCTGGAATGGGGGCCCTTCTAGGTGCCCCCAAAGTCGCTTTCCGGAAACCCCGACATGGAAATCCTTTTGGAAAATGACATTGTTATCCCAACGGCAGAAATGCCGTCCATTGGGATTATGGAAAGGCCTTCAATTGGCCGATGAGCTCCTGGAGCCCATTGGAATCCAGCCGGTTTTACTTTCGACTGCCTGCAACGTAATGCGGCAGGAGAAAGTGAAACCCAGGGCGGCACTCAAAACGCCTCCGACCACAGTCGAAGGTTTTCCAAGTCTCATCATAATGAGGTCCTTAGTGTGAAACATGCCTTTGTTTGCAGTTTGAATTAGTACAGACAAAGGGAATGTTAGTGTGGTTATGTTGTTAACTCAGGTTACCACTTTAAAGTCACATCACACCATCATACCATAATACACCATCAGAATAACACACAATTTACAATGTACAGAATGAGAGAGCTCTTACCTTTACCTTTATGTTTGTATATTCTGAAGGAGACACCTGTGGCACTCAGGGTACTAAATGGGTAAATAGAATAGTAATCTTTTATAAAATGGAGGTTAGCGGGCGCCTATGGAGGGCAATGTGGTCCAGTGGAAATGGAATAATAAACACCATCATTACACAAATGAAGGATGCTAATGTCTACTCTAAAGTTCACTGCAACCAGGGTGTCCAGGAGGGAATTGAATCATATATCTAAAAGACGGAATACTGCTGCGTGGCTGTGCATCTATGGTGGATGGATGTGATGGATTGACCAAAGCAAAATGGGAAACAAGAATTTAAAAGAAAAAAATTAACAAATAGAAAAACATTAATATAAAATTATACAATAAAAAATAAAATGTAAAGTTAACAACAAATTGAAAATACAAATTTTAAAAATTAACAATAAGTGGGACTATCCTCAAGCATATTATTAAAATGATAGCTCATCCTTTCAAGCAAGCCTATGGCAAAGAGACACTGGCTGGATACACAAAATGGCTTCCAGCCAGTGCCACATGGCCAATAACAACACTGAGCAGGAAAGCATGGGGAACAAATAAGACATGCAGGCCTATGGCAAAAGCATACTGGCTGCCTACTCAAAATCGCCGCTAGCCACTTGGTCACAACAACAACCAGCAAGGGGGCATGGCCACAATAAAGAACACATGCAGGCCAATGGCTAAAGCACACTGGCTGCCTACACAAATGGCCGCCAGCCACATGGTCACAACAACAAGCAGGAGGCATGGTAAGCAAAGTACACATGCAGGGCTATGGCAAAAGCAAACTGGCTGCCTAGTACCTACACAAAATGGCCACCAATCACATGGTCATAAAAACAAGAAGGAGACATGGAAAATAAGAAAAACACATGCAAGCCTATGGCAAAAGCACACTGGCTGCCTACAAAAAATGGGAGCCAGCAAAATGGTCACAACAACAACCAGCAAGGAGGTATGGCCATGGTAAGGAACACATTCAGGCCTATGGCAAAGGCACACTGGCTACCTACACAAAATGGCCTCCAGCCACATGCTCACAACAACAACCAGCAAGAAGGCATGGCCACAACAAAGAAGACATGCAGGCCTATGGCAAAAGCACATTGGTCGCCATCACAAAATGGCCACCACAGAACACATACCACCCTGTGGACTGTCAAAGAAATGTCCCTCTGGGCACATGGCATGTGGTACAAAGACAAATGGTGGCTTATGGCAAACACACTCATAAACTGGCCAGGCAAAGGAGGCATGGTAGCACAGAGAGAACAGCAATATTTCAGCAATGCAAGAAACAAAATATATCTAGGCTAAAACATTTTCTAGCAACACATCTCCTTCAAAAGCATCAAATATAATTACCCCACCTATACACTGTTTGCAGAAAAAATAAACTTGAAATACCCTCAAAAATACCCCCCCAAAATGTTTTAACCAATGCCATCCATGGACTAAATGATATTTCAATTCAACAGATACCACAGAAACAGTTGTTTAATACACCTATGACTACTTCTGGACCTACTGGCTGGAAGGCCCATTGGCAGACTAGGCCACATAGTGAACTAAATGAATATTGCAAATGTGTTACAAAAACACGGAAAAAATGTACTAAGCTGTGAAACATTTTTCCTTTATAAAGAAGAAAAATGCCATGGAAAAAAATAACTAGGCCCCCACTGAAACTGCAGGCCAGCCACCACAATACATTTTAAAATCTAATAAAAGTACAAATAAATCCTGGTGCATGCCCCCAATCAAACAAAAAACGCACTTATACACAAGTTTTTTTAACTTACTTGCAAAATATCAAATTCAAAGACTTTACATCCTAGGGAATATATGCAGCAGACAAGGAGAGTGATCCTTCCAGCTCCAAATCCCAATGAAAAGTGATCAGGATCTGTAAAAAGCACTGGCAGGAGCCTGCTGAACAGGAACAGCAAGATAGAGTCTCCGGGGCACTTCCTTCCTGTTGGAAAACAACAAGTAATAAAAGCCTTCTTGCTTAAAAAAAACCCAGCTCCAATGGCCAGTTGGAGAAGAAAATCCACTTGAAAAGCCTCCTAAGCACAAACGCTGCTAGAGCGGTATGCCTGCGACCCAAACTACATTGGAGCAATGGCGGCTGTAGGCCGTGCAACGAGCATGAAGTATCAAGTGAGCTCTCTAGAGCCCTGATATAATAGTGGCTCGAGCAAGCACCAAAACATATCTCGAGCGTGAACAGAAAAAAAATCCACTATGCGCCCAGGAAGGCAGAATTTAGCAACACCACACTCCTCCATGGTGCACCGAGTGCCCGAATACCACAAACTCTGCCAGCAAAGCAGAGTTTTACACTCAGGCCTACTCCACACCACCCCACTCTACCTGAATCCACTCCATGCCACTATACTCTACATCACTCCAGCCTATGCTACGCCAACATACACCACTCCACCTTGTAACATTCCACTCTACTGCACTCTATGACACTCTAGGGCACACTATTACTCTTCATTCTACCTCACGATTCTCCACAGCATAGCACTCCATTTTACATCTGTGTAGTCAGTCTAAGTCAGTGTATGACACTCTACTCCACTATATGCCACTCTACGACACTTTACAGCACCTTACAACACTCTAATTAACTCCCTCTATGCCAATCCACCCCAGCATTGTGTGCTCTACTCTAATCGTATCAATCCACTCTACTCCCCTCTATGCCACTACATTCTATGCTACTCTATGCCTCTTAATTCTATGACACTCTATGCTGCTCCACTCTAACACAGTAAACAACACTCTACTCTACTCTACACCACTCCACTATAAAACAGTCAAATTCACTCTATAACACTGCACTGTACGACACTTTCTGACACTTTATGAAACACCACTCCAGTCCACTGTACGACATGCCACTCAACTCTATGACACTTTACTCCACTGTATAATATGCCACTCCACTGTACTCGAATCCACACTACTCTACTCTAGAACAATGCAATCCACTCTATCACTTTTTGTCACTACACACAACTCCACTCTACTCTACATCACTGTACAACACTTTACCTCCCTCTATGCCACTGTACAACACTCCATTCTATGCTGCTCCACTCTATGGGACTAAACTCATCTCTATGCAACTCCACTCTACAAGACTCTACCACACTCTATGCCACTCTATGCACTGTACTACACTCTGTGACCCTACACTGGACAATACTCTACTCCACAGTATGCCATTTTACGACACCATACTCCACTCTATGCCACTCCATAATACTCTACTAAACTCTACAACACTCTATGCAATGCTTTGTATGAAACTCTACCCCACTTTGCTCCACTGTACTCTATAACAAAGTAGTCAACTTTACTCCTCTGTACTCCACTATATGCCACCCCACCCTATGCCACTCTATGCCATTAGACTCTCTGATACTTACTGCCACTCCACTCTACTGCACTCAACGACAGTCTACTATATTGTAAGACACTCAACTCTGCAGTACTCTACTCCACTACAGGACACTCCTCTCTACTCTTTTCTATGGCAGTTTCCGACACTCTACAAGACGCCAATCCACTCCAAAGTACCACACGCCATTCCAATTTATGACACTTTACTTAACTTTATGCCACTCCACTCTACGCCACTCCATGCCACTCTACTCTATGAAATGCCACTCCACTCTATGACACTTTACTCCACTCCACACTATGTTACTTCACTGTTCTCCACTTCACTCTATTCCACTGTACAATACTCTATGCCGCTAAACTGTAAAGCAATCTATTTCCACTATATGGAACTTCACTCTACAATACTCTACTAAACTGTGTGCCGCTCAACACCACTATACTCCACTCCATGCACCTGGACTCTATGCCACTCTACTACACAGTATGACACTGAACAACACTCCAATCCTATCTACAATCCGCCACTCGACTATATAATAGGCCTGAGTTAAACACACCAGAATTCCACAAAGTTCCAAGAGCTCTGTGAATGTTCTCACTGCTATTCCAGGTCAGTAGTGCGTTCCGCGCAGGAAAATCAGTGCAAATGGCACCATACAGTCCCTATGGGTGTGGTCAATTTCTTTTGCCTACTTTCTGTTCTGTGCATGATGCTGGGCCTGTTTTGTTTAATCTACTTTTAATCTCTTACGATCCTCCCCATCCTACTCACCCACCCCTCATTTACCCTTTTTTATTTATCTTTTTTCTGTGTGTGTACTTTACATTTTTGCCCTTTTTTCTACTTTTTCCCTTACTTTTTATACTTGTATTCGGTTTTCCTTTCTTCCATCTTTCCTACTTTCTTTCTACATTGCTGTTTTGCTGTTTTCTTTTTCTTAGTTTTTTTTTCACCCCAGCGCCATGTCTGAATAACAGGAAGAAAGCAGCAGTGCCAGTGGGCTGCAAAAAGCTGCATACCTTGTGGTTGCTGGCGCTCCATTTTTAAGAGGCAGAGGTGGCTGCGCTTCTTTTTGTGTGCAGCACCACCTCTCCTCCATGCTGGCAACAGGTGGCAGGCCTAGGAGAGGGTATGCCCCACGGGAACATCAGCTACTGTCGGATGAGTACGACAATGTGTGCACAGTAGGACTGGGTGACACCGCAGCTGACACACTGTTGGGCGAACCTGCTAGACCGCCAATAGCACCTGCTCGACCTGCTGGATGTCAAGGTTGGAGGGCTCGGTGAGTAATTATTTATTTTTTGCTTTCTAAAAATACTAAGATTTGTTTTCAGATATCATGCTGCTCACACTCTGAAGTAAGTTAAGTTTGTGTTACAAATAATATTTGATCCAGCTTGAGCTAGCCAGGTGTTTGGTGCTTCTTACTCATATTTGTCAGTGTTTGCTTGGGCTGATTATTTAAGAAGTACTTCAAAATATAGATTAGGAAATTTGGGAATAGGTCAACTCAATACTAGTACTATAGGCGATCTGATTTAGAAAAGTACAATGCTTCTGTGTCTGTCTGTCAAAACAATTTTGGGGAGATTAACTGTGCCACTAATCTATTTTTTTATCGTCTTTATTCCTTACGCCAGCACCCAATGCCCAAGGGCAAGAGGAATGGGAAACATGAGACATTGGTGAGGGGGAACAATAAGACTCAGACATTTAGAAGGAAGTGACAATTAATACTAATACACAGTTTATGTCACAATTTATGGTACCAATGCTAGAAAAGTTATACCTTAATGATATATGCAGTAGTCAAGGTAATGTGTGTCGATGATGTTTCGATCCTGTTCATTGATATAGGGATCATCGTCTCACTTAGATTATGCCTGAGATTGGGGAAAAAGTCAGGTGTGGAGAGGATCCTGATTTAGTCTGAAGGACTAGCAAGAATAGCTGGTGATAAGGATGCTACTCCTACGAGGAGCTGGCGAGCCAAGGGACGCGAGCTAGGAGTGTGTGGTCCAGGTTCAGAGTATGCAGACCGTCTGTGGTGTCAATGCGGCGTGGTAGAAAGGACCTCATCATTATACCCAGACCACTTCCAACGCTGTGTCCTACGTGAGCTGGTGCTGATTCGCTGAGAGGTGGCATCTCTCCTTGCCCAGTTGATGCCCTCTAATGCCCTTTTTATTTATTTATTTATTTCCTTTAGTGGGAGTGGCTTTTGTTGTGGGTGGTGAGGGTGGGAATTCAGAAGGGCAATGAGACTTTAGACTTTTTTTGTATCCACTTATAAAAGTGCACTAGTTAATTATACCCTTGTCCTACTACACTCTTTAACTATATTGACCTCCAGGGGGGTACCCCGATTCCTATATTACCTAGAGCAACTTATTCTAAAATTCTTCAGTAGAAGTTAGTTACTAACTAAAATGGTTCACTTCACTCCATTGAGGTAATATAAATTTTATGGTCAATTGTGTCCCCTATCGTAGACCCCAACGGCTCCATGTACATGCTTCTAGTACATGTAAGTTCCCTCCACAACCAGTTATGAAGACGCAAATACATTTGCGTCCAACGTTAACATGTCCTCTTTCAGATGCACCATGAATGGGTCCGATATTCAGTTCCTAAGTGTGCCTTGCCAACGTCTTTATGTGGTACACTTTTATGATTTCTAGCTCTGGCGAGTTAGGCCCTGATTTCTGCCATCGAGCCTTTTCTGCCCTCTGTCTCTGGAAGCCACAGCCTGCTGCTTCCTGACCCTTGACTTACTCCCTGTGTGGCGAGCGGTGCCTAGCTCGGCCTGCCTTGCCTGCCAAGACTGTATTCAACCTTCAAGTTATCTGCTCCGCTCCTCGAAAATACATTCCTGTCTAGCAGTTTAGGAAAACATCCTTCCCAGCTGCAGAGCAAAGGGCCCGGCCTCACTGTCTCCACGCAAGTAAATTCATAGCTCCCGTTACCATGGTAGGCCCATGGCCCCCTTGCCTTACACGTAGACACGTAGTTGCATATGCACGCACTAGCAGTCAGTATAGAATAGCCTCTGCCCGAGAGACCTTTCCTTCTAGATAATACAGTTCCTTAAACACAAGATATAGATATGATTTGGGTTTAGGTTGTTCTGACACTCCAGACTTCTGTCTCCTCATGAAGGGCTAAATGTCAAGTTCCCTTTCACCCTTCAGTTACACGTCAATCATACGTCATGCTGCTGCGCGCGCATCCCTGCCATATGTTTTTGCTGACTCTGCAGGATCCTTCTAGGGATCCACCCACTTATGACACCTTTATGTGACGTTTCCAGCACACACCTCCGTGTACGCCCTAGTGCACGCCTTCTGTTACGTATTTCTGTTCTTATCTCGTTTCTCTCAGCTGTTACGCCTTCTGCATTCAATGCTACTATATGAAATGACTATATATATGGTTTCATGTTAATAAATCATTGTACATGTCCATTGCAATTTCCACCCTGAACCCTCGTGGCGATGGGTCATGCTACCATTGGCTCGAGTCAATTCCGCCAATTCCTTTGTTAAGGAATAAAACCCCACTTTAAACCTCAAATACCACGGACTCTGCCTTCTCATTTTGACTGAGTTATTCTTATTGAACTTTACCGCATAAATTAAGTATAGGTAATTAAAATTTACCACATAATTGGCGCCCGAACAGGGACCCCTCCCCCACCTCACGCGCCGGCGGTGCGTTGCAGGCCTGGCCCCCTGCCCCAGCGCTGACGGACAACTACGCGTACCCGCAGGATTTCCTGTATCTCCCTCAGGCCAACGGAGGTGACTGAGGCTGCGATCGACACCCAGACGAGGCGGTGAGGAGTGCGGAGGATCCCGACCAGAGCCTAGCTGAGAGAGCAAAGTCCGAGGTATCCGGAGGCCCACCAGTTCCGAAGTTCCGAAGTGCTTACGTCACGAGTCGAGTCCAGTCGAGTCCAGTCCGGTGTCAAGTTTCCGAGGCCTTCCGTTCCGTGCTTCCCGGTGAGTACCATTGCTGGGGACGCATCTAGACGAGCGCATTAATTTGTGCCGGTCAAGACGGGTTTGGGTACACAGACCTGGTCTGCACTGTTTAGCAGTGTATCTGTACTGTTCAGCAGTATATCCTGTCTGCACTGTTTAGCGGTGTATCTGTACTGTTTAGCAGTACATCCAGTATCATGCCATTAGCTAGTTTTATTCTAATCATTATTGTTCGCTCTGAAATGTTTTAGTATGTTTTAATGTCGTGGTATGAGTGATTGTTCGATCTGCATTATTGTGTACTGTATTAGTTGTGTCCAAGTTTGAGTAAGTATCAAGTCCAGAGTAGCACGGCTGAAACATGCCGCTGTTCTCCAAACTAAGACAGATAGGAACTAGAAAAGGGATTCTAGAAGAAGCAGTGCCTGTTCCACCTAGGGACACTCCAGGGCACTTCATGTACCACAAGCACGGCCTAGACGCTGTATTGTATCTCGATTTGTGGGTAGACTATACTAAAGATTTAGCAGAGAACCAAAGATGGCCCGCTACTGGGACATGGGATGCCGAGTGCATCATGAGAGTAGAAGAAGCATTATGGAAAAAGAAAGCCAGACAGTCTCAGAAAGACGCCATTGAACTATGGCGTAAAGAATCGCACAGACGCACAGAGAAAGCACTCAGAAAAGCAGAGAAACATAAAGAGGATTCAGACAAGGCCCAAGAAAACGTATTAGTTGAAGAGGGGATACGGGTAAAAACAGAACAAGTAGACCGACAACGAAACGCTCTTATGAATGGTATGTATCCTTTACTGGCCGAGGGTTTACCTAAGGCCACTCTGGAAATACTGAAGGATCTGCCCCCTCCCCTGCTCCCGACTAAAGTATATCACAAGACCACAAAGGACATTTTCCTTTCTTCCTATCTAGACGATGTAGCCCCTGAATATGTTAATACCGCACCGCCCCGCACACCCCCTACTGGCGGCGCTCGACCCCGAGATAGTCAACCTCCACCTCCGCGACAAGTTACTCCTCCTCCCGTTTCAACACTTCCGGCTGTCCTTCCATCTCTTCCCGCACCCATTCCTCCTACTTTACACCCAACTAATCCCTTCGGATCCGGCGCCTCAGGAGGCGCGTCAGGAGGGGCGATAGGCTTTCAAACCCCACCACCAACACATCGATGGACTTATAGGGATCTAGCACAACAACGTACACCTCAAGCAGCCGATTTCGACATATATAAGGAACGTCTTACAGATTGTAGATATGATCCAGTACCCGGTAAAAAGAATGACGATAGAATGATGCTCGCATCAGTACGATTGCGACGAGTTACAAACTTTTTATTGACACTACCTGGAATGGTTGATCATCTAGATAGAATATATCATTTTGTCCAAACAGGGGTAGGCCCTGAAAGTATTGGCGAGGCCATGGCTTACCAAAAAGTCGATACTCAAGGCAAGATATTACGGTTTTTCATAAACTGCCTAATAAGAGAACAGGATAGGCCGGGTGCAAACCCGGAAGAAATAAAAGCACTTCATAGATGGGGTCAGAATATAGCAGACGGGAATCATGATAAACAAGCTTGTATAGAAAATATGTACCGAAGGATCAGAAATGCAGTAATAAAGATACATGAAAGAAGACAGCCAGCACCAGAAGTAGATTCAGACAAACTTGAATCCTCGGGGGAGGAGGACGCACCAGAAGAGACAAGAGAACAAGCACAATTACCAGTTAGAGAAATGATAGCATATGTAGGTAAGGGAAGACCCTATAATAACTCAATGCGTCCGGTACGTCCGGAAAGTAAAAAAGTCTTTCGAACTGCTATGTCAAATCCAAAGACCCCCGAACACCTATTCCAGGCCACTGACAGAATACTACAAGAACGAATGGGGTACCATGTACTCAATTCCATGGATGAACAAGAATTGGCCAGGTCAGCCGTACAATGGACTGACGATCCTGATACATATAGTGATGATGGTTTAGTACAGACCTTTTTAAACCTTTCCCCTGATGAACAGAAATTAGCTGGTATATACATGGTTCAGCATCTCATTACGTTATTCAAAGGCCATCATTCTGATCCAGGTCCCTTACCTGATATTTTAATAGAACTACTCTCGCCACAATGGAGAGGTCTAGGTACTGACTTGATTAAAGTAATTCTAGAACATCGACACAGGTACAATACTTTTCTGAATACACGTTTTGTTCCAGCTCCACCCATAAACAGAAAAACGTATTACATAGACAGACAGAACCCCTTGCGAGAAGTGCATCCGGTCCAGAATGCCGATAATACGCTCAGACGCGTGTTTGTGTACACGCCCATAACTAAAATAGAATTATTGGAAATGAAAAAATTTGTGCCCAGTCATGACAAAGATCCAGCAGGTTTTCATCGTGAAATAAAAGACATGTTACTCATGGGTGATTACACTTATCCTGACCTTATGAAAATATTGAAAGTACTACTGCCTGCTGGTATTTACGAGAAACTCAAGGAAAAAGAATGGGAAGTGGGAAATGCAAAGATTGATTGGGCTGCATTAGAAAACGAAGAAAACACCCGAATTCCAGGCCTAGGGCTTGGAGACAAAGTTAAAGCGTTACCAGGATTGTTAGTACAAGTATTGCCACGTTTATTAGCAACTAAAAAGGAGGACTGGGATGCAATCTCAGCCTGTAAACAGAAACCCGATGAAGACACTAGTGATTTTTATTCCCGATTTGAGAAATGTTTTGGTATTAATAGTGGCCTGAAACCAAGTAGCGAGTCATATCCACATCTTTTTGTATCTAAATTGGTCGAAAATTCTCTGCCCCAAGTTAAGAATCGTGTTCTGAAAGTCGAGAGCACATGGCAAGCTAACACCCCTTCACAAATGTTACAAATGTTACAGTACCACCAGAATAGAATTAGAGAAGAACATGATCACGAACAGAGACGCATGAAAGACACGAAAATGAAAATGTTAGTTGCTCAGTCAGTTCCAGCTGACGGTCAGAAAAAGGGTACGACACAGTCTAATAATACAACAGTTCCCGTTAAAGGGACATGCAACTATTGTAAACAACCAGGTCACTATATAAATGATTGTGCAGTTTTGAAACATAATATAGCTACGGGTAAAACTAAAGAGAGACCGCGTCCTCCTAGACAGGACCAGGTCCAACAACAAGTACCACAGAATATCCAGCCTATGCAAGCCTCACAACAGACAGTAGCAGTGCCACAGCCCCAACCGATTGCTGCAACTCAACATGCATCACAGCAGATGTACCAGTATGCCCAGACTGATTATCCAGATTATCAGCGATACACATGAAACAGCCTAGAGAGGGAAGTTGGCTTGCCTCTTATTGAGGTTCCTGTAGATCAAGAGGGTCCTTACGTACACAGTCAAGTATTAGGGAAAGACAGAAAGTTTTTCATTGACACAGGGGCAAGCCGAACAACGATAAGTCACGACGAGGTCCCAGGGGCACCCCTCTCAGGCTCACAGAATGTTTCCCTTGGTTTTTCAGGCCAGCCTATTATTAATGAAGTATCGCAACCACTTCCCCTTGCAGTTGGTCCTTTAACACGTACTACGGATTTACTGCTCACAAAGTCATGTCCAGAGAACGTGTTAGGTATCAAGACTCTGAAAGCTCTAGGAGCTGTTATTTGCTGTTCTCCGGAAGGAGTACGGTTGTTTCTACGTGACTTTAAAGGTCACTATGTATTGAGAGATATTGATCCCCGATTTACAGAATGTACCTGCACATTTATGGGCGCAAGGCCCTACTGATGTAGGTTGTATGCACATTACACCATATCGAGTCACACTCAAGCCAGGTGTCGTTTTACCACGAATTCGACAATACAAGTTACCCCCAGATGCTGTAGTAGCTTTACTGAAAATCATTGAAGAGTTCATTGCACAAGGAGTGGTTGTAGAAACCAACTCGAATTTATGTAATTCTCCTATCATTCCAATTCTTAAACGTACAGATCCCAATGCACCACCAGTTTACCGATTAGTTATCGATCTGCGCGAATTGAATAAATGCATTGTACCACAGTACCCTGTGGTCCCAGATATCTCATCCCTATTGACAGCCATTGATTCTGGGGCAGCGTTCTTTACTGTTATTGATCTTAAGAACGCTTTCTTTAGTGTCCCTATTGATCCGGAAACCCAATACTTGTTCGGATTCTGTTCAAATGGACGAAGCTTCAAATTTGCACGCGCACCCCAAGGATTCACAGAAAGCCCCAGCATCTATAGCCAAGCACTGAAAAGACAACTAGACAGTATACACATGCCTGAAAACACTGCCCTACTCCAGTATGTCGATGACTTACTGATCACCGCCCGAAGTGAACCTTAATGTGAACTAGCGTCACTGACGGTTTTACATTTCCTGGCTGACAAGGGGCACAAGGTATCCCCTTCGAAGCTGCAATTCTGTGTTCAGCAAGTTGTTTACTTAGGCCACTTGCTGTCCAAATGGGGGAGACAGCTAACGCCCGATCGCATCCAGTTAATTGCAAACATGTTACAACCCAAGACACAAAAGGAGGTGCGGGCTTTTATAGGCCTCACTTCTTACTGCAGACAATGTATCCCTCAGTATGCATTCCTAGCTAAACCACTCATACAGTTGACAACCCAGGAGGCAGCGTCTTCGACTGTCCTCCCCTGGACTCAGGAACATACACAAGCTTTTGACGACTTAAAGAAAGCCTTATGTCAAGCACCAGTTTTAGCGACACCATGTTACAGCAAGCCTTTTACACTTTTTGTCACAGAACGTGAAGGTACTGCATTGTCGGTACTCACGCAGGATCAAGCAGGTTCATACAAACCGTGTGCCTATTTTTCTAGTACATTGGATCCAGTAGCCCAAGCTCTGCCTGCGTGCTTAAAATCTGTGGCAGCAACAGCTCTAGCAATCAGACAAAGTGATTCAATAGTGTTAGGACATCCATTGACAGTGCAAGTTCCACACTCCGTGGAAGTTCTTTTAAATCGAACACAGACTCAACACTTGACTATAGCGAGACTGACAGGTTATGAATTGACATTGTTTCAGCCACACATAGAAATCAGACGCTGCAACACATTGAATCCTGCTACGCTTTTGCCATTGAGTGAGACAGACCCATTGGCACATGATTGCATTGAGGTCATTACTATTACGGCGAAACCCAGACAAGACTTGACAGACACTCCATTACCAGATCCAGACCTGACACTTTATGTGGATGGTTCATGTATGAGAACAAGTACAGGAGAATTAGTGGCCGCCTACGCAGTCACAACAGAAACTGAAGTCATAGAAACAAATCGTATTGACATCCTGTCAGCACAAGCAGCAGAGCTCATCGCTCTGACACAAGCCTGTATTCAAGCCCAGAACAAGAGAGTTAACATATACACAGATTCCCGTTATGCATTCGGAGTTGTTCACGACTTCGGCGTCCTCTGGCGAGAGAGAGGTTTTTTGACTTCTCACGGTGCCAAAATTCAACACGGTCCCCTCATTCAAACTCTGTTAGATGCAATACATCTGCCTACAGCAATATCCATCATGAAGTGTAAGGCACATACAAAGGTTACAGATACTGTTTCCCAGGGTAACGACCTGGCAGACCGAACTGCAAAACATACAGCTCAGAATCAGATTCATGCCACTGACCTGACAAAGACAATAGTCTCTACACCGACACATTGCATGACAGTTAAGGATCCCGCCCTAGATGTAATTGACATACAGACACATGCTACACCAGATGAAATCAAGAAATGGATCGAACTAGGAGGGACCCAGACAGAACAAGGATGGATGACGAAGGGAAAATCTATATGGTTTCTCCCCGACTCTATGGTTCAAGTTATCATTAATACAGTACACAGTCCAGCACATTTAGGAGAAAAAGCCATGTTAGACAGTATTCAACATCTCTGGTTCAATAAACACTTACGAGCAGCAGGCTGTGGCTTCCAGAGACAGAGGGCAGAAAAGGCTCGATGGCAGAAATCAGGGCCTAACTCGCCAGAGCTAGAAATCATAAAAGTGTACCACATAAAGACGTTGGCAAGGCACACTTAGGAACTGAATATCGGACCCATTCATGGTGCATCTGAAAGAGGACATGTTAACGTTGGACGCAAATGTATTTGCGTCTTCATAACTGGTTGTGGAGGGAACTTACATGTACTAGAAGCATGTACATGGAGCCGTTGGGGTCTACGATAGGGGACACAATTGACCATAAAATTTATATTACCTCATTCCCTCCTTGTCCCCTACGGACCCTTCATGATATATCAATCCTCATTAATCTATCAATCTGTTCATGTAACATCATTTGCTCTTCTTTCTTCCTATGGCGTTTCGAATGAGGACTCGAATGAGGAATACATGATGTGGCGCACAAGCCGCAAATCGCTGGCCCACATTGCAGACATAGGCAACAACTGAATACTATGAGAAGGCCAAGACCTAGGAAGGATAGGACTTTCCATCCCCAGGCTGCCACCCGTTTTCCTAGCCCCTCCTGATTATCATAGAGACATCCATCTAGTACATAATAGACCACAGAGAGATCTCCCGATTGTCGACTATACTGAAACGGCATGGGAGCAGTATACAGATTTCAATAAAGGTTTCTTTCCCTACTTAGGTACTGTCTTTAATAGTAAACTGATACGAAAATTAACTAGAACCCTTGAAGCTGTAGTGAATGAAACTACTTCTGCCCTAGGTAACTTAACAGAGGAGCAGTCTGCTATGCGGATTGTTGTTCTTCAAAATCGTCTCGTCCTTGACGTCATCCTGGCCGATAGGGGCGGAGCCTGTAGAGTCATCGGATCGAGCTGCTGTATTTTCATTCCACAAAACGCACTTTCAGTATATAAAGCTATTACCCGTCTACATAAAATTGCAAGTCTGATACATCAGAATCCAGGCACCAGGACTTGGTCCGGTTGGTTCTGGACAACGTTGTCAGCCTGGGGATGGAAAGTCCTATCCTTCCTAGGTCTTGGCCTTCTCATAGTATTCAGTTGTTGCCTATGTCTGCAATGTGGGCCAGCGATTTGCGGCTTGTGCGCCACATCATGTATTCCTCATTCGAGTCCTCATTCGAAACGCCATAGGAAGAAAGAAGAGCAAATGATGTTACATGAACAGATTGATAGATTAATGAGGATTGATATATCATGAAGGGTCCGTAGGGGACAAGGAGGGAATGAGGTAATATAAATTTTATGGTCAATTGTGTCCCCTATCGTAGACCCCAACGGCTCCATGTACATGCTTCTAGTACATGTAAGTTCCCTCCACAACCAGTTATGAAGACGCAAATACATTTGCGTCCAACGTTAACATGTCCTCTTTCAGATGCACCATGAATGGGTCCGATATTCAGTTCCTAAGTGTGCCTTGCCAACGTCTTTATGTGGTACACTTTTATGATTTCTAGCTCTGGCGAGTTAGGCCCTGATTTCTGCCATCGAGCCTTTTCTGCCCTCTGTCTCTGGAAGCCACAGCCTGCTGCTTCCTGACCCTTGACTTACTCCCTGTGTGGCGAGCGGTGCCTAGCTCGGCCTGCCTTGCCTGCCAAGACTGTATTCAACCTTCAAGTTATCTGCTCCGCTCCTCGAAAATACATTCCTGTCTAGCAGTTTAGGAAAACATCCTTCCCAGCTGCAGAGCAAAGGGCCCGGCCTCACTGTCTCCACGCAAGTAAATTCATAGCTCCCGTTACCATGGTAGGCCCATGGCCCCTTGCCTTACACGTAGACACGTAGTTGCATATGCACGCACTAGCAGTCAGTATAGAATAGCCTCTGCCCGAGAGACCTTTCCTTCTAGATAATACAGTTCCTTAAACACAAGATATAGATATGATTTGGGTTTAGGTTGTTCTGACACTCCAGACTTCTGTCTCCTCATGAAGGGCTAAATGTCAAGTTCCCTTTCACCCTTCAGTTACACGTCAATCATACGTCATGCTGCTGCGCGCGCATCCCTGCCATATGTTTTTGCTGACTCTGCAGGATCCTTCTAGGGATCCACCCACTTATGACACCTTTATGTGACGTTTCCAGCACACACCTCCGTGTACGCCCTAGTGCACGCCTTCTGTTACGTATTTCTGTTCTTATCTCGTTTCTCTCAGCTGTTACGCCTTCTGCATTCAATGCTACTATATGAAATGACTATATATATGGTTTCATGTTAATAAATCATTGTACATGTCCATTGCAATTTCCACCCTGAACCCTCGTGGCGATGGGTCATGCTACCATTGGCTCGAGTCAATTCCGCCAATTCCTTTGTTAAGAAATAAAACCCCACTTTAAACCTCAAATACCACGGACTCTGCCTTCTCATTTTGACTGAGTTATTCTTATTGAACTTTACCGCATAAATTAAGTATAGGTAATTAAAATTTACCACATAATAGTTCTCTTACCTGCAACCTCTCTCAATCTTTCAAAACCATATTGCAGGGTTTCATAAGGTATCTCTTAATGGTGGTGGTAGTAGTAGTAGCAGGCTATCGCGCTAACAGGGAAGACATCACAAGTGAGGTCCAACTCCCACTCCCACATAGGTGAACTCCATCTGTAGGATTAATTAGAAAGATTTTCCATCACAGGCAACTAGAAAAAAAACAAAGAGTTGTTGGGGTGTTTATTTAAATCATAACGTATCAAAGACTGAGACCAGACTACCACGATGATACAAAGACCGGATATTATAATAAAAACAATGCATGAAGCGGTAACTCCTGAGCAATGGGGAGCAAGTATTTAATTTATTTAAATTAAACTTTTATGAAATCCTCAAGTCAGGCGTGAATGACAATGTTGACGAATGATGTTATATATGTAAATTATGGATTCCTTTTATGCATGGGTGGGTAATTGGGGATGGTGTGGGCTAATTCTCAGGAAATAGAGGATCCCACAGTGAGTTTGTGTTACTTTCACCACATTTGCCCCACAAAGTGTGTGATCCATTTATGTTTGTATCAATATATATCACACAACCTTGGAGGAAAGGATTAGGGTTTTGATGACGGGGAGTTGGGAGTTGGGGAAAAGTGTGACACACTCTAGACATTAGCAATATTCATCAGGTAGATAAATAGCACATCATCATCTTCAAATCTGCTGTGGAAGGAAATGAAGGAATGGCAGTTCATTAAAATGAATTGCAAACAGTTCTTCAGGCCCATAGACCAAAGTTATTATGTAACTAAATGTTCTATTATCTAGGTTTGAAAAATATAAATTTATGGAGATGTGAACTTGCACAGTTCTGAAAATTATGATTGTTAAAAGAGAAATGATACTATATATAAATGCCAATTTGTACGGTGCATCTGCGTTCATCTCGAAATGTCAGTCTTCTTGGGTGCCTGGCTAAACCGTTTAGGTAAACAGAAGTGTTATGGACCTTTCGCCTTTCTTGCAGGAGAAGAGAAAGCCTGTTGATTGTAATACAGAAATGAAATTGTAGAGCCGGTACTGTAGTTCCTATATTCCCAATAGGCTCTACGCATTGTAATAATATATCCTATAGATTTGATGTAGGACTTATGTCGACTAGGTCTCTATCGAATATATTAAACTTAATTGTGAGTGCTAACTAGCTCAGAAGTCACTAGAAACTTTCTCAAATAAACAAGAATGGATTCATTTCTGACAACCGCATAATCATGACAACTTTGTTTCCCGAAGAATAAACGTATCTTCAGAGTCGTGGAAACAATAGATAGATATTTTACTCAGTCAATCGTGCATGCTTCGTTTCATCAGAGGTGCAGAGAAATAGAGAGATGGGCGTTTTCAATAAAAGGATTTATTGAACTGTCTTCTTTCTCATGCAAGTAAAGTGAACTGCTACAATCGATAGACAGGCTGTAAAGTATAATGCATACAGCGAGAATAGTATTATAAAATAATATTGTAAAAGCATTGTATGATTTCTAAACCATAAATACATACATAAATAACAAAGGCTAAAAGCACTCAACTGGTGCTTCTAAAATACGCCTACCTCGATGTACCTAACCTAAGTCTAGTACGAGGGAAGAAGTAAGTGTGGTGTAGCATAGGTTTCGTTTTCTTTGCCAAGAATCTATCCAAGCTTTCTCTTTAGGTCTAATCAGCTCCGTACCTTGGTTTTAGAATGAATGAGGTCTGGTATCTCTGTCTCAGGACTCAATTTCCCAACACCCCGCAAGGGGAGCTTAGAAACACTGGAGCTGAATTCTCAGCGAGAGAAAGGACAGCTTCTCGATCAGTGCGTCAGCTGGAGGGTCGGCTTCCTTCGGCACTTGCGTCAGGCAAGTAGATAGTCAAACTGCTCCGAACCACCGTGTGTTTGCTAGGGAAAGTGTAGGAATATTTATACCTCGAAGGTGCCTAGTTTGACGTAAAGTCGGGCATAATAACGTCATCAGAGAACTTCAAGGGAATGGTAGTTCTTTAAAAACTCCATGAGTTCTTGAACAAATCAATATTCAAGCAAGGGGATGTCCCTGACTGCTTAAGCCGATTTTTCCAAGAAATCGTTGTGACTTTTTGGAACGCGTGGAAGTAGCCCTGCCTGTATTTGAACTGCATGGGCTATGTCTAAATATGGGTTTGATGACTATATTAGGGCAATGTGAATTGTACCTATATAAGGGCATGAATTGGGAAATTTCGCTCGGATCCTAAAACGACATACAACATGCCAAGGAAAAGGACAGAAAGTAAGTTTCATGAAGAGTGTACCAAGAGGCAGAGCGAGAGCATAGGTTACTGCAATCATAGTTATGACTAATCTTGCCCCAATTGAATATTTACCACTGGTGCCGGCAGACAGCATTATATTTTTTCGGGCTGTTCGTGCCCATTACCCTAAATTCTGAAAAATAAAGGTCAGTACCCCAGTCTCCCCCTTTTCTATATTCGTTGTCCCAATTACAATAATGTATAAGGATATGAACTATTTGTTTAATTACAAGAAACAAAACCAATATATGACTCCGTAAAACTCCTCGCTCCAAGATGGCACTTAAAGAGCTTCCTGTGACCGGATCTATAACCACTTTTGATCTGGAGAAGTATTGCTCAATGGTTAGAGCGGATCTATAACCACTTTTGATCTTGAGAAGTGTGGCTCAATGGTTAGAGCGGCAGACCCTGATGCAGAGGTCTAGCCTGGGACCAGGATTCAATTCCTCACCTCGGCAGGTCTTGGGCTCAAAAATTCCAGGGACCTGATAATTCTCGCCTCAGTGCCTATTCTAATCATAGAGTGCAACTCTATGCAATAGCTTGCTTAATCTCCACAACGGCCCCCACAACGCCCCCAGGCCTTCACACTGGGGGTGCCCAGGAGTGGACGCCTCACAGGGAAAGCCAGGACAAGCGCCTTGAGACCCTTGCGGGTGACTAGTGCGCCATACAAGTATCAATTTACATTTTCTCATCCAAGTGAGAACAACAATGGACAAGGACCCCGGAGTAGTCGGTAGACGCCGATTGCAGAGACTTGCCGCCCCACGGCATTTGTTGAATCGTTGCCCATATTACTATCGATGCCCGGGCTGCTGGCGCAAGTCGCCTCTTAGTTTCCATTCTGAATAGTTACCAAATAAAGAGACGGGCGCTGGAAGCAGGAATCACAAGAACAGGATTTATTTCTCATGAGGAGAGCCTGTCATTTCGGACACGAAACACAGTGTCTTTCGGGAGGTGCTCTAACAAGTGAGCTGAGACATCGTCTTTTATACCTTACAAAACACTTGGCATTACAATCATGACATTGTGAAACAAAGAAAAGACATCCCCATAATCCTCGTGTCAATCCTACCCCACATATGTTTACAATAGAGACCCTTGAACTGTCTATAAGAGAAGGGGTAATGACGCAGCTGAGTGTTCTGCTGATTATTAGGATATGTGCGCCTGATCGTATCCCAAGGGGTGGGGAAGCCAGAATCAATAGTGGGTTCTTTGAAGAGGAGTGACTCCATACAATAAGGGGCAATAAACAGTATCTTCCGGCTTAGGCGATGGCCTCGGACATGTGGACAGTCCATCGCGGAGGGAGGGTTTACTAACAGAGGGGTTATTCATGAAAGGAAAGGAGGTGCTGGTCAGGTGCGGCTGTGGCTCCCAAGGACGGGGTCTTGCAGATGAAGGAGGTTTATGACTTGCCCACGTGAGGGAGGATGGGAGAGCCAGGGTCAGAGTCGCACAGAGAGAGAGAGATCTTGTGACCTGTACATGAGAGAACGGGGGCAGTCAGATACAGCTGGGGGGTTATGTCAGCTGAGGCGAGGGATGCTTTATCAAGAGGAAATGGGGGCTTTGCGTGGGTCAAGCAAGAGGATTGCTTTTCATTGCAGGGTCGCGCAGAGGGAGAGGGTTGCATGGTCTATGGATGTGAGGGGGAGGGGGGGGTTCAAACACGCGCAGGAGGGAAGCCGGGGATTCTGATGAGTGGGCAAAAGGGCCATGGTGTCTAAAATGGCTATCAGGTACATGTGGGTACGGGCCTTTACTGGCGGAGTGGTATGGCTAAAGTACAGGGAAGGGAATGGGAAAGGGCAAATGAACGCTGCTTATGTACATCAATTTCATTATTTTTCCACAGTCGCCGCTTTTTACATAACAGAGTTCAATTTCCCTATTCTTCCTAGTAAATGGGTGTACATATAAACATGTGTGGTTGACGAAACGGCATTTGTCAGTACTAATACATTGCATATAATCATGAAAAGTCGGTGTGATTGGCAGAATGCAGCACTTAGGAAATTGTATCTGCAAATGAACTTCATAGCATAAATGCTTCCGACTTTCTCAAAAAAGGTGACCAATGAATATTTTGACCAGGCAATTGAGGGAGGAATTCAGTCCAAATAGGATTGAGATCTCTTCGTCACAGTGTCTTTTTAGCAGTGAGCCATCACTGGTAGGCTCTAGTCCACGTCCTTTTGTTGGCGCTGTTGAGCACCGGCGGCGGAGCTATAGGTCCAGCTCGGATCCATCCTTACGCGTTGCAGGGTGCGGTCAGTCCTCTGCTGTTAGACCACAGTCCTGTTCCCTAACCAATCCTTTTAGTGGCGCCTTATGCTCGGCACCCATATTCCTGCGGCGTACCCCATTTCCACCGGGATGCTGTTCTTCCTTTCGACAAAAAGTCACGTGGAAAAGAGGGTGTGTGGTTTTGATAGTCGATGGGAGTGAGAGGGCGGAGTGGGGGCAGATTTTCCTGGGACACACCAAAGGGACCAAGGGAGCAATGGATAACAAGCGGGCAGGCCCATCAACCGGGCTTGAAAAGGGGGACGGAGGCTTCAGGCACGCGTGGGTAGGCGGACAGAGGGCTTCAGGACAGCCTTTCACCCTTTCGTTTACCACATTGGAGAGTGCTGCCTCGTCCCGTATTCCTGCTGTGCTGTTGCTCCACCTTTGGTCGAGGTCGCATGTGTCTCATGATCTCCAGCCAGGCTGTGCGCCACATCCGACCCTTCTCCTCCGATGATCGTATATCTTGGAATGGGTAAAAACAAGTTTTTAGAGAACTGGCAGGAGAAGAGATTTTTAACATTTGAATTCCACTCGTAATCCTAGCACCTGGGGGTCATGCTCATTGGTCATAGTCAGAAGCATTTACCATCAAGCAGTGCATATGTCGACATTCCTACTGAGCTCATGCCAAGCTTATTCATCGTCTATTCATGACATAAGAATAGATAGAAATTAGACTCCTATCAACTACGCATTTCGTTACATTCATCCTTCCGGAACCTCCAGCGGAGATTTGTCTTTCAAACCCGGACCTTAACAGTCTAACATTTCCCTCCAAAGCTGGCTATCCCTTTCAAAACTGGGGTGGGGGCGCTATCGTCGGAGGTCAGGGTAAAAACAACGTTTTCCTGAGGGACGACAGTTACTCATGGTCACAATGTATATATCGGGGACAGCAGCTGGGGTCAATCAAGTGGGGCGGGGACGCTTCGGGCATTCGCGCTTGGGTGAAATGGGGTGGGGCAATCTGGGCATTGGGGGCCAATCTGGACATTGACGCTTGTCTCTAACAACAAAAAAAATAGGGTGCCATTGACATATAGTTCCGCTTTTACGAGGGCCAGATTTAGGGGGGGCCTTAGTCGTCTCACCTGTCCTTTCTTTCTTAGCCAATTCACGTTCATTCGTTTTGCAGAAAGGAGAGGTAGTAATATGGCAAATTACAATCATTTTATTTTCTGTCAATTTCGCTGAACACCTTCGTGTTCGATAAGTATCCAATCAGACTGGTGCCAGCGGGGCACAATTTTATATACAAAAAGGAAGATGGAACAGGGGGACTCTCATAAAGAGTGAGAGTCGTCCGCAACCTAAACGAGCCATTCAGTACACGTATGTCATGCAGAGAGAGGGAGAGAGAGAGAGAGAGATAGATAGAGGGGGAGAGAGAGAGAGAGAGAGAGACGTGTACGAAAAATAGGTAATTTAGTGCGCTCACAACACAGAACAGCAAGGTCAGGTAACATGGAAACACAAAACAGAGGGAAGACATGAATCCCTACACTACACACACACACAGACTCAAACAAGGGTTGGGAGGAGAACAGTACGTGTTTTACACAAAAAGAAAGATTCACGACAAAACATAGAACAGTTGTTGGCCAGACAAAAATCTCCTTGCGCATGCTGCGCATTTTTAATATCCTATTTATCCGTGGGCTGAGCTCTTTTTACCTTTCCTCCTTTTCTTCTCGTTTGCTATTTTTGCGAGTGCTCCCAATTGCCAATACTTACACCTCGTTCAGCCGGTCAGAAATTAACCTGGTCGGGCTATTGCCCATAGGTGGATCTTAAACCACTTTTGAATTTCTTCCTTTGGTTGGATGTTCTCCAGGCTGAGGCGACAGAGGGTATTGATCAGGAGAACAGTCAGGCAGCTTCGTTATATCTATAAGAGGGTGAGAAGGAGGTGGTACATTTCGAACATCAACAACGTTCCTAACTTCCCAGACGAGTGGTGCCTGGGTAACCCTTACCTCAGGACTTTTCCTTGTCCTTTCCCTATCTAGTTGAACGTCATGGTTGCATTATTTAACGTGCTAATTTCGAGTCAATTTTCGTCATACAGTACCCGTCAAGTTTCTATGTCAGTCCATCCTCCCAGTCGTTCTAACGTGCTAATTTTGAGTCAATTTCCGTCATACAGTACCCGTCAAGTTTCCATGTCAGTCCATTCTCCCAGTCGCTATGCTCTAATGGAGGAACAGTCATATCTAAGTCTAGCATAAGTGCCATGCTCAAATCTCCTCCTTCCCGTATCGTCGGTCGTTCGATCATCGCTCTTCCATACTTCAGCCGACGTTCCAACGCGACCTGCAGAAGGGAGGAGAAGGAAGGGGGTGGGGGCAACATCCAAAATACATCAACTTGCATAGACCCGAAAATGTTTTTACCTACCACATACTCGACCTATCTCCACGGGGTGCATTCTCTACCATCTTGGCGTTTAAGCCCAGAGGGACCAGCAGTGTTAGATAGATATTTGTTGATGGTCTGCGTATCTACATGAATCACCTGATCGTGGCTTTTTAGGTCATGTGCAAGGGTGGTGGTCAGGGGGCATTTCTTCGGTATCGTTTTAAGGGCGTCTGAAACACTTTTCCGGCTGTCTGTGACACATAATGTAGTTGCTAAGCACCGGGCCCTTTTAACCTTCAACCTTAGCCATACTGCACTTATTTTATGTCGGTGACAGTAGCCATACATTTCAATAACATACATAAATACAAACGCTACGATAATATTTGCATGTTCAAAAACTTTAATGAAAAGGTTGGTGCACAAATACAGGCCTACAACCCAGTGGGCCGGCTACGGAGCAGACTGGAACTGGGCCTGAGGAGCGAAGTCGGTGGCCATTTATTTCATAAAGTGCAGCAGTGCAATGAAAAATCATATCGAACTTTCTTAAGCGGCAAGTATAATGCGTGTCAAGCGTTCAATAATATCATCTCATTATCCTACTATTTACTCAATATCTAATGTATATCAATTCATTGTTTAAATGCTCACCCAGTGTCTAAGTTCATTTCTTCCAACACATAATTAGTACCCATTCTAAATCAGTTCATCGTCCCAGCACATAATCAATATCCATCCTTTATCGCTTTCTGTTCTAAGCACATACTCAATATCCTTCTTATCTACTTTCAAGTTTCATTTCGTGTCGGCGCCATTTTGGGAGAGGTCAGGCAAGTCCCAGTATAGTCAGATTGTCTCCACTGACTCGTAGTAGGACCAGAACCTTCCGTTGGTGGTTTCAAAAGTTTTTCGCAATGGGTTAACAGTTTAGCAATATGGACCATCAGTCAAAGAGTGGGGAGGGCGGTAACAATTTCCCTACCGGGTCATTCTGGTGTTCTACCGGAACTGAACAAGTCTGTACCTTTGCTGTATTGTAGCCATTTCCAAACTGAGGCTGGTGCCGGCAGGAGTGCGCCGATGTCGCGGTTCCCAGTGAGGGGGACGGGGGTGCCCATGCGGAGGGATCGGGGTGCCCCCCGGCTCTCATAGAATCTTCAAAGTTGAGGAGAGAAGGCATGGGGCGTGTGCCCGTCCTGGGCAAAAGACCGCTTTTCGATGTTGACCCTCTTTAAGCAAGAGCGTTGGGGTGTCGCTGGAAGCCTCCACCTGGAGGGAGGTGGGGGAGGGTCGTTCGCGCCGCCTCCCCCTTCCAGCGACCCTGCGCCGTTCCTCGGCTCCAGCACTTCGGTATTGGCCGTGCCGGCTGATGAAGATGGGGGGGGGGGGTCGGTGGCTTGAGGCAAGACAGCCCCCCCTTTCATGTGGCGGGACTATCTGCAACTGTCAGGGGTTGCCGCTTGTGGCGGGACTACCTGCAACTCTCAAGGGTTGTCCAAGACATAATTGAAAAAACGCTGACGACCTCGCCTTGGCTCCGGTCTTCGATGATGGCCGGATCAGGCAAGAGAGGGGGGGGGGGGGGTGGTCGGTGGCTGAAGACAGCTCCCCCCCCGTGGCCTGCAGGGCAGCAGAAGAGGGGAAAAGGGGAGACCTCCATGATTCCTCGGGCCGTCCACCCTACAGCCTCCCCTTCCGACTGTGGCCAGCCGAGCCCTGCACGCATCGAGGCCTCGCCTTCCGGATGGGCGTAACCGCGGACCTGTTGCACTTCGGGAGCTTCCGGAAATGGGGGTAGGTACCTGTTGGTTTGTTCCTATTTCATGTGACCGTTATTTGGGCGTGGTGGGCTATGAGGCAGACATGTTTGGAGCAGGAATAGGCAATGGAGCCTAGCTACCTCGTGGCTGTCTTGCTGTCAAACCTTTCGCTATTTTATATTTCTTATTACGAACTATTCCTAATGTTTCTTATTTTTAGTGAAGTCGAAAGCTCATCAGGGGGTTACTGATTTAGCCCGATTTCTTTTATTTTTCCTTCCTTTCCTTAGCGTGTTTCGAGCTAAAGTTTTCTGTTAGTAGGGTACGGTGATCACTTCATTTTTATATGTCCTTTCACTAGGGGTACTCCTGGACGGACCAGGTGAGTTACCTCCAATAAATGGTCCGGGTTGGAACTAGATTATCGACCAGAGGGGAACACATATCCCGTCATTAGGGTATCATCCTGGACGGACCAAATGATGTACCTCCACTTACTAGGGTAGCCTCCTGGACGGACCAGATGGGTTACTTCCAATAAATGGCCAACAAGTGGGGGCATGTGTCCTCCATTAGGGCAGCCTCCTGGACAGACCAGGTGAGCTACCCCCCAAATAATAGTCAATCAGTGGGGAGTGGGTAGGACTGACGAATCATAAAGGGGCATAACCTACCCTTTACTACTTGCAAAGACTAGTCAGAATATCTCTATTCCACGTTGTTTGCAAACAGAAAATACCTCAAACGAACAATTCCTTGGACAACAATGTCCAGTCAATCAATCAATCAGTGGGGAGAAAAACAGGCATGACGGATTACAACGGGGACAAACGTCTGCATTACCTGCCCTTCGCTATCTGCAAAGGGAGACAGAATATTTCTATTCGTCTCTGTTTGTGGACAGGGAAGATCTCAAAGAGCAACAATCGATTATTTAATCGATTTCAAACAATCAGTGGGGAGAAAGGTAGGCCTGACGAATCATAAAGGGGCATAACCTACCCTTCTCTATCTGCAAAGAGAGACGAACGTTCCTATTCGCCGCTGTTTGCAAACAGAGAATGTCTCGTTCTCAAGAAGAGAACCAATATTTCAAGTAGCATCCAAAGCTAAATGAACCAATAACCAAACAATATCAGTATCCAAATACCGATTTCAATACAATCAATCAAATAATCAGATGGATAAAACCATCCTACCAATCAGGCGTAAAACGCCCTACTTAATCTTACCCGGACCGGACCATACGAACAGTTCTTCGTCTTCCTCCTCCAGCGCCCGATCGTTCTCTTACTCCATGCGGCATTCCTATGGGATCCCAGTCAGGACAGTAGGTCACTCGAGAGAGGTCCGTTCAGAGTCGGTGAAGTTCATTCGATCGGCAGCCGGACGAGGGCCCTCTCAAGGCAGGTATACTCCGATCTTTTAGATGTTCACCTCTTCGTCTGGATCTCTCTTACTGGACCTTATGTCACTGATGGGCCCCGCGTTGGGACGCCAATTCTTGAATCGTTGCCCATATTACTATCGATGCCCGGGCTGCTGGCGCAAGTCGCCTCTTAGTTTCCATTCTGAATAGTTACCAAATAAAGAGACGGGCGCTGGAAGCAGGAATCACAAGAACAGGATTTATTTCTCATGAGGAGAGCCTGTCATTTCGGACACGAAACACAGTGTCTTTCGGGAGGTGCTCTAACAAGTGAGCTGAGACATCGTCTTTTATACCTTACAAAACACTTGGCATTACAATCATGACATTGTGAAACAAAGAAAAGACATCCCCATAATCCTCGTGTCAATCCTACCCCACATATGTTTACAATAGAGACCCTTGAACTGTCTATAAGAGAAGGGGTAATGACGCAGCTGAGTGTTCTGCTGATTATTAGGATATGTGCGCCTGATCGTATCCCAAGGGGTGGGGAAGCCAGAATCAATAGTGGGTTCTTTGAAGAGGAGTGACTCCATACAATAAGGGGCAATAAACAGTATCTTCCGGCTTAGGCGATGGCCTCGGACATGTGGACAGTCCATCGCGGAGGGAGGGTTTACTAACAGAGGGGTTATTCATGAAAGGAAAGGAGGTGCTGGTCAGGTGCGGCTGTGGCTCCCAAGGACGGGGTCTTGCAGATGAAGGAGGTTTATGACTTGCCCACGTGAGGGAGGATGGGAGAGCCAGGGTCAGAGTCGCACAGAGAGAGAGAGATCTTGTGACCTGTACATGAGAGAACGGGGGCAGTCAGATACAGCTGGGGGGTTATGTCAGCTGAGGCGAGGGATGCTTTATCAAGAGGAAATGGGGGCTTTGCGTGGGTCAAGCAAGAGGATTGCTTTTCATTGCAGGGTCGCGCAGAGGGAGAGGGTTGCATGGTCTATGGATGTGAGGGGGAGGGGGGGGTTCAAACACGCGCAGGAGGGAAGCCGGGGATTCTGATGAGTGGGCAAAAGGGCCATGGTGTCTAAAATGGCTATCAGGTACATGTGGGTACGGGCCTTTACTGGCGGAGTGGTATGGCTAAAGTACAGGGAAGGGAATGGGAAAGGGCAAATGAACGCTGCTTATGTACATCAATTTCATTATTTTTCCACACATTCACGCCGATTACATGGAAGTAAGCGTAGCTGGATTAGTTGAGAGGCACTACACGTGCCGACAATGTATTAATTTTCACGTGCCGCCATGTATTAATTTTCTTTCCACCTAATCACAGAACGTTCGAAAGGAATATGTAGTCCTACATATAATTTACGGTAAGAGTGTATTTATCCACACACTTTCACCAAGTCTCTGCCCCCCAAGCCGTCAGTCACTTATTAGATATGCATACCTCACAGTAACCGTGATCTCACCGAGACAATATTTATTTATCTTTGTTTAGACATCGGATACACCGGATGTGCTAGGACTCACTCGTCACCCGCATTAATTAATTAAGCACACTGAACCTGCAGGCCATTTTCTCAGAACCGTCCAGTTACTATACCGGAGCTCACTCGATTTAAACACGCTGTTTCCTCAGATGTCCCTAGCTTCACCTTAATTATGTTCCACCCAGGTAAACCTAGACAATTTTCCAGTCCACACACTCGGGATCCCATTTTTTAGTATAGATTAACATTGTTACTGCATTGAACCAATCTAGCCCACCGGACATACAGGCTTAAAACCCATGAACCATTAAATTACAATACCTGAGTCCACCCGCAAAAATCACTGCATCATGCCGTGAAAAAAAAACGCAACCCCAGACTTTTGTCTACTTTGTCTCCTTTCCCCTGTGCTTTTCTCTTTCCATTTTTTCAACCATGGACCCGACCGCCAATGGTAACATGTAAATATGCCTTTAATTCTATATGTTGTTATATATTGTCAGAATACGATCGGCTCATTATCTTCACATATGTACTAACATGACCTTAACTTGATGATTCTATCGTGCCAATAACCAATATGAATACTTAACCATTATCAATATGTTGCACTCTCATAAATGGAAAATCTGAATTTCTTAATATTTGAATAATATATTTTTCAAATCGGCTTCTATTTTTGCACTATAATTCATGTGTTTATTGACAAAACCTTGGGCCTCATTATGTTTTACACAAATGTCTGTTTTTTTTAACTGCACGATGCCACCCAGCCATTAATGCCAATGCTCCCCATGTTGAGTGTTTTTTTACTTTATGTAATTGTCTGTACATAATACCATTTCTTCTCCTTTTGCCCCACACTGTTCATAACTGCACAACTATTTTTATATGTAAATACACAGCCCTGAGGAAGCCCCATGCCGGATGGCCATGTGAGGGGGTGAAACACGTGTTGGCTGTCGCTTCAGGCTAGACTCCTTAAAAGAGGTCCTGGCAACTGTATACAAAAACACTGCATATGAAAAAATGCATCTGGGAATTCTTTCCACCATTGGACTACGGAATTTTCAATTTGTCCTGACAACCTTGGATCTTTCCAGTTCGCCAGTGGGATGGGGGTCACCCACTGCCCAGGGCAAATTCCTCATGCACATTGCACTCAATATTACGGCCAGTAAGGGATTCTGACCATTTTAATTCCCCCTTTTCACTTTGAAGCTCTTATAGAACTTGGATTGGAAACCGTCACTCCTGGGGATTTTTGCCTGTTTTAAAGCTTGTATAGCCTCCATTAGTTCTTCTTTAGATATCGGGGTATTTAGCTCTTGGGTCGCCATATTTTCACATTGGGGTAAGCCTAAGGGTGGCCAGAAAATCAGGTGACACCTCCGGGGATGAGGAAGGCTACTCCGAGTACACCCTGGCCGGATGATCTGCTAGGATGTCCAGAATTGGCTGCTGATTATATACTGTATTTGTTTCTCTGGACTGCATTTGTACTATGGGGACACGCGGGACTCTCCCTTTATTACCTTTGTGAGCAGAGCTCCAAACCGGTCTCCTTTCATATGCAGATGCTGCTGGTACACTCTATAAGTAAACTTTTCTAAGCGGCAAAGAGCCACCAACAGCAACTCCCGAGCTAAGCGCCACTCGTTCATGAGATGAGGAGCCATCAGGAGGGGAGTCTCTATCCCCGCTAGCTTCCCTTGCTGGACCTTGATGTCCCGCTCAAACTGCTGCCACATCCCATATGTTGTTTTAATGCAAACCCCCTGGTCACTACCTTAATCGACTCCCTTTCCACTGCTCTCGAGGACGCCGAACCTCAATTCACTTCAAAATATTTGGATAGCTCTTCTTCCATGGTGGCAGCAAAGGGTGGGTCCCTGAGAGCTTCAGCCCGCATCCTCCATATGGGGATTTCAAATCTGGTCCTCTCAATACCCATGGATAGCATCATTTGAGAGTTATCTGAAATATACCTTTGGAGATATGCTATCTATCCCACCATATGAACCAGATCTACTGATACAAAACATTGGACCAGTGTACTGAATGTCTTAGTTGCTGGTGTATGATAGGAGAAGACTCTGTGGTCCATCACCCAGTTAACATCACCCATCATGATCACCCCACCGCTAGATATGGAGTTGCTGCAGCCATTACGTCAGGGAAGAAGCTTGGGCTATCGGAATTAGGAGCATATACATTAATAAGAAAGATCTCCTGGCCATCCAGAATGCCATGTAAAATCACATAATGTTCTTCTGGATCAACCACATGGTGTAAATGTTGAAAGGGGATCCCTGGGGCCACCCGAATGAGGGCCCCACGTGCAAATCCTGAAAATGAAGTGGCGTATAGCTGCCCTCTCCATCTACACTTTATATAAGGCAGTATATCACCCTAAACTTGAGTTTCTTGGAGGCATGCTATAGATATTCTATATTTTCTTAAGTAGGCATACATTTGTCTCTGGTTTTCGAGCATTGCCATACCACGTACATTCCAGGTGAGCAATTTCATCATGGGTGGAAACCGTGGTGATTCGTGGTTGATATTTTTATTTTTGGTTCCCACCCTTCCACCATCCTCAGAGATTGGCCACATATCAATACACTGTATCCCAGACACGGAGCCCTTAAACCTCCCATAAACCTTTGCATACCAAACATAATTGGTTGAACCCCCAATACCTTTCCCCACTTTCAGGGCAGTGACAGAGGTCCATCCTTCCCGATATCATGGGGAGCTAACATCTGAATCCCCCGCCCAATTCCAACCCCCCAAGATCCCCAGAACAATGAACTATCCACTGCATCATTAGCATTAGTTGTATGCTACTTGTTCCCAATCTGTCAATGTCCAGTAGCCATGTCCCTTTAAGGAAATGCATGCAAGTGGCCAGGCACTCAATGAGGTGTGAGGTCAAGGCCTCTAGCTCCCAGGACAGGACCCAGCCTCTAAAGGGGGGAACGGTTCCTCCCTGGTCACAGGGGGTCAATACTCTACCGTTCCCCCACTTAAGACACATTTGCAGTGAGTCCCCAAAAAGTACTTATCTGAGCATTCTGATAGGTGTCCATGCATTTCTTCCAATTAGTGTTATCTCAGGAAACATTAGAGTCAAGTACTATGTCCGATGAGGCCATGTCAGAATCAAACAGCACCTCTGCCATTTGTAGGGTGCAATCTGCACACACCCTGGCATCCCAGAACCACCTGCATGTTCCTGCAGTATCCCCCCAGACAGTCTAATTCGTCTTTCAGTAGGATCTGATGGTCCCGGTGTCTTTGTTGATCTAGGTTGTGAGTTCCGGTAGGTGCCAGGCTTCCTTGTAGCGTCCATCCAGTCAGATGCCTTTGCTACAGTGAAAAAGAACAGAGCCTTTAGGTTATATTTGTAGTTTAGCTGGAAAAAGAAGCCTCTACTTTATCCCTGCCTCCCGTAATATTCTCTTGACCGCCATAAAGGTTCTCCCTTGGTCTTGCACCCGTTTTGTATAATTAGGTTAAATTGGGATTGGGTGCCTGTCAAAAGCAGGGCATCCTTTGTACGGGTGGCTTGCAAATTCACGTCCCGATCCCGTTAATTAAAAAAACTGGCAGTGATGACACTTGGTGGAACTTCAGGTCGCGGCGGAGGGAACAGTGCTCTATGGGCCCTCTTGATGTTAAAGAACTCGGATGTTCTCCTGGGCGCAACGACATTCGTAATCGGGTCCTCCAGGAACAGTTCTTCTGAGGGACCCTCAACCATCTCAGGGTACTCCACGAACCGTAGATTATTCCTTCTCGATCAACCTTCCTGATCTTTAGTTCAGTCCTCAAGTTTAATCATCTTTTTCTGCAGATCCATGACCTTTCCCTGTGTGACTTAACCTCCAACTGGAGGGCTTATGCATGTAGTTCAGTAGTACTGACTCTATCAGAGACCTTGCACAAGTCACATCGCAGGAGGTTGACATCGATGGCTACGGCATCTATCCTATTCACCATGTTATTTATGGTAGACTGGATTGCCGCTAAGACATTGGTTAATGAAGGGTCTTGTTGGGCTACGGTCTGAATCTCCTCAGCATTGTCATCCCCCTGCAGGTCTTGTTGGTCTGCTCCTTGAGGCTGGGGCTGCACATAATCCAGAATCTTGTTGGACTGCGCTCAGTTGTGTTTTTCTTTCATCATATTGGCCCAGTCCTCTCTATGCCCCTTAGGAGTTGAGCAGTCTTAACAACAACAAATCACTGGTGCTTACTTCCACTCTCATTATCCTGCCTTGTGTGGAGCCACCCCGGGGACTCGGAGGCCTCTATTCACTCTTGTCTGCCAACAGGAGCGTTCCTCCCCCCAGATATGGAATTGACCCCTGAGGGCTCCGAACAAATCAGGTACACTCCTCCTCAGGCACCCCTCCAGTGGGTCTTATGAGTGGTCGATCATTTCTTCTGGTAACCTTGCCTCTTCTTCCCAACCTGGTTGTCCAGGAGTCAAGGATCTAGCAACTGGGGAGTAATGTCCAGTAGTTCAGGAGGCGATGCATAGCTGGTTACAAGAGAAATCCACCTACAACCGAGGCATATGCCTCTACATTCATCCCAGGGTCCCAGCACACTCACCAGCTGCTCCGGGGCGTCCCTGTGTGCTTCTGCCACAGTGTGGAGCCCTCTGTTACTGTGCCGGCTCACTTCCGGGCAGGCCTGGTCCCGGTTGTTACAACTCCTGGAGCTTAAATTAATCACCAAGCGACAGAGACACACCGACCCCAAGACCACACTCAGAGGCACCCTCATCTACAGACCCCCAGGACCCCGCACGCAATTCAGCGAAGACATCGCAGACTTCATCAGCCCACACGCCCTCCCCTCCACCGACTACATCCTCCTAGGGGACCTCAACTTCCACCTGGAGAACAACAACGACAAGAACACCTCCAACCTACTGGACAATCTCGCCAACCTTGGACTCAAGGAACTGGTGAACACCCCCACCCACTACGCTGGACACACGCTTGACCCAATCTTCTCCTCCAGCAAGCACATCTCCTTCAGCCACTCCACCGGACTCCACTGGACAGACCACAGCTGCATCCACTTCAGCTTCAGAAAGACCACAACTCACCACCTCTCACAACAGGTTCCCCACAGGAACTGGAACAGGATCACCACCGACCAGCTCACCACATCACTGAACTAGAACCCTCCTGCCAGATCAACGGACCCCAACCAAGCAGCCTTAAACCTCACACAGTGGATCACCAACTGCGCCGACGACCTCGCACCCCTGAAAACCAATCCCGGCAGGACCGGAAGCAAAAAAGCACCATGGTTCAACGTTGACCTCAAGAACTCCAAGAAGAACTGACGCACCGTCGAGAAAGCCTGGCGAAAGAACCCAACCACAGAAAACATGACCACCCTCAAGCACGCCACCCGCAAACACCACCAGGTAATCCACACCACCAAAAATTCAGCATTTGAGGAACGACTTGACAACAACGCACACAACAGCAAGGAGCTCTTTAGCATCATCAAAGAGCTCTCCAACCCCAGCGCTGGAAACAACAACATCACTCCATCACAAGACCTCTGCGACTCACTCGCCTCGTTCTTCCACAGCAAGATCGCAGACATACACAACAGCTTCGACAAAAGGACCTCGCACCCAACCACAGAACCAACGTCCCCCACCACCACCCTCCGCACCTGGACCCTGGTCAGCATCAAAGACACCATGCACACGATGAACACCATCCACTCCGGACCGCCAACTGATCCATGCCCCCACCACGTCTTCAACAAGGCCGACTCCGTCATCGCACCCCAACTCCGGGACATCATTAACTGCTCCTTCAACACCGCCACCTTCCCGGAGAGCTGGAAGCATGCCGAATTGAGCGCCCTCTTGAAGAAACCATCAGAAGACCCCACTGACCTCAAGAACTACCGCCCCATCTCGCTCCTACCATTCCCGGCCAAAGTCATCGAGAAGACCGTCAACAGACAGCTTGCCGCCTTCCTCAAGACGAACGGATCCCTCGACCACTCACAGTCCGGCTTCCAAGCTAACCACAGCACCGAGACCACCCTCATCGCAGCCACTGACGCCATCCCAGCCCTGACCGACAACGGGGAAACAGCGGCCCTCATCCTCCTGGACCTCACCGCAGCGTTCGATACTGTCTGCCAGCGCACCCTAGTACAACGCCTCAGCAACGTCGGAATCCAAGAGAAGGCACTGGAGTGGATCATTTCGTTCCTCGCCGGAAGAACACAGAGAGTCCGCCACCCCCGTTCAGATCCGAGGCCACCGAAGTCATCTGCGGCGTACCACAAGGATCATCACTCAGCCCCACCCTCTTCAACGTTTACATGAGCCCCCTCACGCCAACACAACCTCAACATCATCTCCTACGCCGACGACACCCAGCTGACCCTCTCCCTCACCAAAGACCCCGCCACAGCCAAATCCAACCTACACAAAGGGATGAAAGACGTAGCTGAGTGGATGAAGAACAGCCGCCTGAAACTGAACTCAGACAAGAAGTCCTCATCCTGGGATCATCACCCTCTGCCTTGGATGACTCCTGGTGGCCCCCGTCCCTGGGCAGCGCACCCAAACCAACGGACCACGCACGCAACCTGGGATTCATCCTGGACTCCTCCCTCTCGATGACCAGACAAGTCAACGCCGTCTCATCATCGTGTTTCAACATCCTACACATGCTCCAAAAGATTTTCCGTTGGATCCCACCGAAACCAGGAAGACGGTCACCCAGGCACTCGTCACTAGCCGACTGGACTACGGAAACACCCTCTACACCAGAACCACAGCCAAACTCCAGAAAAGACTCCAACGCATCCAGAACGCCCCCGCACGACTCATCCTGGACATCCCCCGACACAGCCACATCTCCGGACACCTGAGAGACCTGCACTGGCTCCCCGTCAGCAAAAGAATCACGTTCCGCCTCCTCACCTACGCACACAAGGCCCTCCACGACCTGGGCCCAAGGTACCTCAACAACTGCCTGAACTTCTACACTCCCACCCGCCAGCTACAATCAACCAACCACGCCCTCGCAGCCATTCCTCGCTTTCGCGGAGCCACCATTGGAGGAAGATCCTTCTCCTACCTGGCAGCCAAGACTTGGAATTCCCTCCCCATCCACCTCCGTCTTACCCAGGACCACATCTCCTTCAGGAAGCAACTCAAGACCTGGCTGTTCGAGCAGTAGCGCCCCCCCCCGGCCCCCCCAGCGCCTTGAGACCCTCCGGGTGAGTAGTTTGCTATACAAATTTCTTGATTGATTGATTGATCTGTGTCCAGGCGCTGCCCTGATTGCCAGAATTCTCAATTTAGTGCAGAGGGGCATCCGGGTTCCGGCTCAGCAACTCACCCACTTCTGCTGCCTGTAATTCAGAGCTTGCTGAGTCTTCTTAGTCCCCGCCGGGACCCACCAAGCCAGCTGTCAGCCCAGTCTCCCGCCTGCCTTGCAGGTAGCGGGAGCCAAGCCTCCGCTGAGGTATGCCAATTGTGAGCCCCGGGCCAGGGTCATGCACATCCCGGGATAGGAGCAGGGTCAGCCGCCCCACAGTCCGCCATTACCACAGCACCATGAAGGGTCACTAGTTGCTGATGCTCCGTTCCAGATCTGACTGTGGGGCCGTCTGTGTCGACCTAAGATGGTGTCTTCGTCTCCCCGATGTCTGTGCGCTGTCGTCCGTACTGTGGCACCAGTAGGCTGAATCACGCATTATATCACCCCAGGGAGCTGCGCCCGGCCTCAGAGATGACCTTGGGGTCTATGCTAGAAACAGCATCGCAGGATGTTAATGGATCTCGCTGTTTCCCAGTAGGAGCACCAAAATTATTCAGCCATCTTGTCGGCCACGCCCATGTAGATTTGCGTTTGTTAATTAAACTCTTGCTCTTTTCTCATTTTGACTGCTTTCTGATTGCTTTTCTCCCCTTTTTGAATGCCTCGTCCTTGCTTTCCCTTCATTTCCATTGCTTTCTCATTGTTTTTCTGCCTTTTGAGTTCCTTGAGTGCCACATTGCAACCCCATTCAGCAGACCCCAGACCTAGCTCTCCTGATGCTGTTGCATTGCTCTTGCTCCTGTCTTCTCCTTGCTTATTCCTCACTTTTTGTGTACCTTCTCATTGCTTTTCCCTCATTTTCGCATCATAATCTTTGTGTATTCCCCTATTTTTTTAGTGCCCTTTCCTTGCTTTTCCCTCATTTTTATTCCACTCTACTAGCCTTCCCCCTGTTTTCTGAGCGCCTTCTCCTTTCTTTCCCCTTGTTGTCATTGCTTCCTTCTTATATTTTCCCATTTTTTGAGTGCCTTCCCTTATTTTCACTTCTTCCACCTTGCTTTTCTGCCCATTTCTTGAGTGCCGTCTTCTTGCTTTCCCTTATTTTTTTATTGCTTTCTCCTCGTTTTCCCCCCTGTTTTTTGAGTGACTTCTCCTTGCTTTCCCCTTGTTTTTATTGCTTTCTCCTTGTTTCGTCCCTTATTGCCGTTCTTTCCTGCCGCCTTTTCCTGCCTCCCGCCTGGTGCCACCTACTGCAACCCAGGATGCTTTTTTTACGGTCCATGGAAGACGTGGCTTGGCAGTTCGGGCGGGGCTGTTCCCATGAGGCAAAGAGTCAGACTGATCTGCATATGGCCATGTCTGAACTGGGGTGGTAGAGTGAGCTGAAGAATCATGATGGATGAAACCCAGATCAGTTGACTGGGGGTGAGTGTTTGATTTGCTCAAACGCTCCATCCATCATCCCCTTTGGTATTGCTTTGTTTGCCCTAAGTTGGCAGGGTATGCCCAGACGTGGGTCCCTTGCTCACTCTGCCACTGGATTCAAGATAGCCAGGCTGATAAGGTTTATGAACCTGAAACCGGTCCCAGGTAGCTTGTTTCCGGTCCAGGGAAGACATGGCTTGGCAGTTTGGGCTGGACTGTTCCCATGAGGCAAAGGGTCAGACTAATTTGCATATGGCCATGTCTGAACTATGGTGGTGGAGTGAGCTAAAGTATGATGATTGATTAAACCCAGATCAGTTGACTGGGGGTGTGTGTTTGATTCGCTCAAACGCTCTGTCCTTCATCCCCTTTGGTATTGCTTTGTTCGCCCTAAGTTGGCAGGATATGCCCAGATGTTGGTCCCTTGCTCACTCAGCCACTGGATTCAAGATAGCCTGGCTGATGAGGGTTATGAACCCAAAACCGTTCCCAGGATGCTTATTTCCGGTCCAGGGAAGACATGGCTGGCAGTTCGGGTTGGACTGTTCCCTTGAGGCACAGGGTCAGACTGATTTGCAAATGGCCATATCTGAACTGGGGTGGTGGAGTGAGCTAAAGAATGATGATGGATTAAACCCAGATCAATTGACTGGGGTGAGTGTTTGATTTGCTCAAATGTTCCGTCCAACATACCCTTTGGTATTGTTTTGTTCACCCTAAGTTGGCAGGGTATGCCCAGGCGTGGGTTACTTGCTCACTCTGCTACTCTGCCAAGATAGCCTGGCTTTTAAGGGTTATGAACCTGAAACCGGTCCCAGGATGCTTGTTTCCGGTCCGGGGAAGACATGGCTTGGCAGTTCTGGCTGTACTATTCCTATGAGGCACAGGGTCAGACTGATTTGCCTATGGCCATGCCTGAACTAGGGTGGTGGAGTGTGTTAAGCATTCGCTCACGAGGTTCCAGTTTTTTCCGTCTTGATGATGCAAGCTCCCAACTCCTTCGTGGACTAACCAGTAAGCCAAGGAATCAACACTTGACACAGCCAATTAATCCCCAAGGGAAAGGGTAAATTGTGAGTGAAACAAGAAAAACAATGGATCTCTTCCTGAGATGACAGTCACAGTTTCTATTTTTGAAGTGTTCTGGGCTTCTTGAATGTTCACCGTTACTCTAGACACCGTCTCTAAATAAACAGTAGATTTACATAAATCAAGATGAGACTTATTTGACACTTTCTAAAATATATGTGACTCATAACTCAATTATACATACCATTCTTAGTAAAGCCCATTCTTTGACTTTGGTTCTGTCTACTTGGCATTTAATAACAAACACAAGGAGATATCAGTGTCGAGAATAGTACTAAGAACGATAAACTGGTTAGTTATTATTAGTGGTGAGTAATGATACGTTAAATTAACACAACACTCTTCAAACTCACCCTACCTTGCAATTGTTCTTCTTATACTTTAAAATGGGTTCTGAAACGAAATGACAAAGAAAAGAAACAAAATACAAATCCCTATCCTATCAGGGCGCTCTAATTGTCTAATCATTCAAAAGCATCTGTATATGTACAATTGTAATAATTGTAAATCAATGTCTGGCACTCTGCAATCTTCTGTGTAGCAGATATTTTCACTGGTGTAGTGTTATTAGAACTGTGCATAAACACTGAAGGTTTTCAAGATCTGAACATTAACACAAAAGTCTCTTCAAGGCATACACAATTTAGTCCCACTATTATTGCAACTTGTGCATAAATGATTCAATCAAGGTTCACAAGGTTTAAATGTCTGTCCGACCTGTTTTCAATGATGAAATCCAATTGCAGAATTGCTCTAACCAATGCTTGTTTGTTTTCATCGTCGCTTAGTAACTGTCTTACCTGTTTTTTCAGGAAACCGGATGTCGTCGCAAGTTGAGAACCGGAATCGCCGTCGGAAAACCCAGCCTCCGAAATGCTCCGGCGAGTGGACTGAAGAATGCGAACAGGTAAGCCGGAGCCGGGGAAGGTTAACAGAAGCGGGGAAGAGGAGGGAAGGTTGGAACTCAGGAGAGTCGAAGCGGAAGATCTGGAACGCTCGCAGTGATGCTGGAACAAGAAGCAAGGCGTCACCGCGTGTGGGGGCAATGCTTTTATAGCCTTCTTGGGCGTGTGCTCCTCACTCCTCGCGTGTAATGTTAAAGCCGTTGTAGCTACTTGTACACGTGAACTTTTGCCTAAGATCAAGACAACAAGCATTGCTAAGGGCAGGGACAGGAAAAAACAAGCATTGCTAAGTGTAAACATGAAACATGATTTCCAAAAGGCAATAATCATTATAAAAGTAATGTTACAATGCAGTTTGAGAGACACCAAGTACATACAATGTTCTTTAAGGCACAGTAGCATATGTACCCATAACAGTGTGAGCTAAAGAATGATGATGGATTAAACCCAGATCAGTTGACTTGGGGCGAGTGTTTGCTTTGCTCAAACGCTCTGTCCATCATCCCCTTCGGTATTACCCACTGCCACCCAGCGCCCCTCTCTTCTCCTAGAACCTACTTAATGGAGGCTGTAGCATGAGCCCATTTAGCAGGTCTCAGGCCTAGCTCTCCCCGTGCCACTGCATCGCTCTTGCGCCTGCCATCTTCTTGCTTTTTCCCGACTTTTTGAATACCTTCTCCTTGCTTTTTGTTACATTCCAAAGGAAGTCATAGGTAGCCATGAAGTAGGTTGTAGGTAAGAGGTGTATTAGGCTTAGTTACAGGATGGTTAGTAGGATAATAGTTTCAGTAGTTCAGCAGTTGAGTAGTTAAGCCCCACCAGGAGCAGCATCCTTGCTATTCAGCTTACACTGTCTCTCTCTCCACTCCACCACGGCACTCTGGCATTCCACTACCTCATCAGGCATTCTAACATTCCACAAACACATCACATTCATAGTGGATGAGCAGCAGGGAACAGGTAGCTAAGGGAAAGGATATAAAGCAACATACAAGTTACAGTGATGGAGCAAGGATTCGCACGTAAAGCGACTTGCTCCCACTCATGAACCTCGTTTAATGTATAATCATATTAATCCAACTGTTCGTCATTTATTTTTACTTTTTCCCCAACACGTGGGTGTCCCCAAGAGGCTTGCCTGTGTGTCTTTTCATACTAACAATGCTTGCACTAGAAGAAATGGCTGCTTCGCTGAAATTCAGTCTGCGCATGCGTCGGTCATACCCATGTGATGTGACGCACTCGCATTCTGGAGGGAATCTGTGCTCATGCGCACTGTTGCAAACATGGCCGCTTGTCTCTTACCACGCTCTACGCTTGCTATTGCTGCTTTAGCCTATCTGTCTTTTCGCACTAAAATGTAATACTATAGAAGTTTTAAAGTTAAGGGGTGTGTTTAAATTTTGCCTGGTATACAGTGTGATCATTTATATGTGATTCTAATTTGTTCTCGCTTACTTTTCATGTATCGCGTCTCTGGGGCTGGGAAAATCGGGAGTGGAGCCATATTTGAGGCTCTGCTGGGCACCGTCATGTGACCAGGGAGAAGCTCCACTGCGCAGAAGCTGAAACAAGCCAGCTGGCTCCTGAAGCACAATGCGCCTGAGAAACTTCTCTGAGAGACCAAATCTTACCTTGAAAGATGCAATACTGTTGCTACCTGCTATGAACTATATTGTACTGCTGTATTCCTATGCATGGGAACGTGAACCCAAGGGGCGGGTAGGCAGAAATTATTATGTATGATGGGAACGCAAAATTCTAGGAGGTGACAATGATCACATCACCTCTCCTGACCAATCATAGTCTGAAAAACTGTCACTTGCAACATTGGTGGGTGGTCTAAGGGTCCCCAAACAGTATAACTGCCCTAGTTTAGCTTAGGAAAATTGTCCTACTTGTCCGAGTAGCAGACCTGTCACTGACCCTACGAACTCTATAGGTGCCTAATCTTGAGTGCTGTGGAGCACTCTGTCCATACTTTCCACAAACTCCTAGGGGTGGAAATAGTCTTAAGTGCTGGCGGAGCACTTTGCTGGAAAATTCGAAAACCCAATCGGGGTTACTGGCGGATTACTTGCAGAAAGGGGTAACGCAGGCGTTGCTTCTGAAGCTGTGGGTGTTGGTCGTACCTTGGTGAGCCCAGTCCTGATCCCAAATCCTGAGGGGTATCCTGTCCTGTCTGCCCGTGAGCTGTACCTGCTCGCATTCTGGCATTCCTTTTCTGAGGGTCCTTGCCCCCGTCCTCCCAACCGACCCGTGGCCAGGGTTGGTCTTCACTCTGAATTAGGTAATTATTAGTCTGTGGGTTTGCGTCTCTCTCGCTCTCTTTCTCTCCATTTTTCTTAATAAAGCACTCTTGCCTGTGATATTGCTCTATCACCTTGAAAAGCAAGTTATATGAAATTGTTTATTAGAATTGTTCCACTTCTCTCCCCACCTTTAGAGAATTGCCAAACTGTCATATTTCATTAGTATGTTCCCGTTTTTCCCCTTTCCCTTAGTGTGATTGCCGTGAACTTAGCAAGATAGCATAATAGCCTAGATAAATGTTATAGATCCCGTTCATATCCCATGTCCTAGTGCAACCTTTCAGTGACTAGTTGGTTCCAAATTTTTACCCTTAGAGTTTCCGTATACTCAAATGGTTCTTGCTTTAATTCACAGTTACCTTTTGGTGGTGATTATGATGCTTGATGTGTTACTTTGTATTTTGCTAATACTGACATATTCACTTTGAAATTTCCTACATAAACACTTAACCCTTTTCAGGCGTCTGTGGTCATTTTGTGGAACATAGTGTGGACAAGTATAAATTGGGTTATAAAGTGTATTTTTCTTCTAGGACCCCTGTCACCTGTTCCCTGCTAGCTCCTGATCCATCTGGAGTAATGTGCCTGTGGTAAGTCAGGTACATGATCAGCAGTGGTGAGAAGTCACCCCCCGAATTACTCATAGTAGCGTGTACAAACTCACCCGGTTCACGCCAAACGCGAGTCATTGGTTTGAATGCGCACGCCAGGGCCCAGTGCGTGTGAGAATCGGGAAACCCAGTGACCCGGGTGAACTGCGCGCTCTATCAGTAATTTTCTGGTAGCAGAGGATGGTTAGGACTAGTTAAGATAGGTAGACAGGGTAGTTGATAAACAAACCGTGAAAATAAAATGTGCTGCTAATTTTCTACTGTATTGGTTCAAATATTTTGAAATGTTTTAAGGATTTATATATAAATGTACATGATTTTTGCATTGCTGCTATAAATGTTACATGTCATATTAACCCAGAACTGTTTGTAAGCGTTCAGTGTGGTCTGAATCCCCGGGGAAGTATATAGCTGACGGTGAGTAGAATCCGATCAGCTGGAAAAGTCACTGGTTTCGAGTCATTAGTGTAGGGTGAAGAAATACCTGGAAACACTAATTAGGATCTTCTTATATCTGAATAATTGATAGCCACGAGTCCTTTGTATAAGACTTCCCTTGTGATATCACCTAGAAAGGGTCACATGTGGGAGGAGTAATAGGGTCTCAGAGGTTTGTCTTTTAAGTAAGATAGTTCGCTGGTGAAATCCTGGCTCAGTACATATCCCCGACTAAGGTGGATGAGTCAGAAGAATAACGGGTTCTATGTTACTAGTGTGAAGGGACAGGCAAAGAAGTCTATCCGGAGTGAATGAAAAGTAGACAGAAGTGGTTTACTTGTAGTGAGAGGAAATTTTTCTACTTGTTTAGAACACTCAAACATAGTGGCAGACGTTGTGTGTTAGTTACTAAGTTTTGCGCTCGCACTTTAGGAAGAGTTAAAAGTTTCCGTTACCTTGTGAAGGAGGGAGTCGGGCGGAAGGCTGCTCTGACGTCACTCCCTGCCGCGCTGGTATTGGTCAGGACAGCGGGTGTGTAGTGAAGCCGAATTTGTAAGGGAGGGGTGAGTGCCGGAGCGTGAGACCTGCTCTCACGAAAGGCCGCGCACCCATTGGACAAGGATTTTTTTGTATTCGCAGAGTTGATTGGTTGCCACAAAATAAGAGTCGCGCTAGCATTGGAAGTACAAAAGTAAACAAAATTAATCAGGCCGAGTTAGAAGCGAGCCTGGAAAGGCACATGTGGTATCCTGAGTTCTTACCTAATCCACAGAACTTAGGCTTCTATAAGGAACAGATTATACGAGGTAGACCACACATGATGTATGGAATAAAGAGAAAAATGTCATTTGCCGACAAAGTAAAGAATTTTTTTAAAACCGACAAACCCATTAGAACGAGAGAGGGTGTGATCATTCCTCCACCGAATACTCCTGCTTCTTTCATGATGTTTGAAAAGGGGTATCATACCTGTGTGTGGCTAGAGAATTGGGCAAAATATACTGCAGATGACGGAGTTCTGGCCTTTCCTATTGATGGTACCTTTAATGGTAGGATCCTGTTTAACTTAAGGACCCGCATGAATGAATTGCATCCCAGACCCAGATTGACCCAGTACGAAGCCTTAGAGGAATGGGAGATTGAGGCTTTGGAGAGGGATAGACCCCGGATGGACAAGGGAGTGAGTAAATGGTATCCGAGGGTCCATAGAGAAACCAAAGAGCAGAAAATGAAACAGTGGAGACAAAGCATGATGACAGAGGGATTGTTTCCAATGATGGGGGTATTAGAACAAGGAAAAGGAAAAAGCACAGAAAAAACCCATCACTTAATGCCCGTAGGGGACTCAGAAGATGAGCACCTAGAAGATTTATTGATGAAAAACCCCCCTCCCTATGCAGCCGAGTCTGAGCCTTTAAGTTCACCAAACCCGTTTGCCAAATATCCCAGGTGTCGGAGGGATAGCGAGACAGATGGAACGGGTACAGACAGTAAAACCAGTGAAGGGGATGGGTTTTGCAGACCAAAATCCACGGTCCCGAATTATCAGCCGTTTGGAGAGGGGCCACCACGATTGATTACTCCAACTGCCCCAAGTATTTACCCTCCCTTGGTACCTCAAGTATTGCATGATAATTCCGCAGAAAAGGTTTTACGAGAACAAGAAAAGGAAGCCCTGGCCAGACAGCGAGATGACTTAGTCCGAACCATAGCCCAGATACATCCCCACCCAGACTCCCTGACTATACCAGTAACCATTGGACCCGCTATTCCTCTTTATAGGGATAACCTGGCTAGTCCTCGTCCTCCTATTATCTCCCCAATAATGCCTACTCCTAGCATTCCACCCCCGAGAAAGGAAGTATTCATAGATGACGATCAAGAGAGTGAATGTGAATCCGTAGTCCTGATGGATTTGCCCATTAGAGAACCTAGGACTAGTATGTCGGGGGCGAGAAGTCAGATTAGGCCAAAAGAAGTGTTGATTGAAGGTGCGTCTGGGGTTAGGAGTGCCACAGTGGTCTCACCAGAAGAACTAGACAGATGGACCAAAGAGTTGGAGAAAGAGACCACTCCCCAGTCCAGACCATTAGAAATTTATAAACTAAGGATAGAAATAGAGGAAATGATGGCTGGAAACGTAGGAGTAGAGCGCCTAAACTCATACAGTGAAGAAGAGTTACTGTTTATTAGCAAAAATCTTACCCGAAATGCTAGATTGCTCCATGAAAGGATAATGGACACAGCCACAGAAATGGGAATCGATGTTACTCGCTCCAAAATCCTTCAGAAGCCCTACAGAGTAGACTTTTCAGACAAAGATTTAGAAAGCCTGAATGTGGTAGGGAAACAGATCCAGATAAAGGAATTATTGAAACTCTTGCAGAAGTGGGGAGAAGTGGGAAAATGGAGAACCCGGTGGGCAAAGAAAATGGAAGACAGCAGGGCTAAGTCACAGGCTTCAGAATTCGTGTTGAAAGAAGTAAACCCGACAGAAAAATTGTGTCCCATGAGAGAGGTCCCGGGAGGAAAATATGTCCATGTCCCTTGGTCCCGACAGGATATTGTGTCATTTACAAATGACTTCCCGAAATTACGGGAAAAACCTGTTGAATGGTACAGGCAGGTGGAACGCTTTATAAAAGTTCAGAAATGTCTCTTGAAAGACCTAGATGGGTTTTTCGACATTGTGGTCCCTGTAGACCTATGGACCGAATGTAAAATAGAAATTAATTGGCCCAATGATGAATATCCCAGAGATGAGAAAACCGGAGCTCCCTCACCTGAGGTAATGAGGAAGTATGATCAGGTCATACAGTACCTTAAGAAAAAGGTGCCCGCCAAAGAGACAGATTGGACCCGAATAGATAGAACCACCCAAGAACGTGATGAAACTGTTCATTCCTTTTATGAAAGGTTACTGCAAGTATTCAAGACTTACAGTGGAATCGATAATGTGGACATGAAAGACATGACCCATTTCAGTTACAGATTCGTGCTAGGATTAAGGCCTGAAATATCTCAATGGATTCGAGATAATAAAATAAGTTGGCAGGGAAAACCCATAGATGATGTCCTGAAATATGCAAAATACTGCGAAGATGAAATCGAGAATAAAAAGAAGGCCCTCAAGGAAAAGGTAATGTGGGCACAAGTAAAGTTGGCTGAACAGCAAGAAAAACAGTTAAGTAAATTGAATTCTAATAATAATGCTCAGAATGCCACTGCTGGGGGAGGAGGGAAGCCCCGGGCCAAATTAAGTCGGGAAGAGGCTATGAAAAAATTCCCCTGCCACGGGTGTGGCCAGTTAGGGCATTGGAGAGACGAGTGTCCACACCTGCAGGCCGGTAACGCCCCTGTAAATGGTTTAAATCCACAGGTGCAGAAAGAGGGGACGAAAAGGAACCAGCAACAGGTAAAGCTACCTCCAGTACCTCACGCTCCTAGACAGAATTATAAGAACCAGGGCCAGCAGAATGAAAGGGCAGAAATATGGGAGGGAGAGAATGGAAGCAATGCATCAATTCCACAGTACCTGTTGAGTGATTCTTTCCTCTGTGATGAACAAGATTGACGGGGCCTGAGGGGGGAGGACAAGGAGTGCGTGCTTGGCGCCTCCTTACCGGTAGACCAGACTGGACCATACATTGAAGGGAAGGTTGAGGGAAAAGACATCACCTTTCTGTTGGACACTGGTGCTACCCGGTCCACTGTGAGAACAGTGGATGTTCCTAACCTACCCCTCTCGGGAGAAGCTATCCAAGTAGTGGGTGTTTCAAATCAGATAATAAGTACTCCAGTAACCGAGCCTATGGAAATCTCCATAGGAAACTTTAAAGAAATGCACAGATTTGTGGTCTGTGATTCCAGTCCCGTGAACCTGTTAGGTCGCGATTTGCTGTGCAAAATGAACTGTACCATCTATTGCTCATCAAAGGGCGTCGAGGTTCAGACCCCCGATGAAGATGGTTTGTACAAACTAATGTTAATAAGACCCGATGCTGACATCAAAACCTTGTCAATTGAAGACTTGCCTGAAGAACTGCAGTTAAGAGTAGTTCCAGAAGTGTGGGATTTCTCAGGAAAGGATGTAGGCTTAATGGCAAATGTGGACCCAGTTAAAATAGCCATAAAGACAAATGCCGTATATCCCAAAACAAGACAGTACAAAATGAGTGCAGAAGTAAAGGCAGGAGTCGCAACTGAAATTACCCGATTACTCGAAGCAGAAATCATAGAAGAAGTGATGAGCAGTCCCTGCAACTCGCCTATCATTGGGATTAAAAAGCCTAGTGGGAAATACCGAGTAGTGCAGGACCTGCGCAAGGTAAACCAAATAGTTGTACCTTGCTGTCCCATTGTGCCCAACCCTGCAGTGATCCTGTATCAGATTCCTTGGAATGCAGAATGGTTCACTGTCATTGACCTGTGCCATGCATTCTTTTCCATTCCATTGCATCCTGAAAGCAAGTTCCTTTTCAGTTTTGAATTTGACAGCCATATCTATGTCTGGAATCGTGTCCCCCAGGGGTACACTGAAAGTCCTTCGATTTTCAACCAGATATTAAAGAAATGTCTTGAGACCTTAATATTGCCTGGAGAGTCCGTTTTGGTGCAGTACATAGATGACCTTCTAGTGGCATCCAAAACTCAAAATGACTGTGTCACCGACACCATCGCCTTGCTGAATCACCTAGGAAAGGGAGGACATAAAGTATCCCCTGACAAATTGCAATTCTGTAAGAACTCAGTAAAATATCTGGGGCACCAGATAGAGAAAGGGATCAGAAAGGTCACTACAGAAAGGATCAAGATAATTAAAGCAATGGACCTACCCCGAACTCAGAAAGAGGTGAGGATGTTTCTAGGAGTTGTGGGGTACTGCAGACAGTGGATTGTGGGCTTCGCAAATTTAGCCAAACCTTTGATAAAAATGACCAAGAAAGGAGTGGAAGACCCAGTCGGTTGGGACAGCGAAAGCATGTCCGCATGGGTAACATTGCGAAATTGTCTATGCACCGCACCTGCATTAGGCATGCCAGACTATTCCAAGCGGTTCGAACTATTCTGTGACACCAGAGAAAATTGTGCACTCTCGGTCCTGACCCAGGAGCATGGGCTGGTCAGGCGTCCTGTAGCGTATTTCTCAGCCACTTTAGATCCGGTGGCTGCTGGACTGCCCGGATGCCTGAAAGCGGTAGCCGCTACTTGTGTCAGCCTGGAACAGAGTGAAAATATTGTAATGGGACATCCTGTCACTGTGTATGTTCCACACTCTGTTGTGATTCTACTGACAAGAACCAAAACCCAGTATCTCACACCTAGTCGGCTGACTAAGTATGAGAGAATTTTGATTGGTGCTGAGAATGTAACCATTTCTCGGTGCAATGTCCTAAACCCAGCCACACTGTTACCTGTTCCCTTCGAAGTAGACGACGAAGGTGAAATGGAACATAATTGCATTGATCTAACAGAATTCAGCACTAAGCCCCGACCTGACATCAGAGAAGTAGCATTGCTTGATGGGGATCTTACAATGTTCGTGGACGGATCATGTTTGAGACATGAGAGTGGGGGTCTGTGTGCTGCCTATGCTGTTGTCACGTTGACCGACACCATATAAGCATCTTACCTATGCGAAGTGAAATCGGCTCAAGTAGCTGAGCTCATCGCCCTGACCAGAGCCTGTAAGAGGGGAAAGAACAAAAGAATAACTGTTTACACCGACAGTCAGTACTGTTACGGGGTTGTTCATGACTTCGGCCAACTGTGGTTACAAAGAGAATTCATGACTTCCTCAGGTACCCCTATCAGAAACGGAAAGGTGGTACAAGAATTATTGGAAGCTATTCAATTGCCCAAAGAATTGGCCGTGGTCAAGTGTGCGGCTCACAGATCAGGAAATGATGATGTGACAGCCGGAAATAGATACGCTGACCAAATTGCCCAATTTTGCGCCCGACACAGAATGTCCCTCCAAATTGGGTTGTGGGGTGGACACAGCTGCCAACTGATGTTGTTTGATAATGTGCCAACGTGGGATGAATTGAGAGACTTACAACAGTTAACCGGCAGGGAAGAAAAAGCTAGATGGAGTGAAAATGACTGCAGAATGAGGAATGACGGTGTGGTAGTAGACAAAAGTGGAATGCCCGTGCTGCCCGACAGTCTGATAGATCCCATGGTCCGAATGATACATGAACCAACACATATGGGAAGGGATGCCATGTGTCGTGTGTTTGACAAGGTGTTCTTTAATTCAAGGTTCAGGAACCAGGCGGAAAGGCTTTGCCAGAGGTGCCTAGTGTGTCAGCAATTCAATGCAGGAAAGAGGACTGTAGTAGAGCAGAGTACCATCGGCAAGGCAGTAGGTCCCTTTGTTAGAATGCAGGCAGACTTCATAACAATGCCCAAATGTAAGGGGTATAGATATATACTGGTCATAGTTTGTCTGTTTTCTCGGTGGGTGGAGGCTTACCCAGCGAAGAAAAATGATGCCCTAACTACAGCAAAACTGTTGCTCAGGGAGTTGATACCTAGGTTTGGGATCCCAGAAACGATTGAAACGGACCAAGGTGGGCATTTTGCCAACGACGTCCTAGAAGAGCTCTGTAAGGCTTTTAAAATGAAGCAAAGACTGCACTGTGCCTACCATCCCGAGGCATCTGGGGTGGTTGAACAGATAAATGGCACGCTAAAGTCCAGGCTGGCGAAGATGTGTGATTCCACCAAAATGAACTGGACAGATGCTTTGCCCCTTGTGCTGATGAGTCTGAGAAGTATTCCAAATCGAAAAACAGGCTTGAGCCCCCATGAAGTACTAATGGGGAGAGTGATGCGACAAGCGTGGGTACCTGGACACAAACTGCTAAGAATTACTGATGATTTGGTGCTAGAATACTGCAAGCAGCTGGGTGACCAAGTGCGTTCTATCTCCCACCAGATTGGAGAGACGGAAGACGACTGGCCCAAGACTCCAGCACATAAGCTGCGACCAGGCGATTGGGTGGTGTTAAAGAAGCACACCCGGAAGAGTTGCCTTGGACCAAAGTGGGGAAAGCCGAGACAAGTGATTCTTGTCACCACTACTGCTGTAAAGTGCGCTGGTGTGCCGAAGTGGATCCATGCCAGCCACACAAAGCGGGTAACCGGAAAAAACCCGACTGAAGCTGAAGGCAGCACCGCTGAGGAGACTCCCGAAGAGAGTCCGGATCTTGCTGACATCGAACTGCCAAGCACAAGTCGAGACGTTGAGTGGTACCCCGCCGACGACCAGGTTCATGATCCAATACGAACCAGGAAATATTCCTACCTAGACAGTGAGTGGGATAGTCCAGGTGAGACAGAATTAGAAGACGAAGGTCAGGTCAACCAGACACTCATCACACCTGATCAGGAAATAGGCCAAGTAGGGACAGATCAAGACGTCGACGCTCCACCTGAAACTCCGGAGCCTGGAAAGGGACAGATAGTGGTAAGGGCTGAGGTTCATGCGGAAGACAGTGAAGAGAACGAAGTGCATGAACCAGAGCAGATAGAAATAGATGAACGTGTTCAGGCATCAGACTCCAGTTCACTTAACAGCCAAGAAAACCCACAAAGCGAACCTGAACAGGACCAGCTAGAGGACCAGGCAGAAGAAATAGATGAAAGACCTGGAACTAGTCAGACAGGGAGGGAAATAGACTCTGTCAAGCACCAGAAGAAAAACAAGAGAGTGCACGAGGAAGGTCAAGTGTCCTCAACTACTAAGAGTCGAAAAAACAAAAGTACACCCAGGTACGTCAAAAGGCTAAGACTCCGACTAAAAACAGTCGAAGAGAAACTGAGAGACCGTGAAAGGGCTGAAAGTGAACGAAAACCAGCCCGAGGCAAGTTTCTGAGAAAGAGCGACCGATTGAAGAAACAGAACAAACTGTATCGGAGCCCCGAATGGACATACCTGGTGCTGGAAGAAATTGATGAGCCCCATCACAGTGGGAAAAGTGACGAGGAGTCCGTCACTGATCAGAGTTCGGACGAAGACCCTCCTTGAGACAAAACAGAGCGAAGCCTTGCATAAAGAGAAGGAGAGGGGTCGCAAAAGCCACCTGTAAGCTAAAATGTCTGATTCAAGCGTAGCTGGGAGATCCAGATGTGGGTGTCTTAAAACTTGCTGTAAGATATGCTTGTGTAGTATAGCAATGCTAATAGTAATGTGGATAGGATTAACCGTCTTTTTACCTTTTATGATAAGTAAAAATCCTAACCTGTCCCCTACTGAACCTGAAATACTAGACACAGACGTTGCACGGACTGCAGAGACTCCACGGAGTTTAGGTCGACATGACACTCTAGATAGGCAAAGACAAGCACGACAGAACTTAGAAGCATCAGATGAGGATGAACTGCACTTTCACAAAATGAGAAACCGGACGCATTTAAATGTTTTTGCTAACTTGTTAGTGCATTATGTAGAAGCTATGGAAATAGAAGATTGCTATGTCTGCATGAAGCTACCTACCTCTGTAGCTGAAGGCGTGACATATCACCACTTACCCTTAACCTATGGAATTTCCTGTAGTATATTAGCTAGCTTGTTTTATAGAAGCACTTTACAGTACTACTATTCAAATGCTGACGTAGTCTTTTCTGAGCTTCCTATTAGAGGACACCTGAACCTTGTACATATTAAAAGTGACATAACTCGTTATATGGGAGAATATTTCCTGACTATAGGTGACATAGACTTAGATGAGGCACGACAGGAAAATCTGACCTGTTCTTTGCAAGAGCAGGAAAAGATGTTCATAAAAATGGCAGACCGAAGGAGGGAAAAGTTTCAGAAAAAGGCAAATGATGAAAAGAATAGAGTCCCTAGGTGGGCTGAGCACATGGATAACACCTCACAAGGCGAAGCTAATCCTGCTTTGTTGCTGGATTTTGAACGAAAAGGAAAACTTTGTCTCCATAGAGAAAGGACAGAATACTATAACAATGTATTCATTGGTTCCAGCGAGTGTGAACATAATTATAAGGTAATTGGAGGTTGGGGTTTCAAAAATGGGTCAGAACCTGTGTTTCCCGGAATATATTATATATGTGGGAACAAGGCTTATTTCAAATTGCCGGATCACTGGTATGGAAGCTGCTACTTTGGCATTGTTTTCCCGAAAATATACCATGTGAATAACGCTGCTGGAAGCAATGATGAAGAAACTAATGGCTTAGTGCGTAGTAAACGCGAAAGTGTAGGTGAAATTATAGGTGATATCTTTAGTGCACTGATACCTGGAATGGGGGTAGTTCTGAACACTCATAGAATCTGCAAATTGTCTACAGTAGTGGATCGGTTATCTACTGACACTGCTGCTGGATTCCTGCTGGTCAATACTGAAATGGTTGCGATCAGATCCATGGTTTTGCAAAACCGCCTTGCTCTTGACACCTTATTGGCGAAAGAGGGCGGAGTCTGTAGAATGCTGAAGGCGCAACATTGTTGCACCTACATTCCGGACAAAAGTATCGAACTAAAGCAATATGTGAAGAACATAACTAATTTGGAAAAAGAGCTCAAACCATTAGAGGTTGACAGTGCCTGGACGAGACTGACTGGAGGTCTCTCCTCTATAGGTAGTTGGATTTCTAACCTAGGTAGAAATATCCTGTGGAAAATATTGATGCCAATATTTGGAATAGGTGTGATTGTGTTGATAATTTTCATCTGCTGTAAATGCCAAAAGTGCAAAAGAATAACTGCAAATAAGAGAGGAGTGAAGAGAAACATTGATGAATTAGAATTAGAAGAATTAAAGAATGAAATTTACAAAAAGGTGAAGAATCACCACTCTCATAGAGAAGCTGAAAGAAAAATAAACAATAAGTTCATCTAAATTGAAATGAATAATATGGAAGAATGAGAGTTGGCATCTTTTTCCTTTGTAGTGATGATAGTAAATATCATCAAAGAGGGGATTGATGGAGCAAGGATTCGCACGTAAAGCGACTTGCTCCCACTCATGAACCTCGTTTAATGTATAATCATATTAATCCAACTGTTCGTCATTTATTTTTACTTTTTCCCCAACACGTGGGTGTCCCCAAGAGGCTTGCCTGTGTGTCTTTTCATACTAACAATGCTTGCACTAGAAGAAATGGCTGCTTCGCTGAAATTCAGTCTGCGCATGCGTCGGTCATACCCATGTGATGTGACGCACTCGCATTCTGGAGGGAATCTGTGCTCATGCGCACTGTTGCAAACATGGCCGCTTGTCTCTTACCACGCTCTACGCTTGCTACTGCTGCTTTAGCCTATCTGTCTTTTCGCACTAAAATGTAATACTATAGAAGTTTTAAAGTTAAGGGGTGTGTTTAAATTTTGCCTGGTATACAGTGTGATCATTTATATGTGATTCTAATTTGTTCTCGCTTACTTTTCATGTATCGCGTCTCTGGGGCTGGGAAAATCGGGAGTGGAGCCATATTTGAGGCTCTGCTGGGCACCGTCATGTGACCGGGGAGAAGCTCCACTGCGCAGAAGCTGAAACAAGCCAGCTGGCTCCTGAAGCACAATGCGCCTGAGAAACTTCTCTGAGAGACCAAATCTTACCTTGAAAGATGCAATACTGTTGCTACCTGCTATGAACTATATTGTACTGCTGTATTCCTATGCATGGGAACGTGAACCCAAGGGGCGGGTAGGCAGAAATTATTATGTATGATGGGAACGCAAATTTCTAGGAGGTGACAATGATCACATCACCTCTCCTGACCAATCATAGTCTGAAAAACTGTCACTTGCAACATTGGTGGGTGGTCTAAGGGTCCCCAAACAGTATAACTGCCCTAGTTTAGCTTAGGAAAATTGTCCGACTTGTCCGAGTAGCAGACCTGTCACTGACCCTACGAACTCTATAGGTGCCTAATCTTGAGTGCTGTGGAGCACTCTGTCCATACTTTCCACAAACTCCTAGGGGTGGAAATAGTCTTAAGTGCTGGCGGAGCACTTTGCTGGAAAATTCGAAAACCCAATCGGGGTTACTGGCGGATTACTTGCAGAAAGGGGTAACGCAGGCGTTGCTTCTGAAGCTGTGGGTGTTGGTCGTACCTTGGTGAGCCCAGTCCTGATCCCAAATCCTGAGGGGTATCCTGTCCTGTCTGCCCGTGAGCTGTACCTGCTCGCATTCTGGCATTCCTTTTCTGAGGGTCCTTGCCCCCGTCCTCCCAACCGACCCGTGGCCAGGGTTGGTCTTCACTCTGAATTAGGTAATTATTAGTCTGTGGGTTTGCGTCTCTCTCGCTCTCTTTCTCTCCATTTTTCTTAATAAAGCACTCTTGCCTGTGATATTGCTCTATCACCTTGAAAAGCAAGTTATATGAAATTGTTTATTAGAATTGTTCCACTTCTCTCCCCACCTTTAGAGAATTGCCAAACTGTCATATTTCATTAGTATGTTCCCGTTTTTCCCCTTTCCCTTAGTGTGATTGCCGTGAACTTAGCAAGATAGCATAATAGCCTAGATAAATGTTATAGATCCCGTTCATATCCCATGTCCTAGTGCAACCTTTCAGTGACTAGTTGGTTCCAAATTTTTACCCTTAGAGTTTCCGTATACTCAAATGGTTCTTGCTTTAATTCACAGTTACCTTTTGGTGGTGATTATGATGCTTGATGTGTTACTTTGTATTTTGCTAATACTGACATATTCACTTTGAAATTTCCTACATAAACACTTAAAACTTTTCAGGCGTCTGTGGTCATTTTGTGGAATATAGTGTGGACAAGTATAAATTGGGTTATAAGGTGTATTTTTCTTCTAGGACCCCTGTCACCTGTTCCCTGCTAGCTCCTGATCCATCTGGAGTAATGTGCCTGTGGTAAGTCAGGTACATGATCAGCAGTGGTGAGAAGTCACCCCCCGAATTACTCATAGTAGCGTGTACAAACTCACCCGGTTCACGCCAAACGCGAGTCATTGGTTTGAATGCGCACGCCAGGGCCCAGTGCGTGTGAGAATCGGGAAACCCAGTGACCCGGGTGAACTGCGCGCTCTATTAACAGCACATCTCCTTTCCTTAGGGAAAGCAATTAATTTTAAAACAATGTACAATGGAAGTACACAGCATTTGATAACATCAAATGTAAAGAGAAATATACAGTTTACAAATAACAATTGCAATTTGAAAGAACTAAATACCATATCCCTTGACATTACACCACCTTGATATTATACAGGACTTGGAGAATGGAGGACACCGCTGAGGTGAAAATCCCTCATCACTTACCCCCTTCTGCACACCACACATAGTACACCTAACAGAACAAGAAGTCTCAGGTAAAACACAGCACAGGTTACACAACACTTCAACGGTCACCTAGGTAAAACAACAGTACAGGGTACAAGACCCTTGAACACCCACCTAGTTAAAACAACAGTACAGGGTACACGTCTCCTCAACGCACACCTAGGTAAAACAATGGTACAGGGTACACGACCCTTCAGCACACGCCTAGGTAAAACAACAGAGCAGGGTACACAACTCCTCAAACCACAACTAAGTAAAATAACAGTACAGGGTACATGACCCCTCAACACATCCCTAGGTAACACAACAGCACAGGGTACACGTCCCTTCAGCGCACATATAGGTAAAACAACAGTACTGGGTACACAACTCCTCAACGCACACCTAGGCAAAACAACAGTACAGGGTACACAACCCCTCCACTTATCAGAATTCCACAAAGGCAAAGCCACATACACTACAAGACCAGATTAAAAAAACACTAGACCCACTCCCAAGCATCACAGTACAGATTGTCTAAAAATTAATATTAGCCTCACTAAATCAGCACAACATAGGCAAAACCACACCCAGTAAGAATATGGTGTACATGGTAGCAAACCAAGCACAGCACACAGTAACATGGCAGCAAAATAAGCATGGCATGCGGAAACATATCAGAAGCTTGCATGGCACACAACAGCACAATAAAGACAGGTAGTACACCATGGGACCTGAAAGGCCCTCCCAGATGCTATCAGCACGTTGGCAGTAGGCTGTTCCAATTTTTCCATCCTTGGCGACTTAAACCTCCACTATGACAATATGTCTATTCCTGCGGTACACAGCTCTGTCGCTGATCTTGAGGCTCTTCAGCTTGTTCAGTTGGTGTCGCAGCCCACCCATGTAGGTGGTCACACCTTAGATCCTTTCTTCACCAATCTAGCTGAAGCTAGTATTTCCACTCCATCTTCGCTGGCCTGGACTGATCACTATCTGGTGTGTATCCAGTGCCCCCTGTATGAGCCGCAACTCAAACCCACGGTGCGCTCTATTCCTAGACGGCGTTGGAATAAATTGAAACTTGATGATTTTTTCCACCTTTTGTCTACCGACCCGCTAGGTCCAGTTGAGACCATGGATATGGGCTACGATTGCTTCTGCGAGTGGGTTACTAGGGCCCTTGACTCCCTTATTCCGATAACCTCGTGTAAATGTGGGTCAAGGGATCCGAGCCCGTGGTACGATGATTCACTGCGGGTGCTCAAAAGCACCTGTAGGCATGCTGAGCGGGAATGGCGCAAAACTTATAACAGTGATAAAAATGTTTTGTATTTGGCCACTGTAAAACTTTACCATTGTGCAGTTTTCAGAACCCGCGCGGCTTTTTACGCCTTGCAATTTCGCACCAGCACTAACCCCTCCAAAACTATCTTTAAGGCCCTGAAATACCTTATTGCTAAAAAGGTGGCTGCGACTCATCAGGGTTCCATCTCACACTGTGAAACCTTGGCGGCTTTCTTTTTGGAAAAGGTTCACGCCATCTATAGAGCCTTTCCCTTGGTTGTACCCTCTGTCGGTAGACCTCTTAAACCCCTAACTCTGGATGTTTTACATTCTTTCCCGAGCTTAACATCGGAAAGTTTCAGTAAACTGGCACAGCAGGTTAAGTCAGGGTCACCGGCTGATCCTATACGGCCAGCTCTGTTCAAAGACCTAGCATCCCACGGTCTCTCGCCGGTTTGCTCTTTGATCAACACCTCACTAGCATCCGGCGTGGTTACAGTGAAGTGGAAACAGGCAGTGGTCATGCCCATTCTTAAGAAACTGTCTTTGGACGTCGGTAAGCCCGAGAACTACCGCCCAATTTCACTTCTCCCGTGGCCTGCCAAAGTGGCGGAGGCGCATGTCAACTCTGTCCTCTCGGACCATCTTCTCTAGGCTAACATCTTAGACAGCACGCAGAATGGATTCCGGGCCGGGCACAGCACGGAGACTGCTCTACTGTACATGGTGGAGCATTTACGCTCCGTGCTTGATGCGGGGCAAACAGTGGCGCTGGTGCTATTAGACCTGAGCGCCGCCTTTGACACCGTGTCCCACCCTATCCTTCTGCTTCGTCTGGAGGAAGCTGGTGTCACTGGCCTTGCTCTCCAGTGGTTCCGTTCTTTTCTTGCCAACCGCTCCTTTTGCGTGGCCGTCCCGCCTTATCAGTCCAAACTCCATCCTCTGGATCTGGGGGTCCCCCAGGGCTCCTCGCTGAGTCCCACGTTATTCAATCTTTACGTGAGACCGCTGGATGACTTCCAACTGTCTCCAGCTGAACGCAAGCAAGACGGAGGTCATGATCTTTGGCAAGCAAACGGAACTCTGGGGAGACAGGTGGTGGCCGTCGGATCTGGGTCCTACGCCAACCCCGGTCGCTGAGTTACAAAACCTTGGGGTCTGGCTCGATCCAACTCTCACCTTTGTCTGCCATACCAAGCGCACGGCGGCCTGCTGCTTTGGCATTTTGCGTGGACTACGGCCTGTACTAAAAAAAATTTATGCCACCACCAGGCAACTTGTGATTCAAGCAACCGTGATCTCTCGGCTTGATTACGCCAGCTCCCTTCTAGCGGGATTAAATCAATCGGAAATCACCCACCTGCAGCGTGTACAGAATGCCGCGGCGAGAGCTGATGTGGGACTACCTAGATTTTGTCCAACTGCTAACACCTTGCGTACGCTGCATTGGCTACCGATTGCGCAAAGGATTCAGTTCAAGGTCCTTTGTGTAGCCTACAAGATTCTCAAGGGATCCCCTGCTATGATCCTTTCCAATCTTTTGTCCCGCTATGTTCCGGTCCGGGCTTTAAGATCTTCAGACCTAGAACTTGCGGCTGTCCCACGCTTTAAGCGTTGCAGGGCAGGCGGCCGCTCTTTTCAAGTTCGCGCCGCAGTGTTGTGGAACTCACTTCCCCCTGCGATTCGTGCCCTTGGGGATCTGCTTTCTTTCCGTCGAGCTGTAAAACCTTTCTTGTTTCCTTAAATTCCCTCTGCTCTGTTATGTCCAGTTGTGTTGTGTTGCTACCTTGTCGGGCGCCAGGACACTCCTTCGCTGGAGCATCTGTGCGCATAATAAATGAGTCTAACATAACATAACATAACAAAGGCAAGACGAGAAAACAATCACCAGCATGGCACTGTACTTGAAATACTTATGAGCATACTATATACCAGCATTACTAATGACAACAATGCATACAACAGCCCCAATGTCATAGTTCATTACATCACTGATGAAGCACCGATGAGTGATATCTCACATGACCTGTTGCAGAAATAACATTAAAATGACTTCACTTTTAAACTCCTTCCATTCTCCATGTGGGACAATTTGTTGCTGATGGTTGATGAATGACAAGACCTTGCAACCTGGATGTCCACTAACTGCCTTAAATTAAATGGCAGCACGACCAAGGTAATCGTGGTGGGAGGGAACCCATCTGTTTGGTCGTCGGCGTTGTGGCCCCCATGCTTAGGTGAGGTTCCAACACCTCGTCAGGAAGTCAGGAACCTTGGAGTCTGGCTAGACGCCGACCTGTCCTTGGGACCCCAGATAGACCGTGTGGCGGGTGTCTGTTTCAGAGTTCTAAAAAGCCTACGGAAGGTCATAGATCTCCTTCCTACGTCTGTCCGTAGAGCACTGGTGCATGCCCTCGTCACATCGCGCCTAGACTACGGCAATCTGTTGTATCTGGGAGCAACCTGTAAAGCAATAAATCGCCTTCAGGTGTTACAGAATGCGGCAGCCCGCCTCATTTTAAAATTCCCCAAAAGGTCGGCCTCCAAAGCAGCCCTTCAGACCCTCCACTGGCTGCCAGTAAGGAGCAGAGTCGAATTCAAAGCCCTCTGCACTTGTCATCGAATTCTTGCTGGGAAGGCGCCAGCACCACTCCAGAACCTGGTCACCAGGTATGTACCAACACGCGCCCTGCGCTCCTCACAGGGAGGCCTATTAAAGGTCCCTAGGATAAGGAGGGCTCGCATGGGAGGAAGATCATTTCGCTACCTGGTGGCGAAGAGCTGGAATGCCCTACCTCTTAACCTCCGCCTAGAGCCATCTGAATCCAGCTTCCGGAAGAAGCTAAAAACATACCTATTTTCACGTTAACCGGGCTTACTCCACACTTCTGTTTCTGAGTTCTTCGGTTTCAGCGCGGGGACACGCCATCTGAGCGTAACTAGGCGCTTTATAAAATTCCCTTATTATTATTATTTAACACCCACTCATAGTCCAGTAGTTCCAGACGGCCTCAGCACTTCACTCCTCCAATTAGCGTAGTGTTCTGCTCAAATGCAAGGCAGTGCACACATGTTCCTCTTCCATTGCAGCATAGAGCTTGGTGATGCATACTGTACAAAACTATCTAATTTTTCTCATGACCAAAAACAATGAGAATGCCACAACGCCGTTGATCAGAAATGTAGCAGAACCACCACAGAACAATCCTCACCACAGATATTTCCAGCACCTGCAGCAGCTCCAGCTAACAACACTCTGAAGAGCAACTTAGGGCAGTTTTGGAAATGGCCCTTTTTGCAGGGTTAAACACTAACGTTTTGCTTCTTCCTCAAGTGCATATGCTCTCTGTATAAATTGTTATTGTGATTGGTTATCCATGATTGGCACATTTGTTTTACCAGTAGGTCCCTAATAAAGTGCACTGAGTGTGCCAGGGCTGGTGATTCAAATCCTACTAGTGGGCCTGCAGCACTGATTGTGCCACCCACATGAGTTTCCCTAAAATGGTGTCTCAGGCCTGCCACCACAGTGCCTGTGTGAATTTGCTAACTGCCATGCTGACCTGATCAGTGTCCACACTGGCCAGGCCTAACCCTTCCCTTTCTGTACACATTGGAAATCCCTATGGAAGGCCAAGGTACCTCCCTAGCAGGGTGCAGTGTATGTGAAAGGTAGAGCATGTACTAGTGTGGGTGACATGCACTGGTAGTGAATTACAGCCATTTTCGTTTTTCACTATTGAAAGGCTATCTTGCCAAAAGGCTATAATGGGGAATGCTGTGTATAATGTTTACCTGCATATCTTCCCATTAGGAGCAAGATCGAAAATTGAAGTCTGGTATCCCTGAACTCAGAATTTAATAACACATCTTTTAGGAAGAATGTTTTTTAAATCCTGTGTTTGAAAGCAGCACTTTTAGAAAGTGGCAGCTTTCTTTGTCTGACCTTTCTGTGTGCCTTTGCCTGTTTGTGAATTGACTGTCTGGTTTGTGAGTGACAGGGCTGGGGGATTCCAGGAGACAGAATGAGTCTGCCCAGTGGTGAATAGAGAGATCTGCATCTATATATGAGGGAGGAGTTGCACATGGGACCTTAATAGGGCTGTGCCTTCCCTCCACAATGCTGGCTCCACCTCCTGTGGGGAGCCTGATGTTTCTGCCCTGCACTGTGAAAGGAAAGGAGTCATGTAAACAGAGTGTTCCAGAACTGGTTTGTACCAGACTCAGAGCCCTCCTGCACAAAGGGAACAAATACTTTTTGGGGTATAAGTACAGGACCCCAGACCACTTTCGATCATCCTGGAATCAAGAAGGAACCTCTGCCAAGGAGAAAGCTGGAAGACTGAAGAGGAAGTACTGTCATGCTGTGTACTTGTGGGCTGACCTGCAGTTGCTTTGCTGCCAAGGAGAGGGGAAGGACTTTGCTTTGTGCTGTGTCCCCTTGCTTGAAGAGATCTCCAAGTGCCTGAAGAGAGCTGACCTCCTGTTAAGAAGTCCCAGGAACAAAAGGAATTCATCCCCAGCTTCCCCCCTTAACTCTGCTGAGTGAGTTCTGCCCTTCATAGAGTGCTTGATCCAATTGTGGGGCCTCTGGAAGTTGTTGCCTGCTGGACAAGTAGAAAAGAAGACAATCTGCAATTTTCACGCATTGCTCGCTTGCGGAGCACATCGTCGACAGTGCAAGGAAATTTCTGTGATCTTCGCAGAACCAACGCATCATTCACTTGCGTAACTCATCGCCCCGGTCGCTGGGTGAGGTTGCCGTACCGCTTACTTGCGGACCGCATCACGTCGCTGCGAACATCATCGCTGAGCCATCGCATCGAGGGGCCGCGAGAGGAGAAGATCAACTCTGCGCCGTGCATCGTCGCCGCACCTGAGTTCATCGCTCTCTCGAAGATCGTTGCATCATGTCTGCGCAAGACGCTTCCTACCGAACCTGCGCACCGGAATCCATACAAGGTATCGCATCCCTCCCCATACAGACCAGATCTGTCGCAGCACGCCCGCTGCGTCCAGCGGGGCTGTCGCATCGCCTCCCCAGGGTCTCAGGAATGACGCATCGCTTGTTTTTCGACACTGCAGCTTCCACTTGGCACTTTTGTCGCATCTACAGGTACTTTGGGCTAAACGTGACGCAACTGTTGATTATTTTAACTCAAACCCTAGAACTCTTTTAAAATCATATTCTTCAACTGTGTATGTTGGATTTTTGTCATATTGGTCTTGTGTTGTTTAGATAAAGATACTTTATTTTTCTAAACTGGTGTGGAGTCCATTTGTGGTGTTTTCACTGTGTTACTGTGAGTGTTGGTACAAATACATCGCACATTGCCTTTGATAAGCCTGTCTGCTCGTGCCATGCTACCAAGGAGGTGAGCAGGGGTTATCTAAAGAATATATCCCCCTAACCCTCACTAGAAGCAAAGGGTTCCTATTTGGACATTGGTACCTACCTCTGTCAACTAGAGACCCCCAGATCTAACAGCGGAGTTTGCTGAGTTTTCTGCACTTCGCACTCCGGAGAGTTTGCGAAGTGCAGAAAACTCCACTTTACGATGTGCAACAGAGTTTTTTCCCTGCTTGCGAACCGTGAGTTTGTGATGCGAGTTGCCACTCAAGTAGAATTTCTACCGGAGTGGCAAGAATACCAGCACAAACTGAAGTTCGCACTGCACTCCGCCACTCGGGAACATTGCAGAGTTTTTTTGTAACATCACAAAACTTTTTTTGTAACTTTGCAAAACTCCGCGAATTACGCCCAGGCCTGCTTACAACCATTTGCATACCCATACAACCACTAACACATCCACTCACACAGCTACTTAGACACCCACTCAAACACCCACACAACCATTCACATACTCATGCAATCACTCACAGGCCCACACCCATACAGCTCTCATACACCCATACAACCACTCAAACACCCACTCACACACCCATACAAATACTCAAACAAGCAGAAAAGAACTCACTCATCCCTTCAAAGACCGATGTAGCAACTCACACACCCACTGACAGACCTATACAGCCACTCACATACCCACAAATTATCCATATAGCCACTCACACCTCTATAAAGCCACTCAGACACCCAATCTTCTTGTGAGCAATCAATGTTTTCAGCAATATCTACTGCCTCTACAAGACTTGGGTTTTTGCAGGCTACCAATCTTTATTGCATCTTTTGAGAATAACGCCTGGAAACAATGTTATCCCAAATTAATTGAGAAGTAACATTTTCAAACTTACAATATGATGCCAGTACCTTCAATGTGGTAACATATGTGACAAATGACCCTGATGGAACATGTACTCTAGTAAAACATTTGTGTTTTAGTACTACCAGTTAACTTCACCCTCAAAATGAGGCTGTAGTTGTTTTACCACATTTTTAATCTCATCAATATCTGAATTTTATGTGGTGTATATTTTGGCAAATGATTAGAAACATTTTGATCTTCAACCTCAAACAAATAGTGAAGTAAATTTCTCTTGCATCTGGTTTGAAATTGTTGTTTTTATTTGGCTCCTAAATAGACCCAAGCCACAAATGCCCCTTCAGCGGTGGTTCACCAGGGTCTTGAAGAAATGGAGCTGGAGGTGTCACAACTTGCATCATGTAGAAAATAAGTTGTCACTGTACTATACACTGACCAAGCAAAGAAAAGAGAAACAAAGAAAAGTTAATCTTACCTAAAAAAATAAACAATTGGTTTTGATAATAAACAAACACTTCAGAATGTTACATAATGCAGAAAAAAATTGCACTAATAATGTCTGCAAAGTGTGCAGATCGCTAAAAGTGGATAAGTCCTCTCTTACAAAGCACGCCAATCTCTGTTGATACCCAGGAAAGTGTTGCCAATAACTGAAGATGGCTTTAAAATGTCGGCACAAGTCTGCAGATCATTGACTGTAGATTATCAATGATGATGATATATCAATGTAGAATTGCTGCTGTCATGATTTTAATGACACTCAATATACAGTAGTAAAACGGAAATGATGTAGAGCAACGCAGAAGCTCAAAGTCAATGTTAATGAACCAGGAAGCTCAGAAGTGCATCCCTGTAATGCAGCAAGCATACAGATTCTTCAATTACATTTGCACCATCTCATCTGTGAATACAAAAGTGAGTGAAGGCACTTGAATCAACACCAAGAATGCAAAGGAAGCGCTTAATGGTAAGTCGCGTGTGAAGTAGCGTGTGTTCTCGTCAATGCACAGTTTTACATGCACTATTGTATGCATGAGCGAGACGCACACATTGCAACGCTTCACAGACCTCAAGCCATTGAAGCACAAAATAAATCTAAAGTGCTTTCGGTGACTCAACGCTTTACAAAAAATAAATTGAAGCCAGTGGCAGTAAAACAAATATTTATAAGAACAAAGATTTCCTTGAGAAAAGTTTTCCTGTGCCTTCATAAAATAAGCTATGGCTATTTACAGAACTGTATCTTAAATTCAACCAATGAGCTCTTTAAAATTGCTACCTAATGTGATGTTTCTTAAATGAAGTACAAATACTTGTAGAGTGGATCCACATGGGAGTTATTGAAAATAAAACAAGAGACAGAAATACTGCTGGCATGGAATGGAATAAGCTAGTGTATAGCGCATGGCTACCCGGGGGCATCCCAGCGCTAATAAAAAGGTCCAGGAATGAGAACCAACTGAAACTAGGTTTAATACTAAACGTGTACAATTCTGTTAGTACTGGGATTTCTGGTTGGCTAAGGCTTACGCCAAAGCCAGGCAGAAACCACCATTCTAGTCAGGGCAAGGGAGTCACACACCAAGATAACCCCTGCTCACTCCCTTGGTAGCTTGGCACGAGCAGACAGGCTTATCCCGGAGGCAATGTGTAAAGCATTTGCGCACGCACACAACAGCAACAACATCCTAGGCACACCACAAAAGGAACTCCACACAAGGTTATATAAAAATAACTTTTGTATTGTCAAAACACATCAGATAGTAATCACACAATATACATTGTGCCAACTGGCACGGGCAATATTCACAAGGGATTATTTACACCAGGACAGGGCCACGTGGGCCACTGTCAGAATCAGCACTTAGTAGAACTAGCACTTAGAATAACTGTCACACCAAATAACAATTATAGATCACAACCAGTGACCACTGGTAACAGGTAGGTACATACTACATAATACTAATAACCATAGGCCTAGATCACACATGGACACACATCCTCTCTAGTATAACATACTAGGCAAACCAAACCTCTAAGCATGAACACCTTTAGAAGTATCACAGGCATAATGGCATTGCACATTACCCATAAATCACATTTAGGCCTAACCAGTAAAAATACAGTAGGCAATCTCTCACTAGTCTAAACACATTAAACTCTGCCTCCTAAGAATAAATCACATTTAGGGGCGTAACTCACAGTGATGCATAATCTTACTAACATAAACCTCCATAGGTAAAACCATCTCTAGAGATATCAATACAGGGTGCGTAAAACATACTAAATGCATTACATTTCCTAGCACCACATCACCCTAGCCCATAAAACACATTAGGCAATTACCATCATAAACATAGTAAAATCACATTGTGCAAAAATCACATCAGGCAATTACCATCATAAACATAGTAAAACCACATTGCGCAAAAATCACATGAGGGCCTTGTGCCCTACCCACATACCAGCCCCATGGCCAACTGGCCATCTCAAGAAGGGTCTCAAATGCCCTGTGTCCAGAATGTCAGGGCGCGCTGCCATCGCAGCGCCAGTCAGGGGTGCGCCACCGGCGCAAACCAAAACATTGCAGCTGCCCACTAATTGCTGGGCAGCTGGGAACAGTAACAGGGCCTAAACATTGCAGCTGGCACTAAGTGCTGCGCAGCTGTAGAAGGCCTGGCACCTCTGTGCCATCTCCGTCCCACACAGGGACTCTCTCTCCCTTGGCGCCTAAAGGGTGCAGCTGCCCACTAATTACTGGGCAGCTGGGAAACAACAAAACTGCGACAGGGTCCTCAATGACCCTAGAACAGGACTGCGCCACTGTGCACCTTGGAGCCCTCTAGGCTCCATAATTATAATGAGGCAAAACATGGGGACAAGAACCTGGGCCCTTCAAAGATATATAGCCCACGTTGGAGCCCTCTGGGCTCTGAGTAAACATATGCTCATTTTCGAGCCTTCTAGGCACTAGAAATCACCATGGTGCCCTTCGAACACTGCGGAGCGCTGTAGGCACACAGGGCTCTGTAAAATAAACACTAGCTCTGGAATATCAGTATGTCCCCTCGTCGCAGCTGACCCTTCCCAACATGGGGCAGTTGAGCAAAGGCCCTTCAGGGGCGGCATGGACCCACGGGGCCTTGCACAGACTCTAAAAGTGAACATGTCCCCCAAAACGTGGGAGCGGCCCGCTCCAAGACGGGGCCGCCTGAGAGACAAAATGCCCACGGGGCCTGAGGACACCACCGGGGGTGTTGTATTTCTATCTAGGTCCCTAATTCGATATTCCCGATTCATGCCCTTATGTGGTTATAATTAATAATATCAATATAAAGGCATAAGAATCATATCCATATTCAGTAATAGCCCATGCAGTCCAAAGCAAAGCACGGCTACTCCCATCGACTTCTAGAAAGCACAACGCGTTCTTTAAACAAACCAAGCCTCCAGCAGCCCGGGAAAGAGCCTGCTTTTGTTTTGATTTGAACAAGAACTCCTGGAGTCCAGAAAGAACTGTTAGTTCTTAGTGACATCTTATGTCCAACCTTACGTCAAACCCGGCACCTTTCAGGTATAAATATACCAACAGTTGCCTTAAGCAAACACACAGTAGTTTGGAGCAGAGCGGCTATCTACTTGCCCGAGAGCCCAGCTGATGCGAGAGCCCACGGAAGCCGCCCCTCCCCTTTGATGCACTGGAAAAGCTGCTTTTTCTCACGCCGAGAAATCTGGCTCTGGTGTTCCCGAGTCACCCTTGCGGGTTGCTGGGAGATCGAGTCCTGAAGAAAGAGATACCAGACCTCCCACATTCTATTACCAAGGTACGGAGCTGACTAAACCCTTAAGAGAATTCTTGATTCAGATTCTTGGCAAAAACAATCTTAACCAACTTAACTTAAACTGCTACTTACTTACTCCCTCCCAAGTATTAGGCTTAGGTCAGGTACACCGGGGTAGGCGTAGTTAGAAGCACCAGTTGAGTATGTTAGTCAATGTTTTTATGTATGTATATATTTTATCTATTTTAAAGTATCATATGGCTAAGAAACCATATCTATGCTTTTACAGTATTATTTCATAATACTACTTTTACTGTACGCACTTTACTTTATGATAAGTATTGCAATTGTGGCAATTCATTTCTCTTGCATGAGAAAGAAGACTGTTGAATAAATACCACATTTTATTGAAAACGCCCGTCTCTCTATTTCTCTGCACTCTGGTGAAACTAAGTATGCACGATTGACTGAGTGAAATAGCTGCCTATTGTTTTCACACGACTCTAGAGATACACTCTATTCTGAGGGAGCAAAGTTGTCATGTTTATATGGTTGTCAGAAGCTAATCCCTTCTTGTCTAAATACAGAGAGTTAACTCTTTCCTGAACATTCAAGAAAGTTTCTAGTGACCTCTGAGCTACCTGGCAAAACTAATTAAGTCTAATATAGTCAGTAGAGACCAAGTTGACCTCAGTCCTACGTCTACACTGCTGTTTGTATTATTCCAATGTGCAGAGCCTATTGGGAATATAGGAACTACACTACAGGGGCCCTCTTCAACAAAAGGAATGCCCAGTCGTTGGAGCCCTCTGAGGCTCTGTAACAACGTTGGTGTGGCCCACTGCCATCCGGGGCCGCCCTACCTGAACCCTTGTCATTGTGCCACTCTCCGGCATCAACAGCAGCTCCCACGGAGCCCCCTAGCCCTTTTTTACTCACCGGGCTTTTTTTCTGGCGGGGGCTCCTCCTTTACTCGCGGCGGGGGCAGCTCCTTCAGGCGGCGGCGTGCGTGGGCTCTCCCTCTACATGGGAGCCCCATACCACCGCTCACGCCGGCATCTTCACCCGGTCCCCCACACAAGTAGACGGCCCGCGGTTCGCGGCGGCAGGACTTCCTCACCTAGGGGTAGGCTCCCTCTATAGTTCAAAATAGGCAGCGGGTTGGCAAACTACGGGGTAGGCTCCCGTTTAAAATGAAAATAATACAGGAACGCGGCAATATGCGGCATGGGCAGCCGCGTAAGTGGAATAAAACCGCTACCTAGCGCTTGGGCAAAATCAAGCACTCCCAGGCGCTAGTGTAAAATAAAGTGCACTCAAGCACCAGGGGCCAACTAAAACGCTCCCAAGCGCTAGTGGTCCAAATGTCCAGCACTCCCCAAAGCGCTGTAAATGAAGTTCAGGGACAAGAGAGGTGGAGCACAGCAGCTCCCACAAAGAAAAGTCCTCCAGCTCCCCCAGGAAAGTCCATCAGGTGTCCAGGAGCTGGGCAGGGCCTAGGGAGGCAAGCCTTCCCCTGGGCCCCAGCAGCAGCACACCCCTGGTTGATTCCAGTCAGAAACAAGAACATTTTACAAGAGGTCACAGCCTCTTTTTATACACAAAATCCTTTGTCTAGCAGGGTGCAGGCAATGTGAGAACCAGCTACAACTGGGTAACTCCTTTCACTGTTCAGGCTAGGGACAACAGATGCACCACAGGGGGTGGAGCCAGCATTGTGGAGGGAAAACCAAGCCCTATTCAGGTCCCAGGTGTACCCCTCCCTCACATCAGCATGCTAATCTCTCCATTCACCACCGGGGCAGACCCATCCTGACTCCTGGAGCCAGGCTCACTAGCCAGCTCCAGCCAATCACACGCCAGACACAAATCACACAAACATGCCAACTTCTAGAAGTGGCACTTCCACACTAGACACAATCATGCCGCATACATAATTGCGCAGCATTCAATCTTACGGGTTCGCACATACCAAACTCCCCACACATCAGGAACTACCATGGTCACACATATTCCCCATGCATTCCTATAGGAGGGCAGGTCACTCTCACCACACACAGAGAGCGCACACACTTTACACTGGACCACAGTGTTAAAGTGCACCGAGACCTAAAATCACCAACACCAGGTTACAGAAATAGGCTAGGAAAAAACAAAATGTTTCGGGGTGAACCTGCCAAAAGGGCCGGGTCCAACAAATTCCATAATAGCACCTACAGGAATCTACCTTACATCATAGTCTGAAGCAGTGCTTCTTGGACATTTGACTACTGCTGACCTCCAATGAATCATTACTGGAGTCGAGGGACCCCTCCAGTGACCAGTGACTCATTATTAGAAGCCATGGACCTTCGGACTAAATAACTTTTATGATTTGAACTTCAAAACAATGCACAGAAATGCAAAAGCAAGTATACACTATTACAAGCGCGCAAATATTCATACATTTTCTTTAATTCACAATCAAATATGGAAAAAGTTTTCATATCAATGTTATATTATTATTATTAGTAGTAGTATTATCATTATTATTATTATTGTTGTTATTATTTTCAATTTTGCTTCTTGATTTGTATATATTGTATTCATATTAATATCATTTAATCAGGAAAACCCTCCCGTTGAGCTCAAGATGGCGGAGTGCTCTACGCCATAGCTTACTGAAAACTGGAGCTCCAGTTTTCCCTCCCAGGGCACGGACCTCTGACAGATCTCAACACGAGTCTCAACGGGGCATGTACCATTTTAAGACACTCTGCAATTTCAGTCTCTTCGAGCCCTGTTTGTTCAGAGATTCCCTCCAGTCCAACACCCAGCCTGATCCTAAGATGACGACAGCCCATTAACGCAATGGGTTTAAAAGGTCAGACAAAGAACAGTGCAAGCGGCATTGACGTTGAAACAACGAGGGGCCTAAATTTCCATTCTGAAGGGCCCATCGCCAAATGCTCGTGACAACCCGACTTCTCCTCCCTAAGGTGCTGTTTTCCGCCACTAATATACAGTATGATCTCGGCAAGCTTGTCTAGCACGACCTGACCTAAGATGTCATCCATTTCGAGTACTGCAGAGAGCGCTTCTCCTTCCCTCGCTGTTCAACGCGTTGGAATACTAGGATCCTGGGCATGTATTTCAGCGGTGGTGCTTATTTGTTGGATATGATTTATATACAGGACTTACAGTACGATCTTTGGTACGGCGAGCACTGCCTATATGGCCTGACCCTAAGATGGCGTCCTTTTGAGAATTTCAGAGAGCGTGTCTCCTTCTGTTGCTGGTCAGCGCATTGAAATTCTTTGGCCCTGGGCAAGTGTCTCAGCTTTGACGCCTATTTGTAGGGAATGAAACATTCCACCAGCTGTGGAGACCTAGCTTTTTGATCATTGCCCTTTGGAGCTACCTTGTTAGCTATAGAGGAGATGGGCTGCCGCCTTCCCCCTCGGCCGTCACCTACCAAGCTGGTCATTGGGCAGACTTTCTTTAGTATCTCTGCCATATCCCCTCCCTGTTATCACTTTTACTTTACCCCCACACCCTTCTACGCACCACTAATCAACAGATGTAACTTGTAACTTATGTATTTTTTGTAACAACGTTCTTTGTAACCGATGTAACTTTCCCCATGTAAAGCGCTCTGATACCTCTGGGTGTAGCCAGCGCTATATAAAACTCAAGTAAATAAAATAAATAAATACATCTTGTAAACCAGTCACGGAATCCCTGAGTAGGTTTTGCGGACCTCTGTGGGTCCTCTGACTACAGGTTGAGAAGCAATGGACTAAAGAATGTCTACATAACCAATAAAAATGGGAATCCCACAGGCACTCAAACATTCACATATTTAGTTTTCTTCAAACTGAGGTAAATCTAATATAGCCAAGAGGAAGAGGGTCAGTGTGTTCCTCCACATTGAACCAAGGCTAAAAACTCTTGACCACGCCACGTGTTCCGACGATACAAAAGAACGAGGTGTAGTAAGAGTCCTGCTAAACATAGAGCCTGTGGGAATGCATCTCCTGGGTTTTAGTTTTAAAATCATGTCCTTCTTAAAAAATGTTTCTGAGATCTGTTCACCGGTCTGCCTGTTGGCAGTGGCTGGGTGCTTTGCAAGCATTTCACCCATGGCCTCTGTGTTTTCTATCATGGATCCATGCCAGGGCATCTTTCATTAGATACAGTGTGATAATGTAGTCCAAACAGAAACTGATCAAGCCAGGCCTGTGGTGATACAGGGCAGCAGAAAAAACATGAGGGATGACACATCGTAATCTGCAGCATTGGAGAGAGAAAGAGGGTAAACTACAATTCCAAATTGGATACAGCCTAAACCTGCATGGGACAGTCACCCAGTTCCTTTGGACAGACATCATGGGTCTATGGTCGCTGCACGCTCCCTACCACCATCACTTCTGTTTTTGCTGAACTTAGTTTGAGCCAATTAAATAGATCCAGGTACACAACTCACTCAGACATTTACAGGAGCTATCAGCAATCTCAGCCTCACAACTCAACATGCGAAGAAGTATCTGCATGTCATATGTTGCTAGGAAATTATGTGGCAATTGCTCCGTATAAGCATTACATATTCTCCGCAACAGGGTTTAGCTCTTTCACACTGTGCACTCTGGGAGCTAGCATTCTTGAATTCTTTCATGAAGAAATGATCTAAAGCAATGCAAGTGCAAGGCAACTATCAATGCCAACCTTAAACTATGAGCTTAATTCATATCCTTGAGGATACTACAAAGCTTCCGATGTGTGGAGGATGAAACTCTCAATACATTGTAGAATCCATCAGCTGAATTTCCTCCAACATAGGAATATTATTTAGAGAAATCCAACTGGTGGATTTACACTGTATTTTGAGTGTCCTCTAGAAATTGGAGGATATTTAGTCCCCTCCAAAGTATGAATGAGGCTGTATGTCATAAAGTATGTGCAAGGGTTCCTTCTAACTAACAGTCAAAACCTGTCAACACATCAAAGAAGACCATGGCACTGGCAAAGCAGTGTATGAGAAGGTGACCCAACAGTGAAACTATAACCAATGTGGTTCCACAATGGGGCATAAACTCACTAGACACTTATGGCCAACACCCTTTGATTAAATATTTAAATTTCTATTTTTTATTGTAAGTTAACAAAGGACATATCATATGCAGTGGCAGTTGTCATAAGCAATCTGGGTTACATTACTGTTTCAATAGTATTGCAGTCCATAATGAATGCATATCTATAGTTGTGGCGTGCCCCACGTTGGTGAGATGATAGCATTACGGCCATTGTTTAGGATCTCTGTGCGTACAATGATTGAGTATGATTGCATGTAAAAGCGATCTTAATATTCATGCACTGCATGTGTGGGGCGGGTGGGATTGAGTGGGTGGGGGGGGCGGGAGAAGAATGGGGCCAGTGGGAAACAAGGGGGAGGACTAACTGGGTGTTAACTGTGTGAACTTGCCCAACAAAAGACCATTGTGATTCAATCCCTGTCATCTACCCATTGCCTCGATGCTGCTGGTAGGTATCCCACTCATGTGAAAAGTACAAATTGTTTTATGCCTGGGGAGTTGAGATTTTGGGGCACAAGTTTGTGTGTTGCTCACTGAATCTCATAAGTGGTTGCATTGTGCATCATCTACGCCTGCCTCGAGCGTCCTTTTAGACTCCAAATGCGGGTACTTGGGCCCTCGCCAGGCCTTCTGAAGGTCTAGAAGTATAGCATCCCATGTAGCCACCAATGGGATTTTGCATAGCCCTAGGGCATCTTCTCGCATCAGCACCACACTTTTCGCTTGTGCCCAGTTTGTGAATGAACAATGCCATGCTTCCCGCAGTGGGTGTTCAGGTCATTTCTATCATCTGGTGATCAGATGTTTAGCAGTGATTAGGCCTAGATCAATGAACTGGGATGTCACCTTATGCTTTTAACGTCTGCGAAATAGGCCCAGGATGCATACCTCCCACGTGATTTCCACTGTGCGTTCGGTGCAGCCCATCAGGTGAGTGGTGATCACTAGCCAGTTATCGGTTAGGGTGGTGCAGCCCCATAACATGTGGATTAGGTCTGCGTTCACAAACTTGCAGCGGGGGTATTGAGTATCAGTGCATTGAAAGTATCTATTTATTTTTCTGGTGCAAGGTATGCCTTATGTATTATGTATAGGCTGTCCAGAAATCGGCTAAACCCGATTCTGGCTGACATTACCCTCCCGACTGCAAATCACCTGACCCGGTTTAAACCGAGTATGGCTGATTTTTCACATTTGTGGCCTACTTGGCCACTTGAGGGAGCCAAAGCAGTACAAACCAGCATCCAAGCTAAGCATTAGTAATTCCAATGAACCATTTCACCCTGCTCCCTCTGTTCATGGGGGCATAGTTTCAAGGACTTATCGCCGAGTTATTGGCACTTTAGCGCAGCCAAAGTCATGATAAATCTATCGCCCCATTCACAAGCTGGGGCTAACAGACGATATCACCAGTTTGCTTGCCATAGCAGTAGCAAAAAACATCGCCACAGATGACCCCGGCAACTATCGCTAATAAGATGCAGAGTAGGCGGTACCGTGCAAAAAGCTGCGACAACACCGCTCCGCAACATTCTCAATGGCCAGCCAGATTGGCGATAAAAACACAAAACACACAATAAGGCACTTAGCAGCAGGAATTTTACATCTGCTCTCACCTGATGTAAAATCAGACTAAAATCTGCAGCAGAAAAGGGAGCCCAGCCCAGAGCCACACCTGAAGAACAACAGATGCCATGGAGCAAATGAGCATGCTGCTTGGACACCCTTGAGGGCCACAACACCCACCGCCACCACACCCAGGACCACCCCCGGGCCCTACCCCGGACCTAAAGATTGCACATCAACGACACAAAATCGTTAATCAAATCATCCACCTGATGTCGCACAATTACAACAAATAACATTCATGTGAGTTCAGAAAAAGCAGAATCATCAATTCACCATTGATAGTCCAAACAAAATATCACAATCAAATTTGCTTCCAAACAAGAATTTGGAAGAGTCATGGCAGGTCAACCCTGGACAATCTGGAAGTGACAGCCTGCAAGACAATATCTAAGAAAAGAAGGTGTGTAAGGCACTCATCAAAGGACAGAGAGAGAGGGAGAAAAAGGGAGAGAGAGAGAGAGAGAGAGAGGGAAAGAAAGAAAGAGAGAGAGAATGAAAGAGAGATAAAGAGAGAGACTCAAGAAGGAGCGCAAGGCCAATGTGGCGCCTGGCTCATACATGCCAACTGTAGCATGTGTTAATCAATTGGTACACCCAAATCTAAGGCTTGGCATCAAGTTCAGTATGAAGGCCACATCACATCTCAGAAATGCAAGCAGTAGCCAGACTAAAATTAGGTATGAAAGCTCCTTTGTCTCAATACACAAGGTGGAAGGACAGCCGTACGTCCGACCTTGGTTTCAATGTTTCTGGCACCCCCTGAGTGAGATTTCATGCCAGCCACTGACAACTCCCACACCACAAACTGCGCTAATGAAAGACCAACATGTCCACACCCCACACACACTTGTCCCTGCTCAAGGCACAACTGCATTGGATGACCTTGACATATTGGCAAAGAAAAACCCATATATCCAAACATTGCACACACATATGACTTATTGCTCCGAGCTGTGGCATTCCGTCCATAGAACTGCCACCGGTCTGAGGGTTGCCGTGCCACAAGACCAACAAACGCAATGGCAGGGCATACCGGGCACATGCACAATGCCTGTCACGTGGAACTGTACCGTGCACGAATGCTGCATCTGTTGGGATCAGTGCCACTGGCAGTGGTGCAAATCAGTTACCATCTTAGTTTCCGGCATGCGCACATCACATGTGTCCAGCCCTGGTTCTACTGTCAAACATGCACATTCGTTGGTCCATGGAGTTCTGCCTATCCAAAAAAACTGTAGCTGAACTGGATTATGACTTGTCTGGGAACCCTTGTTGGCCAAAGAACAGGAGTGCAACCGGGTTACCCAGGCATGGGATGCCTCGATATGTTGTTTCTGTGCTGGGAGCAGTGGATGGGAGATTGCATAAGTAATCATGTGAAGTCACCACATCGAGACACTCCCCTATTGGGCTGTGTTGCGGATTGGGGAAACTGTGTGGACGGAGCACATCTGTCCAGACGAGTTAATGGATTGGCTCTCCCTCGTGTTGGTTGAACTTGAGAATGACGTACTACTGGAACTGATTGCCCATGAATTAGCACTCGCATTCATCGACGAGTAACTACCTTACTGCAGCCACGACTGATTGACACCCAGAGCGCAGGTCACAATACCCTGTTGCATCTTGGAGGAATGGTCACATATCCCACCACAACAGTGGACATGTCTACATTCGCATGCACTCAGAAAGGTTGTGTGTGCATCTAAGCATGTTGTAACATACCTGTGCAAGGTGATGCAGATGCCATGGGCTGTGAGTCTTGTTCCCTGAAACGGGACAATGAGCAGACGCCAAACATCACATGACTCATCCAGCAATGCAAGGTTGGCTGATTCCGTTGCCATCCGTAATGATTTGTGTTCATTTTTGCCTCCCCATTTCTTGCAGCTCGACATATTCTCATGCTGCCTGTAAGTCACTCAAGCAGTTGTCTGCATGTTTTGGCCCTTGCCTTGCCCATACTGACACGCACATGCTAATAAAGTCTACGCAACTTCACCAAAATACAACTGTGATGAGTGTCGATTAGTATGACAAATCGTGTGCCTCAATGTACGTTGTCCATACACAGGGAGGGACAGACTGTCACATGTACATTGGGGGTGAGACCCTATTGTAAGCTCCACCACTGTGAGCCAGATATTGTGGTTGGGATAGTTGCTGGTAGACCTGTGCTCTAATGTGTCTTCAGCAATGTGGTGTAGAACTTTTTGCCATGTGGATCTGTCATTTCTACACATAGCCCTAATTAATACATGGACGTGGGTCTACGTTGGAGGGTTGCAAAATTGTTGATCATGTGCAATGAGGCCACAAATAGTTCACACCTTCACAGTGATCTAATGGGCCATGTGGGTCAGGGTCAAACATGCGCTTTGATGTAATTTACTAGGGTGTACCTTTTGGTGCAATCAATGACCTTACATACATCCATACTGTCATGCATGATTGAACATAGACAGAACACATCTGTGTGATTTCTAATGTTTAATTCACATTCAGTGGGGTGTCGGAGCAGGAGCAGTACATAGCCATTCCAGGCCCACCTTACATGGTTGTACAGTGGTGGGCCAACCAGGGTCCTTTGCTTGCTCGTCCTGTCCTTGTCCGTTGCTTTGCTGCCCGCCATCCGCTCCCCTCCTGTGCTGATTGATGACCTTAGGAAAATTAAAATCTATTCTTTCACCTAAATCAAATTGGGGGCTGCCGGCTAGACAAATTTCACTGCAGCATGCCACTTGATCACAATTCAGCTCTGCTATCTGGTAGGTAATTAGAGTGCTTTTGGCTGGGCAATTGACTCTCCACCTCCCCTGCCCCCAGTTTCTTTTATGAGAGGCGCACTTGGCCCTCCCGGGGGTCCTTCTCTGCTGGGAGCACAGTCCTCAATGGTACTTATTGAGAATCAAGGGTACTTGATTGAATGAACCTCCTGCTGATGGCTCTGTTACAAATTAAAAGAACTCTATTTTTTGTTGATGCAACAATTATATTCACCACTAATTTTTTTGTTTGTGCAAAATTAAAGCTCATAGGTTCAATCTCAAATTATTGTTAATTTGGAATCATTGCTGATGGCTCTGTGTTGATAGTAGTAAGGGAATGATAGCTTTCATCACCATTCATTTTTTGACAGGTGGGAACGCCCCGCGGAAGTGACGTAGGAGCCGGATATCCCGCCCCGGATGTCCCTCCCCCGGATATCCCTCCCCCGGAAGCCCCTGGCAGGAAGTCTGGGGCCGGAAGGCCATGACCGGAAGGCCCCGGCCGGATTTCCTGGGGTGGAAGGTCATGGCCGGAAGGCCAGGGCCTGAGGACGCCCCACAGAGGGACCGTGGTGAAAGAGGGGGCAGGTGTAGACAGTGAGTGTCCTTCACATGTGAATTATTGGCTGTGTGTAAGGGCTGTAGTAGAGGTCTGATGTGAGGTGGCTAGGGTTAGCACCAAGGCATCCAGTAGGGCCTACAGGGGTGTTTAGGGCTATGGGGTGGCTGAGCAGAGACTGACCTGGGGCTCCGTGTTTGTTGGGGCAGCAGGGACATGGCTGTGCAAGCATGGGCATGTCTGGGCATGTCCACTGACTAGTAGAGGCTGCAGGCGGATGTTGCTTGAGCGGTGTCGTGGTCCATCTGCGGAATGGGAGCCCTAGAGTGTTGCAGGGTGTTTTTGGGGCAACAGGCCAGCCCCCAGGAGGCGTGCCTGTGGCCTTTGGAGTTGCTGAGTGGTGGTGTGCCATAGGCATCAGGGGCCCGGAAAGCCCAGGGTCCTAAAAGAGGAGGGTGGTAATTTTGCCGCCTAATTTCAAAAAGTCTCAGGACGAAAATGCCAGCGTTTATGAAAATAAAATGAAAATTAAAATGAAAATTAAGTGCAAAGTCCATTAGGGTGACGTAGAAGGACACACCCATTATGAGCTAACATTGTATATAAGGAGGCCCTTAACGCCTAGGGTTATACCATTCGGCAAGCGAGAACCCGAGCATCATGAAGCGGTACAACTACATAGCCCCGAGGGATCCCCGCCAACAAGGGGTGAGCCCGATGGACAAATATTTTCGGCACTTGAACCCTCCGGTAATAGATGAGCAAACGCTGCAAGAGACCCCTAAAGAGGAGAGTGGCCAAGTTTCAGGTTATCATGAGGACCTGTGCCGGCGGATGGCCTCCCTGAGCCTTGAGGATCGACCGCAGCTAATATCACCTATTAAGGGGTCATCAAGTGCCAGCGAAACCGCAAGTCAAGAGGAAAACTCTGAAAATAGGGTCACAGAAATGGAAGTTTCGGGAGAAACTATAATCTCACCCCAGTACCAGATGTATGAAGATATGAGATCTCTGGAGGAGGAATCAAGGGCCCGTGCCGCCGATGGTCAGCACAATGCTGAAATCAGCGACGATCAGGAGCCGATGGACATTGACATATCCCAAGATTTCAGAGCGGCAGCCGAAGCCACTTCAGATGTGGAGGTGGGTATTATCTTAAGGTAGATAGTTTAAACAGTTGTGATGCCTTATTTATTTTTTATTTCTTGTTAACTAATCCCCTTTTCTTTCTTTTTTGAACAGCAGAATGCAGGAGAAAATTGCACTGAGGTGGAGGAGACTTCAGGGGCTGCTAAGACCTTCATTATGAACTGCTTGTGCTGTTCAAAACAGATTGAAAGTTCCACCAGCCAAAACAATGAACTGTGTAAGACCTATAAAAAAGCATTGGACTTGATAGATCTTGAAAAAGAGACCATATGTGTAACATGTTTGGATAGAGAACATGTGAAGGCCTTTGCAGCCAGTGTTGTGCATGCCTGTCTCAAGAGAGACTTTTATTCTAGATGTTATGGTCATAAAATTAAGGATCCACAACAGACTGCTCATGACTGCCTGTATCCATCTTACACGGCTGAAACAGCCTGCTATATATGTCATTTGATAGACCCCTGTAAGTTATATAAACTGTTTAAGTCTGTGTACAGGACTGCAGCCCTAAAAAGTGGCAGACCGGCTGTCATTAGGATCTTGTCGCAGGCCATCAAAGAAATCCAAAATGCATATCATATTCGCGCAAAACTTTCTGACATGAGGAGTCTTTGCAGATCAATTATTAGAAAGAGGGTGGAGCGATCTATAGAGAAACATGCTGTAGATGTATATTATAAAAATAGAAGCCAGATGGGGTGTATACAGGTCCAAAAAGTTTTATTTTAAAATTTAATAAAGAGAGAACCTATATTCCGGTGTTGTACAAAGGATCATAGCATTATAGCCCGAATGTTAAGACATGTTGAAAAAAAAAAAAAAAAAAAGCTGATGTATAAGCTACTCTTTGACTGTTTAATACTTATTTTCAGGATATGGAAGTGGAGATGTCTATCCAGGATTCTTATGAGTCATCGCCTGAATACCTATGTATCGCCAAGGTGTTATATGATTTGCTTAAAGAAAGAATTGCTGAATTACATCCAGCAAGCTTAGGCTTTTCAAAAATGGTGCGCTTGCTAGAGGTCCACAGCCACGCGAGCCCCAGATGCTTATGCGGATGCGGTGCAAGTATGTGGGCGCCTGTGAAGGATGTATTTTGGAGCAACTATATATACTATATGAGAGGCTTAATACTGCCCCGGAGGGCCAGCTTAAATTTAGCCTTTGAGCTCCTAACTGATGATTATTTTAAAAGCAAAGGTTTTCTGCTGTGCGAGAGAGAATTGTATGAACTATTGACAGCAGCTAGTATCCTTGCAGTGCAGAGTTATTGGAGGGGTGATAGGGTTAACCTATACAGTGCTATGGACTATATAGCTTTAAAAATATCAAGATGTGTGATTCTACGACGACAGCTGAGACAAGCGCCACAAGCCTGTACTCCTTTTTAATGTTGGGACCGCAGTCAATGTAAACTTGTAAACTCTGGAGTGATGATTTCTTGTTATCTTATTTACTTATAATAAACTGTCTATACACAAAACAAGCGTCTTTCATTTTGTGGTTCAGAAGTGTTAACATGTCGGGGGGTGTGTTAAAGAAGTTTTATTATGATACAAAGGATGTCTCGAGCTTTGGCAGTGGCGAAGCCTTGTTCAAAAGGGCTAAAGCTGAAAAGGAACCCATCAGCAGAGCCCAAGTGCAGGAGTGGCTATCCGGTGAAGAAGCCTATTCACTACACAAGCCTGCGCGGAGACGTTTTAAGAGGAGACCCACTATTGTTAATGCTCAATTAGACTATCAATGGCAGGCCGACATAATAAGTCTACAAGATCTGGCAAAACATAATAATGGATCCAGTTACATCTTAACAGTTATAGATGTATTGTCTAAATACGCCTTTGCAGAAGCTCTAAATGATAAAAGTGGAGCAAGTGTCACCAAGGCCTTTAAAGTAATCTTTAGGAAGGGCCGAACCCCTCAAAAACTACAAACAGATGCGGGAAAAGAATTTTTAAACAAAACCTTCCAGAAATTATTAAAAGAACATGGGGTACAGCATTTTGTAACTAACACGGAGGTAAAAGCGGCTGTTATAGAGCGCTTTAACAGAACCTTAAAATCTAAATTGTGGAGATACTTCACGGCATACAACACATATCGATATTTACCTGTTTTACAGGATTTTTTAGCTGTTTATAATGCCAGCTATCACAGAACTATCAGAATGGCTCCTGTAGAGGTAACAGCCGACAATTCTCTGAATGTGTGGAGAAGGGTATACAGGCGTTACTTCAAAGGTGAAGTAAAGAAGCCTGTTTTTAAAAAAGGGGATCACGTCAGGGTTTCAAAATTGAAAGGGCTCTTTACTAAAGGTTATCAACAGACATTCAGCGATGAGATATTCATAGTTGATAGTGTTGAGCTTAAAGAAGGCATGTACATTTACAGGTTGAAGGACTACGACAGTGAACCAGTGACAGGTGTTTTTTACAGTGAAGAGTTACAAAAGATCCCAGATGATGTAAATAGGATTTACAGGGTTGAAAAGATTCTAGAGTGGAGAGGGAGGGGTGCAAAAAAACAGGCCTTTGTTAAATGGCGAGGATGGCCTGAGAAATTTAACAGTTGGGTGTCGGCCAGCTCTCTGCAGGACGTGTGAACGCCTATAGCTCAAAAAGAAGGTGGAAGCAAAATGGAGACAGCCTCCTTTTATATTACATTGCCCTCTAACGCATCGTTGAATATGTTCCCTGATAATAAAATATCAAATTACACTGTCAAACTGGCTAAGGCAGTGGATTTGAAAGGGGAATGGGAAGTTGCCCTGACAGAAATACAATACCCGCGTACCTGGAATACATTTAAGAGGTCTGAAGCTAGATTCACTATAGAGAAGTCAAAATCTGAGTCGATTTACATCATAAATTTTCCTCACGGGTACTACCCTACAGTTAATGCTGTGGTGGATGCCATTAACAAGACAATGGCCAGTACTTCGGGGCTTTCCGACGTTCAACTGGTGCTAGATAACGTCAGAAGGAAAGTTTTTATTAAAGCACCCAGCCAGGACACGGTCTTTACCACCAGTGGAAAGCTGAGCAGAGTTTTAGGAACGGTCCAACATATAAAAAGCAAACAGGAGCTAGATCTGACATGTCCAGATATTGATGGGGGTTTTTACACACTCTATGTTTATACAGATATAATAGAACCCCAGAGGGTTGGAGATAGTTATGCTCCCCTACTGAGATGGGTTCAGGTGAGGGGTGAAAACAACACAATAGCTAATATTCAATATATTAAACCTGACTATGTCACAATTTCTAAAAATCATTTTGACACTATAACAATTATGATCTTTGATGATCAGTCCCAGCCGGTGTCCTTTAAATACGGGAAAGTTATTGTTAAGCTTCATTTCAGACCCCGCAGCGGTGGTGACTATTAAGAGCTCAGCATGGGGGCCATGAAAGCCTACGGCAACCCTTCTATGTATAGAGAGTATTACAAGCACCAGGCGGGGTATGGAGGGCCCCCATACTTTCAAGGAGCTCCTGTTATGTATGGGGCTGGTCTAGGAGGTTTTTTCCGGAGTTTGTTCCGAAGGGCCATGCCTTTTTTGAGAAAAGGTTATGAAATTGCAAAACCGCATGTAAAGTCAGCTGCCCAGAATATAGCCCAGGATGTGGTGGGGTCTGTGAAGTCTGCTGTAGTTGAACGTATGAACAGACAACCTCAAGAAGGGTCAGGCCTGCTGTACAAGCCCCGCCTCAGTATTAAAAGGAAGAGGAGGACATCCAAGCGCCGTGGACCCCCTGTACCCTATAAAAAAAGGAAACGCTCTTCAAAAAGAGCTCACAAAAGAAGATCCCCAAGGCGGAAGAGAGCTACGAAGAAGAGAGCAGCCTCTAGCCTTAACATTTTCTAAAAGGAGTGACACGCTAAAAGATGGCTTTTGTACACTGTGCTTCGGGCGAATGCGCCAAGTCAGAGTTAGATCTGTTCTCTCTAAAACCAACACAGACCAGTATCGAAAACAGTTTTTTCATGGAGGTATCACCTTTAGCGGCCCTCACGCCACTGGCGCCTATAGAGTTTTACGTATCAGGATCCACTGATATGTATCTAGATCTCAACAATACTCTGCTACATGTGGTGTGTAAAATTGTGAAAGCAGATGGATCAGATATTGCTGCAACCGCTAAAGTGGCTACCATTGCTTACCCCATAGCGACCATGTTTAATCAGGTGGATATTACCTTGGGTGACAGACTCATCACGCAAAATGACAATATGTACGCCTACAGGGCTTACATGGAGAGTATCCTGAACTACAGCAGCGATGCCTTGGACACACAACTTTCAGCCGGTCTTTTCTACAAAGATACTTACGATAAATTTGAAAACACTGCCCTGGATGGCCCCAACACAGGCTTTGTAAAAAGAGCAGGGTTTGCTGCAGAGAGTAAAGAGTTTGACCTCCTGGGACGAATACATTCAGACCTCTTCTTCCAAGATAAACTAATCGTTAATGGCATAGACCTCAAGATCAAACTCAATCGTAACAAAGATGCCTTCTGCCTCATTACTGGGGATGCCGAACACTATAAACTGCTCATACAATCTGCAAGTCTGTATGTAAAGAGAGTGAATGTATCCCCAACAGTCAGATTGGCTCACGCGGAGGCTCTACAACTATCTAATGCTAAATATGCCATTGAAAGAGTCTCTATGAAAGTCTACAGCATACCTGCGGGGACCAGATTAACACAGCAGCAAAATTTGTTTCTGGGGCAGCTGCCAAAACTTGTCATTATTGGGTTTGTTGACAATACAGCCTTTAGTGGGGCATATAACTCCAACCCTTTTAATTTCAAGCACTATGGCGTCAACTATGCGGCCCTAGTTCACGAGGGAGCTGTCATACCTGCAAAGCCATACACGCCTAATTTTGGAACTGGAAATTTTATTAGAGAATATCTTGGATTAGTGTCGATAACTGGGAAACACCTGCGTGATTCAGGGGTTGTCGTATCACGTGAAGGATATGGAGCAGGCTACACGCTATTTGCCTTTGATCTGACCCCGGACATGGAAGATGGGGACCATTACAGCCTGGTTAAAAATGGAAATCTAAAAGCTGAATTCCGCTTCAGTGCAGCCCTAACTACAAATGTGAACATGGTCGTTTTTGCTGTATTTGATAGTGTCATACAGGTTAATCACGCCCGGCAGATTCTGTTTGACTATCTCTGAAAATAATACAAAATGGACACTGTTCAGATAAGAGCCTTCTTAAGCCGACATAGGGCCGCTAAGAAATACTTTTTGAATGTTTATCCCAGCGATGGATTGCCTAAGGAGATAAGTTATGAAAGGCCACGATCTCTGGTCTTTAACACAGATCCTCATCATAAACCAGGAACTCACTGGGCTGCTATGTTTTTGGACAATGACAGAGTAACTGTGTTTGATAGTCTTGCAGAGTTTCCGGAGCACAGCATCTATACAAAACCTATATTCAAGTATTTAAAAAAAGTGGCTTCTAGAGTAGAATATAACAAGTTGCCTGTACAGGATTCATTATCTATAACGTGTGGGGAACATTGTATATATTTTATCTGTAAAATGTCAGAGGGTCTAACCTTTAGAAATTTTTTAAATTTATATTCAAGTGATAAAGCCAGCAATGATAGGCTTGTTACCAGCTATATGAAAGAAGGCTTGAAACCTATTCCCGGCATTGTTACAAATGAATACGCTATTTGCCAAAAGTGTAAAGTTTTATAATGCATGTTTGTGTAATGCTCATGTTCAAAAATAAAAAATAATTAAATTAATAAACGTTTGTATTTAAGAAACTACTCAGACTCAGTGTTTTTACTCCGCAATAAGAAAAAAAACAAAGACAGTAGAGTGTTGAAAAGTTATAAATGTTTATTACAAGCGTTATGAAATATTCAGGAATCACACATGTAAAAGTTGGTACAGTACATCCTCTTTATACAAAATATACAATCATGCAGTAACAGGACATAAGCAAATACTAATATGGGACCCATCGCTTTGTTTTAAATAGAGACTTTTTAGCCTCCAGAGACATATCCCCAGGGTTATTTGCAGGGATTAGCTGAGGTAAGATTGAAGATGTGGGTGAATTTGAAGGGGTGTGAAAGGCCGATGATAGCGGCGGGGATGCTGCACCGGAACTCATAGGTTGTTTCAAAAGTTCAAGTTGGCGGCGATGCCCGGGGTTACCCACGAGCGATGATGGAATGTTGAGCTCCGCAGCAGCTCTTAGAAACTGTTCCCATCCTCTCGGGGCTGTCTGTCGTGTGAGGGCTTTAGGATGCGTGAAACTTTTGATCAGATCATACATATGTGACCCAACAACAGACTGCCCCTTGTAGACGAACTCACCGCGATCATTCCAGGATGTTAGGTCTTTGGAATCAGACATTTTACTTAACAGCATCTGCGTAGCCCCTCTGTACCTTTGACTCACGTTCTGTAGCAAGCTCTCAATCATAGAGTCAGGGGAGCCCTGTGGCTGAGCTATTGGTGATGGCGATGGCTGGGTTGGGGCGGATACCTGGGGTTGCTCATCATCAGCAGTATATAAAGTCAGTTTGTTTTTTTCAGTCTGCAGCTGTTTGTAATATTGCAAGAAATTCTGGAGAGCTCGGGAGTAGAGCCCCGCTTTAGCTTCAGGCTTTAAGTCTGTGCGGGCCAAAATATCTTTAATTTCAGCATCCAGCCGGAGCGTTTCAGATCTCCTTATGTCCCATGTATCATTTGTAGAGGGTGTCAACTGCTCCAGCTGCTGTTGTGGCACTAGATACATTTTCTGAGTGTAATCCATCAGGTTCGGGTCAGTAGGCTTGTAATTAGAGGTATAGCTATACCCAACAGAGCCCCTATAAAGCCCCCTGACTGCTTTACTAGTTTCTTCTTTGAAGTAAGGGAGACCCTTTTATTACTAAGCTTCTTGATGAGCTGCCGCCTCTTCTTCAGCACCTTGTACTGGCTAGTTGAAATAGGTACATTACCTTTTAGGGTGTTTAGAGCAATTTCTGAAATGGCACCAACTAAGTCGTCCGAAGCAGCACATAGTATGGCTTTTCTCTGAGGGGGGCTGGCTGTAACAAGCATTTTTAGGAGGGCCATATTACGGCGTAGTCGGGCAGACATTTTTTAACACCTTATGGTGGAGCGCTTTGTGGATAAATGGTATCTAGGCATTTTAGTGCATCTTTTTATAACCTTTGGGTCTAGGTTTAGGGATGTAGGCTACCGGTAGCTCAGGCGGGAAGATATCAGCCCTCAGTCTGTAGTCTTCTAGAGTCCTGGGTTTTAAGTCCACCAATAAGTAGCCGTGGGGTTTAGTGGTTGCATCGTTAAAGGCTTCCATAAAAAACTGAGTGTTCCCCGGATACATTTGTTTAGCTATGACTGTTATTTGTTGTTTATCCCTGGGATTTTTAAATAAAACTAGGTAGGAAGCATTGAGGGCTATAGACCTGCTGCTCTTACCCTTGTAAAACAAGTTTTGAACGATGTAAAATATACTCAGATTACGGTGGTGGGAATATTGAGTAAAAGCTCGCTCTATTTCAGGATGGTCCCCGCCTTCTCGCATAAGATCGTCTACAATTACCATATTCACCCGATCTTTGGGTAACAAGTCATCGTTGTTAAGACTAGTAGGTATCCCTTCTATAAATTTAATGTAAGGAAAGTGGCGGGTGAGTTCCCTATAAAAATCTTGCCAGCAGGAATAAAGCCAGACAATATTATCAGGCGTATGGGATAAAACGACCCGAGCATTTTCTAATAGTTTTTTTATGAAATAGCTTTTGCCGCAATTTGATGGGCCTGCTATAACACACGAAAAGGGGTGTTGCAACCTGGTATCCATGCTGGTAGAAGTTCTCAGCAGTAATGTATCTTTAGTAACCGTAAGGGACAGTTTTGTAGTCTGACTTTAAGACCCGCTTATCGAACACCACCCGCAATGTTTTATGCAAAAGTTGGGTTGTGATTTCCCATCTCTTTTTGTTCCGCACTATAGAAGGTTGACTTACAACAATGGTTTTGTCACCGGGGTGATTGGTCTTTTGGGCATACTCATGCACTAGATTCTTTAGACTGTCGAAATTTATTTTTATGGTATTCTGAACATTTAAGGTTATACCTTTAACTTTCATACAGACTTTATTGTTAGAACTGATGTAACTGTAAGACTTGGGCCCAGCTGAGGCGAACTGCACTATGAATTCATCCTTATCTAGTTCACTAGTTAAATCCCCTAGATAGTCTCCCAGAGGTGGGTCTTCGTCCCCAGCTTTGCTCACAAAAATAACAGAGTCTGTGTCATGATACAAGCACCTCTCCTGTAGTTTATCTAACAACTTGTAAAGCTCCAAACGAGCGTGCGCTGTTGTAAAACAGGCTATAAACCTAACATGGCTGTATCATCGTTAATAAACTCACAGGTGGATATGTCATAACAAGGGGCAAAAAGGTAATTAAACAACTCGTCAGGATCGGTGATGATGGTTGTGTTTGGAAGGTTGGTACGTTGTGCAAATTTACCCCATAAAGAATTGAGGCATAACTTTGCCAGCTGACGCTTGGCGGGGTTGACTTGAATAAAATCGGGTCTCAGGTTTATGCCTTCATGAGCATAGTATTCAGAGATGTACTGCTGCCTGGAGGCCTCATCAGTGCACCATTCGGGATACCCAGAGGCCTCCTGCTTGTCTCTGAGAAATAAATTAATATACTCAGAAAAAAGCTGCGTTGTAGTCCTTTCAAAGTGCCAAATTTCAAATATTTTACCTAGCCTGTATCCTTTCTTTAGGGCCTCTTGAACCTCTATGCTACACCAGGTACATGTCAACATCCTCTGTGCTTCAGTGTGGGGACATAAGTCGGTCTCTTTACTTTCAGCGCATGTTCGGCACAGGGGGAACATGAGCTTACTATCCACTCTGTAGGGTAACACTGGAAAGTAAAGGCCTCTGGGTGGATATATTTCACACTTAACTAGGCCAAAGTATGTGTCCAAAGATTTAAAGTCGCGGTATATAATAGTGGGGTGTCCTTCGGGGTATAACTTCACTTTGTTGACAAATGGATACAAGCTTGTGAAATCATAGTAGTGTATTTTCTCCCCCGGACCCACAGCTCTGTACAATTGTATCGCATTTGTACGACCCCCAAATAAGGCCTGTCGGGGATCCAGAGGTTCAGGTAACTGCTCCCTCTTGAGAAAAAGATCTAACTCGGCGTCTGATGCCAACATGTCAATCCACTCGTGTTCCCAAATGGTTCTCATAATGAAGCCCTGATTTTCAATATATTGAGCTTTCATCAGAGTACGCCTATAAAGGTGCTCAAACTTTGTGCCCATCAGCTTATTAAACTCATGAGGCTTGTAACATCTGGGGCATCCATGATAAAAGCAGCCATTGTATTCAAAGGCTGTTGGTCTCCCATTGACTACTGCGTACCCATCCAAGTAGTAGGAGCCCAGGCGATGTTCACCGCCCTGTAAGGCGTGCTGAATGTAGATGTTTTCTTTGTTAGAGATGTACATAAGCCATTGTATTGATGGGGTGGAGTAACGCTTTTGTTTACCATTATAGAGATCGGGTGGTATTAAGGCTATGCTTTGAGGCTGTAAAAACATGTGCTTATAGATAGACATGCACATAGAAGCTAGCGTGATACTTTGAAAGGGGTCAATGTACTCAATAGATTCGCTCTCCCTAGGCGTGTTGGGGTTGGTCACCACCACCTGTTTAGTCATGTCAACAACTGCATCTCTGAAAAGGTTACAAGCGTGGCGTAGGATCATAACATCCGCCTTACAGTAGGCTTTTAACTCGCTCTGAAAATTAAAGGTTTTGCCACTGCTTTCACTATACCATTGTAAAAAGTTAATTTTCTCATCAGGCATCATGTACTCAACTCCGTAGCTGTGTGTAGGAGGCATAGGACCCTCGTAATTTTGATTAGCCCATGTGTTAAAAAAATGGGGGAAATAACCTTTACATCCAGGAAAGCCAAAAGCTTTTGGCAACTTACTTAACTTCATGGGTAGAAAATTCAAGGTGTCTATAAAACGTATTTGTAAGGTTACAACAGTTACACACATTAACTTAGAGCCCTGGGTGATGAGCTTTACAGGCATGTTTTCACTAATCAACTTCTGTAAAATAAAAAAGGAGTCATACCCCTTTGAGTTGTGAGCCATCATGGTATACCCCTTATATCTGGGCTTGGTGAATGTGACTAGGAAATCACTCACACAGGATCGCCCTTCAAACTCCCAGTTCTCATCAGAGGTTAGATGATGAGCGTAGATATAATTGGGCTCGTGGACGGATGTTTCTTGGGTGCACTCTATATCAAAAATGATGTAATCTTCAGTTTTAGGTGGCTGACGTGCCTTACGCATGTAGCACAGATGGTCTGCACCAGCCTGAAAAGACTCTTTACAGCGGGGACATTGCATCCCAGGGCAGTTGTGGTCTTCTGCGACGTAATGCCCACATCGAGCACAATCTTTTTTAAGTTTGCATCTGACAAACGTGTTATGCTTGGTCAGACATTTTTGTGAGCGGCAGAATAGGTTACAGATGTTGCATCGCACCCGCTGCTCCGCAATAACTCTGCATCCGTCTGACTGACACATTTTACAATGCATTTCACAGGCATGAGTTATCTGATTGGAGTAAATGTGATCACAGTGGGCACACACATACCTAGCTCCTAAAAATCCTTTTAAATTCAGGATACCATAAAAATGGTTGTCATGGTGAAGAACATAAATGGTCTTGTTTTTCAGAGGCTGGCCAGATGTGAAGTATCGCCAGGTGCCGCCGCTGTTGTACAGAATTTTTACTGTTACATTAAAATAGTTCTCAAAAAGACCTAGACATCCAAAACCAACAGGCTGATTTGTAGGTACTTTGAGAGCTGTGTGGGCTGCATTAGCTCTAGACAAGATAACAGCATCGCTAGTCTCACGGCTAGCCAAAAGTCCTGCTATGCTGGCAGCTAGACATGTATTAGCTTCAGGGTTGTTAAAATCAATCAGCCATCTTTGTTTCTTACCTATGATTTTGCTGAACAGAATAGTCTTTAATGGTCTAGAAGTACCACCTCCTGCACGAAAACGGACAACTAGAGCTATGACTCTAAAGGATCCATGAGCTATTAGCTCACTTTTGCTTTGCAAAAGCTTAGTGAGGTTCTCTAAAAAAACTACAGCATCAAAGACATCACGGGCTGCTCTAGTTGTGAATAAAGGACTATTGAGATCTTGTCCTTGAAACCTCAGCTGCAAAAAATCATTAGGTCCTGTATCCTGTAACATACGCTCTAGGAGTGTTTGTATAGCTTGATGAATAGCTAGAAGGGCTTGTGTTAATGAGGCTATACGGTCAAGATTGACAAACCTAAACTCCTCATAGTGTTCTGTAGCATTAAATTTCCTGGCCTGACGACTGTACCTTCTGACGCTCTCTAAATACACAGGCTCTAAGTCTTCAGGCTGAGGGCTATTGCTCCATGGCAATATTACAGGAAGGGACTCTTGGGTGGTCTGTCTGGATGCCTGAGCTGCTAGTTTTTTAAGTCTTCTTCTGACATGTATTCGCGCTTTCTTTAGACTATTTGTTAAGCGGCGTTGAACGATGGCCCTATTAATCCATTTCTGTTTGTTCTTAACCCTTGTGTCTTGGGGTATCCTCCCACATCCTGATTGATTATGGAAAATTGTAAATTGGGGATCGATAGGATCTTTTTTACACGTCCTTATTGGTACCTGTGAGGGCTCTAAACAGCCGTTGTTCTTTTCCGACTGTTTTGTCTTCTTCACTGCGCGTAAGATTAGTTGTGTGTTATTAAGTATCTTGCAGATCGCTTTTTTATATTTTGATACATATTCAGCTTTCGGATTAAAGACCTCATTAGAAATGCTTTGGGCTATCTCAGAGTCTAGTCATAATGGTATGAGCGCTAGGTGCTTAGCTGTTGATTCACAGGCTGTCACAACACAGCTTGCGCATATATTCACAGCGTGATTCATCTCCTCCAACACTTCGCTTATAGGCCGGCTCTTGTTTTTTGCTTTCCCATGTTTTGAGATTATAGAGCTTACCTTAGCTTTTACCTGCTTGACAGCCTTTTGCATTTCACTGGTATTGGTTAGTAAAATAGTTTTATAAACTATTGCTGAATTGTCGCTGTAGGCCAGTGTATCTACTAATGCGGGGTTTACATCACTACAGGTCCTTCTTTGGCTCGTTCCCTCATCACTATTAGCAGTTTTATTATTGATACTAGCGCCGGTATCTGTTAAAATTGGGTCCAGATGCAGACACCCCGGGGTATTAACACCTGTTAAGTGACTCGTGGTGCTTTGTGGCTTATCAAGATTATTGCTGCTGGGCTCTAAAGAAGCAGTATCCCAATGCGAGCAGCCTGGAGCGGATTCCTTAGGGCTATTATTGCCGCGGGGCTCTAAAGAAGCAGTATCCCAATGCGAGCAGCCTGGAGAGGAGTCCTTAGGGCTAAATGCTGATTTATAATACAACTTTTTAACCCCCTCCAAAGCTATACTATGGTCTGGACTGGGCGAGGACAATATTATTACGCTAGAGGGCGGGCTAGTGGGCTCAAATGTCGCAATGGGGGCTGTCGGCGACCATGGCTCAAAGAAATTTGAAATTTCATCATGATGATATTGGGTTTTAGTGGTCTGCGGTGAGGCGGGGCTGGGTGGTGGGACTCTATATTCCTCATAACTCCCTTTTGAGAGCAGTTCGGACGCTTCTGTGGGTGCTAATTCAGAACTCTCTGTTAATCTAGACATATCCTGAAGAATCTTTATAAGACAGGCTTGCAAAGCCTGTTCTGGGTCATTACTTTCAGCATCCTCCACGCTGATAACAGTGTCATTATTTGCTATAGGGGCCCTATTACTCTCAAGATCAGTCTGTAGATTATCAGAGACTCTGTTTGTTTCGGCATTTTTGCCCTGTCTAGACCTCACTCCTTTAACTCTCTGTTTATGACCGGTCACAGGCTGTATGGAGCTTTCTGTGGCAGGAATGTCCACGTGTCCCTGCCCATCCGCTAGAACACTAGGAATCTGTGAGAAAGAATCAGTCCTAGACAACTGTGTAGATGATTTTCTTTTAGCTAAACCTCTGGGGTCATTTTGAATAACCGGCGTAGATGGTAGATCCAGCTTTAACTTTTTCGCACATAAATGCTTTACTTTAGATCTTTTAACATCTTCAACAGTCTCACCAACAGGTTTAGCAGAAATTTGATGCCAACTACGTTTGGATAAATGTATACCTTGGTATATGTTGTCCCTCTGGGCCTCAGCGGGCTCAACAGCTGTTTCCTTGGCTTTATTTTGTCCCACATTTGTGATGTCCTTTAGCTGTATTGATAAATGACCACCATTGCCTGGATCTCTTCTTTCCGCAAAAGGGTTCACTGCTTCTACAGGGGTAAACAATAATATATATCAAAAACTATAATATTATAAATGTAACAATAATTACAGTGGAGTTTCTTACATACACCTGGGGTGGACTATTCTACTTTACACTATATCAGAGTAAAACATGCTTTTAAAAAGAAGTCACTACTATTAAAAGCTCACCTGCTTGCCGCTTTTGTGGGGGCCGATTCTTCATAGGCGACACCTTTTTAAGCATAGGTGTTGGTTGCCGATCTTTTTTTCCCCCCGTAGCTGATCCGCCTTTAATGACCGGTGCTGTTTGTCGAACCCTCTTCTCAGGAGGTGGCCCCTTTTTAACAACTGTTGCTGCCCTTTTCAAGGCTCTTCCTTTCACAGGAATTTCCGGGGTACACTGATTCACAGCATAGGCCGCAGCCCCTAAAAAGAAAAAAATATATATGTAAATATATATATATATATATATATAACACCACACACACACACACACACACACACACACACACACACACACACACACACACACACACACACACACACACACACACACACACACACACACACACACACACACACACACACACACACACACACACACACACACACACACACACACACACACACACACACACACACACACACACACACACACACACACACACACACCCACACACACACACACACACACACACACACATATCCTGTACCCGTGTACTTACCGACAATAGGCGCATTATAAGCTTGTTGCTTCTCCCGCTCCTCAGCATCCAGTTGTTGCTGAATTATGTCAAAGGATAGTAGCATATCCATGTCCTCGTCTGGAAAAGAAAAACATATAGAAAAGACATTTACAAAAATGCAAAAAGAGTGTATTACTACTATTTCTAGAAAAGACTGACTCTATACACCCACCTTGGGCAAAAGCAGCATTTTCCTCATCAGCCAGGGTGAGCTCTTGAAAATCCTGCGCAAGGGGGAAAAAAAAAATATATATATATATATATATGTATACATAAATAAATAAATAATACAATATTTAAATACTAATAAAGGTACATGTTAAAATATATCCTGATATACCTTTTAAAACTATTGGGCTTGCTGTAGCATTCACACCAGCAAAAAATGTTATTAAGTGCTTGGGGGACCGCTTCGCTCTTTGAGCGGACCCCCTGCGTTTAATAACATATGTTGCTGGGGCTTATAGGCTCAGGGTATTTTTGGCTGGGGCTTATAGGAGCATGTATTTTTGGTTGCTCACAATTTTTAGTACCTCAGGTATTTTGTTTGCTCGCAATTGTCACTTTCCTCTTGTAAGTAACGTATGCTTTTGTAATCTGCTCTTTTGTAATGTTTCTCATTATGTTTCTTTTCTGTTCCTAATGTGCAACGCTCTGACGCCTTCGGGTAAAGTCCTCGCTATATAAATGCATAAATAATAAATAAAAAAAAAAGGGTGCCCTCTGCGCATACAGCGCTGCCATGATAGGGGCGGAAGCAGCATTTAAAGCACTTCCGCCTCCATCATGACGTTGGGGCCAGCGGGCGGGGCTCAGAGCGATTTGAAGACGCTCTGAGCCTCGCGCTCATTTTCACCGCTGTGGCCCCGTGTGGACAGCCGCCATGCACAGCGCTCTCCCTGCCGGTGGGATTCTGGGGCGCCAGCGTCAGCAACAGCACTATGGATGTACGAGCGGCGGCGGGGGCCTTAAGGGGCAGCCTCCGACGCCCCTGACCCGGCAAAATTTACTTTTAAAAAGAAAAGGGTCCCTTCTGGCCAACCGCGTGGCTGGCCATGTGGCGGCGGTTCGCTGGGGCTCAGAGCGCTTTGCAGACGCTCTGAGCCTCGCGCTCCTTCTCACCGCTGTGGCCCCCGTGTGGACAGCAGCCATCCGCAGATCTCTCCCTGCCGTTGGGATTCTGGGGCGCCAGCGTCAGCAACAGCACGATGGATGTACGAGCGGCGGCGGGGGCCTTAAGGGGCAGCCTCCGCCGCCCCTGACCCGGCAAAATTTACTTTTAAAAAGAAAAGGACCCCTTCTGGCCATCAGCATGGCTGGCCATGTGGCGGCGGTTCGCTGGGGCTCAGAGCGCTTTGCAGACGCTCTGAGCCTCGCGCTCATTTCCAGCTGCCCCCATAGCCTGGCAGCTGTCGTGGGGCAGGGCTGGGGCCACATGGTAGACTCGGATGGTCCCAGCCCCTCTGACATGCAGCCGTTCCGGAGGGGTCAGGAGCAGCCTCGGTAGTCGGGCCCCACCCTAAAGGCTTATATTTTTTAATAACACATCCCTACTCTACGCCATCCATAGTCCTGCCTCAAATTACCTCTACTAACACAGCCTTAAAGGAGCCCTTTTACCAGGCCATACATCAAGTACAAGAGTACACATCTTGAAGACAATCTACATTTAAGGTAAGTGTAACAGTCACTGCTTTTAAAAATGTTTTCCCTCCTTAAACTGCTAAGCCTCTCAGACATAGTAATATGTTGCCAATTGTGTATAGTTTTTTCACATTTTATTCCTGGTCTAGAGTTAAGTAATGCATAAGATAGTTTATACACTGTTATAAATATACATAACTACTTACATTAAGTATAGAGCTGGTATTCTCAGCAGAACTTCTGCCAGGGTGTGCCATGTTCTCCTTGGGAATCTTCTGTCGCTGCCTGTTCACTCGCCAAATGCTGGTAGGTGGTCCAAAAGACTTGTCAGGGTGCCAGTGTGCGTCTTAAGTTGGGTCCTCATTTTTATACCTGCTAGGATCTGATAAAAGCACAGGCGGGTCGTCCTCCGTACTGGCGGGAACATGTAGCAGAAAGTTTGCATGTATGAGTAGCCTTTGAAAAGCTGTACCCTAGTATCTGTTGCACTCTGATGATAGGTCCTATTTTAAGTGTCTAAAAATGGCTGAGAGATAGTTTAGGTAATACCCTTCAATTTTTTTCTCTGCCCCCATTCAAATGTAATAGTAAGCGTTTTTAAAATGTCATGTTTTCACTAACCGGGCTTCTATGAGGCCCATGTGAATATTTCGCGCCACACATTCACTGTTGAACTGTGCTTATCAGGCCAGGCCAGCCGCCGCCCAACGCAGAAGTCTCTCCGTGTCTTTAAGCGCGAAAAAAAAAAAGTTACATTTTCCATCGTTTTGCCGCCTTTCTGGTTTGGGGATCAGCCTGTGTTACTGTTATAAAAAATATACCTAGCCATATTGTTGAAGAATGTGCCTGTTGTACAAGAATACCATATTTATCAGGCCGGCCACACACACTCATAGGTGGAGCAGGGCCTCCGCTGCATAACACAAGATTTTAGTTTTATTTTTAGTCATTTGCGTCCTGTGTTTCAGGGACCTTCATATAGGCTGTGCATTATGTTGCACCAGGGACCTGCCAGGCTAGGTTTGTGACCGCACATTACACTGTTAAAAGAAACAGGCATTACCCTGTTTCACAGCCCCCAGCCATCCCTTACACACTGACCCATATTAATATACTCCAACACATTACGCACCCTTAGAAAGAAAACACAATACACAAAATTGTCATCCCTATGTATTTTATTTTTGCCTTTTCATACATGTATCATTCTACATTAGTGCTTTTAGTAATTGTCACTCACATTGTGCATTTCAACTTTTGGCCGTGCCTTATGTTACACTGGACTGAGTGTTACAGAACACTGCCTGGACATGTTGTCAATCCCCTGCTGCTTTACAAGCTGACCATGTTTATCAGCCCAAATACATTACCATATATGTAAAAGAAATGACAAATGCATAACACTTGTTTTTATTTTCATAAACGCTGTCATTTTCGACCTGAGACTTTTTTTAAAAAAAAAAATAGGCGGCAAAATTAAAAGAAACAGACATTACCCTGTTTCACAGCCCCCAGCCATCCCTTACATACTGACCCATATTAATATACTCCAACACATTACGTACCCTTAGAAAGAAAACACAATACACAAAATTGTCAGCCCCATGTATTTTATTTTTGCCTTTTCATACATGTATCATTCTACATCGGTGACTTTAAAAACGTTTCTTTTATTTTCTTTTAGTAATTGTCACTCACATTGTGCATTTCAACTTTTGGCTGTGCCTTATGTTACACAGGACTGAGTGTTACAGAACACTGTCTGGACATATTGTCAATCCCCTGCTGCTGCTTTACAAGCTCACCATGTTTATCCCCCCAAATACATTACCACATATGTAAAAGAAATGACAAATGCATAACACTTGTTTTTATTTTCATAAACGCTGGCATTTTCGTCCTGAGACTTTTTGAAATTAGGCGGCAAAATTACCACCCTCCTCTTTTAGGACCCTGGGCTTTCCGGGCCCCTGATGCCTATGGCACACCACCACTCAGCAACTCCAAAGGCCACAGGCACGCCTCCTGGGGGCTGGCCTGTTGCCCCAAAAACACCCTGCAACACTCTAGGGCTCCCATTCCGCAGATGGACCACGACACCGCTCAAGCAACATCCGCCTGCAGCCTCTACTAGTCAGTGGGCATGCCCAGACATGCCCATGCTTGCACAGCCATGTCCCTGCTGCCCCAACAAACACGGAGCCCCAGGTCAGTCTCTGCTCAGCCACCCCATAGCCCTAAACACCCCTGTAGGCCCTACTGGATGCCTTGGTGCTAACCCTAGCCACCTCACATCAGACCTCTACTACAGCCCTTACACACAGCCAATAATTCACATGTGAAGGACACTCACTGTCTACACCTGCCCCCTCTTTCACCACGGTCCCTCTGTGGGGCGTCCTCAGGCCCTGGCCTTCCGGCCATGACCTTCCACCCCAGGAAATCCGGCCGGGGCCTTCCGGTCATGGCCTTCCGGCCCCAGACTTCCTGCCAGGGGCTTCCGGGGGAGGGATATCCGGGGGAGGGACATCCGGGGCGGGATATCCGGCTCCTACGTCACTTCCGCGGGGCGTTCCCACCTGTCAAAAAATGAATGGTGATGAAAGCTATCATTCCCTTACTACTGTTGATGTTAGGAAATGGACCATACGCAGCACAATAGTTTAGGTTCACTTAATCACTTGGATTATTTGATGAAATCAGGACTCCTGTTAGACCAACAGAGCGAGATTAGAGGAATACAACCTTATGTGCAAGTTAAGGGGCCATCAGGCCTCCTTTTGTCTGAATATCCTGACTGATGGCGTCCAGGAACATCACACTTAAAAAATGTAAATGCTAGGAAGGGAAACAAAGGCACGCAGCTTGAAATCTCTTCACAGGTACTTAAGAGAGGCAGCGTTTGCCTTTGTTCTGACCGTTCATAAAAGAAATGCATGCACTGTAAGAATGTAAGATGTGTTGGTCTGCCCCAGTATTTATATAAATAACAATTTCAATAGCACTATTTTATTTCTTGTATACCACTACACAACCCAATGCAGGGTGTCAGAGCACTTTACGTAACATACACATTATACATTGACGATAAATCATGTACATGTGTAAGGTTAGAAGGTCTAAGAGTCACATGTCTTTCATAGTTCACTGTGCTGTATTACAAGGATTGCAATTTATGAACTGCAGGAAACAAAAGGATCTCTGCACTAAAAGCAGTAACCCACTTTACTATCTACATAAAAAAAATCTGTCATCTACATGTTACGTGATGTGCTTTGCAGGAGACACATTAACCTTATACCACTTTGATTTAAATCTGGGACTTCACAAAACAAAGATTTCTCCAACAAATTTGTTCACCTGTAGAGTTATCTCACCATTACTACTATTCCCTGAGTTAGTACTGGGCAGCTTTACAGCTGATGCCTTAACCCTAAAAATATTTTAATAAGCAGACTTTGTAACCAATTAAGCAGAACAGGTTTACTGCCATGCGTCTCCTTATTGCCAATGTATTTGTTATAGTGTTTAAAAAATGAATATATTAGTTGAGGCCCAGATTTTGCGTCTGGGTTGCGCCACTTTTTTAGCACAACCCGGACACCAAATCTCATTTGTTGAATCTCATAATGTGCTGAAATGCACTCAAATTATACCAGATAAACATGTATGAGTCTTAATACCTGATGTCACTTCTTGTGATGTCACATCCAGGGAGGTCCCTTCCTGTTAGGTCATGTACAATGTCACACGTCGTGACATCATGTGCTGTGATGGCAAGCTTCATGATTTCACTTGGATACTGCCAAACCTGGTTAGTCCCCCAACTTCTTTTTTTAGGACCTGTGCCGTGCGGTTTGGTTTCATAATTATATCTCCTATGCTATTCCTTCGGGTGGTGCTGGGAGGCGGGAAGCACAAACCTTCCCTCTTCCTTTAACAATTTAATTTTTTTTAAATGAACAGCCTCACTGCTCAGCACCACTTAGGAAGAATTGACACAGCGTCCGCCCCCACACTTTTACATTTCCTTTAACTGCACTTAATAATTACCGAAGGCAAATATCTCCAGCAAGCTTAATTTATGTAGTATTGTAGGAGGCGGAATCTGGCATTCCTGGTTATGAGTACAGGCCCCGACAGGATGCCATCCCATTCATTATCAGTACTAGGGCGATGGAGTTCAGCGTCTCAGCCGTTTCTGAGTATGGGCAGTCGGTGTGCTGCATGCATGCGCAGGGATTCAGCGAGCCATTTGACAAGATGCCTCCTTGTGCCCAATATTTGGATGTATTGGATAGTGTGGTGTGTTGCAGGTTCCTGCAAACGTCCCCCCACAATGCCCAAAATGCTGCGAGAAGAGAGGCATGCAGTAGAGAGTGTCCCTGCAGCAGTCCGTCCTCTGTCACTAATGTGTCAAAGGGCGCTAGTTGTCTATCATGGTAAAGGTCTCCTAATGTCTGCAATCCTGTTTCTTCTCATGTTGGAAGATCAGTCCTGGTGATGTGCTTCGGCTTCTCGACTTGCCCAGTATGGGTAAAGCAGGTGCATACATGGTGTGGTTCTTAGTAAGGGTTAAGGCTCGTTTGAAACATTTATAGGCCACCGTTAGCATCAATTTCTCAGGAGTCTTGGCCTGTCTCCCGAGGTGAAACAAATGCAGGATAGACAAGTACTTCCAGGCCACGAGTGTGGCTGAGTCTCCCAGATGCTGCCGGCTTACCCACTTGGCCACGCATTGCAGTTCTGCTGCTAGGTATTAGTGTTCCATGTGGAGCACCGCAAGTCTGCCCTGATCCACTGGCAAACATCCTTTAGATAGTGCAACTCTGCAACTTGTGCCGTTCCAGATAAAACTGTTAGTGGTAGGCTCCACCAGAAGGTCATCTGTGATCGTATGGTGGTCATCCCTCGCGTAACATTACCATCCATTAGGTTGTCAGGTTGATGGTAGATCCTGACCACTGAATAGCTGAAGACAGTGTGTTTCCATTGTGTGCTCTCACCATTGATGGTCAGTTCTGGATCTGAGGCAGTTGGATCGAATGGGTACAGACACGATTTTCCCCAGTTAACTCGCAGGCCGGTCTGGGTTTTGAAATCAGTGAGTATTTTTCCGATATCATCACGGGTGCTCTGATGTCCCTAACATAGAGAAGGAGGTCATCCGCATAGAGCGAGGATCCTCCCACTAGTATTTACTGTCCACCTGTTCACACACTCTTTTAGGAACAGCTTCCCTATTGTGTTATTATGTAATTGGTAAGCAGTAATAAAGGTGCTAAGAAGCAGGGCCAGAGAGGCACAGAGAAGGAAATGCTCTCTTGAGCTCCACACTGGTCTCACACTAGAATTTAAATCTTGTAAGGTAATTTAAAGACCTGCTTAAATCTGGCTCCAGCTTGGTGGGGTATTTATCAATGAAACCTGTTCACATCGTTTAGAGGTGTGATTCCTGTGTGTACTACAGGCTGGGCGCAGATTGAGCCTGAGGTAACAGAAAGGTCTAAAACTGCCTCCATTATGCCTGGTAGGATCTACAGCAATATGTAGGGTGAAAACGCAGTGGGATGCAACGCCTGAAGTGACACCCTTATTGTAAGCCCCACCAAGAGAGTCAGACAAACTGGAGGTGAGTAGATAACCAGTAATGAGCTCACCTAAAGTTCTAGGCCTGTACTTTATAGGCCTATATTGCACCCTGGGAAGGAAGGAAGTGCCACAATGGGTGCCTGTCACCAGCCATCTAAGTCCCAAGGCTAGAAATGGCCGCCAATTCAGAAATTCACCCCCAGGAGAGTTGCGGACTGGGAGGAAATACCAGAAGACTTCTACAGGGTGGGGTACAGAACGTTTTGCAAAGCATCCTTCATGTAAAATGATATTATAGGAGCTGTATTGGTTTATGTGCAATGACATTCTTGATATAAGTTCAAAAGCAACTAGATGAGAGGGTCAAGAAAAATGTAATCATGGTAAGTAAATTGCAACCTAATATTAAAGAAATACAAAAGCAAGTATATCAACTAATGTTGAGGGTGTGCTTCCTCAAGTTCCTCAATTAAATTATAGAAGGTATGTCCAGGCAAAATGATAGAAAGGCAATAGGCCATCTTGAAAAGAGCAAAAGCCCAGACTTGGTGGCTTTTTGGACGATGGCTCCTCCAAACAGTGGTTCTACTGAACATTTGAATCTCTTTGTTGTAGAGAGAGCAGCTGGGTATGGTGCAAAGAAGACCTTTATACCCAATTCTAACTAATCTCCTAAACTAACAGGATCAAGACCCAGCATTACAGAAGGCATGCAATGCAAGGTATTTCACAGACGAGAACATTCACATCATGATCTTCCCATATTACACAATAGAAAACAGTAAAGTCATGATCTTCCAATATTGCACAACAGTAATACAACAGTTGGGAACATCATTCTTAATAGTGAAGTTAAGATATTTGGGCAGGTATTTCATGCTGGTTTCCATCAAAATTAAAGAAACTGTAGATAACAAAACACTGCATTCCACTGAATCCTAGGAAGCATGAGCAAGAGTTTGTATGATAAGAGTGACATTCTTTTTTGTGTGGTAGCAATTGAAACGTATCATGGTTGCTCTCCATGACCATTTACTATTTTTAGTGTGTGCTCATGTTAAGTTCTTGAGAACTGTAGGCCTTTATTTGACGTATCTATGCTAAATTAAGTGTTATATTTTTTTCTTGCTGTACATAATCTGTTCTCTTGTTTGAGAAACCAAGTGTCAACAAGGTACTTGTGGAACTGTCCATAATTGAAGACAATGCCCTTAGATGGATGGCATCTTTCCTCACAGGGCACACCCAGAGAATTTGTCTCCCTCCCTTCACCTCACAAAGTGCACCATCTGAGTCGCCCCGCATGGTACATCCCTCAGGCCGTCTCTTTTCAACAGCTACATGACGCCACTAGCAAACATCAGCAAAACCCATGACATCAACATGATTTCCTATTCTGAGGACACCCAGGTCATCTCATCCACTCACTCTTAGCTGACCCCACCATGACAAAATCCAACTTCCACAACTGCATGAGAAACGTCTCCACCTGGATGAAGGACAACTGCCTGAATCTCAGAACGGACAAAACCAAAGTGCTGATTTTCGTCCGCCACAACTCCCCCTAGAATGACACCTGGTGGTCATCGGAACTCAAACCTACCCCCACACTAAAAGACCACACCTTCAACCTCAGCATCATCCCAGATAGTGAACTCTCCATGAAACAACGGGTCAATGCCATCTCCTCAGCCTGCTTCCACACTCTCCTAATGCTCCATAGAATCTTCAAATGTCTCTTCATCAGTAGCAGGAAAACTGTAACACAGGCCCTCATCACCAGCAGCCTAGACTACACCAACACACTCCATGCAGGCACCGCCAGCCAACTCATGAGAAGACTCTAGACAATTTTGAACACAGCTGACAGACTGAGCCTCAACCTGCCCAAATGAACCCACATCACCCAGCACCTAAGAGACCTGAACTTGCTCTCTAACCAGGGAAGATGTCAGTTCAAACTACTAACCCAGGCCTACAAATGACTGGCATTCATGAACCACTGCGTTCCACAAACCATCTAGAAACCTCTGCCAAGTCATGAAACACCCTCCCCACCTTCACACTTTACCCTCATTGACAGGCTTCAGGAAAAAACTCAGAACATGGCTCTCCGATTTAAACCTGCAGCCCAGCATCTGGATACACTCACGGATGACAAGCAGTGCTTTATAAGTACCATTTGATTTATTGATTACTGTTATTGTTAGATTGTGTGTGAAGGCCACAAAATGTATCTTTCAATGAGCTGAGCAGTAAAGTTTGCACCTGTGCATCAGGCGACTCAGTGGAGAAGATGCCTCCCTTCTGGGATATCTATAAAGCTCACAGTGCTGAAAATCTTCCTTCTTATGACTCATGAGAAGAAGGCGGATACCGAGAGTTTCATAAGTTGCAGATTTGATTGATTCCTTCTCTGTGGGAAACGTAGAGATTTCTTGCTGGTTATATTTCTTGATTTACTTGCACATTTTTGTGTTAGGCAGGTAGACTTGCTCCTGTCCACCTTTGGAGACAGACGTCCCTATACCCCTCTTGAGACGCCATGTTTCTTTTATTCCTGCTCATGCAGTAAGTCTCTCCAGCAAACCCCTTTCTCATGTTCTTGATTGAGACCTTCATTTGTTTTTCCCTTAACATCTGCTGCTCAAAACGTCCCCAACATCCCTTCTGGAACCTTAGTTCAGCATCAGGAGATTTCCATTCAAAAGAACCAAATCTTTTAAGATTTGCCTACAATAATACTTAAATACTTGGATTTGTATTTACTGCTTTGATCCACTCTGATTATATTGATGTATGCAATACTCAACAGATTACTGATTAAGATTAATTCAACTGGTTTAAGTTTGTAGTTATCTAATCTGTTGATAAACCTTCATTGTTTTCAAATCTACCAGTATCTGTCATTCTTGTGGGCAAAATGTGCTTCACCGTTGTTAATATGCCATTGAATTGTTGATGGTAAGCCCCAAATCAAGTCAAAGATCTAAACACTTGGGTACAGCTGAGGCCTGAGATCGCACCAACGTTTGTACAGTGCAATATAGTCCTTCTCTGCTATAGCAAGGGTGACCTGGATCAAGGCACATGTGTACTCAATCTGAAGGTAATTACTGAAATCACCTCTCTGTCACTTCTCGATCAAATAGGTCCCTCAAATAATCAAATACTTAGGTATGAGGATCTACCACAGATAAAATGGTCTGACAGCAGTTAATATCAGAGTAGTGTTCTCTGTCCATAGGTGATGCATGTCATTTTCGAAAACAGTCAGTGATGGGGAAAATTAGTAGTGACAAAGATGGTACTGCTTCCCCATGTCACCTACTTCTTATTGTGAATTAATAATGGTTTTTCAAAGAGGAAAGCTTGTGTGAAAGCTCCTTGAACCAGGAAGACATTAGGAATATTTCGCTGCCTGCTCCGGGCAGCCTGTTACTGATTGACCACTAAAATGAAAAGAAGGGCTACATATGTGCCCAACATACCAGTTTACAGGGATGCCGAGGATTAGACAAAAAGTTGGGGAATAAGTAGAACCCTGGAACAAAAATGGGTCTACACACTGGGTGGCATTTACTCAAAAGCCATTAGATAATTTATCAACGTGGTTTAAAATAGTAATATGACATCCAGGCAAATGTTGGTGTGTGGGAAAACAATAGTAGAAAATTCTCAGGTTTGGCAACAGGCAAACCAGAAGCAAATGCAATGTGAGGTGTTAAACGTATTGTTCATTCTGGGGCAGAGGGCCCTGGACCACATGCACTAATAAATGAGACATTAAGTAAATGTCAATGGGAACTGGAGAACACAAAGGAACAATGGTCAAGGGACATTCTGAAAGAACCAGGAAGGGTGACCGGTCCCCTATAATGAGCTACTCACATGTTTCCCGAAATGCCAAATTCAAATTACTCGAGTTCAACTGCCACCACTGGTCATATCTGGCACACTTCAAAACATAGAGTACCCCTCTGCCAAATGTGAAAAAATACGGTGAGGGTGAAATGTGTGTCAGGACTATACGCCCCTTCAAAGAAAAGAAGGGAAAGGGAAAAATAATCCTTTTTTATTTTCAATCCTCCCTCTCTCTAGTAGTGACATGCTTCATCACCGGGGTCACCCTGACTCCTAAAAGTCAGAGTGGGCTCAACCATATTCCAGGGAGCTCTTTGTATATGAATAGTTGGGGAGCTAATGTTTATAATTTCTCGTTCGCTCCCAAGGTTTTCCTTTATTAGAGGGGTGAATGATAAAGGATAAAATAGACTATGTTAAGGGGTCATTGGGTTTTAATGGTCTTTTTAGCCTTATGGTGCCAACATGTTTCTGCCCACTTTAATAGCCAAACACGGTCCGAGGCGTTCATCAGGGTGGGATTGCTTTGTTAATACGCCACCGTCTACGTACATTCTAAAACATTAAAATAGGTATGTACTGTAAAATTATTAGGCATGCAACAGGCAGTGAATACTTGCCCAATCAGAGGTACCTAGAAAGAGGAAAACAGAACCTTTGTTTCTGTTAGTGTAGGGTTGTATGTGTGTAGTACATAGATCCATCAATAGATGAGTTGGTACTCATGTTTTATATATATATATAGGCACAATCTGCAGTCTGATATATGCTGGTGTATTACCCACGTTGCATTCCAATGTGGCACTTTCGGCGTGACGTCATACATTAGTCTACGTTTTTTGACCACTCTAGAATACATACACATCAGTTTAAGTTTTCTAGAATTCAAGCATAGATAAGGAGGAAAAAATAGTTGGATGCATGCACTGGAAGTGAACACACAGTATGTAATATGACTTACAAAGGGGGTACTATTATAGGCCCCACGGGGAGCAGAGGAAATGCCTGCAACATCATAAACATGCACCTAGTTGGTGGGTAAGGATAAAGAAAGAGGGGGGTAACCCTTAGTTTAAGGGAAACTAAAGATTGTAAGTTTGCAGGTGTGTGTTTACAAAAGGTCTTCTTAGGATGGGGAACACCATTTGGGTACCTCAGTTACCAGAGGCTGAACTGGCTCCATTGAATGTTGTCGTTTAGGGAAAACCCTCAATGGTTTTGAGTCGATAGACCCATCTCTGTTCTTTTTCCAAAAGTTTATAATTACCTCCTGTTTGTGGAGTGAGTTTTTCAATCACTTACCACCACATATTCCTGTCGCTATGATTTTTTTCAAGGTAATGTGTAGCGAGTTTTGTCGACACTTTTTTACATCATATTGCGCTCCTGTGCTCACTTTGATTTTTCTGGTTGTTATACCAATGTATCAGAGGCCACATGGACACACAATGGTATACAAAACATTGTTGATGTTGCAGTTGGTATGGGATCTTTGTTCCCATGGTGTTTAAAGTCCAATATATTGTGTTTGAGATTGTGAAGTGAGGGGGCGCATGGAACAGTTTCCACAGGTGACATGTCCTAAAACTGGGGTAATATTCCAAAGGGGTGTTTTGCCTATCTTTGGGGCGTTGTCACATGTTAGTGTGAACCAGCATGTCCCTAATACTTCTGCTCCTTTTAAAGTAAAAAAAAAGGTTTTTGTGAAGTTAAGTTAGTTAGATGTCAAAATCCTCCAGTATTTGTTCACTATCTTTTTGACAGCATCGGATGATGAGTGGTGGCTGCTTAGGACCTTAGGAGTTTCCCATAAGACGAGTACGGCTACGGTGCTGAAGCTTATAGTGATTTATGGGTAACATAGTTTGAAAATAGAAGAAATGGTGTTACGGCCAGAGTGCTGCCGACTATGGGAAGCTGGTTTAGTGCCGGTATCGGCTCAACAACTGTGATTTAGGGCGAATCACTTAGGGCCTCATTTCTGAGACTCCTTGCGCTATCAGAACTTCACTTTTTGTGAAGTTCCGTGGCGCAGAAGCCTGCGTGATACTTATCAGGCAGCACTAAGCCACTTTTGTTTGGCGTACTGCTGCCTGATAAGGGCGTCCCCAGCAACATCCATGGCCTTTTGACACTGTCCCAGATTTGCAAGAAATCGTAAATCTAAGGCAGTGCCAAAAGCCTATGCTTCCACAGGGGAGATGTAAGGGAGGTGCAACGGGGTGAAATATCTTTATATCTCCTTGTTTTTCCTTTTTTCTATGTGTGCTGGTATTCTGCAGCACACGTAGAAAGAGGAAAAGCCTCTTGTGATTATTTTTGTACAGAAAGGTTTCCCTTCCTGTACAAAAATAATCATCCCACATGGCCGGCACCCTTGCACCATGGTGCAAAAGTGCCTGCGTTGGCGCAGGCAGCACATTGTGCGCTAGAGCAGGGGAAAAGGATAAGAATGCGCCGTATCTTATAGATACGGCGCATTCCTGCCCTTTTCTTCTGCAGTAGGGAAGCACATGCAGGAAGGCCTGCTGCGCTGCCCTACGGCAAAACCTCATAAATGAGGCCCTTAATCTTCCCTTGCCAACAAAAAAAATGAATCTCACCTGGTGTAATGTAAATGTTGGTGATGTAAAGCGCTCAAATGCCTTTGTGCTAAATTCATGGGGCCTCATTAATGAGGCCTTGCGTCAGTTTTGCGCTGCTGATGCGTCACTTTTTGTGACGCATCGACGGCGTAAAACATGCGCCTTGTTGCGCCATATTTAAAATGTGACGCATCTAGGTAGATGCGTCACTTTTTAAACCCCTGCGCCACATTATACCTGCGTCAGGTATAATGTATGCAGAGGGGGCGTTCCCCCCCCAAAAAGCCTCGTAATAGTGACGCAGTGAAATCTATGAGATTTCACTGCGTCACTTTTAGGACGCTGTTGCGTCAAAATCTTGCGCCTGCCTCACAGCAGGCGTAAGACTGACGCAAGCCCTTTCACATGGGGCTTGCCCCATGTGAAAGGACGCATTGCTGGAGTTGCGTCACTTTTGTGACACACTCCAGTAATGCGTCACTTTTGCGCTTCCAGATACGTCAGAAATACTGACGTATCTGTAACTCCTTGCGACATGATGCGTCATACATTAAATATGACGCATCATTGGTGTCGCAAGGAGTGCGCAGTGAAAAGAGACGCATCGCTGTTTTCACGCAGCGATGCGTCACTTTTCATAAATAAGGCCCATGCTATATAAAACTTCAGAAAGAAAATGACTGGGAGCAGTGCCATCCCCCTACACGCCATAACTAAGTACAGTCGACAAAAATGTTTAATGGACCACAGCTTGAGAAAAACTTTCAGGATGGAATATTAGTTGATGTAAATACTTGTGATCATTTCTAACAGAATACATGTGAAAAGACAGATTCAAAAAGTTTACAACATTTCTAAAGTTAATTCTTCTTTTTTTTTTTTTTAAAGCTCACAAAATGATACCACACTGTAATGAGCTAAGGTTTTATTTATATGCACATGGTAAAAATATTATGGCGATAATTGATCGGACAGGATACTGGGTAGGAGGGCTCAGATTTGGGCAGGGCGTGGAGCGTGGGGTTCAGTGCCTGAGCGAGCTGAGCTGAGTGCTGGGGACAGCTGCTGATTGGGATTCGGTCCACGTGCTGCCCAGAGATTCCCTGAGCAAGGAATGTTTTCCTACTCCTTGAAGAGCCACCAAAGGGGCCTTCATTTAACACCTTTCAAGATTTTCACTGCGCAGAGCTTGCAAACTATTTAAAAAAATGCTAAGTTGCGATACAGCCGATTCACTACTTCACTCACTAATAATTAGTGGTCGAGAAATGAAAGTAATAAGCAATATTAAAAAGAACAGTGAATTACAATTTATTAAATGTACACAAATGATTTCTCAGAGGTTTCATGATTTGAAATGTGTCTGAGGGTAGTTATACATTATATAGAAATATTCGAAACAATTTGTGGGCATGGAGGTGCACACATGTATTCCTATTGAATTCAAAAGTCATGTTTCCAAAAGACAATTGATGGGTACAACTAAAGCTCACAAGAGAATTTGAAATGTGCCCCTGAAAAGTGCAGGATTGTCAGCGCACTACTAAGCAGCGAACATGGCGTATTATTTTCACCTTGAACAGCCATGCATGGCACAAAGGTCGCCTGAACAGAACATGTAATGACTTAGAGAAAGATTACTGGGCTATTCCCATGCATCTCATTAACTAACACTATTTTATCATAGATATATTTGCAATGGCCTACTGTCAGAAGACGCTACCGGGCTATTCCTGTACATCCCATCTGTTAATGTCAACCCGTTCCGTCTTAGGGAGGGCAGAACGAAGAACAAAGGACTAATGATTTTTTTGCCTTCTACCTTACTCTTAACCCTTTCGATGCTGATGACGAGCTGGGCTCGTCATGGTGCACAGTGGTCGTGTGCTGATGACGAGCCCAGCTCGTCATAAAACAATGAAGAATAGCAATTTCCAGCACAGGAGGGGAATTGCCTTAGCAGCGAAGGTGTTAAGGGACATAGGAACTGATTTTCTGGGTCAGGACAGGAGCCATTTTCATATTTATTTTCCACTTGCTTTGGCCTGGAAGAAATATAGAACGAAGCAGAAGGCGCGCATTGACCGCTGCTCGTAGATGGGCATTTTTCACACTCAGCTCACAAGATGTATCATAGAATCTGTGCCATTTACTAATGTTGTACAAAGGGTGTCCTTCATTCTTTTTAACCTATGTGACACCCACCCTTATTAGCCTCACATTCTGATTTATCAGTGCAGATGACACGATTTCCTAATGGTGTCTGGCCTTGAGTATTTAGGTTTCATAGGGGTGCACAGAATGGTCAGATTCTACCGTGATCATATTCCAGAGTTTATGTGGGGACTAGTAGTAATCTAGAGGCCTGACTGGTGTATACATGTTTGGCTAGCCATGGAACATAGCTGTAATGAGATATACTTCCCCACTGTACAAGCTTATCAAAGTGACAATGAAATGCTTTCTGTAGAAGCCTGTTCATCAGGTAGGGGCTTCAGGTAAGAAGGCTCTCCTTGCAATGACAAGACGCTGGGCTTTCTATTCAGCATATAGAATTGTTAAGAACCATGGGCAAGGTATGGCCATCTCTCTATAAAGTGTACATGGATCCCTTTGATGAGTACAGGCCTCAGCAAGGCCTGCGCGTGCGAAAAGGGTTCGCCCTTCTGTACGCAAAGTCCTCAGAATACATAAGAAATTGGCACGGAAACTGGAAATACAAAAGCATAGTTTAATAAACCTTTAAAGGTGGTACTACAACCCACACAACACTCTACAGTATTGTACAAGGTAGCAGAAAGAACTCGGACATGCGGTCCCCTTTTATACACAAAGAAGGGGCTCATAAGTGGGCGGTTACAGCATGATTTACGACCTTATATGGACATTTCTCAAACATGATCGATACATGGGTGGAGTTAACGGTTCATGGAACCCCTCGAATGCACATTCCAATCCCCTCTAAGCAGAAACAGATGTTACACGCACTGGGCATGCGTTAAACAAGCTGGAACTATTTATAGCCTGTTGCTGGGCAAACTCCAGGGGTGACAGTCAGTGAGGTAGGACTTGCCTCGTGGCGAGCACATGGCAGAGTGTAACCTACAAGATGGACGTCGGAAAACAAGATGTAGTCCGGCCGTACATTCAAGTATGAGCGGGAAAACTACAATGAAGACACAATAGCATGTCTTCAGTGAATGCTTAACATTATCGCTGTTTTATTTACAACAGACGACCCTTTCAGCATTTGCAGAAGACATTCGGTTTTCTTGGATAATCTAAATACTCATCGTTTATATCAATGCTCATCATATCCGCTATCTCTCTAGTTATAGTTTTCTCATGGGCAGCATCCGCAACAGCTTGTTTATTAGGCACACAAAGTGAGACACATAACGAGCATATCATAGGGCTACATTGAATACATACACAGCAGGTGAATAATATAACAGCAATTATGCATAGCCCAGTAAGAACCTTCCAACCCCATGTGGAAATTAGGGTCCAGAACCACCCAGAGAAAGTCCAAGATCCATTTTCTTGATGTATATCAGCTGCAATTTTGTGTAATTTGTTAATAGCTTTATACACAGAAGGAGTGTGGTCAGGTATGAACACACAACAGCTACTTCCAATAATTCTACAAGCTCCAACTCTATCTGCTAACATAACGTCGAGAACTATTCGGTTCTGCAACGCAACAATCCTAGTAATTTGTAGCTCTTCCGTAAGGTTCCCAAGAGCTGCAGCAGTTCAGCAGTTTGATTAGTAAAAGCTTCCACTACTCTTTTAAATCGCCGTATTTTCCTGCTATTCAGAGCAGCTCCCACAAAGAAAAACAATCCTAAATTGAAATCTATGTACTGCTGCAGACTACTGTCCGTCTGATCAACATCATCTATGGATAAAGTCCGTTTAAATCTGTTCACAGTTACATTATTCAACAACTTCAAGTCTTTATGATATGAGGCAGGTGCCAAAAATACAGGTGGCAATAAAAACGATACATAACATACTCCAGACCATCTGGCTGGTAATCGATAATAGCCCTTATTCCTACATACAAAATAGGTGTTATGTGAAGCAAGGAAAGTACTGTTATTCAGGCCATCAATGTTCAATAGAACAATACAGTCACTAACACCTACAGGAATGTGGCCTACACTTTGTACACATAAATCAGCTTGTGCTTGGGCCACTGAAATCACGAACTTCTCTTGTCCAACAGTGTCTCTAGTGTTCGTGAAGATATAAGGGGTCGATTCATTGTCCGGTCGATATTCTTCCCACTCCCATATAGTTCCGTTGGCTTGTGGATAGCCATCTTTATCTTGATGACATTCCTTGTTCAGTTTGAAAATCAATCGTCCTACTGTAGGCTTCCTTGTAGCAAAAAGCAAAGTGTACCACGCTCTACAAGAGCCATTGTGCGAAAAGGAAAGTGGTATGAACGGTGTTCCTCCTTTCTTTTTATGCGCTGGCATCATCCCACATATCCAGCAATCTGTGGCATTTGTAGCAACATGGGTATGATGCAACATCTGAATGAAAGTGTTGTTCAGATATGACTGTCGATGTTTCAACTCTTGATAAGGGAGTGTATAGAAAAAGTGCTCATCAGGGACTGGAGTAGAAACAACATACAGTTCACGGGCAGGAACTTTCTCCTCAACAAACCACATGACTGTAGCAATGACTGCTATAACGAAAATGAACCCTACAGAACCAAAAATCCTTCTTTTATCCATCTCGAGCAAAATGTACACAGTATTTTCCTGAAACTAAAGTGTTGTCAGAACTCTTACCCCGTAGGTATCCGTTGTTTTCTTCACCATCGGGCCAAGACGGGTGTCACTACTCTAGTGCATGGCTGACCCCCCCACCCCCCTTGCCTCATTGGCTCTCCGTTTCACAAACCTAGGGACCGTTCTGACAACTTCTCATACAATTGCAGATTCTTTCCTTGTACGCAGATTGTATCTTCTCTATGCAGGCGTTGTTTGGTCTGGGATGAACTCCTCAGAATCGTCAGGTACCACAGCACGGCCTCTCTCCGTAGTCAGGATATCTTGAAGATCAGTCAGCACAGCAGGTTCCACCAGATCAGGTTGCACTTTCCAGCAGTGGATAGAATGTATCCAGTTCCTGCGATTCGTCACTCGTACTGCTGTTCTTGTGGCTAGGAGGACCTGTTCCGGGCCACACCATCTCGGCTCCAGACTACTCGACCTCTCAAAGGACTTTACAAGGACGGAATCACCAGGCCGGAGATTGTGACCTTCTCCTGTGGACCGATCAGGGAGTGCTTCTCGAACCTGTTGATGAATGGAAACCAAGCTATCAGTTAATTGTGCCAAATAGTCATTCATTAAAACACAAGGTACATCATACACTGAACTCGGTTTGGGCACCCCCCATATGTTCATGGGGCCCCCGAAAACTATCTCATAGGGCGTTAGGCCCGTCCGAGAGTGTGGTACCGATCTGGTAGACAACAACGCCAAAGGCAGAGCATCTGGCCAAGTCAGAGAAGTAGAAGCCTGTATATTCGCGATCTTCAATTTAAGCGTGCCATTGTATTTTTCCACCAATCCTGCTGATTGTGGGTGGAATACTGCGTGGAACTTCTGCACAATGCCTAATCCCTTCAGGACATACTTAATAACGTCCGCCACAAAATGGGGCCCGTTATCACTCCACAACAATCTACAAACACCAAAACGAGGAAAGAATTCCTTCAGAAGCACCTTAGCAGTAGTCATTGCAGTATTGTCCTTAGTAGGGTATGCCTCAATCCATTTGTTGAATGCAAAAACCACAACCAGGACATACTTCAGATTATTACAGCGTTCCAGATGAATATAATCCATTTGCAATACTTCAAAAGGTGCAGTGGGTGTTGCAAATCCTCCTGCTGGAGTTCGTGTCCCTTTTCCTGGATTATATTTAAGGCAAATCATGCAGGTCTGTACCACTCTTTTAGCTGTGCTAGCAATTTCTGGATGCTCCCAAACTTGCGTAAGCAATTTCACAATTGCCGAAGCTCCAACATGTGCTAGCCCATGTGCCATCTGAACCATAGGTTGTACGAAGGCTGTGGGTAACTTCCACTTATCCATCTGCTTATTCCTCCAACAACCCTCATCGTCCAACTCTCCGTCTTTGAACCATTGGTCTCGTTCATTCTCAGTAGCAGTCTTTTGCATTTCTAATACCTTTTCCCTAGCATCATGCCACCGTTCAGCTTGTGACTTCACAACATACATCGAAGTGGAGCCAGGCTGCCTCGCAGTTTCACGAGCCACTCGATCTACAAAAGCATTTCCTTGTCCCACTTTATCTGTCACTTTCTTGTGTGCACTACATTTCACTATAGCTATCCTTTTAGGGAGTGTCAGTGCAGTCAAGCGATTTTGTACTAATTCTCCATACATTATCTGGGTTCCATGTGATGTCAAAAAGCCCCTTTCCTTCCAGAGCAGGCCAAAATAGTGCGCTACTCCGAAAGCATAGCGGCTATCTGTGTAAACATTCACACATAATCCTGCACTAAGCTCACAAGCTCGTATCAACGCTATCAGTTCTGCTGCCTGAGCTGATTTCTGTGGTATGCGTGCTGTCTCCACTATCGTGTGTAATGTAGCAATTGCATATGCTGCGGAAGTGGTTCCGTCTGGTAACTTTAAACAGGACCCATCCACCCACAGGTCTCCATCCACATCTGTAAAGGGCGTATCTTGTAAATCAATACGACCCTTTGACTGTTCCTCAGTCACAAAGACACAGTCATGCGTCTCTTGCACCTCAGGCTGAGTCGCTGGGAAGGGCAACAACGTAGCTGGATTCAACGTTGCACATCTCTTCAAAGTTATATGAGGAGCCAACAATGTCAGCTCGTATCCTGTCAGACGAGCACTAGTTAAATGCTGGGTCTTTGTCTGATTCAAAAGAGCATCAACAGCATGGGGGACCAACAACAACAGCTTATGAGATAAGACTATCCCTTCACTCTGGCGTATTGACACAGCTGTTGCCGCAACTGAGCGAAAACACCCAGGCAACGCTCGAGCAACAGGATCAAGTACTGCCGAGAAGTATGCACAAGGGCATGCTTATCGCCGTGCATCTGCACTAACACTGATAACGCGCATCCATCTCTCGCATACACATACAATGTAAAGGGCTTTGTGTAATCAGGGGTGCCTAATACTGGTGCTGAACAAAGGGCCTGACGTAATTGGTGAAAAGCGTTCTCACATTCATCCTTCCATGGAAGGGGAACTGGGGTATCCTTTGTCAACAGGCCTAACAGTGGTTTAACTATGTATGAAAACCCTAATATCCACTGTCTACAAAAGGAGGTAAGACCCAAAAAGGCTCGAACTTATTTCTGCGTGGAGGGTACTGGTGTGTCTAAAATGACTTGAATACGATCTGGTGTAAGTGGACATCCCTCCTTAGACAAAAGGTGACCTAAGTAGGTTACCTTTGGTGTACAATATTGCAGTTTCTTTTTCGATACTTTGTGATTGTGGGATGCCAAAAAGGTAAGTAAGGACAAAGTGCACTCTTCACATTGCTCAGGGGTGTCGGCAGCCAACAAGATGTCATCGACATATTGTATAAGCGCCACACCGTCGGGTAAAACAAAAGAATCCAATTGTCGTTTCAATGCCTGACTGTAAATACTTGGGCTCTCAGTATAGCCTTGAGGAACCCTGCAGAATCTGTACGATCTTTTATTCAACGTGAAACCGAAAAGATATCGGCTGTCAGGGTGAATAGGGATCGAAAAGAAGGCATTTTTCAAGTCTATAACAGAGAACATTGTTGCAGTTGGCGGGACCAGAGTGAGGAGTGTCGTAATATCGGAAACCACTGGGTATTGAGGTATCACTATCTTGTTAACCTCCCTCAAATCGATAATGAATCGATAAATTCTGGTGTCAGTGTCTTTCTTCAAAATCGAGTTTTAGCTAGGGTGAGCAACCCAATAAACCCTTGCGGGCTTGGGCAGTTGATACGTATAGAGATTGGGCCAGCAAGGGATTTGTTTATTAGAAAATTATGTGACAAAAATGAAAGGAACTGTAATAAATCAAGTGTCCACACTTTAACAAATTAGTGACTGAAATAATTTTTACAAAAGCACATCAATAATGTTACCACACTAACACATTGAAGAATTGAAAGAATACAGAAACCAGGTGTTTTTGAATCCAAAGATTATTATTATCTTTATCACAAAGAAATTAAATCAACAATATAAATAGGGTACAGAAAATGCAATTGTGATATAGAAAGGGGAAGCGTTTTAGATATTCCTATAGTATATCACAAAAATAAGTCTATGCTGCTAACTAAAAAAGACACAATGATTCCAAATCAGTAATTGAAAATCAAGAGTGGTTAAAAATTAACAAGCAGAATTAGACTCAACAGTCGACGTTTCGGTCTTTTGGGGATGATTTCATAAGACCATCATCAGGACTTGAGCTTTACGCATTTGAAGGTTGGAACCTGAGAAGGAGAAAAAAGACCTTTACGCAATCCTTTTGCATCAGCTATCACATCATCTGGTTCAAGAACATCGGAGTATTTTCGAAAAGATGACACTACTTAATTAGAAAGATAATCAGTAAAATATAACTTCTCCCTATCTTCCCATGACTCTAGTTCTGTCAACAAGTCAGTGAGAGTAAAAGAATCTTTCTTAACCCGATGAGCAATCTTACGAAGCTCAGTCATACGGTCGAACGATAACATAGACCGCGTATCCACTTTCTGTCCGGACGGTTTGGAGTCTTGATCTCCTCCACTCTGGGCGGACGGACCAGCGTACGGCGGTGGTGAACGATCTAATAACAAAAAATCATCTGATTTATTAAGGACAGGATAGAGAGGCTCACGAACAGGGTACTGTCCAGATATTTGCAACCAACTTCTTTCTCCTGTTTCTCTTCTAATTCCTTTGCTTCGCGCATTTTCACCTCATGCGCCTTCTCACGCTCACTCTTTCGCTGCTCTTTCTCAATCAGTGCTTGCTCACGCTTCTCACGCTCTCGCACCTCTTTCACCCACATTCGTATACATTCAAACATATCTTGCCTCACTCGCCGCTTACACATACACTGCTCCACATACTCAATTTTCCTCACATCAAACGATCCATACATAGGCCATCGCAACTCAGGATCCTTCTTTGTATATTTCCGCCACAACGTGCTGTACATTATGGGGGAAAAAACAAATTTGACGTACATGTCTCTATTTGGCGTCCCCTCTGGGGGAGCCGGCTGTGATTCTTCAAGTACTAACCGGTCATTACCAAAACAGCAGAACCACTTACGAAGTGCGCTAAAAACAGGCATGTCTAGAAATAATGCAGAATATGCAATATTATAATTAAATGGCACTTAAAACGTTGCGCCCCTCAAATTCACAGGTCAGGAGAAATATCCCCACATTGCCCGCCTATATGGGTTGGAACTCATATATACATTCACAGAATCAATAATATGACTAGTCACTACCAAACAATCAATCAAATTAGTCGGGGCAAGCGTATAAAACTGCCTTGCCAAACAAGACTATCAAAGGCTCAGAGCAAGGATCGTACAACGGATTCCAACTGCCAAGTTCCGAATTCGCCCAAACGGCTACTACGCGGCAAACCGACAGAAGAGATCTCAGTCGATGACCGGCGCCACCAGATGGTCAGATCGGAAGGGAAGGTAGAATACCTCGAGATGCCAGGACTAAAGGCGCCGCTGGCAGTGATCACGTCCCCGGCAAGGTTCCAATCCTTCGTCACGACCAGTCCTTCGAGCATCCGAGTCGCCGATGAGCCCCACGTGACGGGCGCCAATTGATGAGTACAGGCCTCAGCAAGGCCTGCGAGTGCGAAAAGGGTTCGGCCTTCTGTACGCAAAGTCCTCAGACTACATAAGAAATTGGCACGGAAACTGGAAATACAAAAACATAGTTTAATAAACCTTTAAAGGTGGTACTACAACCCACAGAACACTCTACAGTATTGTAAATACAAAGAACTCGGACATGCGGTCCCCTTTTATACACAAAGAAGGGGCTCATAAGTGGGCGGTTAGAGCATGATTTATGACCTTATATGGACATTTCTCAAACATGATCGATACATGGGTGGAGTTAACGGTTCATTGAACCCCTCTAATGCACATTCCAATCCCCTCTAAGCAGAAACAGATGTTACACGCACTGAGCATGCGTTAAACAAGCTGGAACTATTTATAGCCTGTTGCTGGGCAAACTCCAGGGGTGACAGTCAGTGAGGTAGGACTTGCCTCGTGGCGAGCACATGGCAGAGTGTAACCTACAAGATGGACGCCGGAAAACAAGATGGAGTACGGCCGTACACTCAAGTATGAGCGGGAAAACTACAATGAAGACACAATAGCATTTCTTCAGTGAATGCTTAACATTATCGCTGTTTTATTTACAACACCTTGGCCTCAGTGACCAGCTAAGATTTAGGATTGAATGTAGAGGCATTGTTAGTTTTTTTGATCCTATTTCTCTGACAAGTGTGATGTCTCCTTGGCAGGTTGGTTTAGCTCTTCTTTTGTCTGCTATTACTTCACGGGACTCTTCATATAAGTAGTAATATGCAGTGTGTTTTCTCCTTCGCTCTGAGGATGCTGACATTTAGTAGTATGCAGCTGCACATTTTCCTCTTAAACAGTATTTCAGCCAGGGGTGCTCCTGCACCGCTGTTGGAAGTGTACCTGTAATTTCTCAAAACTTTGTCTATAGGTAAATGAGTCATCTAGGAAGTCTGTCTCTGCTTTTGATGCCTCTGTTGGGATGGAAAGCCCTCTCCATGGTAATGGACATGGCCCCCTGCCCTGAGAGCCCAAATGTGCAGTTGTCTGGATCCCTAATGCTGATATTTGTTTACACAGGAAAACACGGACCATGCATGGTCTCACAGATTGCAGTCTTGTCGGATCAGGAGGGGCACCCAAAGTGCTACCTTCATAGTGTAGGAAGGCTACCACCTTCCCAAGACTTAAGCAGCACGACTGCGGTGGTGGAACAGTCCCTTTTTACCTATGCTGCTGGAGTGAGGACTGCAAAGTTCCACTGCTTTGTGCTTAACTCAGCCTTGGCCTACACCGGTTAGATGTGAAGTGCTGTGCAGTGCAGAAGTGGTCACTCTGCACTGCTTATATATGTGTCTGGGGAGGGTGCAGTACAGGGATAGAGCAGTGCAATGCAGTGTATGCATTGTAAGTGCATGCACTGGGTTTTATGTGTACCTGTGACAAGTGTGAGATGTAGTGCTGTGAATTGAATGCATGGTGAGTGCATGTACCAGGTGTATATGTTATGTATATGTGAGAAGTACAATACATGAAGGGTGCCGGGTTGTGCAGCATATGCAAAGTGAATGTATGTGCTGGTTGTATATGTGGCGGCACCTGACACAATATAAAAAGGCTACAGTACTAAGCAGTGCACAGAGAATGAATGTCTGTACTGAATGTATGTATGTATGGGGCGGCACAATACATGGAGGTAACAGTGCTAGCAGTGTATGTATGCATATACTATGTGCAAGTAAGCCTGTAATGTTGCATTATATGGAACACAATGGGTTCCACTTTGGGAAGTCCAGGACTGCCTGGTGAAGACATGAGGATGTGGTGGAATTCCCCCAGATAGATTTGTGTATTGCCGAATTCATGTCCGCTGGGTGGCACATGCTGAAATAGGGAGAAAGAGACTCCAATGCATTATTTTGGATTCAGTGAGAGAGCACAAGGAAAGGGCCTAGACACATCTTATAAAGGAAATGGGGCAAATAAGGGAACCATAAAGTGTAGGGCTGGGAGCCTGAGATTAAACTTTATATGCAGATATCACTGTGACTGACATCCAGGTGTGAAGTCTAGTCACTCCCATGATCTGTGTTGTAGGACTATCAGCTTCTGAGGTTTTCCTGCAGTTACAGATGGCCTTTAAAGAGACATAAGGAGAGAAGTGTGCACTTTAAAAGAAGCAGAAACCCTAAAATAAAATGTCAAAGATCTCGACTCTAAATCACATTTGGTATCAGGACATGGACTATAAGAAGGGGAGGTTGAAACCCCAAAAATTGTCATCTTCCAAGCAGCCAGATGTTCTATGTGAGGAGGGGAAGCTCTACAAGACTTCTGCCTGTGACCAGAACTGGGGATTATGGCTTGCTATTCTCTCTACTGGATGAAGAGTTATCACCCAGGAAAACCAAAACTACCTGCTTTGGAGCGTAGAGTACCAGTGCCTGCCTGATTGCCAAGACCAGTGTGCTCTGTGAGGAATAAGTGAGTGTTGAAGGGATTAAGGTTCAATGGGGAGCTCTGTTGAGGGGCCTGCCTGTGCTAATTGTGTGCGACAGCTGCTGCAGCAATCAGGTCATTGCCCGTGTGTAGATCTAAGGCAGCAACCCCTGTATGCCAGGAGAGGCCTGCCATGAAGAAAGCCATGAATGAGTGCTGTGTGAGGAGAGTAAAGCCTGAGCTGCATTGTTGAAGCAACCCCTATATGTCAGAAGGGGCCGCAGAAGAAGGTATTGCCGCCAATGAGGGCTGAAGCCTGAGCGGCACCTTAGCCGCAACCTCATATTTTAGGAGGGGCTGCCATGGTACGTCTGCCATGCGGTGAGGGCCAGCGTCTCATTTGGAAGTGTTGCGGCAAGTCCGCCTGTCAGGGGGGCTGCAGGTATTCAATGTGCTGTAAGGATTGGGCCGCCACTCAAGAACTGCAAACCCATGTGACAAGTGGGTCAAGAGACTGCTGTTGCCAAGAGTTTTGCAATGAGAGGTCTTGTGTTGCACAGCATCCACCACTGCTTCCAATGCGTCTGTGGGCTGCAAGGTCAAAGCGGAGTCCTGGCACTGGAAGAATCATCACAGCAGAAGCGATGCGCTGGTTCTGTTCAAGCTTGGGCTTCCAAGCAGAGATGATGCATCAGTTCTGCTCGATCCATAGAGGAGCTTGAAAAGCACCATAATGCCCACTTCTAAGGGTCCAGAACTGGGGTGGCACCACTTGGCAGGGCAGGACTCATGAAGGAATATAGATCCGCTATTATATAATGTTGGCCTAATGTATCCAATGTATGTATTCCTGCTACCTTGGGAGAACCCCTTGTAAATACACTCTAGCCATGTATACATTAAGAATCGGGCCTTGACCTAACAAACTCAATCTTGGGTAGTTAGGAAAATGCGTGACCTGCTACTGTGTAAAAAGTCTAAGTGGTCGGCCTGGGCTATGAACAGACCATTGGTTCTAACTTAGGAGATTCAAGGTCACATCTGTCTTTCTTGTAGGAGGAGCACATTCTTGCAGGTGCTGTGCCCATACTCCCGTGCCCCGGAACGAAAGGGAGGCACCTTCATTGACCTACCCCCGGAATAGTTTGAGCTGAGTTTTGAATCAATCAATTGTACCTTATATGGGTTTTCCTGTTGGCTTCAAAAGAAGTGGTACTTTTCCATGTACAGGATTTTTCATGAGGTATGCTAATAGTATATATGCACTGTTTTGAATGCGATCCAGCAGTCTCCCCTGCACACCTTTGAGGGTGAGGACGAGAGAGAAGCTCCCCTATATAGGGCGCTTTTGCAAAATAAATGATTGAACCTTCTCCATTGCCGACATATTATTGGTAAATAAGGTATATGGGCTATTGGTAAGTATAGCTCTATGATATATAATTTCGGTACTTCACTCACTTTTGCAGAGTCCAGGTGCTGATTACAAGAGACTACAGCTACAACCTACAAAGTACATCAATGGAAAACGTGAATTGCAAATGTACTGAATAATATTCTAATGCATGCTATGGCATGGCCACTAAAAAATAACATTATTTATTTAATGTAAGGGAACACAACTACCCGCCAAATGTAATACAAATAGACGTAAGGGATGCATTGCAGGATATAAGAGAGGCAAACACTAGCTCCCAGGACCCTACAACCAAAATCCTAAAAGAGTCAGTGCTAAAGTCCCTGAACATATCACAGGTCAACTACCACCTATAGACACTTTAAAACGTTTAATTGCATGAACTAAAAAAGGCACCAGCACTACTACTGCGGCTCCTTGATGATACCAAGATTTAGAAATTATTATTATTATTATTCTGAGTTTTGTATAGCGCCTGGTTACCAATAGGCATCCCAGCGCTTCCAGAAAATAACACTGCTGAAAGAATGAAGGGATTAAACAGAGAACAAAAAAGTTTTTAATAGTTTACGGAACCGAAGCAGACTAGCTTCCGATCGCAGCTGTAGGGGCAATGAGTTCCACAAGGAAGCCACATTTATTGAGAATCTTCTGCCACCCGTTCTAGCCTTTTTCACCCTGCCAACCTGGAGAAGATGTTGATGGTCAGAGCGAAGAGAGCGAGAGGCCTTGTAAGGCTGGACCATCTCCTTAAGAATAGGAGGGCCTACCCCGTGCAGAACTTTGTGGGCAATACAAAGAGACTTAAATTTCACCCTGTCCCTCACAGGGAGCCAGTGCAATGCCCTCAATGCCGGGCGAGCAGATTGACGCCTTGGGAGATCCATCAGAAGCCTGGCAGCCGCGTTCTGCACTTGCTGCAATTTATTCAGGGTAAATTCGGGCGCGCCCAGGAATAGCGCATTGCTGAAATCCAGCCGCGAGATGATAAGTCCCTGGATGAGAAGCCTTCGAGTAGCCACTGGGAGCAGAGGCAGAATCTTCTGGGCTGAGCGGAGCAGGCCAAAGCACACGCCAGCGGTCTTTTTGGCGTGAGTTTTAAACGATAGGTCCTGCTCCAGCCACACCCCCAGGCTCTTGATCTCCTGCTTGGGGGGGGGTACCGGTCCCAGACAGTCTGGCCAGCTGCTGGGGGACAGAAATGGAGAAGAGTTCCCCAGCAGCATCAACTCCGTCTTGGAGCCATTTAGCTTTAGGGCTGAGCTGCACATCCACGTGTAGATCTTCTCAAGACACACGTGCAGCTTGTTGGGATGGTGCGCCGACTGGGAAAGGCCTACCACCAGCTGAGTATCATCAGCATAACTGATGATTTTAATACCCAGCGGCAGTACCACACTCTCCAGGGGGGCCATGTAAACGTTGAATAGAGTAGGGCTCAATGAAGAGCCCTGTGGCACACCACACTGGAGAGGGGTAGAAGATGATTTTTCATGGCCTTCCCACACCTCAAATGTACGACCTTCCAAGAAGGAAGCGAACCATTTGAGGGCCAGACCCGTGACCCCCACCCCCGACAGCCGTTGGAGAAGCACCTGATGGTCCACGGTGTCAAAAGCAGCGCTGAGGTCCAGGAGGATCACTGCCACTGATCACCCCGAATCCAACATGCTCCTTGCATTCTCCACGACCGCCAGCAGGGCGGTGTCAGTCCCCTGACCGGGACGGAAACCCGTTTGGGAGTCGCCCAGGAGGGAATTGGCTTCCAAGAAGTCCGAGAGGCGGCTATTCACCAGTTTCTCAGCCACCTTACTGATACCCGGCAGCAAGGAGATAGGCCGAAAGTTGGCGAGGTCGGCGGGATCGAGATTAGGCTTTTTCAAAAGGGCCTTAACCACCGCCCCTTTCCAACTGGGGGGGACTACCCCATGGGCGAGGGACAGGTTTATCAAGTCCGTCACAGGGCCGCCGATTATAGAAGACACCTGTTTAAGATATTTGATCGGTGCTGGGTCTTTCGGGGAGCCACTCTTCATAGCCCTCAAAACCGCCAGGACTTCCTCCATCGTGACCGGACCTAGGGAGGCCAGCTCCACCGATTGCATCTTAAGTTGAGAGCTGGAATTATCATCCAAAGAAGGGACCTCACCTAGCCGGGGAAGGGAAGCCAGTATGTTGTCAATTTTGCTTTTGAAAAAAGAGGCCAGTTCTGCGCATTTTTTGCGAGGGTCCTCGTGGAGAACCTGAGGTTCGGGGGCATGCAGTAGCTCCTTAATGACCCTAAAAGACTCTTTAGAAGAGTTGGCCGCAGAGCCTATGCGCTCTTCAAAGAAACCTGATTTAGCCACTCGGATAGCGGATTTATACCTGCTCAGAGCCGCACGATATTCTTTACGATTCTCCTCACTCCAATCTTTCCTCCAGGCCCGCTCTAGCCTCTTGCATCCCTTCCTCAGGGTTCTTAATTCCAACGAGTACCAAGGTGCGGAACCCACTCTCTTCCCTCTCGTAAGTTGTTTCTTTTTGGGTAGGAGAGTGTCCAGAGAATCTTCGAGCCAGGCATGTAGATTTGCATCAGCGACTATCGGGTCAACTCCCCGGGGGGGCTGCGTAGCCTCCAGGTGTGCCGCCCAAGTGTCGACTGGGAGCCTCGACCAAGCTCTCTCCAGGGTGTGAACCCTTGGGACCACCGCAGCAGGACTATCAAATTGCCATGTCGCGGACACCAAGAAATGGTCTGTCCAAGGCAGGGCAAGAGCCGAAGATGGAATAAGATGGTCCAGGTTAGAGAGTATAGGGTCGAGCAGGTGGCCCTTCTCATGGGTCGCGCCCGAGTTGACCAAATTAATTCCAAACGAATTAAGATCATCGAGCAGGTCGACTCCTGCGACAATGGTAGGGTCATCAAGATGGATATTAAAATCCCCGAGAACCACAAAGTTGGCAGTTGAAGAGGCAAGAAGAGCAGTAGTTTCTAAGAGAGAGTTAGGGAAGCTACCCAGGGGTCCAGGAGGGCGGTAAATCAGCAAGCCTACCAGAGATACTGTAGGTGATAGCCGAAGGGAGAACTGTAAGCTCTCACAATCAGTCACCCCTCCATTCTGGATCTTACAAGCGAGCGTGTCTCTATAAAGAACAGCAATTCCTCCTCCCCTCCCTTTCGGTCTGTCAAGGTGAAGTATGTGAAAGCCCGGAGGGAGTGCTCTGACCAAGTCGGGGCCAGAGCTGGGGGAGAGCCAGGTCTCAGTAAGAAACAGCACATCGAGCTCATGGTCCAGGATAAGTAAGTTAATTTCAGTGGCATGGCTTGGCAAGGACCGGCAATTTAGTAAGGCCATGGAAAGAACGGATTTCACCGCCACTGAATTATGGCCGGAGGGACAAGCTCTACACGGTAAAAAAGGAATGGTTCCCGCCTGTGCAAAGCTACAGATAGTAGGGTGGGGCGGACGTAAAGCGATGAGGGCGTCCCTCCCATATTGGAACCTGGTAATAGAAGGCGCCAAAGAGTCGGGCATAGTGATAGGCCCTGGGCCCGTCTGGGCACGGACGGGCGCAGACGGGCTGGACTCTGGCGCGACTCCGGCGCAGATCCGGCACGCCCGCTGATCGCGTCCGCTGCGCGGAGTCATCCCTGCCCGTTTTTATGACGCTACCAAATCGCGTCAGGAAGCCCAACCCTACCCAAGATGGCGGCCAAAAACCGGTGCCCTGCCCTCGGCGTCAACACTCAGCCGAGAGCAGGTCCGGTGCAAGAGGGGAAGGGTGAGAAGGGGGCTGAAGCGCTACAAGCGCTGGGGGGTCACAGCAGAAATATCACACAGTAAAAGCCCACCTATTAAACTCAGGTGAAAACAGAGTGCAAAAAGCGAGATACAATTTTTAAAATCAATTAATACAAGGGGAAAGGCAAGAGACCTCCCGGCTTCCGCCTCAGGAGGGGGAAAAGCGTGCAGAGTCTGAAATTACCTGCACTCGCCCTCTCGTCCCTTTTATGACGCTGCCAAATCGCGTCAGGAAGTCCAACCCTACCCAAGATGGCGGCCAAAAACCGGTGCCCTGCCCTCGGCGTCAACACTCAGCCGAGAGCAGGTCCGGTGCAAGAGGGGAAGGGTGAGAAGGGGGCTGAAGCGCTACAAGCGCTGGGGGGTCACAGCAGAAATATCACACAGTAAAAGCCCACCTATTAAACTCAGGTGAAAACAGAGTGCAAAAAGCGAGATACAATTTTTAAAATCAATTAATACAAGGGGATAGGCAAGAGACCTCCCGGCTTCCGCCTCAGGAGGGGGAAAAGCGTGCAGAGTCTGAAATACATGAACACTTAAAAATTACACATAATGAGGAACCCTACCTGTTATATGAAAACCTAAAACGATGATAGACAAATCTGAAAACATTTCACACCGGATAGCTTACTAAAACTAAGCCATTGTCAAACCTGGATAATGGATGGGATCTTCAAAATGTGTCCAACCCATTCACTTAGATATACACCATACATGGTGAATATCAAATCACAAATATCCCTTTTAAATATTCTCTATTACCAAATAAACAAAGTAGCACTTACTACAAACTCTTAGACCTCATTAAACATAAAACAAACAATTACTACACAAAAATAAAATTTTGAACTAGCCATGATTCAAATCATTTTAAAATGTTACCCCCACTGGCGTAATGAAAAGTGAGGGGGCCTCCCTGCACGTTACTGAGAGGGGCCCCCTCCGAGCTCAATTAGGAGCTCTCTGGCCAGGAGTGCAGTGCCGAGGGGGGCCCTTGGAGCTAGGGGCCCCCACGCACCGCAGGGGCTGCGTGGGCCTGTGTTATGCCCCTGGTTACCCCCACTAAGCCATACACGGATGTTACTACCATTCCAATCAATTCACAAGGGGACACCTCCAACAATCTGCACTAAGGGCCTTATTTTGAGTTTGTCAGTCCTTGAACGTCAGTACCTGTCCTGTGGTCGCGGTCCGACTGCCGCCAGCTCAGTGGTCTGACTGCTGCATTTCAAGTTCTGCGTATTGCTATTGTAAATACCGCAGCTGAACCACTGACACTGCCAGCCATCCGCAGGCTGCCGGTGTCGCAGTTCAGGAAAAGCAGTTTCCATAGGGCAGTACAGAGGAGTTTCAACACTGTCCGTATTACGAGTGGGACCATCGGCTTCAAGTTGGCAGAAACAAGGGATTTTGGGTGCATACTCAACCCTTTCTTTTTCTTTTGGTAAGAGTTTGATGTGGTTCCCTTTCTTCAGGTACCCCTTTCACAGCAGCATCTTAACCTCGAGGATTACGACCCTGTTTGTGGCGATGTACAGGTGAGTCCCTTTTGTACCATATACCCATTTCATTGACAGTCTATATATAGGTCTGACTCTGGCAAAGGGTAGGAGGTATTTTTCCACATGCATCATGCTTATGTGTGCATCCAACACATATGCAGTCAAAATACTGACACATGCATCGATATATATGAAAAAGCAATCACCACTGCCGCAAGATCTCTTCAGCCACATTGTGGTCACTACAGAAAATTCAGAATATAGTGGCTAGAAGACCGCTGGCATTGCTTTCTCCTGGGGGACGCAGTGTTCGGACGGTCAGGCCTCTAATCTCATAATCAGGACGTAAGTGTACAATATGCCACAAACAGCCTTTGAAATAAAACACATGATATCACTAGATTTTGTACCCTGTCACATAGGTAGCTAATCACTATAATTTACTAACAGAAAGCCCTTTCTACCATCAAAATGGATACAAACTAAGACCCCATGTGTATTATTCTGAAGATACTGACTGCATCGTTCCAGGGACAGCTTGCAACCCAAATTCCAAATACCATGATGGAATGTCAATGACAGCACCTTAGCACAAGAAGCCAAAACAAACAATGCAGTCAGAGGATGGCAAAATGCCTTCCTATCCAAACAAGGCAGAACCCAACCTACACTCCATAAATGTATAGAAGCATTATAAAAAGGAAAAAGCTACCAACAACTACGATTGAAGCAATCTTTAAACTAAATTGCAACTAAACCAAAAGAATATAGGACATGCTGCAATTTAAAGTCAAACTTATTATATACAACAAAGGAGTAGATTACTTAGCAATAATAGCTAAAAGCTATTATAAATACTACTATACAAAACTCCCCAAGAACTATAACATAATCTTAACCAACAAGGAAAATTATTTTTTATATAAATAATAAACACAATATTTGATTACATCAGTCAAAACTAAAACTCCAATCTTAATTAAGACTGAAATAATGCAATAATATATGAGTTATTTATATTGAAAATCCAAACCTCACTGACTAAAGCTGCCTCACTAACATACAGGACCCTGAATAACAACGCTCCACATAGACTGGGCAAGCTGCGGTCGACTTGGGAAGGTAATCTGGGCATAATAGAAAATGTAGACTGGGAGGCAGCTCTAATGTATCCAGGGGAGGTGGGGATCAAATCATGACTTTGCCTCATACAACATAAAATTCTGCATAGAATATACTATGACCGAGTTAAACTGCATAGAATGGGGTGAGTAGAGGACCCTAGATGCCAGAGATGTGGACACAGAGAAGACAACTTTTACCATATCATCTGGGAGACCTATTGGGAAAAAATAACGAGGGAACTAGGTAAAATACTAGACACCACAATACCTCTAGACCCCAAACTTATACTATTGTGTATTTCATATGATGTCAATTTAGGTAGACCTCAATCAATCTTCCTTGCACTAGCACTGGTAGTAGCTAAAAGAGATGTGGCGAGGAAATGTGTAGCTGTAGATATATCACTTCTACGAGAATGGAGGGCAGGGATGGATATGTATATAGCAGCCGAAAGGCTCACCTACAAGGCGAATGGCTGTCCAAAATGTTTCTTGAGAGGTATGGGGCAAATAGAAGAGGTACTATGGTCTTGATGCAATAGTGGTAGATTCCCAACCGGACCCTATTCGATATGTCCCCCCCAGATACCTCAATAGCCTGAGAAACCCTGGTGACCTAGGGAAGGGAGTGGCTCCAAGGAATTGTTTTCAATTTGTAGTTACTGCATGCTTGTGCCGCAAAAGGATATGTAAGATTTCCATTGTTTTTTTTTTGTATTTCATTGGTTATTTGTTTACCTTGTGGTTTACTATACAGGCATTAAAGATTATTTTGTGGGAAACATGTTTCTATAAGATAACAGACTCCTAATTGCAAGGTTGCTTAGAAATAGAATGTACTTTTGATAGCCAACCATAATTTCTTGAGTAAAAGAACATGGTGGTAACAACCCTCCGTGTCGCCACACTCATGTTTGATCAGATGATAATGGATGAAATTGAAGACTATATAACTATCAACAAGTAAGCTGTAGTCTTAGACTTAGAACTGTTACCTTTTATGCTATTGATAGTTGTTCAGAGTTTTAGCTTTTTGAAAATACTCTATTTTATTTAATTTATTTAATTTCTTGTATAGCGCAAGAATAAACTCCTTACGGAGTATCTCCGCGCTTTGCTCGTTTTAGATGTACTTATAGAGGATTTGTGGTCATTGAGCTGAGGGCTGGTAGGCAAAGCGGTCCAATCATATTTCTAGGAACAATATGGTTTTTAGCTTTTTCCTGAAAGCGAGATGGTTGGAAATTTGTCTTAAGCTGAAGGGTAGGTTGTTCCATAGGGTGGGCCCCACCAAGGAGAAGGCACGGCCGCCCTGCCTGGTTTTTTTTACAAGAGGGGTTTTTATCAGCAATTGGTTACTTGAACGTAGGGATCTATCTGGTTTGTAAGGGTGTAGTGTTTGACTCAGATATTTGGGGCCATTCCCGAGTAGGCACTTGTGGACGGTGCAGCAGATTTTAAATTTAACACGTTGCCGTAATGGGAGCCAGTGAAGCTTTTTTAGTAAGGGCTTGGAGGGGGTTCTTGGGGGAGCATTCAGAATCAATCTTGCCGCCGTGTTCTGTACCACCTGTAAACGGTTTATGGCATCCTCATTGGCTTGTATCAGGAGCCCGTTACAGTAGTCAAAGCGACTTATTACCATGGTCTGTACAAGGGTCTTTCTGTAATTGTCCGGGAGGTAGGGGAAGATACGTCTCAACAGTCCAATGGTATGGAAACATGCCCCCGCAATCACGTTCACATGTTCTTTTAAGGTTAGATTTTGATCTAACTTCACCCCTAAGTTCTTTACTGTTGATTTTGGGGAAGGTACCTGACCTAGATCCAGGGGCCACCACTCAGGGGACCACAGTATAGAGGCTTTTCCAAAGAGCATAAGTTCCGTCTTGCCGACGTTGCATTGGAGGCGGTTGGAAGCCATCCAATTGGAAATGGCCCTCATTTCTTCGGCGAAATTTTCCCTAAAATTAGCGCTGAGGGAATGGAAAGGGTAGAGGAGTTGGGTGTCGTCAGCGTAAGACACCGGGGTGAATCCGTATTTTCTCACAATCTCAGCGAGGGAGGCCACATACACATTGAACAATGTGGGGCTTAGGTATGAGCCCTGTGGCACCCCCTTTGTGAGCACCCTTGTGGAGGATTGATAGGGTCCCAGGCTGACAGATTGTGAGCGCCCGGACAGGAAACTCTCCAACCAAGAAAGGGCCTGACCTCCAATGCCCACTCCCTTTAGACGGCTTATGAGAATCTTGTGAGACACAGTATCAAAGGCGGCCGACAGGTCTAACAGCACCAGAATCATTGAGCCTCCTCTATCCTGTGACATCTTGATATTGTCGTCACGGAGAGGAGTGCTGATTCGGTGCTGTAGTTGGGCCTGAACTCAGATTGTGAATAGTCCAGGCCCCCTGTCGCCTCAATGAAACTGGACATGTGGGTGTTGACATGTTTCTCAGCCAGTTTACTCAGGAGGGGCAGAAGAGAGATAGGGCGGAGATTGGAGAGTTCTGTCCACGGGTGGGTGGAGTTTTTTCGAATGGGATTCACCACTGCCTCTTTCCATTGTTGGGGAAGTTTACCTTCTTTGTAAGAGAGATTCAAGATTTTTTGAATAGCAGGGCAGAGAGCTGTGCTCAGAGTGTTCATTACTCTGGGAGGAAGAAGGTCAAGGGGGGATCCAGTTTTTATATTATTGAGGAGTGATCTTATATCATCCACCGCAATTTTAGGGATATCAGTGAAAGTCTCGGATGTAGACAGAGTGCAGGAGGTACTATGGGTCTCTGTGATATAGGGGTATTTGGTCAGGATTTTGTTGTAGATGGTGTCAATTTTGTCTTCAAAGAATTGTGAGATATTATTACACAACTCCTGGGAAAAGGTGTCAGGACTTTCACATGCTGGGGGGTTGGTGAAATTTCAGAGAATTTTATATAATTCTTTAGTCGAATTATCTGCTTCATCTATTTGAGATTGAAGGCTGGTTTTCCTAGCCTTTTTGATGTTTTTATAGTAGGAGGAAACAGCCTGTTGGTAAAGCACTTTACTTTCACTGGAATGATTCTTTCTCCATTGTTTTTCTAGCTTCCTGCATTTTTGTTTCTCTAATTTTAACGTTTCAGTGTACCATGGTTCCTTTTTATTAGTCGTTGGTTGTTTGACTAGTTTTTGTGGGGCTAAAAGTTTTATAGTGTCAAGGAGAGTGTTGTTGAGTTTGGCTAGGGCCGACTCGGAGTTGTCAGAGTCAGTGAAAATCGGAGTACTCCAGGCTTCTACAAATGCCTCTGGGGTGACCTTATGCCAAGGTCTACGTTTGATGGTCAGATTAGCGGAAGGGTCATTTGGTTTAGTTGGTTGCAGGATGGAGAATTCCAGCATGCTATGATCAGACCAATGCACAGATCTGGGAGAGTGGCAGTGGATGAATGGGGCATTTGAAAAAATAAGATCTAGGGTATGTCCTCCCCTATGGGTAGGGCCACTGTTCCGCACATATAGGCCTAAAAGGGCAAGGTCAGCTAAGAGAAGCTTGGTTTCAGGATCCTCTGGTACATCTACATGGAAATTAAAATCCCCAAGCAAGATGAAACGTTCTCCGTCCTTCATGTGTGGGGCAAGTGCTTCAGTTAAGACTAATGAGAAGCTGGTATTAGGGCCAGGGGGTCGATATACTAAGGCTCCCTTCCAGTAGTTCTTAGTTCCGACATTAGTTTTGAAAATCATAATCTCCATAGAAGGGAGTACGGCTTGTTCTATTATTGTAATGCGAAGGCTGTCTTTGTATATTATACAAATATATACAAAAGTATATCACAATGAAGGTAACGTACACTTGCAGGAATGATGAAGAAACATATAATCAAAGTATTGTAAAGACACCAACTGTTATCAGCAATATGAATTCAAAAGCACATGATTGCAAATTAAACACTTATTTTCAAATCATTCAAGAAATAAAGCCAGTCCTTTGATAACAAAAACCTGTGAACAGGGCGGTACTAAGATGGAATAGCCTGCCTGTCACTCAACACCTGTGAACAGTAATTTGTACGAAGTTGCAGATAGGGCCCACGGTAGTGGTATGAGTTTGTCCCTAGCTGCACCCTTGGTTCTTGACACAGGCTGGGGGTCAACGCGTTTCGAACCTTGTTTATTCTAGGTTCTCCTCAGGACGAGGACTGGGTAGTGATGTACCTTCTCAGCCAACACATTGGCTGCGTGGAGAGAAGGAGGGGAACCACTGGAATTATTCTGGAAATGATGTCAAAGATGCCGTAATCAAAGGCGCCCAAGGCGAGCTGTGTTAATCAGCACGGACTCACATTCTCTTTTCGTGGTGTTAGTGAGATGAAGAAGGCTGCACACGTTGTGCGCTGTACGGAGGAAAACGAGCCCCAGTCTGTTTTCAAGCGTCAAGGAGGGAATCAATCTGGTTCGAGTCTGCCGGTCGAGTCAGATTGACCAATCTGACTCGACCGGCAGACTCGAACCATCTCGGACTCCAACTACAGAAGGCTCTAACTGACAGCGAGAGATTGATTCCCTCCTTGACGCTTGAAAACAGACTGGGGCTCGTTTTCCTCCGTACAGCGCACAACGTGTGCAGCCTTCTTCATCTCACTAACACCACGAAAAGAGAATGTGAGTCCGTGCTGATTAACACAGCTCGCCTTGGGCGCCTTTGATTACGGCATCTTTGACATCATTTCCAGAATAATTCCAGTGGTTCCCCTCCTTCTCTCCACGCAGCCAATGTGTTGGCTGAGAAGGTACATCACTACCCAGTCCTCGTCCTGAGGAGAACCTAGAATAAACAAGGTTCGAAACGCGTTGACCCCCAGCCTGTGTCAAGAACCAAGGGTGCAGCTAGGGACAAACTCATACCACTACCGTGGGCCCTATCTGCAACTTCGTACAAATTACTGTTCACAGGCGTTGAGTGACAGGCAGGCTATTCCATCTTAGTACCGCCCTGTTCACAGGTTTTTGTTATCAAAGGACTGGCTTTATTTCTTGAATGATTTGAAAATAAGTGTTTAATTTGCAATCATGTGCTTTTGAATTCATATTGCTGATAACAGTTGGTGTCTTTACAATACTTTGATTATATGTTTCTTCATCATTCCTGCAAGTGTACGTTACCTTCATTGTGATATACTTTTGTATATATTTGTATATATTTTTTCATGTTTTTGTACTGTTGTGATGGAGTGTCTATTTTGATGCCATGTTTCTCATGAAATAATACAAAAAGTTTTCTAAAAAATTCTGAAGTTGTTGGGTAATATTCTAACCCTGGGCTGCACGGCACTTCTTGGCTGTGTAGTACATACTTTGTCTTTAACTTTCCTGATCAGCCACTTTGTTCTGTTTCTGGAATTTTGAGGTCCAGGTTGGTCAGCGGTAGGACCCCACACCTCCATTGGTGTACTGTTTGTATATTATAGCAGTGCCACCGCCTGTTTTAATCGGGCGATCTTGTCGCAATATTTTGTACCCTAAGGGAATTCCAACCGAGACAGTTGGTACAGTGTGTGGCTTTAACCAAGTTTCCGTGAGAAAACATATTTCCGGATCGATGCTAAGGATAGTGTCCCATACCTCAGTACAATGGCGTGGTAATGATCGAACATTTAGGAGAAAGCTTTTCCAGCCTTTTATTTCAGGCTTGTTGATTTGTAGGGGACCCGATATAATGTTGTTGGAGGTGGCTTGGAACCCACAAAAGGAGCAGAGAAAGGGACCTTCAGAACATAGCCAGCTGTTATGAGCACATTGTTGGGAACCCAGGGGACGGAGGGCTAGTAAAGTTTGTGATGAGTACCTGAGGAGATAGTTGTCAGGAGTGGCCATTGCAAACGGGAAAATAGCAAGAAAAGGGCAAGGTGGGTGGCCCCTGGCCCCGTCCTGTCGCGGACAGGCGCAGACGGGCTACTCTTTGGCTACTCTTCGGCGTAGCTTCGGCTCCACTGCGCGCGACCGCTGCGCGCTCAGTAGGGGGCGAGGGCTAAATCTGCGTCTGTGATGGCTATTTTGTCTGATAGCAAGAATTATGCTAGTGACCAACAAGGGTCCGTGTAGTTACAGCAGTTATAGAATGAGGCCGGCATGGTATTATTGAATATCAATGATCTTCTAATTAATTTTTATTTTCAGTGTTACATATGATGAGTGGTAAGGCCACCAGCAGCGACTACAGTCAAACTGAGAGTAATGTAGCAGAAATAATTTTTTGAGTGATGTCAGTGGCATGCAAAACATTATATATTTTTTGAAGAACCTAAATGAGTTTTGTTATCCTGTGCAAGCTTGCCTTTTTTTTGTGTTTTTTTTTTAATCTTTATTTGGTGAGCCAGATCATATGCTCATTACAGGTACATAAGGAAAAAGAAAACATTGTAAATGATACAAGCCGTACAAGCATAAACATAGTATATCCCTCCATTGTTTTTTCCCTTTCTGCCTCCCCCAACCCCACCCTCTCTCTTCCCAGAACCATGGGAAACCGTACTTTGGATTAGATTGCGGCAAAGGAACAGAACATAAATTCCTTAAAGAAAGCAAATGATTGAAATTAGAATTGCTGGGAAGAATGGTGTTACACTACAATACACTTTTATGCAATTAAATATTATAGCAGCTCCCTGAGATTATCTGTAACATCCCAAAGATCCATCATATCTGGAATATTTCAAGCACATATGGCCATTCTCTTCAGCTAAAACGTAAAACATAGGTTCATTAATCCAAGTGCTGATTGGAGACCAAATATCGCCCCTTTTTTCCTAGCTCTCAGGCCCCTGCATTTGTATATCTCTTTCTCCCAGCGAAACGTAGCTAATAATTTTCCCAGCCAGCAGTGCACTGAGGGAGGTTCTTTATCTAACCAGACAGTTGCTATGCAGAGCCTATACACAGCCATCATAATAAAAAGCAAGGTCTTTTTTGGAGCTATCAGAGCCTGATTGCTTACCCCCAATGAAATGACTTGTGTTGCCAGCAGTATATCACAATCAAAAATCTGTTTAACATAATAAGCCATTTTTCCAATCAATTCAGTTATGTTCGGGCATGTAGAAAACAAGTGGACACTATCAGCGGCAAGCTCCCCACATCGAGAACAATGAATACCTGTAGAGCCTCCCCACTTAAAAATCAGAGCAGGAGTGAGGTATAGATTTAATCACATTTTAAAGCATTGAACCTGTATGTTGGCGGAGATGGCTGCTGTTGAGCTTAGTAGCAAGGAGTCCTCACAAATCCCTGAGTCTGCTTGAACCTTATCCTGCCATTGGTCCATATGTTTAGCGAGGTCATCCTCCACTGTATCACTAAGCAGTATGTAAAACTTAGAGATTGACACCCCTTGAGTCCCCAAGGCCGCCTCCATAAGGGGGATTTTATGGCCCTGAATCCTCTTTTTCGAAAAAAAATCCCTAATTTGTAAGAATTTAAAGAAGTGGTTGTTTCCCACACCAAACTTTCCTTTAATTAAGTCAAACGATAATATTGTGTTATGCCTTATTAGGTCCCCAATGTATCTAATCCCTTTCTCCCTCCAGAGTTCCATATAGCCATCGTTAAATATTTCTGGTAGAAGTAGGTTGTTTTGCAAAGGCGTATACCTATGGATCCTATTCAGTTTTTTCCTGATCGAGGTCCAGATTTTGAAAGCACCCAACAAGACCTTGAACTTTACTCTTTTAAAGTAGGCAAGGACAATATGCCGCATCAAGCACCCATGTGCCTCTTCCCCAAGTCGTAGCCTATAGATGGAGGGATACGATCTGTCTAGAGCATCTAGAAGTCCTTTCCCCAACAGAACAGTCATCTGACAAAGATTTACAGCCCTGTAAGAGATCTAAATATCTGAGACAGACCACCCACCACAGGTCTTAGGAAAGGTCATGTATTTCAGCGCTCTCCGCAGGTGCTTCCCTACTCATAAAATCTAGAAATAACTTGGTTGAAGGCAGAGAGCCAAGTTTTGTTAACTTCCAGTGGGATGGATCTGAAGAAGTACAAAATTCTGGGCAGGAACAGCATCTTAATCACATTGTACCTTCCCAACAGTGTCAAGTGTAAGCTATTCATTCAATTGAAATCAGATTTGGTCTTAAGAACAGGGGTTCCAAATTGCATTGCACTATATCATCCACATTAGCAGAAATTTCCACCCCCAGATATCTAGCCTTCCTTGTGACTCTGCTATCGACAACGTCTACCCCAGAGTTTTTGACAATCATTGTTTTTCCCCTATTCAGAAAGTAACCTGAGACTTCGCCAAACTTTTTGGACTCTTTTTCCACTTCCCTTACTGAATCCGCGGGGTTAGTAGTTGTTATGTCAAGGTCATCTGCGTATGCTAAAATATTTGAATCCCCCCCAGCGTTTGAATTGCCCGGATGTTATTATTCCACACAATTTTCCTAATAAAAGGGATCTATATATAATGCAAATAGTAGTGGAGAGCAAGGACACCCTTGCCGAGATCCGCATGTGATTTTAATTAAATCCGACGCAGGGCCCATCATGATGATCCTAGGCTCAGGGTTTTGATACATGCAGCCTATTGCGTTAATGAATTTGCTACCCAGTCCCTGCCTTTCCATAGTTGCCCATAGAAAGGGCCAGCAGACCCTATCAACGGCCTTCTCCGCATCGAGAAAAATGGCTGCAACAGGGTCTCCTGACACCCTTGCCAAGTCAAACAATGTGATTATTCTTCTAATGTGATCTATAGTGCCTCTTCCTGGTACAAATCCATGCTGGAACGGAGAGACTAGCTCTCCAAACTTGTTTGCCAGAATTTTTAAATATATCTTTAGATCAGTATTCAGAAGGGTTATTGGCTGGTAAGATCCTAGTTCGACGATAGGCTTACTTTTTGGGGGGAAAACGATGATGTTAGCCCCTTTCCAAGTATCTGCAGTAGCCGGGTCCCGTTGAGCCCTTTGGAAGACTTCCAAAATCAAGGCCATAATCTGTTTTTTTTAATTTTTCATAAAACTCCCCTGGGATTAAGTCTGGGCCTGTAGCTTTGCCTGAGGGGGACATAGCTATGGCTGTTGATAGTTCTTCCCAAGTAATCGGCTCAAGTAATCTCTCTCTTTCTTCAGCTGAGAGCTGTCCCACGGCCACCCCCGATAAGTAATCCTGAATTTCCCGGGGCTCTCCCTGAGAGTCTTCAGTATACAGATGTTGGTAGAATTTCTGAAAAGCTGTAATAATATCTTTTGTCTCAGACACCAGACCAACCCGGGTCCCTCATTTCTCTTATTCTGGCGTGAAATGTTTTTTCCCTGGTGCGTGTTCCTAACAAATGGCTTATTCTCTCACTGCTCTCGTAAGCCCGGGTTTTCCACGCCATATATTTACCGGCTGCCTTTTTAGCTGAAATTTGTATGATTGCAGATCTAGCAATTGTAACTTTTAGCTAAGTTGCCTCTGAGTCTATACCAGCAGAAAGTACCTCTTTTAGTTGGGCCTCTGCAGCACCTAAGTCCCTGTATAGTGTTTGCAGCAGGCTTTTCTCTTCTCTCTGTGACTCCCACCCAAACCTGTTTGATTCTCCTCTTATCCCTGCTTTCAGTGTATCCCAGACATTACTTAGGTTGGTGCTTCCCAAGTTATCCTCAATGAACCTAGGTATCCACTCGACAATCTGCTAGATGTATTCTGTATCGCTTAAAAGAGCCCTATTAAATGTCCACCGAGCCTGTCTGAGAGGGATGCTGAATATCTAGTTCAACCACCAAAGGATTGTGATCTGACATAACCTTTGGGAATAAGTCAATAGTGCTTTTTGAGGCTAGCTCCTGTGAAACTAAAAAATAGCCCAGCCTAGCGTGTACCTTGTGAGGAGCGTAGAAATATGTGTATCCTAGTTCAGTCCCCCTGTTTAAGGCCCAAACATCCTCTAGCCCATGCAATGCTTGCAATTGAGATAGTGATTTAAATACTTTGGGTTTCCTGCCCTGATAGGGGGATTTCCTAGTGGCAACTTGGCTATTCACATTAATATTTAGATCTCCGCAGAAAATTACAGGTAGGGTCCAGCCTACTATTTCGGTTCTGAGCCAGTCAAACAAAGCTGGGTCATCCAGCACCGATCCATATACTGAGCAGAGGGTAAACATTTTATTTTCTAAACACCCTTGTACAATCACCCATCTGCCCAAGCTATCAGCCATGCATCGAGGGAAGCTAAGAAAGCTACCCGTCCCATTCCGAGCCAAAATAGCCACCCCCTTTGTGCGAGTTTCTTGTGTTCTGTTGGCTACAATATAATACCCGGACAACTCCAGAGGCCTCTGTCTGCTTCCCTCAATATGAGTTTCCTGAAGGCATAAAAAATCTGTTCTTAAAAATTGCACATCAACACTAACCCTCCTCCTCTTTTGGGGATCATTTAGGCCACAAATGTTAACTGAGGCTATTCTAATTTTCTTCATTACAAAATAGCAATAATGGTCAAAAACAAACCACCCAGCAAACAGTGAAATTGTGCAATCCCATAAACTGTGAGCATACTGCTTCTCCCATGGTCCCGGATAAAAACCGTCCTCGCTGCCCAGCCCTCCCCCTCCCTTCAAAGTGGCAAAATAGACGAACATCCATTGTTTTTTATAATGATTAATCACATCGAAGGCAGGATGACTGTAACCAAAGTTATTTATGTTATTTTTGTTTTAGAAAATGAAAATAAAAATATTTATTAAAAACAAAGAAAATCCAAACTTCACCAACCAAAATACTCAAGAAACAAACTCAATTCATTATGTAATAAAATTAAAACAAATATAATTCACATTTCCATATAATAATCACCTAATAGTTACACAAATAGTAGAATATAACTTTTCCCATCCACAACAAATAAAATAAATATGAGTTAATAATCTGAAGCTGCAGATCATCTTCTGTAGCCATGCAGTCAAAAAGCAATAAAAGGGAAAAATATGAGCCAAAAAGCTATAAAAAAGAAACAATTAAACCAGTCCAATAGAGATCCTTTGAAGCAATCCAAAATATCAATGAACCATAAGAAAAAGATTTCAGTAATAAATAAACACTCCCCGAAACCCTAAGAAAGGAAATCAAAGTTACAAATATTGGTTTATTATTAACCCTGGGCGGAGTTCGCGGAGTGGGGCTTCGCGGAGCTACGCGAAGTGGGCGAGAAACTACGCCCACCTCCGCACTCCGCGTAGCCCCACTCCGCAAACACCACTGGCCGCCAGCCCCGCCACCCGCCTCCCTCCCGCCCTCCCAAAATACTTTGAAATCAAAGAATCAATTAATTTATAAAGCACTTACCTTGCCGCCGCTGCCCGCCGCGTCCCCGGGGCTCACTATCTTCCGTCATCTATACTAATGCGCATGCGCGGGCGGCCGCGCATGCGCATTTTCACGAGAAAATGCGCATGCGCGGCCGCCCGCGCATGCGCATTAGTATAGATGACGGAAGACGGAAGATAGTGAGCCCCGGGGACGCGGCGGGCAGCGGCGGCAAGGTAAGTGCTTTTTAAATTATTTGATTCTTTGATTTCAAAGTATTTAGGGAGGGCGGGAGGGAGGCGGGTGGCGGCCAGCTACGCTCCGTCTGCGGAGCGTGCGTAGTGCCGCCTGGCTCCGCCAGCTCCGCAAAATGCATTCCTCTCCGGTGAACGATCCATCATCTCAGGGGTTCCTCAGGGTTCTATCCTGAGCCCCCTCTTTTTCAATGTATATATGGCCCCTCTACTTACGTTGATTGAGTCACACGGAATTCTCGTGACATCCTATGCTGACGACACCCAGCTCGTCGTCACTATTGATAAAAGACTCCCGGACGCAGCCATTAGATTCCAAAACTGTCTGTCAGAGGTCTTTTCTTGGCTAAACCGGCATCATTTAAAATGCAACAGCGCCAAAACAGAAATAATTCCCATCGGCAAAGGCACACTCTTTTCCCCCAAAGACTGGTGGCCTCATAACTCCGAAGCACCACCAAGTGCGGTCGCCTCAGCCCGCAACTTGGGTGTTCAATTCGACGCGTCCCTCAGCTTCGACGAACATGTGCGTATCACCGCAGGGCGCTGTTTCAGTTTGATCAGGCAGCTAAAGAAATTTTTTAATTTTTTGCCTATCACAGCCAGGAAAGCAGTCGCGGTGGCACTTATCCTCTCCCGGCTGGATTATTGTAACGGCCTCCTTGCAGGCATCAAGAAGTCCTCTTTGAAAAAGCTGCAGAGTGTCCAACATGCGGCAGCTAGGCTTGTTTTGAAACTTCCCCGCAGGTCCTCAGCCTCTGCAGCCCTTGATACTCTTCACTGGCTGCCTCTCCATAAGAGAATCTTATTCAAGCTCTTGGTCACTGTATTCAAAGCAAACAGGGGCTTGGGCCCATGCTACCTGACCAAGCGCTTTCAACGTTACACCCCAACTCGCCATTTGAGATCATCTGGCGCCAATTTTATTTCTGAACCCCGTATAAAACTCAAATCCAAGGGTGGAAAAACCTTCTGCTTTCTGGCGGCTAAGGCATGGAACCGTCTCCCTCCTAGCCTCAGGCACGCTCCCTCAGAAAGCCTATTCAGGAAGTCTCTGAAAACCTGGATTTATTCTCAGTCCGATTCCCTGGTCCTCGCAGCGATTTGATCCATGCCCCCTAGATGACCTTCTGTACGCTCAGCGCCAAGATGCTCCCTTCGGAGCGAAAGTTAGCGCTTTATAAATGACAATAAATATCAAATATCAAAAATGCGGAGTAGGCGGCACTACGCACACTCCGCAGACGGAGCGTAGCTGGCCGCCCACCGTTATTTATTATAAATCAAAAGATATTTCCTTTAAAAAAAAAAAAGGTAAATCTCAATGCCTATAGCACACATTCGTTGACTAAAACCTGCACAGTAAAACTGAAATCCCACCTACAAAAACATTATGCTCCCAAAAGTACATATACTTAGAGCCTGATTACGATGCCAGCGGTCAGACCGTCGACAACCCATTGGTGGTGGTATTACATCCGAAGGCCCGTCGTAACAACCGCCGCATTAGGACATTTGTGGTTACACCCATAGGTGTCCGACACAATACTGCTGCCACCAGCAGGATATTGGATCCCAACGGTGCAGCTGTGGTGTCAGGGCAAGTGAATGCCCTACCCTCGGGGATATCACATCAATTTCTGACACCCTTAACATGGCAGGGACCCAGCCATGTAAAAGATCTCAGAAAACTTAAGAGGGGGCCCTAAACAAGCCCTCAGGGCTATTTTGCTCGGGGGGCAGTGCTTGGGGGAGCATGCAATTTCCCCCTTTACATGCACTGTCAAGCATGCACTGTGTGCCATGCTTGACATGGTGCATGGTAACAGTGAGGGCATGACAATTCATGTGCTGCACCACATAGTGAACCCGAGCATGATGCTGCTGACAGACGCCGCTGTCACAGATGGCATGCCATAATACAGTGGTTAGAATGCTGCCGGCTTGGTGGCGGTTTCCGACTGCCAACACTATGGCCTGGAGTTCTGACCACCAGGTTCTTAATCACTCCCTTGATCATTTTAAAGCAAGTAAAATGACACAATATATCAATATATCTAAAACAGTGTATGAAAAAGCAAACCTAAACTATAGTGAAAAACACTACACTTATTACAACAAAGGACTCGATAACTAATCTGTCGATCTACGGAGTGCCTGACTCATGCTGGCATGGCAATGGCGGTCTTCTTACCACTGTATTAAAATGAGGGCGGTTGGACCACCATTGCCCACCGCAGTAGCCAAGGAATTGCTGCTACCTGGTGGTGCTGAGGTGGTCTTGAGGCCTAAATATGCTTGGCGGGATTGCTGCGATCCCACCAAATATTTTATGAGTTTCCTCTCCACCACTGTTTTCATTGACGTTCCTACTCCATGAAAACCTTAATGGGGAGGAAACAAAAGGGGCCCTAGAGGGCCCTCTTGTGCCTCAGGGCAATGGGGTGCATGCGGGGGTGGGCTCAATATGTACCACCCTGTGTGCTTACACCCCAGTTCCTGCACAACATGTACTTTACATTCCAACCTGTTTTTGGTGTTCCTACTGCGGTGCCCATTTTCGGAAGCACCACTGCGGGAACTTAAAAAAAAAAGCTGACAAGACACGAGAAACACTCGTAATCTGGCAGGCAACCAGACCAAGTGTTTGGCAGTGAGGTGGTGGGGTGGACCTGGCGCTGCACTGCCAAAGTCGTAACCATGCCCTAAATGTACACAAAACCCACAACCAACACTATAACTAACCTCTAGTCCTTCCCCATACAACCCACTCCCTCAAAACCCTAAAAATAACCTTTAAAAAGGACTTACCTGATCTATCCAACATCAGCATCTTGCAGTCACCTAGATCCAGGAACATGGACTAAAACTGACACAAACACACAACAAAATAGACGATAGCTATAAAAAAGGCTGCTAAATGAAACTAAAAAGGCCATTTCCCTACAGAAATGAATGAAAAAATAAGAGAAACAATTGTAATAAATTTCTTAAAAAATGGGAAATATTTTTAAACATGCAAAACATGTCAGAAAACATAGTAGAAATGTTTTCAAAAAATATCAGTAAAAAGAACTATTTAAAATATACTGAAAAAACCTATGTTAAAAATTGTTTAAAATATGTATATGAAACAAATTAGGACATTTTAAAAACATGTTAAACTATGGAAAAAACTTGGAAAATGCAATACTATTTAAATTTGATTTACATTATTCATTTAATATTAATATTCATTATATTTTCTTTATCTATATATAAAGGTTTATTTTTAACTATTTGTAACTAGAAATCGCTATGCTTTAAAATGCAAAAATAAACTTTGAAAAAATAAACAACTAACTACTTAAATTATCTTTCTAAACACCAACACTAATTAAATAACATAAACTACTCCTACTACATATAAATACAATTGTAAAAAAAGTATTTGACACCAAGGGGTCGATTAGGATGGCGGACGGACAAAGTCCATCCGCCATCCTGTCGGAGGAAGGGACCGTCCTTCACAGGGGCGGAGCTCCCGTACCTCAAATTAGGATGCACCCCCCACAGTGGTGGGTGCATCCCACATTTTTAACATTGCAGCAGGTGGTGCTGAAAGCACCGCCTGCCATGATGCTAAAAATGCATGTTGTGCGTTTCAAAGAACAGCATGACAGGCACCGCACGGTGCCTGCCATGTTGCACTTTGAAACGCAGGAGGGTACCATAGGTACCCCCATGTGCACCCCCCCACCACCCTTTCACCCTGGGGTCCCGCAATGGACACCCAAAGCAAAGACCGTATGCCTTTCGGCATAGGACCGCCGGCATCATAATATGGCTGGCGGTGTCTCACAGACACCGCCACCATATGTATTCACTTTTTCCGCCGGTCGCGAAGGATGGTGGACGGATCGCCTCTGCCGGGCCCGCGGTGGCTACCGCCGGCCTGGAGGAGGCAATCCGTCCTCCATCCTAATCGGCCCCTAAATGATTAAATCAAATAATTACACTCCAATGAAACCACTTTAAAGGAAGTGTTGGACACTAAGGGCCCAATTACAATTGGCTAATCCTATTCGGAAGTCTTGTTTCCTTCTGATTGTACACATTTCCAATTACAATACCCGGACACCGTTCGGGCTGTCGAATTCGGTTCCACAAGGATTTTGGTCAGCCCACGACTTTCAGTGCCAAATCATACAGAGCTATGGATACGGTTTCCGAGCGAGTGATTACGATGACCGATTCGGACAGCTGCTCCAATTTGGTCTGCCCGACACAAAACTGCGGTGGGAATACGACTTTGGAGTCCCATTGCAGGCCCCCCTTCACCCGTAGGCAACCGGCTAGGGCCCGTGGGGGTACCCAACCCTCTTTCCAACCATGTGCAATGTGGCAAACATCATGGGGATACCCAGCATCAGGGTGCAAGGTTTTCCCCAAAATACCCATTTTTTCAATGGGAGCCTGTTTTCTCATTTGGAACACAGGCTCCCTTTGAAGTCAATGCGAGTCCAACCAAATGATTTTGGGAAGCATCATAATCCGTCATTCAAACTCGCAGAACCCGATTCCGTCAGAAACTATTCCAAGACTGAGTAGGTCTTAATCGGGCCCTACGGTGGTGACCTTTACAATTTTCACTTCAATCTAAACCAATGTGGAGAAGGAGTAGAACACTGAGTGGTGACATTTACTATTCCCACTCTAATCAAAAACAATTTGGGGTAGGTCTTGGACAATAATGGTGTGACAGTCATTATTCCCACTTCAATTTATACCAATTTGAGGAAGGTGTTGGACACTATTGGGGTGACACTTACAATTCCCACTCCATTTATAATAATTTGGGAAGGCGTTGAACACTAAAGAATTGGCATTTTCTAATCCCACTCCAATGTAAACCAATTTAGGGAAGGTGTTGGACACTAAAGGGGTGACATTTACTATTTCCACCCCAATGTATACCAATTTAGGTAAGGTGTTGAAAATTAAAGGGGTGACATTCATTATCCCCAATCTAATCTATACCAATTTGGGAAAAATGTTGGTCACTAAAGGGATGGCATTTATTATTCTCACTCTGATTTATACCAATTTGGGAAGGTTTTGGACACTAAAGGGGTGACATGTCCTATTCCCACTCTAATGTACATGAAGTTGGGGAAGGTGTTGTACACTAAAGACGTGAAATTTCCTTTTCCCACTCCAATCTACACAAATTTGGGGAAGGTATTGAACAATAAAGGGGTGACATTTTCAATTCTCACTCCAATCAAAACTAGTTTGGGGATGGTGTTGGACACTAAATGGGTGACACTTACTAATTCCACTACAATCTAAAACATTTTATACAAGGTGCTTCAAACTGAACATTTTATTTACACAATCAAAAGTACATAATTGCACATAATTTAGATCTATAACATCAATTACAAATTACTTTAAAAAACACATTCACCCAAAATAAAATCTATATATTTATAATTAAACATTAACAGACAAAATAATGTTTATCACTATTATTACTTCATGTAGTTTTGCTAGTCATTACTACTATTCCTAAATGTTGAAACGTGAGGTAAAAATATCATACTCCAAAAATAAAGTTAATAAAATAAAACATTCAATAAACTACTTTTTAAAAATTATATATTTTTTGTAAACAAATAAAAATGAATACATTATTGGAAAATATATTCCAACAAAATAACTTATTCCACTATTAAACATATACATGGTTTAATGTTTGAAATGTTGGTAATTTGTTTTATATAAATGTAAATATTAAAAAAAGAGAAATGTAAAACAACTTATTTACAATGGCATTATAATTTTCAACAATGCAAAAATCAATACTATTATTTTAAAGTTCAAATAATGTTTACAAAAAATATGAAATATAAATGTGAATGTTAAAGAGTACAAATATTTAGCATAATTACATTCATTTTGTATATACTTTAAATGTTACCAGATTTGTTATTATTTTAATATTTACAAGATAATACCTTTTTTGTACATTTAATATAATTGATATATATACTTTCAAAATCATTATAAGCTATTATTTAGAAACAATATAATGTAACAAAATAAATGTATACATCTTACATTAAATATAAACTAAAACATTCACTTTTAAAATTTTCTTCAACCTTATTCCCTAAACACCCAACATTCACTATAGAAAATAATTATATTTACATTATTTTACACATTAATACAAGGAAAAATACAAATTATTTTTTTCTTTTTATTGAGCAGAAAGCTGATAAATCACAATCCTTGAATGATAAATAGTACAATTAAGATGAACCATAAAGAAATATCTTCACACAGTAAAAAATCTACAAATAATTCAATTGATTATGTTCATTGATTATGTTCATTTCTGTTGTATATTGTTTCATTACTTAGGATAGCTAGAGATGTACAGCCCGATAAAACGAAACTACTTCTAAAATCTACTTATCTACTTCTCCATTGCCTCTGCTCTAATCCAAGTGATCAACCATTCTGATCTCTCATTTGTGAAGAGCAAATGCAAGAATGCTATTATATTGACATCCATATTTTACTACTTATCATTCTGTTCATTTATCAATTCATTAAAGGAAAACAAGTACTTTGGTGCTAAGGAACAATATAATCAAATAAAATATAATACTTCATAATAAAATGCGTTAGTGCTTCTAGCAAATATTATATCCTTCGGTGCACTGTAACTTTGATCCAGAAAATTGCCACATCAAAAATAAATCAAAAAAACACAGTGTTCTCATGTTTAAAATTATTGGGAAAAGAGGCCGCATTTCATCTGGCAATATATAAACAATTCATCGTAACTTTAGCATCCTACTTGCGGTCCTGCCATAGGCATTAGGATGAGACTGCCACTATAGCGGTCGCAATGTCTATATTTTGTATTGTGGCAGGTGCTGCGGGCAGCAGCACACACCACAGTACAAAAAATAGACATTACACGTATCCCTGCACGAAGTGGCAGGCAGCACACAAAACATAGGGGCCGATTACAATGTCGGCCGAAAAAGCACACCTGACTCCTTCTCTGAAACGGGACCAACCGACCTCCGGTTGGCGGTCCCCATCACCTCTTCATGATGCGACTCAACACTATTTGGTTACATACTCCCATTCCACTATGGGAACACGTGTTACAGCCTTAAACTGGCTGTAACAGAAGATCCCATAGAGTAATGGGAGTCTTTACTCATCCCTGCACCTTGTGGCAGGCAAGGGTGCCTGCCACATGGTGCAGGGATGATTAGGAGGACGCAGAGGAAAGGAGGACCTGCTAGGGTCCTCTATACTCACTTACTGACAGACTTTTCATGTCAGAAAGCCCAAAATGGACAGCCTGCCTGTGACCGAGTATTGTAATCCAAAGGGTGTTGAGGCCACCCTTTAGGATTATGGGCCGGCCTCCAACTGAACTCTGTATGCCTAAGCCCATCAGAAGCCAGCCAGAATGTCCGGCCGTTTTAATTTCCGACCACAAGCATTGTAATTCGGCAGTCGGAAATTAAATCAAGATGCAGCGGAAAGCCCAACCGATGGTTGGAACCTTTCCTGGCTGCACCGCAATCGGTCCCTCAATTTATAAAAACATAGTTATACAATTATCATAATTAATTATCAATTACGTAATTTTTAATTAAAAATGAATAATTCATTGAAAATAATTTCGTTCCCACCCTATGCTTCTAAAAAGCACACAACCCACACCTAAAACTAAACTAAATAGAAATATATACATTCTCAAGTAAATAATTATTATTACTTAACAATTGATAATTATAATTAATTTACTTCCCACTGTATACCCCTACATAACAAACAACTTGTGCCTAAAATTGAATAAAATAACAAATAATTATACAATTAACATGATTAATTATCAATTAAATAATTACATTAACAACATTTTAATAATAATTATTTGTAATTAATTTACCTCCCACCCTATACCCGTATTTACCCACACCTGACACTTAATTTTAAAAATAACACAATTAACATAATTGATTACCAATTACATATTTACAATTAATTACTCATATTTAACTTCCCACCTTATACCCCTACAAAACACACAATCCGCACCTAAAATGTAATTTTAAAAAATTAATTATACAATTAACATAACTAATAATCAATTAACTAAAAAACATTCATTAACAATTAAATAATAATTAATTATAATTAAATTACTTTACACCCTATACATATATATAGAGTTAAATTTCCAAACTACTAACAATTAAATAACAATAATGAAAAAAAAATCAATATTTATATATACACACTTTAAAACGTATACAATTTAAATACATTAAAATAATTAAAAATTAAAATGATTAACAACTATGGGGCTTATTACAATGCCGATCAGACGGGTGTCTGACTGGCATTATGTCGGAATGGAAACCGCCCGACTTGTAGTCGGCGGTTTCATCCATCAAAGAAGGATGCGTCCACCCATGAGGGGGTCTAAAACATACATTTTTCCATTGTGGCTTGTGCTGAGGTTGGAAAAGGGCTGCAGTACAGGCTGCATTGGTAGAATGGATGTTTTCAAACATTCATGCACCATGTGTCAGGCACCATGTGGTGCCTGGCACATGGAGTTGGATATTTGGGGTAGCACATATACCTCATAGCGAAGGCTGCAGAATGACAGGAACGCTGCTAGGGGCCTCCAAAGTCTATTTCCTAATGCCTTTAAATGGCCATAATCCCTACGTCGGTGCATGAGCAGGAACCCCCCTTAATGTAGGGAGTCACATTCCGACCAATGGTCTGACAGGCTCCTTGAGCCCATCAGAAGTGTTTGTTGGTTCCTCTGCCCTGCCTACGACTGTTGCGCACCTTAATTAGAGAGGGTGAGAGTCATATAAAAAAGAAATTCTTTTTTCCATATGGACTAATCAGGAACTCTCTGTGAGGAGGAGTTTCTTCCCATTTTCCATAGGCTAGAAATACTTGTATTGTGTAAAGGACTGATGTGAGCCTAAAAACAACTCATTGAAGAAATATAATAAAAGTATTGTTTGTAGTGTTTATTTAATAAATCTGGAGATGTAGTGTCGTGAGACTGTGGACCTTCTGATGAGTTTTGTGGTGTGGGAGCGGGACCACTTGCCAGATCAGGAGTTTTCTCCTGGTCTAGCAGGCAGTTGTTTGGTATTCACAGGACGGTGCCAATGAAATAGGTACCACAGTGGAATGTCCAAGGCAGTGCCTGAACGGAATGGACTACTGCAGACCATTCTGTGCAGGTACTACTCTGCATGCACCCAGGGAGGCACATGGTGCCCCCCCCCCTGTGTGCATCCACATGGGGTAAGGTGCCTGGGGCACACGGTTTCCTCACCACCAAACTTTTCTTAATAGGGCAGTCGTAAAATCACCACTGTATGCCCCCATTATTCTTGCAGTCCGTGGACCTCCAGACTCGTAATAAGCAACTTTGTGTGCTGGGACCCTTGCGCTTCTAGGCGGACAAAGTAGAAGAAGTGCGTAACTAATTGGGAGGTGTTAAGGTGTGGTTATTAGTGGTTATAGTGTAATCAGAGAATGTGAATGTAAATGTGATTATATGCTGAGCAACAAAGACGTACAATCCAGAGCTTAGTATGTGACACATTCCTTTGCTTTGTTTTTATTCTGCTTTTTCCCTTGGTGTACTTGCTATTACTGCTTCTTGAAACTTTCTCAGTCATCCTTCCTCATTGACAAAGGTTACTCAGGGAAAGTCTATCTCACTTCTCTTTACTGCAATGCCAAAGGAAAAATAAAGCATTGGCAAAGTAAATAGGTTCTGCCTCTGCTAGTTCCATTGGCTTTGTCAATGTTTTTTCTGAATGTTGCAGAACAGTGCGAGCTCAGTGCTACACAGCTTAAAGTTGAAAAAAAGCAATATTATATGGCCAGACCACTGCATAGTGTTTTGTTTCTCTTTAAACTATGCATGTACAAACACATTAAAATTGCTATTTTCCATATACTTAATATGCAGTTTATATTCTTTAATGAATGCCCATTGCAGTTACCTTCATGTCAAAGTGTAGCTAGCTGGAACCTTCAGCATTGGGAGACTGTGACATTACTGCTAGAGCTGCTGACTTTGGAGCTCGAGAACAAGGTTTGAGTCTCAGCTAAACATCCTGAGATTCTGGACAAATCATGTAATCTCCCTGTGCCTGTAAAATGTGTGTCCTTGTGTAATGTAACTGGCGCTCATGTAAAGCACTCCAAGTCCTTACAGTGGACTTCACACTATATAAAACAAGCTATGATGGAGGTAGGAAGGGGACAACTAGTGACGCGGTGAGGAAAGGGCTTGGAGTGACTGGAGCAAGGTGGCATGGCCGGCTCTAGGCATGTGCAAGCTGTGCACCTGCACAGGGCCACCAAACCCCAGGGGCCACCACGCCAATATATATCCTTAATATATTAATCCTCTGAGGATGGATACATATTTGTGTGGTGGCCCCTGGCAGGGATTTGGCGGCCTCCGGCTCTGTTCCACTTCTAAACTCCCTGACCCCCTCCCCTCTTTACTGGCCTGCGCGCTCCGCCCCGCCCGGACCCCCTCTTCCGGGCCCCCTACCTACGATCCCTGCCCAGGGCCACCATGAGCCTTGAGCCGGCCCTGAAGGTGGTGGGAGGGACAGGCCAGCAACTAACGGGGAATTGGCATGCAGCGATGGGACAGGAGGTGGTGGTAGGGACAGGAAAGTAGCAAACAGATTGCGGGCACTGAAAAGTAAATAAAAATATAAAGTATGGGACAAGTATGTTTTAAGTGTGTGGCCAGAGGGAGAATACTGGCAGCTGGATCACTACTTCCAGCTGCCAGTATCCTCCCTCTACTGACTTGGTCCAAGCTCCACACATGGGCAAAGACGTAAAGCCGAGCAGGAAGCTGAAGGCAGAGGAGTCACGGACCAACAGGTAGAAAGTAAATGAAAGTTACGTGGGAGCCAACCAATGGTAAGTAAAGGTAAGTAATGTGCGTGCTTTTTTAGACTTTTTTTGTTAAAAAAGCTTTCGCAAGCACCGTGTAGGCGAAATCTAAAAATGTGCAGATTGAAACATTGAGACAAACATTAATCCAAAGAATTTATATTGTGACAATTTTTTAGTTTGCGTTTGACAGCATTAAAGGTCTTTTTTATAATCACAGTATTCCTGAAGACATTGCAGCTGCGGGTCACTGACACTTCCATAACATCAGAATTACTCGTTTTACTAATGTAATTGTACACATATAAAACGAATCCTCCATAGAATGTCCTTTGAATGTGGAGATCGTCATTTATGGAAAACCTTCTGCTATCCTATAACTTCCAGTCACTGCCCTAATTGAAAAAAAACACCACAATGATCCCCCCATAGGGGGCCTAAAACATCAAGGTTCGTTGTGATTTGTAAGTATCCTTAACTTCTCCTGTTTGCAATAGAGTATAAAAAATGTAATACACTTTAATGTAGACAAGATGTATAACTCGGAACGCTGCAACCAGTGGAACCTAGTACACCCAGAGCCAGGACACCACCAATCTACAGATGAACAAGTACAACAGAAATAAAAGACTACGAAGCTTCTCTATGCCTTCATAGGATCTCGATTGGCATTTTGTAAAAATATTGTATTGGTAGGATTACGTACCTGAGTAACATCATTAATTCTCTTAACCTCTTCAATGCTAATGACAAGGGTAACTCGTCATGATGCACTGGTTGACCTGTGCTGATGACAAGGATAACTCGTCATGTATAATGGGGTATTCAATAAATCAGCGCAGGAGGGGAAAACCCCTTAGCAGCCAAGGTGTTAATGAAATGAGCAGCTTGCAGAGTCATGGTACCCTAAACTTTGCAATGCCTTTTTGTTTTAGAATACAAAAGCAATATAAATACAATCTCCATAATAATACCACCTGCCACAGTAATCAGAACTCAAAGTTAAGGGAAAGTTTAACAAAAATACCCCACGTACCAGGTTGCTATCAGGTGTTAGAGCTTGCATAGGGGCGCAACTAGATCCAAACTTCCGAATGGGGGGGCTAAGACTCCCAGCTAGGGCTGGCTAGAGCACTGGTGACGGCCGTTACGAAAGTCTCTTTTGGAGCTCTCCTCTCTATAACGTCCTTCTATATAAATTCCCACACTACTGCTCTCCAACATTGCACCTCATCTGTCCATAGCCTCTCTCTGACGTACCTTTAATTTTTTTTATAATGCTACTCCTGGTTTACTTATATTCAGTTCTGTGATCTTCATGGTAAACATTCTTTGCAGCAGGCGCATTAATCCTACACTTTACTTTACGATGAGCCAAAACTGCCACTTGACAAAATTCCAAACTCTCATCAGTAGGAACATTAATCACTAGCAGACCTTCATAGGACTTTCATGAACTATTCAAGTACTTTCATGGTGCAACATAAAAGCCTCATCAAAACTTGGGGCAACTTTTGCCTCAACATCAGTGGCGACAGCTTTTTTTGAATATGCAGTTGCATCCATTTCTTTAACTTTTCCATTTTTTCAAAACTTCTTTTTCATCCTGTTCATCCTCTACTTATTATCAATTTCGTTCTTTTAACACCTCCAGCAAGAGTCTTCAATTTTCTGGGTTTCTCATGTTACAGCGGGCCATCCGAACCGCTATCCAATAACACGTACTAAGGCAAAGTTCATTAAAAAGCAGTTTATTTAACCCAATGCATTTCAGACCCCACGGGTCCTTCGTCAGGGTTCACTGTAAAATCAATCAAACATACTTATCAGTAAACGCACTAGTGTATATACTAATTAAATTTCAAACATTTCTTAAATCAGCATTTTGCCATTCAGATCCCCTATCAAATGAGTACAGGAAATCTATTACAAGAGTTACCTCAAATATCAGTGCCGACATTTTACTATGGATCTATTACAAATGCTAAGAATTGAGTACAATTCTTAGCAGGTGTCGTGGTGCATGATCTGTTTCCCTGCTACTAGGTATGACTGGGCTAGCAGCTTTCTCAGTTATACAGTTCGAGTTGCCACAGCCAATGATGGTGTCTTAATTAACGCTGGGCGTAGTTCGCCGAGGTTTGCTACGAAGAACTCTGCGAAGTGACAAAAAAACTCAGCAGAGTTCCGAAAGTGGCGGACTGCAGTGCAAACTGCCATTCGTGCTGGTTTTACTGCCGCTCGGGTAGAAATTCTATCCGAGCGGCAGCTGGTGCTCGCGAACTTACTGCTCACGAGCGGAGAAAACTCTTCAAACTCCGCGAACAGAGCTGAGTTCACCGCTCAGGCCTACTCTTAATAGAAGCATGCCATGGCCTGCAGTTTGCCAGAAGTAGCACCTCCCATCCATATGCATCTGTGCCCTTGTCCAAGGCTAGAATAACGTCCAGTGTGCCAGCTCAGCAGCACAATTGCGCGCATAACACACATACACTCACACACACAATCTCTCAAACACATATTCTCTCTATATGTCTTGTACTCTTTCTTACATTTACACTACAACATTCACACACAGGCACACTGCCACTCACACATCCATGAATCAATCTGCTTTTATTGTGTTAGAAAAGCTTGCCCTTCTGCTTCTTTTATACCTGCCTTGCGTTTTAGTGAAGCTTAATAAAAACATATTCTCTATTCCCTAGTCAAAAATAATAATATATTGCCTTGTCAATGTCTGTTACAAGTATGATTTTTATAAAAAGTGCACTTCCTTAAAATACCTGTACTTGGCCTATATTTGGTTTCACATGTGGATCAAGCAGTTACAGTTTTGGAAATGAACTAATCCATATTCTAACATGTAATATCACAGCATCCAACTGCTCTTATGAAATGTTTGACTTCTTTAGTAACCATGAATTTTATCCAGTAACACATTACATTTTTGAGCCTTTGACACCCAACTTACAATGTAAAAAACCCAGCATGTCTCTGAATGAAGCATTGTGGTGAATGGAAAGCCAATAATAACTTGAGGTATCACACGATCCTCAATCCAGCACCATACTTCAAAGCTTCAGCCATAGTCTCCCTCCTTGTGCCATTCACATTCTCAGTCCACTTTGCCCTCTTTCACCAACCCCACTGTTGCAGATGGGATTAAGTAGGCATGTAGTGCTAAAGAAAAAGCTGGTATTCTGTGGGTGCCGTTGTAGAAATATGTTTGTATTTATGAAAGTTGTGCAATTTTTATATGTACAGAGTAAGAGATGTGCTCATGTAAGTGTTGGGTGATGGTGAATATTGTGAGTGAGTGTAGCAAGTGTAGGGTAATAATTGTGCTGATTTGAGTGTTGGGTAAACTGCATGAATGTAATGTGAGAGGAAGGCACATGTAATTTATGTGCGAGGAGGGCGTGCAGAGTAAGAGGAGTGAATGCAGGGTGCTGTGTGCAGTGTAAATGGAGGGTGAGTAGTGTGCCTGTGTGTGGTGCAGGATGAGCAGCGTGAGTCAAGGGTGATCTGTGAAAGTGACTGGTGCGTGCAGAGTGAGAGTAGTTCAGGGCGGTGTGAGCGGTGTAAATGGAGGGTGAGTGATGTGCCTTTGTGTGGTGCAGGATGAGCAGCAAGAGTGAAGGGTGATCTGAGAAAGTGACTGGCGAGTGCTTGGTGAGAGGAGTTGGTGCAGGGTGAGTGGTGTGTCCCTATGAGTTCTGGAGACTATTCTCTCTGTGCAGGCAGGATGACCATTGCCGGTATTAATGTAGGCTGTGAGGTTTAACCGTGTGAGTGCAGGGTGAGAGGAGGAATTCCTGCATGAGCGGCGTGACTCCAGTGTGAGTGCTGTGCTTGTTTGCATGGTGAGTGTGCAGGGTGAGTGCTGTGCCATCTGAATAAAGCATGAGTTGTTTGTGTAACAGGAGTGTCTATGTGAGTGCACAGAGAGTGATGTGATACCCTGGGAGTAGGGTGAGGGGAGTGACTGCAGGGTGAGTGATGTGACATATGAGTTTGGGTGCGGGTGAAAGTGTACAGTGGGAGGAATAAATGCATGGTGAGTTATGTTCTTGTTTGAGTGAGATTGCAGAGTGAGCGGTGAGAGCGAAAGGTGAGTGCGGTGTCACATGAGTGCAGGGAGAGTAGTGTGCGTGTGTAAGTGCTGGGTGAAAAGCATGAGTGCATTTTGAGTGGTGTGAGTGCAGAGTGATCACTGTGATATTAGGGGGACGGTGTACTCATGTTACTGCAGGGTAAGTAAAGGGAGAACGGCATCAGTTCATGGCAAGGGGCATGAGTGCAGTGTGGTTGCTATGAGTGAAGGGTGAGCGGTGTGCTCATGTGAGCACAAGGTAACAGGAGAATGAAAGGTGTGAGTGCAGGGTAACAGCATGAATGCAGTTTGATCGCTGTGAGTGGTGGGTGAGCTGTGAAAGTGACAAGATTTGTCAGATTAATTACATTCCCCGAAGCCAATACCTGGTCTAAAAACCTGACTTTGTGCCCCTGCGATGACATATCACAACAGTCAACAATGCATTGTATTTTGTTTTGTTTTGTAAATTTTACCCGCACCCCAGGAAAAAATATTTAATCTTTTTATTAAAGAAATGGGGCCTGAGACAATGTAGACCTGCCCTATTGAAACTCCAAATGCTAGAAGAAGAGATGTCAATGTATTTAGTATCAATGTTTTTAAAAAGCGCGATTAGATGCAGATTAACAATTAACTGAATCCTTAATAGAACTGCATCCTGGGACTGCTTTGTTTTAAATGGATTTTTAAATCTACTGATGATTAACTTCCACTGCATTTTATCATGCATTTACTTGTGCTTTTGTGATTTTTTATACTGAAATCGAATAAAGCTATCTTTGACTTGACTTGAAAAGTGAGTGGAGTGTTATGTGTGTGCAGGGTGAGTGGTGTGTTCATGTGAGTGCAGGGTAGGAGAAGGGTGAGTGGCGTAAGTGCATGGTGAGTAGTGTGAGTGCAATGTGATCACTGTGAGTGCAGGGTGAGCATGAAAGTGAAGGGTGAGCAGTGAGAATGAGTATTGAGTTGTTGTAGGATTTCAGATAAAAGGTAAACTATTGCTATTATGGCATCATTTAGGGATGAAGGGTGGATAATAAAAAAAAAGTGCTGATACTGCAACAAACGTTCAGTCCCTCATTTAGGGTTGCCAGCTGATCAGATTTCTACTGGCACCACCAGTATTTTGACTAAAGTAATTTTCTAAGCACTTATCTGTGCATACTTCAAACAGCAAATATACATGGAAAGCACGTTTAAATGTGTTGTAGGGCTGCGTTAATAATCTATGACTAATAATTAAAGGAAAAGAGGCAGAAAAGTAATGATACAAATAAATACATACCATTTTATGTGCAACCTTTTTTTTTATTGAAGCCAAGGTTTGTCAAACATGAGCATTTACATATTGGAGCATTATATCATAGCAAAGAAACTAAACACTGAACATCTATTTTAACAAAATGAATCGCAATAAGTCACTATCCCACATCACGGACTTGTTATACATTTCAGAAAAAAGAGTTAGTCAGGTACAGTAATGTAAATATCACATATAAAAAATCTCCCTGTAAACATTCACACAATAAATAGATAAATAGACAATTGGCGAGGTCTAAAATCTCAGACCACCCCTCCACCAAAAAAAACAAGCAACTACATCTTCTCCCTCTGCTTTAATCAAAGCTCGACCCCCATGTTTTATTAAATTTCTTAAGTCCCCCATTTCTTGCTACGAAGGTATATTCACTTTTCTTCACCCTTGTCATCTTCTGCCCCCATTCCAAAGCTGACGAAATTGATGCGGAACGCCAATTTTGCAGAACCAGTGACCTTGCAATCGCCATAGCTATGTATAAAAATCTAGTCATTGAATCTACAAAAGGGAGATCCGGATCAAAGCCAAATAAAATTAACCTGTCATTTACTTCCAACTGTAAATTACATTCCTTTTCGAGATACACAAATACCTCTACCCAGTACACATTAATCTTTGGACAACGGAGCATGATATGTGATCAATTGGCAACAGGATAATTCAGACATCGGAAAACATTGGGAAGACTGATTGGGGTACATCTTTGCAAGGGCAACTGGTGTTCGGTAGAGCAGCCATTTACTAAAAAATAACATCCTGCGCCAGTTTGCCCCTCTTAAAGAGCTAAAATTTAGCCTGTTGATAGTGGTCCAAATATGGGGGGAGATTTCACAGTTTTCCTGCTCTGACCATTTCCTTAAAGCTTTAGATTCAGCATCCACCCCCTTTATAGAGGACAAATAATTCCTCCAGGCACCAGGCTTCCTGTCTAATACCTTAACTAAAAGATACTCCACCAACTGATTTTGAGCTAAAAAGGAGATGACACTTATTTCAGCAAGATATTTAAATAAAGTGCTATAAGAATTCATTAGGATAAAATCATTGGTCAATGATTGGCGCATATCTACTAAAGACACACAGTTACCATTCCGTATAAAATCAGAAATTTTAACATAGCCTGCTTCCGCCAATTTTACGGCCAGATATCTTGGTTGTCTAACCCCTATGAAGGGGAGGATTTCTTCTACCAAGGAAGCAGAGTTAATTGCTGGTATAGAATATTTTTTATAGAATGCTTGCCTTCTTTTAAAAAGCCATTGCAAGCTCTTGTAGCGGACCAGTTTTGGAGATCTGAACATTAACAGGGGAGAATGAATTTGGCTGTGCTGACACATGAGGTTGATAAAAAAATTGGTAAAAACAATATACTTGTGGTGCGGGCTTAAACCTCGATAAATATTGTGCAAAATACGCATCATAGTAGCTTTTCAGATTGGGAAGTGCTAAACCACCCTGATCCAAGTCTTCATATAAAGTGCTAAGTGCTAGACGTGGGACTTTTTTGCACAAATAAAGGCTGTAAACATTGACTCAACCTGAGAAAAAAAGGGCTTGATAAAGTGCACGGAATTGAGGCAAACAAAAATTAAATAATGGTAAAACAGACATTTTGATCAAAGCCACTCGTCCCATTATAGACAAAGGAAGTAAATTCCATCGGGAGACCAACCCTTTAACTTTCTTTATTAAAGGAAGAAAGTTTAATTTATATAAATCATCGATAAAATTGGAAAAAAATATTCTGAAATATCTCTTTGCATTAGGATTTGCAGAACCCCGAATATCAGGGTGCAGGTTTTTAGTATCGCTCCCACACTGTATAACTTCTGTCTTGCCTTTATTTATGCGATATCCCCCTAAAACTTCAAAGTCCTCAAACAACTTGAAGACCTTGGATTGCACCTCAACTGTGGGCTTAATTAAAAGCAAGATGTCATCTGCATATAGCTTTATTTTAGGCATTGCTGTAATTGGAGGACGAATATAGACACAATTGCGAATGGCTGTTGCTAGGGGTTCAATAAAAAACGCGAATAACACCGGTGATAGAGGGCAGCCTTGCCTTGTGACATGCTTGATTTTAATAGATCCTACCACTTCCGAATTAATAATTATATTAGCCACCGCATTCTAATATAGGTTCTGAATTAAAAGTATCAATGACCGTGGGACATTAAAAGAGTGTAAAATCGGAAATAATGTCTCCCAGACCACAAGGTCAAAGGCCTTTTCTGCGTCTAATAATTAGACGAGAGCCGGAATCTTCTGAGCCTCAAAGTAATCCACGGCCTCAACAAGAAAGTGGAAGTTAGTGGCCAATTGTCTGCCAGCAAGAAACCTGTTCTGGTCGGGATGGATCAACTGTGCTGCAAATCTATTGAACCTACAAGATAAAAGTTTTGTTACAATTTTGTAGTCCAAATTCAGCAGCGTGATCGGGCGATAAGAGCTAGGATCCATCTTATCCTTACCTTTGTTTAGGAAACTAACAATGTTCCCCTGCCTAAAAGATTACGGGATGGGCCCTCCTTCTAATAAAGAATTAATCAGGGTTAAAAAAAATCTGATAGCGCCCCAAAAAAGACCTTGAAAAATTCTGCGGGTAATCCGTCTGGACCACAGGCCTTGCCATTCGCCAGACTTTTTACAACTTCCTCCAATTCTATCAAGGAAAAAGAGCTTGCCATAGATTGATTATCTATTTCAGACAAAGTTGGGGATGGATTTTCCTGAAGGAATTTAGCAAATAGTTGGTCATCAACCCTTTGTAATTTACCATAGATAGAATCGTAGTGGGCCCTCATGATGTCTCCAATTATCCCTGGGTCTTCTGTGCTGTCAAAGGGCATTTTAATGCCTTAATTTGATTTGCGGTGGCCTGCTCTTTGGCCTGCCACGCCAATAGCCTACCTGTGAAATTACTTTCCTCATATACTTTCTGTTGAAAGCGTTGAAAAAGGATCTCACTTTAGATGTTATAGGCAGAGCAGAGCTCGCGTTTTGCCTGATCGAGAGGTTTTTTATTGGAGACAGTAGGATCTTTCAAAAATATCTCATTGAGGGCATGGATCTTATCTTCAAGCTGTAACTTCTCCAGCCTAGCTTTCTTGGACATAGCTGCATCTTTGCCTATTATTAGTCCCAGCACATATGCTTTGAGTGAGTCCCAAACTATATGTGGTACTAACCTTTTTATATCCTCAGAACATTCTCTCTTAACATTTTGAGTGTACATTCTGCCTGTAACTTTTTGTAATCTATTTACTCTAAGCCGTTTTTAAGCTCTTTATGTAAGTATGCGTCAATATATGTTTTGTGTGTAATGCTTTTATGGTTGTTATTTTAAATAACCAAATAAAGTTATTTGACTTGACTTGACTTGGTGCAGCAGACAGAGTGTTCTGATTTAAAAATTGTCTGATCTCTGAATCCATAGACTTTACCCACTCTTTATCATTTAAATACTGCTTATTGAAAACCCACCGTTTTGGGCGTCTCAGTCTTTCCCCCAAATGGATTTCCAATGTCAGCATTGCGTGGTCTGAGAACACATTAAAGAAAAACTTTTGTTGAAAAAATTCTAACCCCTTGGAAATAAAAAAAATCAACACAGAAGGAAGAACAGAACCGATCAGATCCACACGTGTATTTTCTTTGAGATGGAAACGCTAATCGCCATGGATCATGTAAGTTCAATACAGATTCATCATTTTTTCAAAACTTTAAAGGATCTGGGCTTTGTCTGCCTCTTCCCCCATACTGTAGAATCTAACCGTGGATCAATCAAGATATTAAAATCTCCTCCTACAATTAAATCCCCCGGGATCCTAATCAGTGCTAAAAAGAGTTACTCATAGGGTTTCATATTGTCCTCTACCGGTGCATAAAAACTCACAAATGTGAGATGGCAAGGTTTAGAGCTAAACGAAAAGGAGGCCCCGCACCACCTGCCAGATGGATCGCTACTGGTGTCAATAAGCTCTGCTTGTAAATTTTTATTAATAAAAATTATGGTCCCTCTATGGGATGCCGAGGAAGATGAGAACCCCCTATAACCTGCCCATGATCTAAACATAGAAAATTCAGGGTTCTTAATAGTCGAGATATGGGTTTCTTGTAGAAGAATTACCCCTGGGTGTTCTGTTTTTAACCACACCTCAATAGCACGCATCTTTCTCTTATTATTGAGCCCGTTAACATTAAAAGAGACAACCTTTAAAGTTAACATTTCAGCCATATATGAACAGTAGTGACTTTTCTAGCGTAACAGATGAAACAAATAGAAAAAAAGCAATAGAATATGAACAAACAACCGGCTTCATTTTTCCCCTTTTCCAACCCCTCCCCACTCCCGAAAAAGTGGACTTCCCCCCCACCACCACACCTTCCACTTTCCCCTCCCCCAACTCAATTTGGGTGTAATGTTGCTACACCCTGGTACGCTTCACTACCGGCCCCCAACAATGTGAATCATATTTTCTCTTCTGCGCCTTGCACCTAACAATCTTCATTTAATCTACTCAACCTACAAAGCTCAATATTCAATCTCTCCCTAACTATACACTAGACTATGATTAACCATTTTAAGATACTTTACTAGGCTCAGGAGCCTACTTGCTCCCTCTCACACAAAAGCGGTCGGACCTGTGGAGTGGTGTGGCTCACTGGTTAGAGGCGGCAGACCCGGAAGCAGAGGTCAGCACGGGACCAGGGTTCGATTCCCGACGCGGCAGGGTCTTGGGCCATGGTCAGCGGACTCGATAATTCTCGCCTCGGTGCCTACTCCAACCATGGGTCCCACTCAGCAACTCTGGGCAATAGCTTGCTTAATCTCTACTAACAGCCCCATCAGCGCTGGGGATGCTTGTCTTCACCTTGGAGATGCCCAGGAGGGACCATCTCACAGGGAAAGCCAGGATGGGTTCCCCAGCGCTATACAGCGCCGGGACGCCCCTTTGCTGGGGCAGCTGTGCGTTTTACAAGTATACGACATTTAACATTTAACCTGACCTTTAACTCCATTATTCGGTCATCCCTAATCGATCAGTTAAGAATAAAGTATCTGATCTAACGTACTAGATTAGGGAACCATATCCACTTTGTCTGCCCCTACATCTTAATAATAAAGTTACAAGATTTAAGCTAATTGCTTGGCTCACCACCACGTTAAACCATTCTATCGTTGGATGCTGAAGAGATGCCCTCCAGAAACCCCTGAGCTTCGTCTACATCTGTAAACATAAAAAACTTCCCTTTTACTAGAACTCTTATCTTGGATTGCTGGGCAATTGATGCTTGTGCCCCTTTTGCCTTGAATAGATGCAGCATTTTAGCAAACTCTTTCCTGTGGCGTACCGCGACTGCTGACATATCAGAGAAGATACAGCATTTTGTAGTCTCATTAATAGCAAATTGCCTTTATTTATTATTTATTTATTTATTATTAATATTTCTAGAGCGCGAACAAAGGCCCATGGGCGTCTCGGCGCTAAGATATCTGCAATATTTAACCAGAGAGGGGAGATATGAGTTTACTGATTAAAAAGCCAGGTCTTGAGTTGTTTGCGAAAGGACCAGAGTGAACGGCTTGTTTTAATCGAATGAGGCAGAGTATTCCATAGCTTAGGGGCTGACACCAGGAATCTTCTATCTCCCTAAGAAACAGATTTGGTACGAGGGACCACAAGATTGTTGTATGGCTTTTGTTAAAACTGCTTCCTTTACTCGAAAATCAGAAAAATTAATCAGGACCGTACGTGGAAGTGCCGAGTTGGGGAATGGCTGTGCCAGGACACAATGAGCTCTTGTAATCGTAAGGTCCCCTTGGAAGTCCGGCACAACCTTTTGTTTGATAAAGGTATTCACCCAACTATAAGTCTGCGAGCCTTCCACCCCCTCGGGTACTACAACTAAGCAAAGATTAGACCTTCGGGAATGGTTTTCGAATTCTTCCACCTTAGCTTGCAGTGTCTGTTTTCCTTTCGCTACTATTTTGACCTCTTTCATGACAGTGGACAACTGATCCTCTAATACAGAAATTCTTTCCTTAGCCTCTTGGAGTCTAGTAGGGAAGCTCCCCATTGTGTTCTCAATCTTTTCGAGACGCAGACTAAGGGAGGCCAGTTCCGCTTTCTGTGCCTTTTTTAAGTCACGAACTTCGTCCAGGATCAAATTGAGCATATCTTTAATGCTCATTTGGAAGGCCCCAGTTGTCTCTACCCTTGGATCGATATTAGTCTTGGAACTTAGATCTATCTGCCGAGAGAACAAAGCCATCAGGAGGATTATACCAGAGGGAGAAACTCTCAACTCAACCTCTTCCGCCCCCTCCGGGTGATGAGGGGGTGTCTGAACTGCAGCTCTCAAATCCGGCCCGTGACTCCCTAGAGGGTCAGCCTGTTGAACGCTACCGTGCTCCTTCCCTGAATTAGGTAGATTGGCAACGGAGACTCCGATCCGAATAATGGGCATAGCGGAGATTTCTGTATTGGTGATTTTTAGGTTACTTGAAGCCTGTGTACTGGGAGAAGCTAAGATAGCCGGGCAGCTTGCATTTAATAATGGACCTTCGGGCTCTTGAGATGCTTGTGCAATTCTGCAATTCTCTGGTCTCAACACCTCCACTTCAGTGTCTGTGGAATTCTATATGCTAGATTTGGGGGTACAAAGGCTATGAGAGCTAATAGGGGAAGCCTGTACAGTAGGTATAGGTGTAGATTTAGAAGGCACAGTAGATTTTTTTCGAAAAAGAGCAAATTGCTTAACCCCCTTCTGTGCCATCTCTTTCTTCTGTGCCTCCAAATCACGATTGCCTTCCTGTACACTGACCTGGGGGTGTAGGGAGATCACTGTAGTTATTAAACTCGAGCTTGAACCCTCACAGGGGTTTTCCCCTGATAATGCGAGTTGCTGAGTAATTGCTGCTGGGCTCCCTTCTTCTATCTCCCCCTCTGAGCTTTCAACAGTAGAGTCCAGCGAATGCGAGGGAGGGGCATTTTCAATTCCATCCAAGCGCGCCGCTTTCTTTGCCTCTCTGGCCTCTCTCACTTCTTTCGCCAACAGGCGGCTTGCTTTAGCCTTAGCGAGACGAGTACTCTTCTTCATCTTAGGAGGATCAGACATAACATTTTTAACAAAAGAAATAGTGAAGAGGAGAAGATTCTGTTTTTTATGTCTTGGTAGTCAACTCCTGATACTCCTCAAGCTTTGAGCACTGTACGTCAAAAATGCCAATGTCCAATTTTCTGCCCCTGGCTCCTCTTTCTCTTTTGCCCTTCACCCCCTCTTACTTTACTTTTTTTTAGATTTTCCTGTTGTATTATTTCACCGTTTTGAGAGCTCCTCACCTCTGTGCAGGGGAAGGTCAGGAAGGTCAGGGGTCCTAACAGGGCAGGACAGGGGCTGGTCGCTCTTAACTCCTCTGAAAACAGCTTCGCCGGGCTCCGTGCCTCCGTGCCTCCTTGCTGCCTGTCGCCGGTCGCTTGGATCACATTCCACCGAGTACTACCAGACCTGGAACGTCTGCTGCCTGCGTCTGCGGCATGCGGGGGGGAAGAACGTGGCTCACCTGGTCCGACAGAAAGATTTAGGAAGCATCGAGAAGCCGCCAGGAAGGGAAGGTTACACGAGAACGCTGCCGACCACTGCTCGCCATTACTGAGGGGCGGAGTGAAGCGTCACCTGGCTACTCAGAGGCGTGGTACTCCATAGCCATCGCCATTTTATGTACAACCCTATTTAGTGTCAAGGTGAGGCCTTTGCAGGCTTTTTAAACAACAAATTGTGGTATTTTTGCGGGGGAAAGGTGGCATTCCCTACTCATGAGATGCTTTTTCACTAAATCCATTCTCCCACTGTGGCAGTAAAAATAAAATACAAATGTAAAGAACAGGCAGGGTGGGGACCCACGGGGTGCTGGAACAAGTGAAAAGGGTCTTGTTAACCAGTTCATAAAAGGCATGTCAATGGTCATTTAAAGACTTGTGAAAAACTCGGGTGTGGCTGAGATAAAGCTTTATACACAGCCCAGTCGATGCCACAGCAGCTCGAGCTGCAGCAGCCCAGATGAAAGACACAACGAGGGGCTAAAGCTGTTAAGGCATTGCACGCCTTAGCTTGCACCAGTCCTCTGATATATCTAAGCCACATAGTGCAGGGTGAGGAATTGGAAGACCGTGAATTTCCAAGAAGGAAAGAGGGAGGAGGATAGGAGAGGTGGAGATAATACTTGCAAACAGCATGGAGATGCGGGGCACCACTCCTACCTTACACGTGACAGGCAAAAGAAGCATCAGACTCATGATCCCAGCATGGAGGTCAGATATAACGGAGAACTGAGCAGGGTCCCGCGAGTGACCTACACTGTGCCCTTAATGTGTACAAGGAGCCTATCCAGGCATTGCAGGGAGTGAGTTCAAGGAGGACTACTATCAGTTTTAATGTGTTCCTGTAATTGAGCTACACGTTCTTTCCAGAAGTACACTATGTGGTATTTGCACAACACCCTTAATCCTTTCTTCATGAAGTGAGTGATGCCCAGCTGTAGCCCAGTGTATGAATGCACCTCTCCTCTTGGGAAGGAAACGAGCTGCAGTACTCTTTCATGGAATGGTGACATTGTGTCAGGCAAGTATAAGAGTCAAATAAATGATGCATGAAAGTGCCCTATCCAACTATGGCCTGCCACTGAGAGGTGCAAAAAGAACAATTTATGGACAGAATACTGAACAAAGTCAAACACTTACCCCCAGTTTAGCGATCAGCATCTAAATCCATGTTTTTTTTTTTGCCTACCACACCACCCCAGTTTGGACACAGCCATATGCAAATCAGTATTGACCCTGCTTCCCATGGGAACAGTCCAGCCCGAACTGTTGGGCCAGGTCCTTCCTGGACTGGAAACAAGCATCCTGGGAACCATTTTGTGTTGTCACCTCATAATAGCCAGGATAACTTTAATCCAGTAGCTTGATGGAAATGGGACCCACGTCTGGACATTCCCCCGTCCCATTTGGTGTGACGAATGCAAAAAGAACACCTGATAGACGGAGTGCTGAACAATGTCAAACACTCACCCCCCTGAGTGCCTGGAACCTGGGCTCGCCATGTCACTTGATTCAAGCTAGCGTGGCTGACAAGGGTTAATTCCCTGATTTCAGGATGCACGTTTCCAGTTCAGGGTGCACCTGGCCTGGCAGTTTGGGCTGGAGTGCTCTTATGGGGAGCAGGGACAAGACCGGTCTGCATTTGACTGGGTTCAAATTGGAATGGCATGGTAAGCAAACAAACTGATGGATTTAGGCCCAGATCGCTGTACTAGGGGTGAATGTTTGACAATGTTCAGCATCCTGCCCATCAATGGTCCTTCCTACATTTTCCATTGAAAGGGGCAATGCAGTCGAGAATTTAATCTGTGCTTTCAATGGGCGCACCACTGCCCCAAGATTACCTTTAATGGTGTCTTTGTCAGAGTGGTATATCTTCACCCCAATGCACTTGAAGTAGAGCCATGCCCAACATGAGGCACTCAACCCTGCACACAGCAGTCTAGGGATGGTACCCATGCCTGAAGGGAAGATACAGGACTTACCCTAATTGACTATGAGGCCAGAGACCCGATGGATCTGTTGTAAGCTCTCTTTGATCCTGGTTATACCTTTGATGTAGATCAATAAGTTGTCTGCATAAAGCGAGACAGAGTGTATCGACCCAGACATTGGACAACCAGGGCTACCCCAATCCCACAATGCAACTCTGCAAGCAGTTCAATAGCCAAACATAGAGCAGAAAGGAGATGATGTACCCCTGCCACATGCCTCTGTGCACAGTAATGGAGGCCGAGACACAGTGGACGATCTGAACCCTAGTAATAGAGCTGGTCTATAGAATTTAAACTCAGGGAGTAATGCACCTGCCAACGACATTCTCAAGACTGAATGCATATACGTCCAATCAGGGGAGTAAAATGCCTTTTCTAGATTGAAATAACAGGATATCGGGATGACGAAGGAGTGCATAGTTGAGGATAGAGAATAATCGTCCGATTTTGAAGAAAGTGCTGCATCCAGGAACAAACTCACATTGATCAATTTGGATCAAGTTGGGTACTTTTGGGAATATGCTGGTTGCCAGCAGTTTGCTGAGGTCTTTATAGTCGGTATTAAGAATTGAAAGGGGACAATACGAAGACATGCGCTACGCATCTCGGTGGGGCTTCAGGATGAAAATAATAAAGGCTTCCCCAGTTGACACAAATACAGGCAAACGATGGCACCAATGTAGGTGCCAGTTGGGGGAGAACGAAGTATAAACCTCAGTGGGACTCCAGTCAGACCTGAGAACTTTCCCAGTCGCCAGTTCACAGAGCACACCCCTAACTTCCTGTCCAGTGATGGGCAAGTCTATTGCAGGGCGCTGCTTAGTGTCTAGAGCGGGAGAGGAGGATAGATGTTAAAAAATCTGCAACAATATCAAAAGATGGAGCAGTGACCTTTTGCTATAAATCATGATAGTACTGCAAGAAAGCTGTGTTAATTTCCTTTTGTGAATATGCTATGTGCCCGTGGTTATTCCTAACAGAGTTTAGCACAATGTGTATGCATGGGGTTTAATCGTGCGAGCCAGCAGCTACTTGCCTTGCTGCCTTCACTATGAGTCTTTGCAAAGTAAGCCCCATATCCAAAGCACATTAATTTCTTCATACAGGTTGTATGTTGCTTTAGAGCTCAGACAGCGATTCTTGGGATTGCCCACATGCAATGGAGTGTATCTTCCTATTGCATAGGGTCAGTTCTTGCATAAGTAGAGTGTCTAGCAATGTTTTACGAGCCCCAACTGCAGTCTGAATACACAGCCCTCTAATAGAGGTTTTGAAAACTTCTCATTCAACCAACGGCGAGGAAGTTGCACCGTCATTATTATTGAAAAGCTGTTCAATATGTGCCTCCTCACTATGCGCAAAGGAGGGTGGGGGTCATCTAATATTGAGAATTGCATGTGCCATGTTGAGGTGGGTGAGAAGATCCTTCCCCATTGAAGTGTTACCTCTATTGGGTTGTGGTCAAATATGACATTTGGTTTATGTTTCACTGATTGAATCAGGGCTAGTATCCCTGCTGTGCAAATGATCTTGTCCAATCTAGTAAAAATGTTGTATGGTGTAAAAGGAGTATTTGTGCCACAATCTACCAATGATCAGCCCTCCAGCCAACAATGTCTCTAGCATGATCTACTAGCCCTGCCTGAGAAGAGGCAGAACAGATCTGTCCAAGGTTGTATCCAAGACACTATTGAAGTCCCCCACCCAGGATCAACGGGGTGCCAGCTCAGTCTGACTGCTTTCTAGTTAAGGAGGCTAAATATTTATCTTGACCCGTGTTCACAGCATAGACATTCCTCAACACTAGTCACATGCCATCTAGCTTACCACAAATCAAGATGTTCCTGCTTTCAGAATCAATGTGTGTTGCCTCCACCAGAAATGGAACAACAGCCGGTACCCAAGTAAAAGCAGCACATACACATGCAGAGTATGTAGTATTTTACACCTGACCCCTCAAGCAGTGCTGCAGTTTGATCCCCTCCTTGTGTGTGAGGTGGGCTTTCTGCAGAAAAAACTATTTGTGCTTTCTAGAGCAGTATAGATAAGTGTATCTTATATAATGTAATGGGCACATTGAGGGCTCTGATATTCCAGAAGACTATTCTATAATGCGCCATAGGTTAGAGAGTACATGAACACAATGTCTTGTCAAAGGGCCCATAGGCCAAGGCACCCCGCATCTGGCCAATACCCACCAATACCCACCTCTCCCTACATGTGTCACCAAAGCAATTGTGCAAGTGTAGTACGACCTTGGTGTCAAAGGTGAAACCCCAACTCATCCCCATTAGGACAGACCACCTCCAACTACCTGTCCTGTGAACTCAAAGACTGCAACAAGCAGCATTACCCATGCATACCAGCAGTAGTCAAAGCGAAGGTGTGGGAGGAAGGCGAGATGGAGTGGACACCCCTACATGCCGACCTGACAATTGCTTGCATACTTGACCGCACATACTAGTAGAAAAAGGCATGCCAGCTAATCACAGTGCAAACTTGCCAGCGCGGCAATGCTCATTGCTACTCACTGCACCCGCAAACCTTCATTAGAAAACATTGATAAACAAGGGCTCAGACGTATAGGACCTCCAAAGAAGGCAGAGCTACTAAACTATAGAACATACAACCAAATTCAATGTCTCAAAGACTGACATCATATACTCAATCACAGCAGGTTGTCCACCAACTGCGGAGTTACAAGGGGGAAGTACAGACAGCCATTAAAATTCTCATGGTCATCGGGGGAAGCCCTTGAAAGGACATCACGGAGCTCACGACCGAGGCCAGTGCCCCCCAGGGATAGTTACAGTCACCTCAGGGACCTTTCTATATTCATCAAGGATCTGATGAGAGTCACAGCTAAGGAGCCACCGCATTGCCCACTTCCACCTTTAGTGTCTCGCATTGTGCTTAGGGCTGTGTGGAAAATACCCCTAAGCACATTTTGCAAGGATTGAAATTGTTCTATCCTGTCCCAGGCTTGCTCTGGCACCAGAAACTAAATGGGGCCGCTGTTGAGCTGTAATCCTCAATTGTGGGAATAAATGCATGTATTTGACACCCAATCACTCTGCTTTTTCTTGACCTCTAGGAAGGAGAATCCCTTATGTTGTACCGCTAATGTATAATCAAGGAATATCATGCAAAAAACAATTGATGGACAGAATGCTGATCAATGTCAAACATTCATCCTAGTACAGAGATCTGGGCCTAAATCCTTAGTTTTTTTGCTCCCCATGCCATTCCAATTTAAACCCAGCCATATCAGTCTTTTGCTTTCTCGCCCTAAGTGAGTTGGGTATGCCCAGACGTGGGGCATTGGTTTCACTGTGCCACTGGATTCAAGCTAGCCAGGCTGATAAGGGGTGAAACCCCCAAACCGGTCCTAGGATGCTTGTTTCCAGTCCGGGGAGGACCTGGCTTGGCTGTTCCCATGACAAACTTGAGCAAGACTGATTTTCATAAGGCTGAGTCTAAACTGGAGTGGCATGGTAAGCAAAAGAACAATGGATTTAACCAATAACTCTTGACTAGGGGTGAATGTTTTGATTTCCTCTGAATTCAGTTTGTAACTTGTGTGTCTTTTGCTTTCACACCCTAAGTGTGCCGGGCATGCCCAGACATGGGTCCCAAGCTCACTGTGCCACTGGATTCAAGCTAGCCAGGCTGATGAGAGGTGAAAACCCCGAAACCGGTCCTAGGATGCTTGTTTCTGGTCCAGGGAGGACCTAGCTTGGCAGTTCAGACTTCACTGTTTCCATAAGGAACGTGGGCAAGACAGATTTGCATATGGCTGAGTCTAAACTGGGGTGACATGGTGAGCAAAATAACGATGGATTTAACCCAGATCTTTTGACTGGGGGTGAATGATTTGATTTGTTCTGCATTCCGTACCTCACTTGTGTGTCTTTGCATAATCATGTAATATCATGACATTTGCATTTTAGTCCTTGGACTAGACTGTTCTCTTTGCAGCTTGTTGTAATACGCCTCTGTAATTCAGGATACATGTCACAATTTGCTGAGGTGCATTGTTTGGAGAGGCAGGCTGGTGGGCACCCTGGGAGGATGCTCCTCAGCAAACAAGGAGGAGAGGCCCTGAGGGGAGACCTCTTTTTGGATCCATAATTGAATATACACATTAACGGCCACATGCATCATTGTTCCCGTATGCGAATTCTTAATTGCGAAAATTAAGGAATCGCAATTAAGAATTCGCAAACGGCTATGCATTAAGAAATCGCAATTTTTTTGCGATTTCTTAATTTTCCTTAATTGCGATTCACAATTTGCGAATCGCAATTAAGGAATCCCTTTTCATTGATTCCTATGGGCCTAGAGGCATGATTCGCTCCGTTTGCGAATGCAATTCAGTTTGATGCATGTGGGCATAAGCTTCTGTCCTTTGTGTCTCTCTGGTAGCCCCACTATGCATATGTTATTGTGGAGTGCCATGCCCTCGCCTCCTCAGCACTCCCCTCTAAGTGCCATATGTGATCAGACATGTCCTGCAAGGTCGTGGCATGTTCCATGTTTTGGAGCTGAAGGGACTGAATAAGTGCAGTGCTGCCTGAACTTTATCATGAGTTTACACAGGTTTTCTCATAAGGTACCCATATCCTATACCACTGTTCTAACTTTAAGTTCCAGTGCTGAACAGCTCTCAGCTATAGCCTACAGAATGAAGTCCAATTTATCCTGGCTCATTGGCGGCAAGGCGACATCATCGTCGTGCACGTTGAGCTCCTTATTAGGGGCCTTGTATGAGCACATAATGACCATACTTGCGTCACAGCCCTGAGTTCCAGCAGTCCTCCATGAAAGACTCCTAAAGGAGATGCTGGAGCAGCAGCCCACCAGTGCCGACGAAGACCAGGATACAAAGCAGTGCCACTGACCACCCAGACCTTCGCTGTAGTTCAGGTGCCCAGGTGCCCACTATCAGGAAGAGGGGTGGCAGGTAGTAATCCTTGTTCCTGGCCGTACACAAACACCTCATGTGTGTTGCTCCATCTGCAATGAAAATCTACACCACATAATAGGGTACATAAGACAGCAGACTAACCTTATATTTTACAAACAGGACTGGCAGGATGGGGAGGCAGGAATGCTTTTAAGTTAGCGTTTATAAACTTTAACTTTTTACAAGTACTTCTTGATACAGTAACATAATCTGAAGTACTGAAACACACCCTCATGTAAATGAATACACTATCGAATTTTGATGCAACTTCATAATTTCTTAACATAACAGGTCATATTTACAAAAGGATATTGCCACCAGACTGTGACTTTTGGTGACGTCCCAGTAGTGATATCCCCTTCTCCTTATTTACAAAGTATAAGGGGATGTCACTTCACTTAACGTGGCTTAATGCTGCCTTTCAAATAAGGCCCCTTTTCACGCTTCACTTAGCGTGACAGGGGCATGCAATGGGTGCTGCAGTGGGGGTTCTGTCGCAACCCCTATTATTTTTTGACTCTGTCCCATATTTACAAAGCTTTCTTTCTCTTCATTTTTTGCTCTTTGCATGTATGCTGCATGCAGCACAAAAAGAAGGAGAAAATAGCCTTTTCAGATTTATTGTTTATGTGTAGGAAGTTGTCCCTTCCTGCACATAAACAATCACCCCTGCAGTGTAGGCACCATTGCATCATGGTGCACGGGTGCCTGTGCTGGTGTTAGCCAGTTTTATTAGCGCCAGTGCTAGGGAAAACACAGGGGTGTGCCATATTTTTGTAACTGTAGCGCATCCCAGTGTTTTACCAATTTAGGAGTATCACTGCGCTAAGACATTGTGGGATATATTCACAAGAACGTGTGCTAATGGAATTCACAACACCACAGTACCATGCGATAGATCACCGAAAACGCGGCCAATGTCCGCGATACAACTCCTGCGATGGAGATAAAACCTTGGTACTCCAACAACCCTAAAGAATAAAAACAGTCATGTAAAAAACATGAACGTTGCTGGAGGCTGAATTACTGCCCTTCAGCGAAAATAGCATTAGGAAGGGCTCAGAGGGGCTACTATGCAGCCATCAAGGAGGCAAAAAGCAATTTCTATGCGGAGCGCATTTCTCGCTCCAGAAACAATTCAAAGGAAACCTTTACCATCATTCAGAGTTTCCTTAATCCTAGTGCTAAGCGCACAGATCTGCCTGTTTCGGCAGAGCGGTGCAAGAAATTGTCAGGCTTTTTTATTGATAAAATCCAGGCCATACAGGGCAGCCTAGGAATTGATTATTTAGGGCAGGCTGAGTTTCACATCTCGAGCATGCTAGCTCCCACCTTGTTAGCTCCCCATCAACGGATTTCCTGCCGATTACCTTGGCGGATTCACTATCCATCCTTATATACCTCAAATTTGGTTCTCCTACAGACCTGTGTCCTGCTAAGTTGCTTGCAGGGGTCACAGAGGTGGGTAATCCGGAGGCGAATGCCATTATAAACCTATCCATTCAGACTGCCATTGTCCCTCTGGTATGGAAGCAGGCTACACTCCTACCACTTCTGAAGAAGCCTTCCTCAGACCCGGATATTCTTACTAGCTATCGTCCTATTTCCCTTGTTCCGGAGTGGCCAAGGTGTGCGAGAAAGCAGTCTTTTAGACAGCTAGCCACCTTCGTAGAGTCATCTGGTGTTCTTCACCCAGCCCAATCCGGATTTAGGGCTTCATACAGCACAGAGACCGCTCTTGTGGAAATGTTGAAGGCAATAAGGGAATGTCTGGATGCGGGCGGCAGATGGGCCTTGATTTATTAGACCTCTCTTCGGGCTTCGATACGGCCCACTATCAACAAATTCTCACCCGGCTTTCTAGCATTGGCATGTCTGGCCGGGTCTGGGATTGGTTTAAATCCATCGACCCAACAGGTCTGGATGCCACCTTTTTTCTCGACTCCTAGGAGGGTGTCTATTGGAGTTCCGCAGGGCTCGACTCTGAGCCCTTTGCTTTTTAATATCCATATCACACCCTTGATCTTTCTAACAGAGGAGCTGGGAGCGAAAGTCATATCCTATGCAGATGACACCCAGCTCCTCTTCGCTTGAAGGGAACACGATCTGTCCCCGACTGTTTTCAAATGGCTGGCTAGGGCACTGTTGAAGTGTAACAAGGATAAGTCTGAGGTCCTTCTCTTTCGTTCCTTCCCTCCTTTCTTTAGGAAGACTCTGTGGCCCTCAGAGTAGCCCCGGTCTAATTCTTCTGGCAACTCTATTAAAAAATCTGGGAATCTGGTTTGGGAAGGACCTTAGTTTACTATGCAGACAAAGAGACTTGAGGGCCGTGTTTTGGTATTTTAAAATCACTCAGAAAGTTTTTCCCTTTGCTGCCTAGGCCGGCTAGGGAAATGGTGACTCTGGTTCTCATCTTGTCCCACATTGATTATGCTTACAGCTTGTACATTGGCCTTCCAGGGTATCAGATAAAAGAATACAAACAATCCAGAATGCGGCAGCTAGGGTTCTGCTGCAAATCCCTGGGAGATCAAGTATGAAACAGCATCTACGGGACCTGCATTGGCTCCCTGTGGTCCATCAAGTCCAGTTTAAGGTCCTTACTCTGGCTCTTAGAGCCTTGCATGGATTAGGCCTGGCCTACCTCCGGAGGCGTTTTGCCTTTTACGTCCCATGCAGAACTCTTTGTTCTGCTATTCAGCCCCTGGCAGTTGTCCCTCGCTTCCGCAGGCTCCGTCTGGAGGGCAATTCTCTCTCTGTTAAAGCAGCAGAGGCCTGGAATTCCCTTCCTCTGGAGCTGCGTAACATTCAGGATACTATGCTGGATCCGGTCTTTCTTGTCTAACAGATCCCAAGCCGTCCGCCTAGGCCCCTACACAGCCCCCAAGACCCCCACAACCTGCGGAGTCCATCAGGGCTCCTCCCTATCACCTCTTCTGTTCAACTTGTACCTCCGTCCCCTACTCCATTCACTCCGTAATTGGGACATTACAGTCTTTAACTATGCAGACGATTTGCAGATCATTTTCCCACTCAACTCCCCCAATGCAATAGACAACTTTCACTCTGCCATGCTCCACATCCAAGATTGGATGAATTCCAACCAATTGAAGCTAAACCCGGAAAAACTGAGCTCCTTCTCCCAGGCTCCAGCCTCTCCTCTTGGGGCACCCAGTTCTGGCCTCACGAACTGGGACCCCCGCCGGCCCCTTCCACCTCTGTAAAAAGCCTCAGCGTAATAATTGACGCCGATCTCTCCCTCCGACCTCATATTAGCTCCGTGATTTCATCCTGCTCCTTCCAGCTCAGAAAGATCCGGAAGGTCAGCCATCTGCTTCCCACACCTGCCTTGACTCAGGTTATCATCTCTCTTGTGATCTCCCGTTTGGATTTTTCCAACAGCATTTATCACGGACTTCCCAAAACCCTTCTCCACCGCCTTCAGGTGATCCAAAACCAGGCAGCTCGGATCATCTTTAAATCTCCAAAATGGCAATCTGCCAGACCAATGATGTACAAACTTCACTGGCTACCAATTGAACAAAGGGTGGCCTTCAAGCTGGGCTGTCTCACATACAAAGCCCTCAATTGCCCCTGCCCTGCCTTCCTAATCTCCCTGATCACCCCCTACTGTCCAAACCGCAACCTCCGCTCTACCCATCTCAAATCACTCATCACACCCAAAACTAGAACTAACAAATTCGGTGGACGAAGGTTTGCCTTTCTGGCCCCGAAATTCTGGAACTCCCTTCCCTTGAACATCAAATCAAGCAGCTCCCTCCTTCATTTTAGGAAGTTGCTAAAAAGTTTTCTCTTTCCCCCACCCTGCTAACCCTGCACTTAACCTCAGCTCCGGAATTCGATGTCTTATAGCGCCAGGAAACCCATGGTGTCAGCGCGCTCTACAAATTTCATTTAATAATAATAATAATGCTATTTAAGAAACAGTTGAAGACTTTTCTTTTCAATCAAGCCACCTAATCTTTGATGCTTTGCTGTTATGTTCACAAACCGCACTGGGACACTCTTGAGTATCTGTGCGAGATATAAATGTTTTGTAACGTAACATAACATATCAAACCTCAATGCGGAAAAACATGCGATGGGCCAAAGCGTGATGAGGAAATCAGCAATAAGTAGCGCCAGGCCTCAATACACACATGGCAGGTGGGAAAAATCTATATAAAAGTAGAAAAAACACACAAACACAAACTGACCAACACCCAAGCACCATGGAGGCAGCCGGAGCAGGCGCAGAGGACTAGCGCAACCCCATAAGTACCCCGCCGACCTGCCTGGGACCTCGGGGACAGGGAATGGCAAGGACAAGAAGAAGAGGAAGACGAATTTCAGTCTGCAGGAAAACAGGATCCTTATAATGGAGGTGATGGAACACCATCAACAACTGTTCCTCACCTTCAACGAGTCATTGGGCACCAAATATGTTATATGGCGGGACATCGTGGACAAGGGGAATGCCGTCGGGAGCACAAGGTGTCAATGGATGAGGCCAAGAGGGGATGGATTAACATCAAGCGGAAGATCAAGGAGAAACTCACAGCCAACCAGAGGGCAGCAATGCAGACTAGAGGTGGGGGCCCAGCGCAACAACAGGAGCTGGTGTCGTTAGTCATCAGTGTGGAGACTGTGGCCGGAGTCGGGGGAACGGAAACTGACCGTCAGGACACAACAGAACCACAACAGGTGAGTGACCACCAGGTACTGAGGGGACGGGTGGAGAGGCCCACAATGGCACACATTCACAGTCAAGCAGAGCACAGTGCACAACCACAATGACCCTGGGTCATGGCCCTGATCTACACACTATCACAATGTACAATGCCATGCTGTCTGAATCTCAACATGTTCTATGCGGACACATACATGTGGACACATTGGTCCCGATTCACAGAATGAACTTAAGACTCAATCCTAAACTTACTACTATTTTGGTTTTCACAGAATGCACTTACTACTTTTGGCATTCACAGAATGAACTTACTACTTTTGGTATTCACAGAAGTTAGGATTTTGTCTTAAGTCTGTCCTAAGTTTGTCTAAGACAAACTTAAGACAAAATCCTAACTTCTGTGAATACCAAAAGTAGTAAGTTCATTCTGTGAATGCCAAAAGTAGTAAGTGCATTCTGTGAATACCAAAATAGTAGTAAGTTTAGGATTGAGTCGTAAGTTCATTCTGTGAATCGGGCCCATTGTAATATACCATCTCCCCTTCACATTGCAGGGGCACCGTCAACACCCCCTGCACAGCAGTCCCAGCCACTCTTTACTGATGACGAGGAGGACACTACCAGCATTGACGCCCAAGCCCTCCAAAATATCATGGACATGATACAGGACTCACCTCCAGGATCAGGGCAGTCCAGCTGCATTGAGGAGACCCCACCCACTACACGAACCACCCAGCAGGAGGCACCCACAGCCCGTTAGTCTCACAAGACCCTCAGGAACAAACCATGGCCTTCCAATGCCGTGCGCTGGAGGGCCAGAGGTAGATGGCTGGGCAGGTGTGGGTGGGGTTCGGCCTCATGGCTACCAAACTGGACGCCATCCACGGGTATCTAGGTCCCATGAGGGACCAGCTCCAGTCCCTTACGGACACCCACGGCCCGCTCCATGGTCTCCAACGAGCCCTGACTGACATCGCTGGAGTCATGACGTGGAGAGAAGAACATCTGTCCTCAAAGACTGGCTCCAGCGATTCCAGCCGTGAGCTGGAACACATGCAGGGACTCATGGAGGACATGGTGCGGATGGAGGCGGACAGGATGGCAGCCACCGCTGCACATCAGCGAGATGTAGCTGGGATCTACCATGCCCTGCAGACCCTCATCATGGCATTGCTGCCACAAGGTCTGGCATTGATGAATGCTGCTGCCCCCACACAGTCCACATCTCCGCCCCCCGGTGTGTCAGTGCCTCACAGAGCGGCAGGCGTATCCTCACCGGCACCTGACGTGTCACTGCCACACAGTGCAGCTGACAATCCTCCTTCGGCCCATGATGTATCAGTGGCACACAGTGCCACAGCCAGTACTGCAACACCCACAGGTGGGGCTGAGCACACATCCGAGGACGTGGCTGGGATTGTTGCCAGAAGAAGGCACTAGCATTCATTTCAGCCTCCTGGCCTGTTTGTGCTTGGTGCCGCACATGGCCCCATGACCTTCCACTGGCCCCCGATACACTCCGCTGCACTCACCTTGACCGTGACATAGACTGCCATGTCCAGTTTGATGAACAATGACACAGCGACCAGACTGCGGACTGTACCCTTCAGCTACCGCAGTGCTTGCCATCCCCGGATGGACTCTGGCTGGCCCTCCACCGGCCCATTTTGTGTGGTGTGCTAGGCATGGCCCTGTACCACTCGAGCTGCATAACTCCACTGGATGTGCAATCAACATCCAGTTTTTTGTGTCTTTTTGCACGGGAACACCTACTCTGCATCTCATTAGGGTTAGTTGGTGGTGTCCACCATGGAGGTAAGTTATGGGGCAGTTATCGCGGTGAAGAACCGGGCCTTATGGGCCTGGCGGTGCAGGGTACACCTTAAATCTCCGAGTTCACCTGCCTTGTCGGACAGAGACACGAGACACTCTGTTAGGCGTAGAAAACCAGGTTTATTAGCTGCAGCTAAGCACAGTTGTCCAATAAGTACAGAGTAGGTTCTTAGGAGACTGCCACTTTATTCCGTGGCGCACAATCTTTTATAGCACACATATTTACAACGTATACTCCCACTACATACAAGGCTAGCCAATAAGAAAAGTTGGAAAACAAGCTATCAAGTGTCCCAAATACGCCCTTCTTTCAGACGCTGTGTGTCACCCCTCCACACAAGTTAATCAGTGCTAGTGCCTACGATCCAATTTGCAGGTGCCAGGATGTATTTGTGTGCCTCAAAGGATAGTTATGTAACAAGAGAATACAAGGAGAGAATAGCGAAGGCCAGTCGGATAAGATAAAGTAAGGAAAGAATAGGGGAAGCCAAATAGTCAGTCGAGACAGGGATCAATCAACCTAGACATGGATTAGTGGGCTGAGCCAGACCCTGACATCGGTTTCGTAAACAAGGGCAGGGGGTTACTTTTTAACAGAAGAGACACGTAGCAGCTGGAAAAGGCAAAAGCACTCCGTTCGCCATGCTGCCTGAGTGAGGGCAACACAAAATGGCGACGGGACACAAAATGGCGGCTGAATATGGGACAAAGTCGAAAACCGAAGAACCTCAGTGGGAATACTGGCGATGTCCGCAGTTTGCACCAGCTTGTGAAATGGGTGTTAGATCTATCTCTGCTTTTGATGCGGTAAGTTGGGGATAAATCGGAGTTATGTCCTTGTGAATATACACCTGTGTTGTAAATATCTCCCAATCTTTGGTGCATGATTTACATGCCCAATATTTTCAGGTCTCAGATCATGCACAGGCTCTAAGAGACAAACCAGAACCGTTGCTTGTCTCTTCCAGTTAATTTATTTGGTTGGGTAACCTCTATCGTAGAAGGTGGAAGTAAACATTCAGCTCCGCCAAAACACGTCGACGCAAATACAACTGTTAAATCTGAAACAGGACAACTAGCATAGTGACTGATTCTTTGTCTCATGCAATGTCCCTAGTCATTAACAGATTAACTTAGCAAGGGTGCATTGTTGCTGCCTGGTGTAGTTTTTCCTTCCGTAAAGTACATTGTAATACTGTCGCCAATTTGCTGCTATTTTATGTTATCATTTTTTGAGAACTATGAATTTTCTTTGTTTATTTTTAAAGTGTATTGTAACTTACTATGATGGATTAATCATTTTAAAGCACCACATGTTTTGTGTTGAATACATTTTTGAAATACTAGCACAGGACTGACCTTTGGAGTTGCTCCAGTAGTATGAAAGTTGAGTGTGTGATGTTAATGAGTATATTTACTTGCGAGTCCAAAGGATAAAATATTTCTAACAATATTGTTACTGGTGCTCTATCCCTTTCGGGATGATACTAGCCCCTCTCCTTGTTTTTCAAGGTATACAGCAAAACCAACAGGTTGGAGAGTTTTGAGCTTCTGACCGGTATTTAACAGCACATATCATGGACCCATTTAAAACATTTGGTTTTTCAGAGGACCAGTATAATAAGATTATTGGTTCAGCTACAGTCAGGCAATAAGATTATGGTCCTGACAGGTAACAACGGTAAATGGAGTTGGGCTTTCAATTTAAAGAAGAAATTAGCGCGTACAGAGCCCCCTGCTGAGTTCCTTACCCAATATCTTAGAGCCGGTGTAATCCCTATCGCATTACAAATAAGAAATGAACCAGGCCTATTTACAGATAATCCAAAATTCCTTGAAATCTGGACGCATAACGCGAACAGATGCAGTCGCGACTGGATTATTCTTATTATCGAGACTGCTCAGGAAATGATTATCATAGAGGAGAAAGAGATCGAAGAATTCGAGAAATTCCTTAAGGAAAGCACAGCGTTGGAAGCAGCCATAAAAAGGTTAGAAGAACTCAATCTGGAGGTGAATGGGTACAGAGAATATCTGATCAACAAGAAGGCTATTAAACTTAATAAAGATGTGAATAATTTCAGTCTTGAATTGATATACCCATGCAACAGAAAGGATTACTGCCAACAAAGTGGAGAGCAGAGAGTTGAGGGACAATATGAGCCTAGACCTGTTTACTTTAGAGGGGGTAGAAAAGGGGTGACTTTTTCAGATACCTCTAGCTCCAGTAGCGAGGAGGAGGGACCAATTACAGTTGATCAAGGAGCCCACATTAATCATACCAATCACAACAATGGTGATTTTTTAGAACCACGCCACAGAAGAGGGTCAAGGAAAAATCAAGGGAATGGGAGGGGTCAATACCAACAAAATCCTCTTCCCGATTACCAAAGGGCCCCTCCCCAGGAGTATCAGGGGTCCCACCTCAGGAATATCTAAAAACTCGCAATGCACGATATTGGCGCCAGAATGTGAGATAAACAATGCCATCCCTATAATTAACTTGTCAGATAGATTACTAACCAGTGGGGAAATTGAAGTATTAGGAAGAGGATTCATCTTTGCACCCACATCTAAAGTCAATCAATTTAACTTAGAAAAGGACTTGAGAGCATTCTTCAGAAAGATAAGATTAACCGGATTCTTTGAAAATAGGGAATATACAGGCCCAAATAATATTTCGGGTTTAAAAGGGAAATCAACCTTTATTCTCCCTATAGGATCTGTATACAGGAATGTAGATATCTTTGAAAATCTAATAGAGACCAAGGTTAAGGAGATAGTCAAAAATACCTTTCCAGATAAAAATAATATGTCAGGTGTACTTAGAAGTGCCCTTAAAAATGTAAAGGAAGATGTGAGCATTACTGTTAAACCAGCAGATACGGGTGGAGGAGTTGTGTTTAATACATACGACTACGATCAGCGGATGATGACCCTACTGGGTGTCGCAGATCATTATCTGAAAGTCCCTCACTCAAGATTAGATGGTCTTAAAAAAGAAGTGAGTGAAGTCTTACAGGATACAGAAAGTAATGACTGGATAAGTGATGCTGAGCTCAAATTTCTCAGGAATGACAATGCTATGACACCATTAATTTATGGTTTTCCTAAGATCCACAAAGATTCATCTTTCCCCCAATGCAACCGATAGTCAGTGGCATTGGCTCTTTGCTGGAACCATTTAGTCAGTATGTTGATGCTTTTTTAAAACCCTTGGTATTAAAACAGAAATCCTATGTCAGGGACTCTGCCCATATAATATCTATGGTCGAGGGCACCACCTTCCGTGATCAAATGCAGTGTTTGGTGACCCTCGACATAGAGGTATTGTATACAAATTTCCAGCAGGACGATACCATCAAAGTCATTAGCAACTTACTGACACCATAGGTTGTCAGAGGTGCAAATAAAGATTTATCATTAAGTGTATGTGTCTCTGGTCCTGAAAAACAATCTGTTTTTGTTTAAGGAGGACCTCTATTTACAGTGCAAGGGTACCAGCATGGGCGCAACCTGTGCGCCAAGCCTGGCATGCCTGTATGTTGGGAGCTTTGAACACAGGTATATTTACAATGAAGCAGCGCCCTTCTATGAAAACATCTTAATGTGGCGCCGCTTCATTGACGACATCTGCCTCATACGGGAAGGTGAAGAGGATGTCCTCAAGGAATTTTTGGAATGGTTACACTTGGGAGACTCCAATCTTAGATTCATGCACAATATGATAACTCAGCAGTGAATTTTCTTAACATCACCATTAAAAACACATCAGGAGTCTTATCTGTGGAATTATTTACCAAACCAACAGACAGGAATACCCTCTTTCATTACGAGAGTTACCATCCCCGAGCACAAAGGGATAATATACCTACAGGGCAGTTTCTCTGCTTGCGGAAAAACTGTACCACCCTTGAAGGTTTCTATAAACATTCGGAAACACTGAAAAGTAAGCTACTAGACCGCGGCGATCCTAAAAAGTTGATCAAGCACACATTCAAACATGCGAGATTTTATAATCATGAAAGCATGTTAGATCAAAATCAGGGTAACAACAAGTAAAATAAGGCACTATCTGACAAGCGCCTGGTTTTTGTAACACAATATTCAAGTTTCAGCAATAGACTGAAAATGTAGTAAACTCCAATTGGAACATTTGTTTAAAATGTTCCAATTGGAGTTCCAATTGGTGTTCCGTGATGTACTGGCAAAAAGTATTTTAATAAACCAAACAGCAGCAAGACGCGTTGGTCACTACGTCTTGGACACACTGTTTTACAGAATAAATACACTTTGTTTGTGGCAACGTTGTCATGGTTACCACACGGACACCAACATGGACGTAGTAGTTTCCTAATGTAGAAACGGACATGATAGTGCATTTTTCATACAACAAACAAGTAACGTTCAACTTGCCAGCATTTAACAGAAATCATGTCCTGAGAATAATGTAGACTGTATGATATATATGGCATACTGTTAAGAGTCACAAATTCGGTACATATAATAATTAATTATACAGTATGGGAGATGTTGGAGCCCCGGTGTGACATCATAGTTCCAGGTTAAAATTAGTGAAAATAGAAGAGAGATAGAGCGCGCAAGAGGTTTTACCATTCGTGCAGTATGTACTGTATCCGTGTGGGGGCTGCTGCTATGTGCCCTATGCGAGCGGCATAGGCGCGAGTGTATAGCACAGTGTAAAATAATAAATTAAAGTAAAGTTTTGCAGTTGGTCTTGTTAATGTCTCAAGAAATACTGGGATCAAAGTGTATGTACGCGCAGCGTCTGTCAGATGAGGGCAACAGTGTGCTCTGAATCGGTGAGTGAAATCACTACCAAATAAACTCATCTAAAGTTACCATTTGGGTAATGTGATCCTGCCCAAGTGGGCTTAAAATTAAATGCGATGCAGTACAGAGTGTACAAAGTAAAGAAACTGTGCTCAGACTGGCGCTAGCACAAGCGAGGGTGGGATCAACAGGCGCTGTTTAACAAATCAAATTGGCGAATGTGAAAGAAAGATGTCACACAGTGGAATAAGAAAGTGAACAATAAAGAGATAAAGTGTGTGATTAAAAAACAGTTGGTGTGTCCAAGCATCACAGAATCTGGAAATAGAAGCGGGTCAAACAGCAAGAGAAAATTCATAGGTGTACATTCAGTGCCTCGTCTTCATTCATCCCATTAGGGATTTTAGAATTGTATAAAATGATGTATTGCGAGTCAAGCCTTCTAAGCGCAAGTAACCTGTTGCCCCCTCTGGGATTTTTGAGGATTGTGCCTACCACGTAGAATAACAGGTCCTTAGTCCTCCCTTTGTGTGCTGTGTTGATGTGAGGTGCAACAGGTTATGTGGGGTCGTTAGTGGCAACTGCTCTTAAATGTTGCAAAATGCGTGCATGGACTTGATGGAAGGTGCTACCCACGTAGTTCTTGCCACAGGTACAAGACAGAACATATACTGCATAGTCCGTTTTACAAGAGTAGTGCCCTCTGATGGTATAGGGTGATTGTCTGAAGGGTGACCTAACCTCCTTGGTATTAATACCGTGTTTAAAGGCTTTACATTTAGTGTATTTAAAGAAGCCTTTAGGAGATTTTAACCACGTGCCACTGGGTTTAGTTTTGCAGAGGGCGTTATTCACTATCTCCTGTCTCATCGATTTAGCCCTCCTGAATGTGATTTGGGGATTCTTACACTATTTTTCTGATTTGGGCATGGTAGGCATTAAAGCCTGTTATTAGTCTGGTTGTCTGGATGCCCTTAGGTCCCTCAACTGTGTCAATGTCATTGGTCCTGGGCTCCAATTTTAACAGCTCTCTAGTGTTGGCTGCTTTTTTTCTTGCTTTAGAGAGCATTTCCTCACTGTAGCCTCTATGTGACACTCTGTCACAGAGTTTCCCTGTTGCCTGTTCTAGGCTTTGTGTGGTGCTGCAGTTGCGCTTTATATATGAAGACCTTCGGCATATGGTATGCTTTCTTTAAGAGATGTGGGGTGAAAGCTGTGCGCATGCAAGATAGAATTGCCCGCAGTCCGTTTTCTGAAAGATTTTGTTTGCAGTTTTCCCCTTTCAACTTATACCTCAAGGTTAGGAAGTGTATATTGGCCCTACTGGTGTTACAGGTAAAACTAAGGTTAAGCAAATTGTGATTGATTTCAGTAGCAAAGTTTATACCGCTTTCCTCTGACCCTTTCCAAAGTATAAAAATGTCATTGATATAACAGACATACATTTTGACATTTTCCGCGAAAGTTGCAGAGTGCCCCGCCATGATCACATGCTCCTCCCACCTGCCCATATGCAGATTTGCATAGCTGGGAGCGAAGCAAGTACCCATGGCAATGCCCTGCAATTGTTTGTAAGTCAGATTATCAAAAACAAACACATTATTGTCTAAGCAAAATTCAGTCATTTGGAGAATTATCAGAGAATGCTGAAACATAGGTATCGGTCTCTTCCCTAAGAAATAGTGTAGTGCCTTTAGACCATCAGAGTGTCTTAATCTCGTGTAGAGTGTATTTACATCAAGAGTCATAAGCAAAAAGTCTGCTTCCCAGTTAACATCATAGATTTTTCTGAGAAAATCCGCTGTGTCTTTGATAAATGCTGGGAGTGTCTGCACAAATGGCTGAAGGAAGTGGTCTATGCATTTAGAGGTGTTCTCCAAGAGCCTACCAATAGCTGCAATGGTGGGCCCACAGGATCCTTATGGATTTTGGGAATGAGGTATAGTTGGGGTAGGACAGGGTAATCACATTTGATGTACTCAAATTCTTGTTTGGTGAGTAGCCCTGCACTCCTCCAGTCGTAGAGAGCCTTGTGGAATCTTTCCTTGATTCCTATTATGATGTTAGGACTCACTCGTTATAGCATTCTTTGTCAGACAATTGTTTCATGGCTTCAGTGTTATACTGGTCCAGCGGCCAGAGGACCACGTTTCCTCCTTTATCTGACCAGTGTACCACTACTTTCTGGTTAAGTTTGATCTTATTCATAAGTTCGTTGTACTTGGTCATTTTGTTCCGGTTATTACTCACAAAGTCCCGGCTACTTTTGTAGGCCAATTCTTTGAAATTCTTTGTTACATTTTCCGTGAAAATGTCCAAGCCATCTTTGGGCATCATGGGCATAAAGGTGGATCTAGGTTTAAATGGTGTTTTGGTAGTGCAGGTGGTATCAAAGCCAGAAGTGACGGCGAACTTGCTTAATGTGTCAGGATTGGTGGTGTCTTCCATATTAGCTAGGTCATGAAGCAGGGCCATGTCATTCACTGTGAGACAGTTAGGGTCAAATTCCAATTCACCTTTATCATAATTGCTTTTGGCCGTGTAAAAGAAATGTTTTTGGAGTTTAAGTTTTCTCACGAAATGGAAAAGATCAATTCTAGCCTGGGCATAGTCAAAATTGTTTTTGGTGCAAAACGTCAGGCCAAGAGAAAGGATGCGTTTTTCTTCAGGTGCTAGTGCCATAGTGGTAAGATTAATCACTGTGTTCTCCATGTCAGTGTGTTCATTCATCTGCATCGGTAGTTTCTCTGTGTGCGAGTGTTTTTGTTTTGTTTGTCCTTTGCCCCATCGTCTGTTTTTTCATTTCCTGTTTGTTGATTTTTTGAGCGATTGTTGTTTCCCTTTCTCGATGCCCGTGGTCTCAGGCTCATCAGTCTTTCTAGACGTAAAAAAGCGAACTCCTGTGCCACTGTTGGTGGTTTGCGTTTGTCAGTCATTAATGTTTCCACATCAGATTCAATTTCAGAGCTAAGTTCTGATTCACTTGGCACAGTGGTTCTTTGGGACACTGTCGATGTCTCTGACAGTTGTTGACGTCGGATGTTCTCATATTTCTTGGAGAAGGTGTATATTTTTCCACTCATGTAATCGGTCCTGTCCCTCTGGGATTTTACTGCCTTCCTCTCTTTGATTGATTGCTCATGCTTGTGGAGCCTTGTTTTCATGTCCGTGAGGATTTTGCCGATTTTTTCTTGCCGTGGGGATTTTTCCAACTCCTCAATAAGCGCCTCAATTTTCTTTAGTATTGCCTCTCTGTCACTAGTGCCATACTTTATTAAGATTTTGAGCATTCTACACGATGAGTCTGCGCTATTTTCTGCCCACTCCTTTAGCATCTCCGGGTCCGGATTCTCATAGGTGGGGGCTAGTAGGACTCTCAGGCTCCTCGGAATGCGTCCCACGTCCAGATATCTTTGGAGTGACTTGCACTCCCACCATTTAGCTATTTCAATTTTTCCAGTTCCTGATTCAGCTTTAAAATGGAATCTGTCTTTTGTTGTACTGTGTCTTCCGTTGCCGCGTGTTTGGCAATGGCGCTGCTGTCATCATCGCAAAAGATATCTATGTATATATTTTTTAGGCAAGATCGCCCATAGGAACCATCTAATTTATTGAGAAAAAAAACCACTGGGAGAATATAATTTCCCTTGATAAAAGACAGACTGCTACCTGAAACTCACCAAGCAGAGGATAAGGTGAGAACCTATTTTATTTGGTAGAAATTAAAAAACAGCACATATGTAAGGAAACGTTTTAACCTCTGATATATAGAGCATCTATTCTTAATATTATTATCGCTCTATAGTATATGTAAAAAGCAGGCAGATATTTTGGATACTGCCAAAATAAAGCATCATAAGGATCTAGTATCAGGATCCACTAAGTAAAAATATGTATAAATAACATACATTGATGAATTCAAACTAATGGATAATAGACCTAAGGACTGTCTTAAAAAAATTTAAAAAAAGATACCCCCCCATCAAATAGGGTCTAGTTGTTAAATATGTTTAGATATACCCGAATAAGGATGTATAAGGGCTGTTTGAGTATAAAAGTGTATTACTGTTGAAAGGTCTGGAACATCCCCAAAGATCATAGAGCTGGAATTACTGTTTTGTTTTTTTAAATGAAGCATGTATTGTTTGATGTTTTAATGATGTGATTAGGTTACATTGTCTGTTTAGAGATAGTTAGTGATACATTTGATCAGATTGTAATCAGATTGTACTTATATTATCTGATTTAGTATATATTAATATGTGTATCAATATATTAATTGTATCATGTTTTTGTTAGATATTATTATGGAAGACAAGGTGGAAGGATCTCTTTATAACTTGTCCTGAAGATGGTGGAAGTAAACATTTAGCTCCGCCGAAACACGCGCGTCGCCAATCCAACTGTTAAATCTGAAACTGGACAACTAGCATAGTGACTGATTCTTTGTCTCATGCAATGTCCCTAGTCATTTACAGATTAACGTAGCAAGTGTGCATTGTTGCTGCCTGGTTTAGTTTTTCCTTTTAGTTTTTCCTTCCATAAAGTATATTATACTGTTGCCAATTTGCTGCTATTTTATGTTATAATTTTTTGAGAACTATGAATTTTTAACCGGTTTAGTAACTGTGTCCTTGTTTATTTTTAAAGTGTATTATAACTTACTATGATTGATTGATCATTTTTAAACACCACATGTTTTGTATTGAATACCTTTTTGTAATACTAGCACAGGACTGGCCTTTGGAGTTGCACCAGTAGTATGAAAGTTGAGTGTGTGATGTTAATGAGTATATTTACTTGCGAGTCCAAAGGGTACATTCTTTTTAACAACACCTCTATCGTACATACATAGAATTACCCTATCCAGGGCCGGCTTTGGGGCGATATGACCGGTGCAACTGCACCGGGCGCTGACTTCTCGTGGGACGTCGTAATTGGAAGTATTGTGTTGTTTTAAAAGCACCTGCTGCCACATTCCTATCCTCCAGAAATTTACAAGCACAAATATATATGTCGCTATAACTGCGGTGATTAATGTGCTTCTTAAAGAGGGATAGGAGGTTTGTGCTTTGGAAGTTTTGACTCGTGGTAAGGTAGCACAGATGGTCAATGTGCCTGCTGCATAGAACATGTACCATGCAGATCACAAAGCGCATATAATACAAATAGGTCAGTGGGGTACTGTTTTTTTCCGGAGAGATCCTTTTGTGACTTATTTTATCAATTATAATCATAACATAAAACTGTGAGCTATTAACTGTCACCAAAGAGCTGCATAAAAACAGCAAGAATAGATTAATCCTTTATGATTTTATCCCGTCTTTTATTATCCTAATGTTGGAAAAACTGGTTCATTTGGATAGAAATCAATTCTGGTTATTAAAAAGAACCCCCAACCATGGTGTTAAGTTTTAAATTCAGAGTTTGTGATTCTCCAGACCAAGCAATGTTAAACTATACTGTCTACCAGAATGGATGAAATGACCTCTGTACCTTGTAGTCCTCTGTTTTATGTAACATTTCCTATACACTAATCTATACACCTATGATTGATTGTCTCTGTGTAGTGAATGTGATGTAAAGTGCTCTGACACCCTACACTAGTATGAGTGGCAACGGCGCTATAAAACAAATTAAACGTATCTGAGAGAGAGTGGTTATGGAGACTTGATGGGCATTGTTAAAGGATGGTAGTGAGGAAATGCGTAACGGAGGTGGTTAGTGGGGGGGCGCCAACAATGTCTAAAGCCGGCCCTGGGCCCTATCGAAAGAGTAATGCACAGAAAATAAAGAAAAGCTATGTACCCGTTGTCATGTAGTGATTGCTCACGTGCCCTTGGAAGTCAGAGATAGCTGCGCTACAACGGCTTCTTCAAATTGACGTCTGCGGTGTACAATGTTTTCCTGAAGCGTAAATACGACCGTGACGCTAACGTCAGTTGCAGTCAGTCCATCCCTTGTTCGTGTAGTTTAGGAATAACGAACGTGTCTTTTATCAGTACACGGGTAAAATCGCTTGCTGGCGGTCATTAAAAGGCGCCGAGGTGGTTAGGAGGTCTGGGGAATCCCAGAAGACGCCGGGGGCCCATCTGTTCAGCAGCCTCTCCAGCACTGGGATTCATTTCTGCAGCTCAATTAGCCTAAGCGAGGCCAACAACAGAAGCCGCCATGTTGGGTTACAGCGGGCAGCTTATTAAAAGCATCCGTCATCGTTGTTTTTGCCTCTTCTGTTTTTTCGTTTCCTTTTGGCTGGCACGATGCTAATGATCTGTTTATCTCTGATGGACAGTAAAATGGGTTTCTGTTCCATGAGCCGTTCCTTCCCTGTAGCTGCTTCAGTTTACTAAACTCTGCTGAAATGTTTTCCAGAACAGAGGATTGGAATGGGAGCTGTGAAAATACTGCCTATTAATGAAGTGTTTACAACGAAGTGAGTTACTGTTCTACGGAAATGAAAAGAACAAAACACCCACACACAGAAGAAAAATATCATTAATTATTACTAGTTTATTTACTCTTGCACAAGCTCACAAAATGTCTATGCCTCGATAAAGATCAAGGTCCTAAACAAGAAAACAAAGGGATCACAGAAAGTGCTTATTAACAATATTTCCCTGCTACAGTTTTGGGCTGATCAGTGTCTGGTGTTCCCCCTTAGACATTAGTGAAAGGTTGTTTGTCTTTGGAGCTTTAAAGAAACCTTACCCATAGCTTCAAGGTTTCAGATTGTTTATATGTGTCATTTTCATAGTTTCAGTGTACTTATGAGTGGCATTCAACGGCTAAATGTGTGAGACTTAGAGTGGCATGTTCTTGTGAGCAAAATCAGGCAAAAAAGTTCCTGGAATCAGACAAATATCAGAAATGACTCCCATTTGAGCAAAGAGAAACCATAAGGAACTCTGTAGTAGGTGCTTTTAAAACTATTTCTAAATACACCGCGCCCTCCACCCCCTCTCCTCAACTCTAGGTGTGGCCGAACCAGAAGTAACAAAGGGATCTCTGTGACAAAAGCAGTAACCCTCTGAGCATTCAACTTAAAATACAGCTCCAATGATATGCTGGTACACGTTCTTTGCAGCAGGTATATTAACCCTCTGTACTACTTCATGGTTAGAGTCAAAACTGCCAGTAGACAAAACTCCGACCTCTCTCCAGCAGGAACGTTAATCCCCAGCGGTATCCTTGACTTACCAAATCTCACACTGCTGGGAAAATAAAGCCTGCTCATTTGGACTACCACTATCACTGTAGCTGACCTGTATGTGGAGTCACACTCACTGGCTGCTGACAGCTGTCAAGGCAGTGTTGCTGTGATGTGGAGACAGAAGTCAGTTGGCAGTCCGCAGAGTGCCGGCTGGCCCAGTGACAGAGATGATACTCTTCTGTACAGTACATTACTGTATTGCACCTGCTGTAGATTGAAGTCATGATTAAATATAAAGTGGTTCTGTCGGGTGACTGTTTGCAGCCGGTGGATGAGTAGCCGTGAATTGCAGTGAAAACCATTACCAATTGATCGGTAAGCCATCTTTGCCGCATATGCCACTGTAAGTTTAACTTGACAGGTCAGTGCTTATACGACGCGAGTAACTTATAGGCTCAGAGTGTCGTAGTACGGGTCCATCTAGATGACCTTTGGCGCTGTTTTTAGAGTAACGTAATATGCGATATGTTCCACCTTAGTAAAGCGCCATGCGAATTGACACAGACTTTCACTTTTTAATAGTTCGCACATGTGGCAGCATATAACAATACCCTTAAAGCGCCACTGTCAAACCTGCAAACAGACACTTTAATGTGTTATTAGATGCCCACTATCGTGCCTTGATACCAGATAAGCGGCACATGACGCCATAGTTTCCAAATGTGTCGGTGTCTATATACATGCTGGGTTTGTGTGATGTGACACCTACATAGCCTTAATGCATGGTCATTATTTTCGCATCAATTTACCTCTATGCGAATCGATGATAATTTAATTGCCTTCAAGTCACACTTAGTAGTATTGCCTGAGATTGACAAGTTTCCTCCTCCCCTTCGTTCACAGATTAAAGGACTTTACGCCAACCCGGTCCAGGTGACTTACACGCACTTGGAACCCAGGGTGAGTACATTAACCGCCCACGCTATTAGGCAAATCATTCAGCCCTGTAGCTAACCTCCTCTGACACATTTTCCTTTTGGCTCATTCGCAGACTGTCGTGCCCAGTACACCTGTCTTGAGAAAGACCCACCACGACCTCAAACATTGGCGCCCTTAGGGTCGAAACGTAGACATTTCCTTATAGGCCTTAGAATTCCAGAATCCCAACAAACTGACAGAAACAAATAGGATTCTGAAAAATCACACTAGCTGATGGCCTTTATGAAATTCAAATTTGTATATATTTGTATAGATTGTTTATATTGAAACTCATTATTATTGTACATATTGCTTCTGTCACGTGATCACTATTCACTATTGTCACTTTTTGCACATTTATCAATATATTGACAGTCATTTTTGAATTGTTTTGAATGAATTTTGAGAAATATAAAGATACAACAAGCTTTATACAGGCTTTCTTTCCATTCATTGAAAGAACCTGTTGTGAGTTTTTGTCAGAGGGAGGTTTCTTTATTGCAGGTAATAGCATTCGCAAATTATTTGTGTCGTCACCCGACAGAACCACTTTATATTTAATCATTAACTACCCAGGTTCTGAGGGACACAGGGTCAACCCCGTTTTTTCATTAAAAAAAGTAGATTGAAGTCATGGCGTGCCGTGGGCCTGTTAAAGGCACTCCGCGCCTGCTCTCATTGTGACAGGACACAACCCCCTGACACCCTTCACCTCCACACACACAACATGGCAGCACGTGTCTAGGAGGTTAGAGAGGACATGTCTTTACTGTGGTCAGGGTGAATGCAATCAATCAGTTACGGCCCCCAGAGTGACCCACCTGCATTCCTCTGGCAGTGTTGTTCTCCTCATATATGACTCCTGGCGCTCAACAGTAGCAGTAGGGTTCCACTCACCCCGATCTGTCCACTAAAGATATGTCACCCTCCGGAACACCGCAGCCTGATAAAAGCAGGCCTTCCTCAATGTCGCACACGGAGCGCTTTACACACAATTTCAATGGGCCACTTGTGCTAGCACCTTCATTTTTAGTTCGGTGTGGTTTGCATCAGCTCTCCTCTGAGTTCCCGCATGTAAAAATGGCATCGGCACTCAGCTCTCTCCACCATACACTCCTCGATGTCAGTCATTGCAAAGCTCCAATTTGTATCTGCGTCACTGGCCCTTCTTGCATATTCAAAGCAACCCCCGGGAGGCCATACATATCTTATCCTGGGTTTCTCTTCAATAAGGCTCGCCAGGTCACTATTTTTCCAGTCTGTATGCTATCACAGGTTCTGGAAGCCTGCCCCTGCAGCCCCTTGGACAGCAACTGAGCGCCAGTTTTCTAGTCCTTTTCGCAGAGAGGCTGAAACTGCCCCTCTCATGTAGCAGGCATCCCTGATCCCGCTGTGGTAACAGCACCCCAGCTCATGTAGCCCTTCTGCTCCCCAAGGACTTGTCCCTGCTCAGTGTATTCTCCTTACGCTAGTTGCTTCGCGGCTGCTATCTTTAGGTCATGCAGTGTCTAAACAGGCCCCTCCCCTGCTGCCCCTCTGGTTACAACTCTTCATTCAAAACACAGCCCCTTTAAGTTTGCTCGACTACGATTCCATAAGTAGTGTACATAACATTTTGCATGCTGCTACAAGGGGTCTATCACACCTATTATAAGAAAACACTGTGATAAATTGGGTTACTGGTTTACTGGGGTATGAGCTCTGGTCAAGCAGCGACCACAATCCTCATCAGGGTGAGGCAAAATAAAACACCAAATTAACCTGTGCTCAACCCGCTGATAGATTGGCACAGAGCAGTCAAGCTTAACTTAGAGGAAATGTGTAAAGTATTTCTGCAACACTTCAAACAGTATAAAATTGAAAAACACCACGCAAAATGGATCCCACAGAAGTTAGGAAAATAGTGTAAACTTTAATGAATAAAACAAGACCAAAACAAAAAAAATCTTTTCAGTATAAATAGTGCCAAAAACAAAGTGCTATCTGCGGCTTTCAGGACATGCAGAACCGGTTCAAAGTCAAACTTTCAATGCGGCAACGATGGAGCACAGGTGCAGTCACCAGGTTAGGCTTACTGATGTTTACTTCACTCTCAAGTCTGTGACAAGAGACATGTTTGCAATGGATGGACCACAAGCTTTAGGGAGAGTGTTGTGGAAAACTGCCGTAGAAGGGCAAATAGCAGGCTAGGCATCGCAGTCAGGCATTGCTGGTGCTTTGCGTTGGGGGTCCTCCATTAGTGGTCGATACTGTAGTGCGAAGTGGCAATTGCCGAAGCTTCGCGTTGATTCACTGTGAGTAAGTGGCTCTATATATACTGGACCAGAATAAGGTACAGTGTGTATAGAGTCCACCAAACCAGAGGTATAACAGAGGTTAAAGCCAGGTGTGACCTTATTCTCTAAAGTGATAGCTTTGTCGAGCAGTAAGGCAGTACCAGAGGACAGTGTAAAGCATTTGTTGTGCACACTCAGTCAGCAATAGGTTTCACACATTCAAAGACTGAACTCCAGGCCAATTGTTTTTATATCAAAAGATATAGGGCCAGATTTAGATAAGTATATTTTACCGATTCATAAATACCGAATTTTACCGATTCGGTATTTATGAATCGATAAAATAGAAGGGGGGATATGTAGGGAAAATCGGTAATTGAATTACCGATTCTGTAAGAATCGGTATTTACCGAATCGGTAAATACCGATTCGGTAATGCCAATTGATTCCTATGGGCATTGAAGCCCATAGGAATCAATGGGCATTACCGAATCGGTATTTACCGATTCGGTAAATACCGAATGTTGCAAGGGTGCAGGGGGTGTCACTTTGACACCCTCTAGCACCCCGAATTCAGGCACGTGTGCCATGTGGCACACAGACATGCCCTAAGGGCATGTCTGTCTGTCACATGGCATAGGTGTGCGCATGCACACCTGGATTCGGTATTTTACCACCCAATTGGATTGGGTGGTAAAATACCGATTCTGTAAGGCCTGTGGGACTCAGAAGAGTCCCACCTACATCTGCAAGTTACCGAATCGGTAAAAATACCGATTCGGTATTTTACCGATTCGGTAAATTTACCGATTCGGTAACTTTACCGAATCGGTAAAATAGGGCCCCTACATCACAAATGACCATTTACCGGTCGGTAACGGCCGGAATCGGCCGTTACCGGTCGATAAATGGCCACCTTCATCTGGCCCCTAGTTATTTTATTTCTAGAACCAACAGGCATCAAAAATATACTGGTCTCAATATGAGAGGCCTCAGATGAGTACTTTGCAGAAAGGCAATAAACTTTGAAAAGACAATAGGTACATGGGTTGCAGTAGGCAACACAATTCTACACACAATTTAGCATTGAGCTCAATGGATTTCCTTATATAAACACAGTTGATTACTTTGTAGATTACTTTGGAAATACCAGGACTGGCTCCTAGGTTCAGTCCTGGGGTCTAAGCTGAAACCAGTTTAGCAAAAACGTTTTAGGTATTGTAGGGATTTTTCAGGAATAAAAAGCTATTTTAAAAGTTCACACTTAGAAACTTTTCAACAGAAATCTGGCAATGTTATCCAATGGGAGGAAATTCAAGCTGCAGGTCAAGTACGATCTTGTTACTTTTGTAATCCAGTACTGCTCTTCTGGGGCCAGCACTGGGGCCTCAACTCAAAACAGGTAAGTAATTACGTTTCAGTATTTTGTTTGATTTTTAAAGAATATTTCTAGTTTTCAAAAGTAGACAGAAGAAATTTCATAGAAAAGCAGACAATGGATTCATATGAAGAAAATACAAGCTACTAGTAAACCCGCTATGGATTACTTTTGCGTTTCAGCACTGGGCTACAAGGTACAGTACTGGCTCCTCTCCTGAACACAGGTGAGTATTTCGGAATTCGGAAGTCGGAGGATTTTATAGGAATATTTCAAGTTTTCAAAAGTTGACAGAAGATTTTTCGAGTCAAACTAGTCAATGTTATGCAATGGCAGGTAAGTGAGTTACCGGTTTCCTGGTGAGTCCTCGACTGGTGAAGTTGTGGCTCTGGGCATAGACTCAGGGGTCCCCCAGGGTCAGGTAGGTACAGTTGGTTCACCCTCAGCGGCGCGGGGCGGCCGGGTACAGAGGTAGTGAGGCCCAATGTTATCCAATGGGGGACGGGGGCCCTCTGGTTGGTGGCTCCTGGCTAGCAGGCCACGCGGCTGTGGGAGCTGGGCTCCTGGTCACTTGCTCAGGGCAAAGGGGGAAGCAGGATAGGACAAAGGTGGCACAGCCAGCTGTGCTCGGGTGGCTGGGTGCAGGGTGCTTTTGAGCCGCCGGGCGCTCATTGTTATCCAATGGAAAAGGTCAAAAGGGGAAAAAGGCTGCAGGCTCGGGGGTGGAGACTCTCCAGGGGCGACCAGCACATCGAGAGGTAAGTTGGGATCTTGGAGCACAGGTAGGTACCCCAAAGGGAGGCACAGGGGGCTGTAGGGTGCCGGGTGCAGGGGTGTCTTTGGGTGTCGGAAAAGCTTACCCTCAGCTGGTCGCAGTTGGGGGGGCCTGGTTCTGAGTCTGCAGGCATCATCTGGTTTGTCGAGGAGGGTCTTTGGGTACTGGACTTTGGGTCCCAGTCACGGGGGGGACGTCCTCGTGGTCTTGGATCACTCGGGCACGGGCTGGGCTCTGCGGGTGCAGAGTGGGCTGGTCCGGAGCTTCCTGGCTGGCACCAAGGGGTTGTTGCAGAAGAGCCTCAGCTGATGGGAGTCCCAGTCTTTAAGAGGGTCAAGGCAGGCTGGTCCTCCGGGTGTCCCAAGGTTGCTGTCCGCAGGAGTCGCCGGGATTTAGGCAGGAGAAGGTTCCAGGATTGACAGGCCGGTAGGGCTGGGACCAAGTCAGTTGTTGTTGTCCTGTTGTTAGCAGCTGCACAGCGGGTCTTCTTCTTCTTGATCTTCTTTCTTCTTGTGATATCGGGATCTGAGGAAGGAAGGTTCAGGGAGCTACTAAATACTGTATTTAGGGGTGTTACAGATAGGCCCCTGTCCTGGAGTGGGCACACCCCCTAGCCTGCTCCTCTCCTGTGGGAGTGGGGTAGGAGCCTAGCTGTGATTGGGCAGGGATCCCCATCTTCAAGATGGACAGAGCCCGGGGTCATGCTTCACCTTGTCTCCCCCACCTGAGGGGAGGGGTTAACATAGGCTGGCAACCCCCCTTCCTGACCTAGTTTTTCCTGCCAGTCTTCCCGCCAGAGTGGGGGTCAGAACTGGTGGGGGTCAGTTGCTGGGTACAGCAAATGGTCTGGAGAATCTCACAGTGGGGGCATGCCTTTGAAGCTTCCCCCCGCCCATCCTGGAGGAGGAGACCTAGCACCTCGCCCAGGATGTGCATTGTTGCAGGCCCAGGAGTGCTGGGTGCTCTTCACCAAGGAGTCCAGCAACATGTCTGTTGTGTGGCAGCCTCTGCAGCCACTCAGCCCAGATGTGGTTTGTAGGTTAGGGTTTCAGGGGGCATCTTTAAGATGCCCTCTGGTGCATTTTACATTAAATCCAACACTGGCATCAGTGCAGGTTTATTGTTCTGAGAAGTTTGGTACCAAACTTGTCAGTCTTCAGTGTAGCCATTATGGTGCTGCAGAGTTCGTAATGACAACCTCCCAGTACCATATACTTTTAATGGCATCACTGTACTTACAGTGCCCAGGAATGGCCCTGGGTACCGTAGGGGCACAGGGCTCATGCACCTGTTCCCACACCTCTGGCATAGGGCACCCAGCTAGAGGGGTGACTGAAGTATGCCAGGGCAGTGGGTTCTGGAGGCAGGTCACACAAGGATGTGTGCCCTGTCGACTCTTGGTTTAGTTCTTTACTTAGACAGTCAGCTTGCAAAGGCAGTGTGTGGGTGTCAGGGTACAGGGCCCCTGGGGGAGGCACAATAAGTGCTGCAGTCCTCAGGGGTCTTCTCAGGTCACCATGCCCTGGGTACCTAGGGTACCATTTACTAGGGGCTGATAGGTGGCCAGAGATGCCAATTGGGTTTTAGTTTCAACACAGTGTTAGGGAAGGAACACAGGCCCTGGGTAGCTGGTTGGCAGGAACCCAGGGCACATTCAGTCAAAGCACATCAGTAGTTCAGAAAAAGGTGGGGGCATACCAAGGCAAGAAAGATGCCACTTTCTCACAATCACAGTTCAAGAAGTGAGGTCTCGTGCGAAGGGGCCTGTTCACAGTTGCAAAGAGCCCAAAAACTTAAATAGGGCTCCCTTCAGCCACACCAAGGGTCCAGGACCTGAGGAGCACCCCTTGGGGTGCTCTTCAGCTGGGTCAAGGGGCTGGTGCAGGATACTGCAGAGCCTTTTATGTCCCTAAGGCTCAGCTCAGTAGGCCAGCAGACCAGCCCTTGGAGTCACTCTGGTGTCCTGGGTTCAAGGGTGAAGATGTAGGTCCAGTTCCCTTCTCCGCCAGGCAAGAGGGCCGCAGGCAGCAGGGCAGCAGTTCCTTCAGGACAATAGTCAAGCAGAGCGGCAGTCCTTTGAGCAGCACAGCAGTCCTTCTTCCTGGCAGAATATCCACAGGTCCACAAGTGTAATGAAGAGTTGGTGTTTAAGGTCCATTATTTATACCCAGTGCCTTTGAAGGCGGTAGAAGCTTCTAGATGCATGTCTTTGAAGTGCACAGGTGTCCTTCCTTCCTGGCCCAGGCTTCAGACTAACTAAAGGGATATGTGGCCGTTTTTGTGGAGACAGGACACAGCCTATTCAAGAGTAAGCGTGACTGGGCCCAGCTCCTTCCTTCCATCCTGCCAGTGATGGCCCATCAGTCACACCTAAGATACCCATTGTGTGAGGCTGTCGAGAAGGAATACTCAAAGACCAACTGCCAACTACACCCAGTCATGTGACCCAGAGACAGGCTGCAGGCACCAAATAGCTAAGCAAGGAATGGTCACCTTTTAAAAAGCGAACACAAGGAGATGATGGAAGGAGCGCTGAAACTTTTCAGAAACTCATCCCCAGTTACAGATCTGGGTTGAATCCATCATCCTTCTTTAGCTCACTTCGCCATCCCATTTCCGACCCGGCTATATGTGTTGTGATTTATGTATTTCTAAACCTGGGTCCTAAATGGGCAAGGTATGTAAATTCCTTTATATTGTGACTAATATCACCTTATGGGTTCCTCGGTGTATCCCTACCTTGTTCCCCCCTTATGTCCTGTGTTTATTTACCTTTGGAATCTTCCTTGCCATTGTCCAAGCTGTCAGGTGTTTTGACAGTTGGATAAGGCGCCCGATTAAGGTTGTGGTTGTGGAAAATAACTTAAACGCAGTGGTCCGTCCGCTTCAGGACAGCACCTCTTCGATAAATTTGAACTGAAGAGGCTGGGTTCCAAACTAATTAGGTCATTTACAGCGCTGCAAGTCTGATTTAACACACTTGCTGACACAGAACAAATTCCACTAAAGAACTGCTATTTGTTTTAAAACTCGAGTAAACAGGGGACCCACTAAGGGTTTGAGATGATGGCTCTGGGGAATACAAATCCCAAAATGCAGCATGGACTAAGTGCCGCCCTACAAAGGGCGTTGCTAAGTAATAGCAGCATGTGATATAGTTTCAATAAATAGAGCTACCTGAAATCACTCGAGAACAGCCTATGATTAAGGAGCTGCAAACACTGAAACTCACCGGGATAGGAAGGGGAGTGACATCAGTGGAGAGTGCATCCTGGAAGGCTCCAGGGCATTTGCTTAAAAAAAAAATATATATATATAAATATATATCCAGCCAAACACTCTCCTGTCGTGCAAGAAAGAAATCCGGGCCACTTTTGGAGTATGCAAAGCGTGTTTTAATTCAACAAACGGCTTTTCCGCGATATATATATCTATATGCAGTATGTAGAAGTCAAAACTCAGCAACTCAGCCAAACAGATGAAGCGAGACCCAGGAATTGGTGCAAATTATTTATTTCTTAGCCCAACACCAATCTGCCATGACGCGTTTTGGCTTAATGAAGCCTTGATCACATGACACCGTCATGGGGGCTGAATACCATTTTTAAAGTGCAAGATGCCGTTACATAATAAACATAGTAAAGTTACTGACACAATTAACACATAATGTGTTAAAAAGACTTTCAATAGAGGTGAGGTAAATTGATTTCTACATTTATATAAATATATAAATATATAACAACCTCTAAGTGATATTGCACAAATTCAGGTAAAAATACATTGGCAATTTAGAATAATAATAAAACATATAAATACATAAAATGTTTTAAAAAATAAATATTCCCATTCATTGCCAATGATCAACCTAAAACGTCTTACTGATTTTATTTAATGTACTACTCACCCAACCGTGTGCCAAATAACAGCAACAGGGGCACTGAGTACATATATTGTATAACCAGTACCAAAAACTAATTCTTTCATTGGTATCGGAGGTAACTATCAATAAAGCCCAAGTGGGCTAAAGATATTATATGTGCAAAGTTTGAATCATTGTGCAAAATACAATAAAGTGCATATTTAGTAACGGTCAAAAAATCGTGCTACCAGTGAATTTAAAATAGTAAACAGATGACAACTATCATGTTTATACATTCATGTGGAGGGCAAGGGTTATAGTTCATTTGTTATTTTAAGTTATATACCTTCAGGTTCATAATGTCAGTAAAATACAGAAAGCAATACTGCCTATTACAGGTAGGTATGACAGTCTTCGCTAGTGTTGAGCCCATTGGGCATTTCAGTATCGAGCATGATGATGTGTCTGGTTTCTAACTTCCACAGAAGGGATTCTCTATCACCACCACTTCTCTGTGGGGGTACGGTGTCAATCACAAAGTACAGTAACCCGGAGGCATTTTTCCCATGTACTTGCTCAAAATGCCTAGCTACGGGGTAGGATGGATCTGCATTTGTGATGGCCCTTAAATGTTGCAAGATCCGTTTGTACACCTCTGGTCTGGTGCTCCCTACATATCTCAGACCACAGCGACGTTCCAAAACATAGAAAGCGTATTCCGACCTGCAATTCAATTTTTCTCTAATCTTGATGGGATTAAGAGAGAGCGGTGTCATATACTCGGATCTACTTACACCATTTTTACAAGCTTTGCAGGTAGAGCATCTCAAGAAGCCCTTACTTCCATCATGCCACGAGCCCGTGACTATTTCAGGACTACTTGAGACAAGACTATCCTGCATGGATCTTGCTTTTCTATAGGTAATGCTCGGTGATTTGGTAAACATCTTGCCTACAACTGGATCACTGGTAATCAAAGACCAGTTATTTTTTACAATCTTATGTATAGCTTGATGTTGGTTGCTAAAACCGATTATCAGGCGTGTTTCACTAGCCACTGTTTTTTTAGAAACACTTACACTGTCATCCTGAGGAGCCAACAGTTGCAATCTATCAAATTTGTTAGCTCTAACAATAGCATTGTTTATAGATTCAGTTGAGTAGCCTCTATTCAAAAACCTAACCTTGCATTCTTTTTGTGCCACTAGGCATTCTGTGTTGCTGCTACAGATTCTCCTGATGCGTAGCATTCCCCCATAGGGGATGCTCCTTATCAGGTGCGCCGGATGGTGGCTGGCAGCATGCAACACTGTATTGCCTGCTGTAGGTTTCCGATAGAGCCTCATCTCCAACTTACCATTTTCAACATAAATTTCTACATCCAAGAAGACAATGGAATTATTACTGATGCTGCTGGTAAATTTTAGATTGAGATTATTTATGTTCAATTGATCAATGAACTTGGCAGCTTAATTTGCAGAACCATCCCAAATAAAAAAGAGGTCATCAATATACCTCAACCAGGTTTTTACCTTGGTATTCATGATTGTATTTGATTTGATTTGATTTGAATAAAACCTATATTGCGCAAACAATAACCCGAAGGCATCAAGGCGCCTAACAAAGTATGTCATAAACATGGGCATTTTACAACAAAGGGAGTTTGGCCCATGCAGACAGAAGTGGGGTAAGGGCCCAAATGCTTTATGAAAAAGAGGAACCCACACTTCAATAAATTTCACACCATTTGAGTTTGGGATGAAAGAAGATAAACAAAGCTTAATATGTTTATCTGGGCGATTAGTTGCGCCGTTTTATTTATCAATTTTATCAAAAAATAGAAGTCACTTCAGTCTAGAGAAATCACAATGTCTTGAACGTACTCACCATAAGCGTACGACAAGAAACTTAAATCAAAAAGTGCATCGTAACACAACAATTTAACGCAACATACAAAACAGATTGTAGAGACATACAACTAATGACCAATGTAATGTACAAAGAACATGTGATATTGTTTCACAAAGGAAGGGGGGAAAAAAAAAAAAATTATAACCATATATATAGGCGGACAGGATCAAGTCCTCAGTTCTGATAAACAGTTTAGATTGCTAGGAACTACAAGCCTGCTAACATTTCTACCGAGAGGTCGTTTTGTTCTTTTGGAGACCCATTAATAGGCTCCT